>NC_091767.1:41141414-42342664 GCF_029378745.1 Bos indicus | reverse complement strand
GTTGCATTTAGTCCTGAGAGAGTCAGCTCAGGGAAATGTGGATACCAGGACTTAATTTTGCCCTCCTTAAACAGTACTGATACTCTCAGATGTGTACTGGGATATGCAGCTCTTTGCCTCCTGGTGACTTGACACTTATTAATGATGCTCAGCCAATTTTAACCATGTACAGCAGGTGGGCAGCCCACAAATAAACTTGGCCCATCCGCTTTCTGAGGCACAGAAGGCCTCCCCGGGGCTCCGAGCTTCAGCCTCGCCCAGGAGCCCAGCGTCTCTGCCTCTCAAAGCTTCAGGACAACCAGCACAAGCAACCTCTCTCTGAGGCAGGGGAAAAAGCCCCAGCTAGAAACAAGGAAACTGACTTTCTTACAGGGCTGATAAGCTGTCTTCAAAACCACTCTCTGTCTTTTGATTTTAAAATGGATCATCCTGAAAGAGGACAGTTATTAGGCATAAATGTTCTTATACACCCATAGGAAAAATATCTGCCTCGTTTCTTTAGAATCACACCTCACGTGTCTTCCTTAAGAATTTCCTAAAACGGCCATTAGAGGAAAAAGCACGCTTGGGGTGCTCGCTGCAACACATGGGCACACCCCTTTAACAGAGTGGCATTTGGGATCTGCAGCTCAGGGAGAGAGCCACTGGATTTTGTTTGCCTGCAAAAGCTTTGTGATTTTTGAGCTTGATCACAATTCAGCCAAATGCTTTGAAGCATTTTTTTTTTTTTTTTTTAACATTATGAAGTTAGAGACCTGGGGAGAGATCAAAGGACAGAATATTCAGTGGAAGGGAAGGTGGGTTCTTACCTTTGGAAAGTAAGGCTTCCTTCGAGTCACTTCTGAGTCTCCAAGATGAGGTGACAAAAGCTGACCAAGGAAGCAGCATCTCCTTGAGACAGGTGGACAGTTAGAATTCCGTGCCTCCACCTGCTGTGATGAAGCGTTGTGGGAAAGAAAGAGAAGAGGAAACTAGATGGCCAGAGTCAGTATTTCTAAAAAGCCAAGTGACGGATGATAAATCTTCTCAGTCATCTCCTCAAAATGCTTGTCCAAATACACAATAAATAAATAATACTCCAAACCTCATGTCCTGGTCATCACCTTTGCTTTGCTGTAAGTTCAGGGAGAACTTACTTCGTTGTAAGTTCAATGAGAAAATTCTGAAGGAATAGATAGGAACTTTATATAGTAGATTCTGTTAAAATCTACTTTTTTAAAATAAAAAAATTTATGGAATTATTGTTCTATTATTCTATTTATTTGGCTTTATATGGAAGAGTTAAAAGGTGCCAGGTGACGAACTGTGCTGTTTACGGTGACATAAACAATACTTGGTCATATGCCCCTCAGACGACGTTTCTCTGGGAAAAATCAAATTAGATTTTTGACTTATAGCATGCTTTCAAAGAAGGCAACCCAGGAAAGTGTTTGAGGTCTACTTTATTTATGGATGACAGTATGGTTCCAAATCATATTAGATTGTAAATCTTCATTTTGTTGAACAAGAGCACATTATTATTAATGTTTATTTATGCTCTGACATTTCTCCTTCTGGTCCTTAGTTCATGCCTTTTAAAAAACCTAGTTGAATGTGTATTGCATTTACAATTTGATATCCTGTTGGTTTTTTTCCATTGAATGTCATACTGAGCATTTTTCCTGTCTTTTAAGGCACATAATTTAAAACTACATAATTTTAGATTCTAGCATTCCCTCACTTGTTTTTTCCCCTAATTGTTTAGCATATTGGCTGCCTTATTTTAAATAATCCTGTGATGAACATCTTTACATGTACATATGATATACATATGTATATATCTTTATCCATATTTCTGCCTAGAGTAGATTACCAATCACAAAACCATACATCAGAGTATGATTGCATTGAAGACTTGTTAGAGCCTTGGTGCTTTTCTTATTGAGCTGAGCGAGCCCTTTAAGTCTCCTAACTTTGGGGCATGTACCTTGCATAAACCTGGGGTAACCTCATTTTGGTTGATAGGCACATTGTATATCTAGTCCTTAAACAACCCTTGGGGTAATTTTCACAGCTATCCATTCCACTACCAAAAGCTAGTCAGCCCACATCCCATTCTGTTTTGGTATTACCTCCTATATGCCTCAAGAAGCCGGGAAGTCAGATTCTCAGGCTTGTTGGGAGTTATCGGTATTGTCCGTCAGTACTCAGTAAGATTCAGATGAGAGGCCTCAGCAGAGAATGCAGAGTGCAGGTGCTCTGACCCCTGCTGTATGACTGGCTCAGGTTTCTGGGGGCTTCCCGGATAAGCAGAGTGCTACTCAGATCTAAGTGTATTTTTAAATGGTATTTACTAAACCCTATAGGAATCTGACCCTATAAAAAGACACATGCTTTCACCTACTGCCCTCCAATGCTGACCCAGTTTTTATGGTTTTCTTCTCAAATGATTTCCTATGTTTGACTCCTTTAGGACTCCAATAATTTTCTGTGAAACCTTTCCAACTACAAGTGGGTGTTCTAAATCACGATGAAATTTTCTTATGGAGGCAAGAAAACCATACATTTTTATATTCATTCATTAAATATAAAAAAATATAAACAAAACCTATTTCAGCTTTAGTTGAGATTACTTTTCCAGAAGTATCCATTAGGAATTCTTGTCAGTAGATCAGCTTTGGCAGGTAAAAACACAAATCATGAACCAGCCAAAAAAATGTTTTTAAAAGGACCCTTAACCAATATCATTAAACACATACTAGCCAGCATTTTCGGAGAAGGCGATGGCACCCCACTCCAGTACTCTTGCCTGGAAAATCCCATGGACGGAGGAGCCTGGTAGGCTGCAGTCCATGGAATCGCGAAGAGTTGGACACGACTGAGCGACTTCACTTTCACTTTTCACTTTCATGCATTGGAGAGGGAAATGGCAACCCACTCCAGTGTTCTTGCTTGGAGAATCCCAGGGACAGGGGAGCCTGGTGGGCTGCCGTCTCTGGGGTCGCACAGAGTTGGACACGACTGAAGCGACTTAGCCGCAGCAGCAGCCAGCATTTTAAAGGAGTAGGTTTCTAAGCTAGTATTACAGCCTTATGCACTCTTCCAGCTTTACCTAAACTGTAATCAGAGGTAGACCTGATATTTATGTGACATTTATAATGTCTGTAATCATCATTTTAAAGTCACAGTAGAAGAGATGTGAAATTCTTGCCATTCTGTTTGTGGAGGTAATGGGAGAAAAACTGGCTCCCAGATGAAGCACAGCAAAGCAAATCTCGTGTGTGCGTGTGTGTGTGTAAGCATGTAAACTCTACATGCAGGACTTGCAAACCGCCATTAGCATAGTGGCATGTAGGGCTTTTCTATCTCATGTACCATGACAGCATAGCCAGGTGTCTCTTTGACCTCTGGAGAGGAAATGTGTTTGCCCACCAGCACCTGTGAACTCTGTTAAATGCAGTGGGTTCCTTTATGTTTGTATTTTAGGTTATTCTACTTCTCCACCCCCTACATCTTATAGGATCACATTTCTTATTCTGTGATAGACTGTTGTATGAAATATGTGGGAAATCAGACCATTTTGGAGGAGGGGGACGGGTATCACTTTTGCCATGGCAAACAGCACACTTGGAAATTATAATTTCTGCTCAAGCCTTAAATGTATAAAATGACATAATGGAAAATGCCTTGGGGGTAGGATAAGAAATGGAACACCTTCTGCAAATCATTGTACAATTAGTCCATTGTTCTGTACTTTAGGGGAAAAAAACTTCCTGGCAGTGAAGAAAAAAAGTATTTGAGAAGGTATATTGAAAAAGCATTTGTTCAGCTTAAGTTTGAGAAAGAAATGCCAAGAATTTAAAACTCTGTCAGGCTGCCTTCTTTTTTTTTTTACCTTTTTAAAAAAACCTTTAATTTAGGGGAAAATAAGTTATCATAACAACATTAGCAAGTGGTCCAGCTACCTCGTGCATTCTATAGGTTATATAAAAGCTGAATGTCCTTCAGGACCACCTGACATTTCCTGCCTGGGGTTGAAATGAGAATTTTCCCCTCTGATAAGAGATGGGGGAAGGGTTCTGACTGCACGTAAAGTGTCCCCATGCTCTGTGGAGGAGAGAGAAAACCCAACATACATAGAATTAAGTTCTGAGCAGCAAGGTACCAAGAGTTGTTTAATTGAGGAGAACAGTTTCTTGATCCTGGATGGATCATGGAATATTTGAAGGGAGGAAAGGATAGAGAATGTTCTAGCCATGGAGTGAGAGGTGGGAGACTTGGAATTTGTGATAAAGAGGGGATCGGCTGACGTACTTGGGAGTACGCATAGAGAGGCTGTTCTGACCAGAAGAGTCACATTAGCAGGACAGACACGGGGTTTGCAGAGAAGGAGCTGAGGAGGGCTCAAAGCCAGACTGAGGGGTTTGAATGGAGATGGTTCTAGTGAAACCACAAGAAGGTTTCCTTAGATGGTGTCCAGGTCTTCCTTCAGCTCTGGTCCTTGGTTCTTCGGAGGTGTTGGGGGTGGGGGGAGGATAAACAAAGTGAGATAGGAATATTAAGCCACATGAGCCTTTGTTTTTGAAACCAAGTAAATTTATGTCATTTTACAGGTATTGGTCCTGAGTTTCAGGACATTCAGCTGTCTCTTTTATTGAGCATAGATAACTCTGGACTTGTCTCCTTCATAGGTTCTAGAATATGTCTTGGGACCAGGACATCAGATCGAGGTTGTTTGAGCCATTCTGTCCCTGATGAAAAGAGCTTTACCACACCCTCAGTGCAAACTGCTTCTTTCCTACTTCTCTAGTAGCACAGATGAAATTGAGAGGATGTCCATCACAGGTGTACACAGCAAAGATATACTTGTAATCCGTCAATAGAAAAATGACACCATCTGTTGGCAATGTAGAAAATGACACTGAAGATGTCACTGAGGGTCAGGTGTTAAATCCAAAATTACAGAGAGGTCTGACTGTTGCTAGGGTATAAAGAATGCCAATTGTAAACAGAAAAATGAATATCTATAAGTTCCTGTATTGCCTTTCAGATATTCATTAACAGACTGGTGAAATGTTTGTGTATTTAAGTCTCAGAATGGGAGAAAGAAAAACAGGCCAGAGATTGTGGCCCTGTGTCAAAGGTGACAGCAAATGAAATGGCTTTTTTCATATTCTATATGGTATAATACATGGTGGTACCGTCACATTTCTCAACCTCAAATGGGAGGTAGGGGTGGCTGAGGGCAAGAGAACACCTTGGTTCTTGCCACAGTAATCTTTAAAATCCAGCTTCCTATCAAAGTCCAGTCTTCTTATACCTCGTGGGTTAGCCCCTGGTTTTAGTATTCATGAGGCCTGTATATGCATTAAAAAATAAAACTAAATACTGACCCAGTATCACAGAAAAACTCACCCATTCCTTTGACAGGATTTTCGGTTAATTTATGCAGGCCCCTTTGCACTTCAGCATTTTCCCCACTGGTTGCTAGGCAACCATTTGAGTTACTGCGCATGCCTTTTTTATGATAACTGTCATTATGATTATTTTTTAATTATACGACTGGGACTATAGATTAAAACAGCATATTGTCACTCATTCTCTGCTGCTGCTTCTAGCATTATCACTCACTCCTAGGATTACCTTCCAAAATTTACATGGCAGTGATTTATTTTTATTTTTTACATGTATTTCTGGCTTCACAAAAGAAGTGGAGATGGCATTGTAAGGGAAGTGAGATTTTTGTGAAAAATGACTATACCATATCTCCCAAGCTGTTATTGATCTAGATAGGCTCAGTCAGAAAATAGGATCCTGAGCCTCAATTATATCTTGTTCCTTTGATTGTGTCTGCTTCTAACATTAAGTAATGTTAAATGCTTATATTGTATTATAGTCTGTTTCTCAAAATTACAAAATGTGCAGATTTGTTGCTATTAAATGTGCTTTCAAATAAAGCTACCATGAATTGAGGGGGTCGGGGGGAGGGTACAGCACTGATCCCAGGCGCATGAGGCAGCCACACTTGCTAAATATGTTTGTTCTTTTCTGCACAAATTACTTCATACACACAAAATGGAGTTAGGCAAGATGAAGGGGTTCCTCCGGCAAATAATAATAAAGGTACGTGTGGTTCACAGTGTGTAAAAATGCTCTCAAAGGAATAAGACTGCAAAGATAAGACAGCCCTAGTTCATACAAAAGCTTTTCATGTGAATTTCCAGAGTATGTTCTCACATACTATTTTCTGAATATACAGTGAATGTGAAAACAAAGGGGTATGGAAAGAAAGTCCATGTATTTATTTTTTTTATAACCAATTCAATTATTACTCATTTAGAAATGGAATTTTTGGTGGAATGGGATATTTTAAATATTTGTATCAAACTGAAGAGATTCACTCTGTGGACTTCCCATACGTATATGACAGAAGTGGAGACCTACTGGTATTTTCGTGTGATTTTGAAGTTAGCACCAGGGACTAATCTCTCATAGCGTTAGTCGTAGGATT
Source organism: Bos indicus (assembly GCF_029378745.1). Taxonomy (NCBI): domain Eukaryota; kingdom Metazoa; phylum Chordata; class Mammalia; order Artiodactyla; family Bovidae; genus Bos; species Bos indicus. The sequence goes on along the minus strand of NC_091767.1, from coordinate 42,336,174 downwards.
TTCTTTGCTCTAAAGAGCCCCATGTTTCTATGCATGGGATGCCCTTTGCTTTCTTGACATTTTCTGAAAGAGAACACAAGTTTGTCTCAGCAGTGCGTGATCTGTTATGGTTCTGTGTGTTTCCCCCACCCTACAGTTCAGGGCGACAGCTCAGTGAAGTCTTCATTCAGTTACCTTCAAGAAAAGAATTACCAGAATATTATGAATTAATTAGGAAACCGGTGGATTTCAAAAAAATAAAGGTACATCTTTTGTTTACAAACTTTTATTTCTTAAATAAAATAGAAATGTAAATAGGTTGAAAAAATTGTAATTATTAGGACCTGACAGTGGTGACCTATCTTACTGCCCCTGACACCCACCAGGGCTCGGCACTAAAAAGGTCAGGATGTTCCTGTGCCTTTAGATGTACGTTATTTAATCATCATATTGAGGGCTCATAGTGATTACGCTGCATTTTATTTAAGAAGTTTCAGATTGCTCCCATGACCCCAGAGCTCTTACAGGCTCCCGTCACATGCTCCTCACTGCCCCTTGGAAGCAGGGTGGTCTCTGTGGATGGCGCCCCCTGGGGTTGTGTAGCCCCACCTCTCTGGCAGGACTGTCTACTGGGAAGACAAAGGGGAGATCAGGCTTTGTTAACCAAGTATTGATTGTTGTATTTCTACCTCCCCCCTCCCCCACCCCTGCGCCACCACCGCCCCCCCCCCCCCCCGCCCCCCCTCCACCCCCGACTCTGTTTTATCCAAAATTTCCATCAGGAAAGAATTCGTAATCATAAGTACCGGAGCCTGGGTGACCTGGAGAAAGACGTCATGCTCCTCTGTCACAATGCTCAGACATTCAACTTGGAGGGATCCCAGGTGAGACACGTTTAACCTTAAACATGCCTGTGTTGTTTTCAGCAAAATATTTTCTATCCTGGCAGAAGAAAAGGAAAAATAAAAGCCGATCTTTCCATGTTACTTACCTGTGTAAGTCAGTCGAGGCTTTGGCATTTTTACATTAATGCCAGCTCCTTTGTACCGTATCCCTGCTAGTTCCTACTTGTGCGTCCCTTTTAAGGCCTGGCTTTTAACCAGAGGAGGAATTTAAGTTCATAATATAATGCCTAAAAGCTAGAGGTACAATCTTTGCTTTTATAGAAATGGTGTATTTGGTTATATTTACCTTGGGTTTTCTGATTGTAACTTTGCCTCGGGAGCTGAAACTGGTATTTTCTTTTAAAACAAAAATTATATAGCAAAAACAACCATCACCTCTAATTGTTACAAAAATGCTTTTTTATCAGGTCAGCTGCAATTCTCTTTACTTTCTTTCTCTGCAGTTAGTGGGTATAAGAGTCTGTAAGTAATTCTATTAAAATAAGTAGGTGGAGGACACTCTGGCTTTAATTACACCTCAATTCCACTCACCTTTTGTAGGAACTCTCCTTTTCCCATCTATGCTCTCATACTCAGGAAGCAGAAAGAACATGAAGGCAGGCCAGCGTGTCTGCCAACCAATGCAGTGTTAAACCACCATCAAATTCCTTAGGCCTCTTTCCTGATCGGGCTTTTTAATCTTCATGTCAGTCCTAGTCACTAAATGGGAGAATGTGGGCCTCCTCAGAATGTGCCTTGAATAGACTATATACCTTTCCAGTTAATGGGACTTAATATTAGTGTTATTTTGACCAAAACAACAGGTCTTGAAAGCAAGCCTTCGTCAAAGAAATTGAAGGTGAAAACTAGGACACGGTTAAGTCCGAGGCTCAGTACGGAAGGGTTTCGTGAATGCCTGCTTACGGTTTGTGGGTAGACTGGAGCTTCTTCACAGGACTGTGGCTGCATCGTGATATTCACCCTGACCCACCACCCCCCGTTTGCCACACTGCCTCACCCCTGACCTGGGGTGATAAATGGCCTCTCGACTGGCTTCCCTCCCAGACCCACCGGGATGTTGGTTTATCTTTCTCTAAGCACCTTCTTATTCTGTCCACTGCCCACCAAGCTTTGAGCTTCCCCACGTACTATTAAAATGTAGAATGAATTTAATCATCATAGTCTGCTTTCTGAGGTTATATCCTCACTCCTTGCTGTTCCTCAACCTAAACAGTTCCTAGTCCAATAAGACAGGTCCCGTAAACACCCACTTCCCCAGATACACGTGCTGTTGTAGGAAAGAATATAAATACAGAGTTGCTTGATAGTAACATCTTGCATAACAGCCATCCCATGTCATAACCAGGAAATTGATGATGGCTCCACTCCAGACACATCTTTGTGATTCTTGCCCCCTCATCTTTTCCTTTGCTCCCCTTTCCTAAAAACCCCTCTTTCTGACCCCTGATAGGATCATCCTCACCTTTAAGATCCAGCTAAACTATAGTGTCTCTGGCGAAATTCTGCCCCAGTGGCCCCATCCCAGTGTTTCTTTACCATTTTTAAGTGTACAGCTCAGCAGCATGAAGGGTATTTTCATTGTTGTGCAATAGATCTCCAGAACTTTTTCACCTTGTAAAAGTGAAACTCTGTAATCTTTCCACCAAACACTGTTCTACCTTCTCTTTCTATGAATTTGACTATTCTAGACAGCTCATAAGGGATCACACAGTATTTGTCTGTCTGTGAGTGGCTTATTATTTCACCTAGCATCGTGTCCTCAAAGTTCATCCATGTCGTATAGCATGTAACAGGACTTCTTTCCTTTTTAAGGCTGAGTGATATTCCACCATATGGATACCTCATTTTGTTTATCCATACCTCTATGGATGAAATGTGGTCTGCTTCTACCTCTCGGCTACTGTGAACAGTGCTATTGTAAACAGGGGTGTGTATGCATCTCTTCGGGACTCTGCTTTCAGTTCCTTTGGGTATATATCTGGAATGGGCTTGCTGGATCATATGGTACTTCTGTTCTGTTTTTTGAGGAAAAGGGCCATTTTTGAACTTTAGAGTTCTCTCAGCAACCGCACAGGGCTGTGCTCACATATGTGCATACACTAGAAATAAAGCATTTATTGCAATACTGTTGGCTGGCACAGATAAAGTCAGTAATAAATAATGGTTTTCCATTTTTGTTAGGAGAATTGCACCTTTAAAAAAAAAGTTGCTATACCACAGTACTTGATGGAACAATTTAAGAAATACAGTTTGATTTATTTTTTCCTTCTAGATTTATTGAGATTTTAGTGACCTAAGGCACTGTGTAAGTTTATAGTGTACAGTATAATTTTACTTACATAAATCATGAAATGATTGCCACAGTAAGTTTAGTGAATATCCATCATCTCATATAGATATAAAATCAAAGAAATAGAAAAAAATATTTTTCTTTGTAATGAGAACTTAGATTTACTTTCTTAACAACATTCATATAAAATGTACAGCAGTATTGATTATATTTACCATATAGTACCTTACATCCCTGTAACTATTTGTCTTATAACTAGATGTTTGTATCTTTTGACTGCTGCTGCTAAGTCGCTTCAGTTGTGTCCGCCTCTGTGCGACCCCATAGATGATGGCAGCCCACCAGGCTCCCCCGTCCCTGGGATTCTCCAGGCAAGAACACTGGAGTGGGTTGCCATTTCCTTCTCCAATGCAGGAAAGTGAAAAGTGAAAGGGAAGTCGCTCAGTTGTGTCCGACTCTTGGCGACCCCATGGTCTGCAGCCTACCAGGCTTCTCCGTCCATGGGATTCTCCAGGCAAGAGTACTGGAGTGGGGTGCCATTTGCTTCTCCAATCTTTTGACTACCTTCATCCAATTCTATCTTCCCCTACCCCTGCCTCTGGTAACCACAAATTTGATCTCTTAAGAAATAACATTTTTTTAAACACTAGTCTTGCTGTCAAAAATGAGAAGCCCACCCTTCCCTCTCAAGCATGTGCGCACACACACAGATGCTGAAATTAGTTCAGCTGTATGTGGACTTTTCCAATAAGAATCTCTCTGTAGATCTGAGTTTGGTGTTTTCCTGTTGGGTGTCAGAGGTGTGGGCACAGGGAAGAAAAGAGCACGCTGCATTTGTGAATTTCAGGCCCTCAGATTGGGGTTTTTAACGGTTGCTATTTTGACCCCTTAGATCTATGAAGACTCCATCGTCTTACAGTCAGTGTTTAAAAGCGCTCGGCAGAAAATTGCCAAAGAGGAAGAGAGTGAGGATGAAAGCAATGAAGAGGAGGAAGAGGAAGATGAAGAAGAGTCGGAGTCAGAGGGTGAGTCCACCTGGTGTCTCCACTTCCTTGGGCCATGGCCACCTGCGTCGTTTCTCACAGGGCAGATGTGAGAGTCAGGCAGATCTGGATTTAGGCCTTGGTCTTCTGTGGCCTTTCTGGGCAACCCTGGCAGTGGACTTAACCTTGCTGGAGCTCAGCATCCGCCTGTGTAAAACTGAGCTTCTAGATACACCTCCAACCACGCAAGAGCGTAGCACGTGGCCAGGCTCACAGCACACACTGAATGTTGCCTTTGGAAATCAGTGTAATAGATGTTTTCTACCAGCGCGGCTGCTAATACCACCTTGCTGTTACCCAGCACGGTGAGTCTCTAAACTCGGTGGCTGCTGGGCTCCACCCCTGAGTTTCTGACTCGGTTGCCTGCGGTGGGGTCTGGGAGGCTCGTGTCTCCACTGGGTGCTCAGGGGGTGCATCCAGCACTGCACTTTGAGAATCACCACCTTGACACTCAGACTGTGGTGCATTTTGTCCTTCGTGGATCAGATACTGATCCTGTCTTCTAAGTTTTGATATTTTATTCATCATGGGGTTTTTTTGGCCATGAATTTTGAGCTTTTAAAACATCGCATTGACTGGTATTCATCTTGGTTACTGAATCTTGGAGCCCTCTCAAGTTTTTCACCCAAGGCAAGAATCTCCCTAGTCTTAATCTAGTGCCAGCCTGGATGGGTAACCATATTATTTCAAAGGTTAAGGCTGCCTTGAAAACATCTAAAATTTCTTCTTACCTAATTATGTTTTCACCCCATACTTCCTCTCAAAGTAATTATAGTCTTCTAGATAAAACAGTATAGGTATGCTTTAAAATTTTTTTATTAGATACATGCTTAGTACAGACAACTTGGAAAATATTTTTAAGAAAAGAAAATTGGTAAAATTCCATCACCCGATATACATTTAACTCCAGTTGCCTTCCAGTTTTTTTCTACACACAAATATTTATAGAAGAATCACACACTGTTTTGTAGCATGGTTTTTCTATTAGGAACATTTTCCCACAGCAAAGAGGTTTTTATACAGCCATATATACGAACACCCATTAATGAATGTACCAACAGGGAGTAATCTCACTCTGAATAATGCTGTCTGAACATTCTTACCCATAAATCACCGCACACATTTTAAAAACACATCTGATGCCTACGTATTGCCACAGAGAATGGAGCTGACATCTTTGTCAGCAGAGCACTTAAGTGTTTCCCCACACCCGCATCTGCTCTCGGGATTATTCTCTTTAGTGATTCTGCCCCTTAAGTACTAGTTTCACCTTTTTCGGTTTCGTCTGGTTACTCCCTAGTTTTTATATCCTAGTGTTTGATGAGTAAGTCGACATAATTTTTTCTAGCTAAACAGTTCCGAATTTTAGAGCGAGATTGCTAATCTGTTTTCAAATAGCTCCCTTCGTATCCCAGCTATCAGTTGACTTTTTCCCTAACCTCTCCTGAGACTTAGTGCATTAACTTTCTATGGCAACTCTAACAAATGACCGCAAACAAGCCTCAGTACAACTTACACTTACTGTCTCACTTCTGTAGGTCACAAGTTTGCTGGGGGTCTCTCTGGGCCAAAATCGAGGTGTTAGCAGCCTGCGTTCCTTTGTGGGGGTTCCAGGGGAGAATCCATCTCGTGTCTCCTTCTCATGTTGCATCTCTTTGACCCTCTCTTCTGCCTCCTCTTCATCCACAGTCTTTTTGTTGTTGAGGTATAACGTATATATTAGGTTCAAATATACAGCATAATGATGCCATATTTGTGTATATTTTGAAATGATCACAGTAAATCTCCTTGACATCCATCACCACATAATTAGAAAAAAAATTTTTTTTTCGTGACAGGAACTTTGAAGATGTACTCTTAGCACATTTCAGATATGCAGTACAATATTCACTGTACTCACCCTGCTTACCTTAAACCCCATGACTTATTTATAACTGGAGAGGTATACCTTTTGATTCCCTTCACCCATTTCCCACCCCATCTCTGCGACCACCATATCTGTTTAGTTTTTAATCTCACATATAAGTGAAATTGTACAGTATCTTTTGCTCTCTGATTTATTGCATTTAGCATATTGCCCTCGTGGTGCATCCATGCTGTCACAAATGTCCATTTTTAAAACACTTTATTTCATATTGCAGTATAGTTGACTTGCAGTGCTGTGCTAGCTTCAGCTGCACGGAAAAGTGATTCAGTTGTACACAGACGTGCATCCATTCTTTTTCAGATTCTTTCCCCACATAGGTTATTACCCAGTTCTGCTTAATCTACTGCTAGTCTTCTCAGGGGTTCCCTTGTGCCTAAGTTATTTTTGCTGCTGTTAAGGTTTTTTAAGTTTTGACATTCTAATTACAGTATGTGTCAGTGGGCGTCTCTTTGGGTTTTCCCTTATTTAGGAATCCCTGGATCTGGACCAGCGGTGGGTCACTCACCAGGGGTCGGGTTTGCTGTGAGATTATGTCTCAGCCTCTTTGCTCCTCTTACCTGCCTCATTTGCCCGGTGTGGAGGTGTCCCTCGGCCAGTTTCTGCATCTTTTTCAGAGGCAGTTGTCCCATTTGTAGCTTACATTCAGTGTGTCTGTGGGAGGAGGCGAGTTCAGCCTCTTCCTGTGTCATCATCTTGAACTGGGAGCTCCTCTTCTTCCACTTTGAAGGACCTGTGATTAGACTGAGCCTACCTGGTTGGTCTGGGATAATCTCCCCATCCCAAGGGATTACGGTATGCTCCCTGCTGCAGTGCAAAGTGAATGTATTGACAGGGTCTGAGGATTAGGACAGGGACATCTCTGGGAGGCATCATCATTCTGCCTACCACCCTGGTTAATTAGAACTTGTCACAGGTCTATGTGGTGGTAGCGTAGAGCCTTAGAATGCTGTTTAAAGGGCCCGTCTGCTTAAAGGGCCAGTTTGTTAGCCTGGTAGCCCGTGGCGGCCTTTTAGGTGGGTTTTGTGGAGGAACACAATCCACTGACTCACGACCCTGATGGCTTTCCAGCGCCCACCACTCCTGTAAGTATTTAGATTGTGTTCTTGAGCATGTACTTTCTCGCCTTTGCTGCCCGTCTTCTGCCTTTTCCTGACTTCCATGGATTTCCTGTACTCCTGTGTCAGGAAGAACTACACCTGTATAGGGAAAGGTAGTACACTTTTTCTTTCCAAATTACTATTTTTTAAATTAAAGGCCTTCACATCTTACACACATTTCCATTAATAGGCAGACCTTCTCATGCCCAGTCTCTTCTTCTTGTCCTAAATGACTCTACCCAAAGCAACGTGTCCCTGCCTTATAGCTCATTAAGCAGCAGACATGTGGGTATGGTAGATGGAAGAAGCCTGGACTAGAAATACTGTTTTGTGCACTAGGATTTGCCAGCTTCTGCCCTATTTGGGATGGGGGGAGGGCATATGTTGTCCCTACCCTTCAGAACAGCTGTGTCTCATCCTTTTTGTCAGCCTACATGTCCATGGAAGACTTAATCTCTGGAAATGTTCAGTGGGTCTCTCCCCCTTCATAGGAGTCTGAAAAGTTCTCATCTCTGAGATTCCCTCCAGAGCTGATTGCCTCCATGACAATTATCTATTTCTAGGGTCTCAAGACACCACCAGACATGATATTCCAACAAAAGGAGTTTGAATGAGAGACATTCATTCTCAGTCACCTCATCATCCATTCCTGAAAATGCTGTTCTAGGGACACCTGTCCCAGAACATTGCTGGAGGACAGATTTTCTGTGTACCTTGGGATGTATACCTGTAATTGTGGTATAACACTTTGACCTCTTTCTTCCAAATGTTTTTATTTCTATCCTCAGAACAGTTCTGTGAAAGTGGAAATGGGTGCCATCTTTCTGTATGTGTGTATACTTGTATTCTTTATATTCTCTGTATACAGAATTATATGGAATTTTATGTCATCTATAGAGATTCATACACACACACAGGGATGAATATATTTGCAAATAGGGATGTATACTACTTTTTCTGGAAATAATCACCAGAAAGAAAACAGTAGGAAGAGAGACTAGAGAGGAGAGAAAAAAGCTTTCAAATTCGTTTGTTTGTTTTTACTTTCCATTTTGTACCTTACTGTGCTGTTAACTTTTTAAGTCAAATGGAGTTATTTAAACAGTAAAATCATTGGTTTTTTTTAAAAAACACTTTTACACTTACGTACATTTTTTAATGTCAAAGTTCTCTTTTAAAAAATGCCCATACCCCTCCATGCAGTCAGTAAGGCAGCTTTCACCATCCTGGTTATTAGGAAGATCCCTGTTCAGCCATCAAGAGACCTGGAAAATGACCCAGCGCAGCTTCCCTCTGGGACCCCATTCCGTCTAGTTGCATGTTTAGGGTGACTATGTAACTTATCATGCAAACCAAGACACATTTGCAAGTGAAAGAGTGCTAACTGTAATTGGATCAGCCACTGGAGAACAGGCATGAGTCAAGGACATTCTGGGCAGTCTGTCATCTGTAGGCTGGGATCATTTTACTACTTGTGAAAAGATTCCCCTGTGATTCCTCATTGCTGTCCGTTTGGTTTCATTGTAGCGAAATCTGTTAAGGTGAAAATCAAGCTCAATAAAAAGGATGAGAAAGGCCGGGACAAAGGAAAAGGCAAGAAAAGGCCAAACCGAGGAAAAGCCAAGCCCGTGGTGAGCGATTTTGACAGCGATGAAGAGCAAGATGAAAATGTAAGTACGGCTGTCTTCGCTGAAGTTGGGAAGCCCTCCCCACTTCTGTTTCCCTCTCGTACGCCCATGCCCCTTCCACCCTCTATGCTTTATTACTCAGAATTGAAAATGTAAAGATTTGGTGAGATTTCATTATTGAGGGTTGTGAACTGAGCTGCGTCATTTATAACAAAGAATTTGGGGCTTTGTTTATTGTCTTCAAAAATGAAAAACTGCTAAATCAAGTTCCCTCTTTCCCTTTATCTTCCCAGTGCCTACTTACAAATAGAGTTTTCTGCATGGCCGGTTAATATTTTATAGCCATACCACCCAGCATACCTAGTATATAGTGGTATACGGAGGAAATAACCATTACATGAGAGGCTGAGAAAAAGTGATAGGATGTCAGAGTTTTGGATCTGAGTTGCTACTTCAGGTGCCATACAAAGAACTCAGATGAATTTTACATACCTAGAGGTGTTATTTTTAAAATTTGAAAAATTCAGGGTGCATTGATGGAGCCAGGTCCTGACATAAGGACCATCTCATATGGTACCATACTTAATGCTTATAATAATCCTAAGATACATGTCAATCTCACCTTACTACAGAAATCAGTGCTTATCTATGTTATGTGTGTTTTACTGCAGGTCATGTAAGTAAACAGCAGAGGCTGATTTCAGACCCAAAGAGGATAGCTCAGTCTGGGGTGCTGCCCTTGACTCTGTGGGCAGCCCAGGTAGCTTCTAATACAGTGCCTTCTGAAGGGCTCTCCATTTCATTCACTTTCCAGAGGACTTCCAAGTTCCCTACCAGCAATCCCCTTCTTTTGCTTTCTGGAAAGTTAATTTTCCATGTTCAAATGTATGCTAGTTTGATTTTCCTTCAACATATTTGCCATTGAGGTCTGTTGAGAAAAGTTTAGCATTCTTATCCCACCCCACCCAGCCTGAACCCTTGACACAAGCATTTTCAAATACATTTAAAATCCTAAAATCAAAGGCACAGTACTTTATTCTCCCTTGCCAATGTGTGCATGCTCAGTCATGTCTGACTCTTTGCAACCCCATGGACTGTAGCCTGCTCTCCATGGGATTTTCCAGGCAAGAATACTGCAGCGGGTTGCCACTCCCTCCTCCAAGAGATCATCCCGACCCAGTGACTGAACCCACATCTCTTGCAGTGGTAGGTGGATTCTTTACCACTGCACCACCTGGGAAGCCCATGGATTTTCTAACAATAGTGCTCAAAATAGAAACCACTAGCCATGAGCTTCCCCGGTGGTCCAGCGGTTGGGAGTCTGCCTGCCAATGCAGGAGACACAGATTCAGTCCCTGCTCCGGGAGGACTCTACATGCCATGGTCCAGGTAAGCCCACATGCCACAACTGCTGGGCCCGCACTCTAGAGCCGCAGCTAGAGAAAGCCCTCGCACAGCAACAAAGATCCAGCAGAGCCATAAAGAAACCATAGGCCGTGAACTTTTCATACCCAACTGCAAGAGAGCACAGCTCTGCCACAGACGGCTGGCACTGCTTTGGGGTTTCCAAGTAGGAGCTCCCCTTTTCAGCACAGAGCCTGTTGATGCCTCTTTACTAGCAGGGTTAACTGTTTCCACAGTGTCATTTCTTTTCCACATTGCCTCTCCATGGCTTATTGTCTTTCTGTCCTACATTTACTTTTAGGAACAATCTGAAGCCAGTGGGACTGATGATGAGTGATCACTACGGACATTTTTTTCTTGGTAGAATGGAACTCCTTCTTCCCCTCTCTCGTCTCTACCCAGTGAGTTCATTTCTCTTATGGGCACTGGGTCGTTTCTATATCATTATCATCTATAAACTAGCTTTAGAATAGTGCCAGACAAACATATGATATCATGGTGTAAAAAAACACACACGCATACACAAACCTTTGTAACATATTGTGACCAAATGGGCCTCAAAGATTAAAACAAACAAAAAAGCTTTTGATGGAAAAAATGTGGGTGGATGGTATATTTCTATGGGTGGGTCTAATTTGGTAACAGTTTGATTGTGCCTGGTTTTATCACCTGTTCAAATGAGAAGATTTTTGTCTTTTTGTAGCACTGATAACCAGGAGAAGCCATTAAAAGCCACTGGTTATTTTATTTTTCATCAGGCAATTTTCAAGGTTTTTATTTGTTTGGTATTGTTTTTTTTTACACTGTGGTACATATAAGCAACTTTAATAGGTGATAAATGTACAGTAGTTAGACTTCACCTACATAGACATTTTTCCATTTTATGCTCTATGATCTGAAAAAAAAAATGCTTTTTGAATTGTATAAGATTTATGTCTACTGTAAACATTGCTTAATTTTTTCGCTCTTGATTTAAAAAAAAGTTTTGTTGAAATCGCTATTGAATATTGCAATCTATATAGTGTAATGGATGGCTTCTTTTGTCAACCTTATCTCCTATGTTACCAACGTGTATCGTCTCCTTCTCCCTAAAGTGTACTTAATCTTTGCTTTCTTTGCACAATGTCTTTGGTTGCAAGTCATAAGCCTGAGGCAAATAAAATTCCAGTAATTTCCAAGAATGTGGTGTTGGTGCTTTCCTAATAAAGATATAACTGAGCTCAACAAACACTGCCTCTGGTTTTTGAGTTCTGGGAGATTAAAACCCTGGTGCCTGAGTAAGCGTCTCCTGCAGAGGGCCAGGCAAGCTCTTTCTACAGTGCAGATGGTAGGAAAAAGAATTCTTCAAGACTAAGAGTATCCCCTAGAATGAACCGGTGTGTTGCAAGGGAGCAGAGTTTATTGCTTGTGTGACTTTAAACTTACATAACAGGACTGATGATGCCATGGACTGAGTCACACTAAGCCCCTGCTCAACCTTTTCTAGTGGTTTAACTTCTATTTACTTACCAGAAAATCCACAGGTACACCTCAGATATACTGCAGGTCCAGTTCTAGATCAACACAGTGAACAGCACAATAGAGTGAGTCCCACGAGTTTTTGGCTTCCCATTGCATGTAAAGTTCAGTTTGCACTATACTGTAGTCTTAAGTGTATAACAGCATTGAGTGTGCAATAGCATTATGTCTAAAAAATAACATACATACCTTCTAACCATCATCTGAGGCTTCAGCGAGTCATGGTAGTAATAATCAGATCACAGATCACCACAACACGTATAATAATGAGAAAGCATCAGAACCACTAACACGTGACACAGAAGCATGAAGCGAGCAAACGCTACTGGAAAGTAGTACTAACAGACTTGCTGGAGGCGGGGGTCCCCACAAACCTTCAATTTGCGAAAAACACAGTATCTACAAAGCACAATAAGGCAAAGCGCAGTAAAATGAAGTATGCCTATCTATGGTAATATAGATTTATACCTTGGTATTTAGTAAATCTATATTCATATCAATTTAGAAAGATCAGAAAATTGCTCATTTTCAAAGACTGGTTCAATGAACACCCCATATACCTTTCTACTAGGGTTCATTAATGACTACTCTATCCCATCCCACCCCCACCCACTTGATTCTTAACCAATGACAAGGACCAGAATGGAAGCATTTTCGCTTGTCTCTAACGCATTAGTTGGTGGAAACTTCATTTCTTAGAAATGTCTAAGGAGAACTATGGGATTCTTACTTTCATAATATGAGGAACTGCCAATGCATCTTTCTTTGAATCTTGAAGGAAATTTGACCCACACAAAATGCAATCCTCCTGCGAAATTCCTGTCTTTCTAAATGTCCACTCAGGTCTGAATTTCCAGTTTAAGCATTGCAGAATGTGTTGGTTTCCCTTCTTGGCTTGTTTAGTTTGCTGACCACGGTAGGACTGCAGACTCCCAGGAAAGAATAAACCACATTAGTTTTTCTTATTGAGATGATTTGCTATTAAAGGCACTACTGTTCTAAAGCCATCCAAACCATTGTCTTTATGGTCTAGGACGTCTATGGGTGAAGGATGTTCTCTGATTTCTCTCCTGCTGTCTTGCTGTGGTGTTCTCCCTGGCTAAAGTAGAAAGGAAAGGCAGAAGGTGGCTCTTAGAACACTAGTGAGCTGGCAGGGAACGTGATCATGCGTGACTAAGAGGCATCTGCACATCCGCCTATTTTTAACCTGGTCACAGCATCCACCTTGTCTGTTTCCAGTAGCTGAGCCCAGGGGTAGGCTTCGTTCTTTCCAAAAGCAAAAGTTTTCCAGGAACAGAAGAAGGAAGCTAAGAGTATCAGGCAATGTACTTGATCTTTTACTAGAATTATTTAATTACAAGAACCCTGGGAAGAAGGCATAGTTCTTATTCCCTTTCTATAAATAAGGATGATGCAAAGGAGAGACTGAAGCTATGGCCAGTGCCCCAAAGCATAATTTGAAAGTTAAGATTTGTTTGCCTCCAAAACCCATCTTCCTTGCAGCTTCCCTACCTCCCCAGTGAGTGAAGCCTGGAACTGATCTTACTGATAAGCTCCAGGTACCCCTTTGTTTGGCAGTTGCTGATATTACCAGGCTTACAAATGAGTCCTGGCTTAGGTGTTTGGTTTCCATGACTGAGAATGGAACTTTCCTCTATCTGGTTTTCTTGGCTCGGCTCCTCCACTACCTTGGTTCTTTCTCTTGTGACAAGCCACTCCACAAGGGTTAATACCTTGTCCTTTACACCCAGCTGCCATTGGATCCTAAAGGCCCCTGAGATCCCGCTGACGTGGATGGCACTAGGGCCCTCCAGGTGATTCTGGTCATGCTCAAATCAAAGGACCACTGCTAAAGCTATCAGATTCTTAATCCCCATTATTTCATTCTTGGGGAACAGTATGAGGCCACAGTGGTCCTGATCCTGATTTAGATCACTGGTACAGGCATATACATCCATCACACAATCATCATTCTGGTAAAACCAATATAAATGGAAATAACTGAAAAGTCTGAATATTTTTTCTCTTTCTGACACAGCTTTTCTGTCATATAGGTTACCAGGATGCAAGCTTCAATTGTGCTTAACTTGAACCTCATTCAGACTGATAAACTATAATACTTGGGGGAAATATTTTTGGTCTTCTTAGCAGAAAGCTGGAGACATATTCTCCCCTTATGAATAAATGTAGTTCCCATGAGAATATTATAGTAAGAGTCAATCTCACTCTACAGATACGCTGGAGGAATGGCCTAGTCTATTCCTCTGCTTAAAATTTGCTAAATAAGAGCCACATTCAACCAGATAAAGTAACATTTGTGTCCTTATTCACACATTCTGTCATACAGTACATGAATCGCAGGGTTTCAGTCTCTGTTATACTTGGGGAGAGGTCATCAAACATGAAGCAGCGCAGGGCAAGAACCGATGACTGGTTTGTCTAGAACTGCTAGATCTGTGCCCAGGTGAGCTCTACTCATCACTGGTGTGGTTTAGGACACTGAGCTTATTAACAGAGGGTGGAGTTGACATGTTCCTAGTGACTAAGCCCTTTATGCAAAACAGTATCTGTATTCTGCATCATTTTCAGTAAGAATTTTCCAAAGGGGTTTTCCAAGTTGAAGAAAGCAAGACAACTAAGTCAAGACTATGGAAAAACCAGCATTCCTGTTTATAAACATTGGTTTCTTTTTAAAAATATATATATACTAGAAAGAGGCCTCTGTCATTTTTCAAAGCATATTTTATTGAAGTGTAGTTGATTTACAATGTTGTACTAGTTTCTACTGTACAGCAAAGTGATTCATTCATACACATATATACACACGCTTTTTCATATTTTTCATTATGGTTCATCATAGGATTTTGAATATAGTTCCATGTGCTGTATAGTAGGACTTTGTTATTTATCCATTTAACAGAGGCCTCTTTGTGAACTCAATAAATGCTGTGAAGCAATGCTTACTGTGAGACTATAAACCTTAGAGAGACTGGACTCATAGTGCCCCACCAGAAAAATATGCATTTTAAATTGTCTTGTTAAACCTTTAAATTTCTCCTCCAAGATGATAAAATGGACATATGTCCACCACAACGAGTGAAATACAAAGAATTAATTTGGAATTCACCCCTACCAGGCAATCAGCTTTAATAGCTTGATGTGATTACTTCTGCCTGTTCTTCCTCACATTAAAACACACACACACACAGAAACATACACCGTCAAAGGCCAGCTCCCCAGCTATCACCAGTGTAACCTAGTAATAAGATGAAGTGGAACTCACTGCTTACTGTGGTAAGGGAACCCACTGCCTTAATTGAGCTTTGGTAGTTTGAGAAGGAAAGTCAAGGTTGGATTTTCTTGAAATCTGATTTTGGTTAAGACTGGGTAAAAACTGTGATACACAGTTTAGGACTGTGGAAGGAGTAAGGTAAGGATTTTGAGGGGGCAATCTAAGAGTCTTAGGGCATAGCTATCCATTAACTATGTTGCTTTCTCCTGAAGAGCTGACGTGTCTTATAGGAAGCTCATGTAATAGACAATAATTATTTGCCGGGGCAAGGTTTTCCTGAAAAACTTCACTTATGCTAATGATGACAACGGAATTGTAAAGTCATGTTAATATAGATAGTAAGCTGTGCTGGGGTTGAATGTTCAGTTTGCTTCTTAAGTACAGTACTATTCTCTGCAACTTGCCTTATTTTCCTCCACATCAACAGGGATTAAATTCACTTAAAACTTTTTCTGAGAACATTTATTTTCCTTTTTTCTAATAAAATAAATATATGCACATTGTAGAAAATGTGGAAAGTAAGAAAAGTACAAAGGTACAGAAAGTACCAGAAAAAAACACAGAACACTGATACTGTTACCACTCAGAGAGAAGTGTTTAAAACTTCAGAATCTTGTCTAGCATTTAAGGAGCCTGGAAGGCAGCTATCCCTTTAACACAATAAGAAAATAGCTGAGCAAACTGAAAATCAACAGCTCTTCTTAGATCCACCAGAGAACTGAAGTTTGTTCAGGGCAAACTGCTGCCCCTCGAGCTGAAGAGACAGACAAGCAGATACAGAGAATCACAACCTCCTGGAGGAGCAGAAGGCCAGCAGCAGGTAACCAGAACCAGGCTTTTGGTTTTTAGTCGCTAAGTCCTGTCCAACTCTTTTGTGACCCCATGGACTGCTGCCTGCTAGGCTCCTCTGTCCATATGATTTTCCAGGCAAGGCTACTGGAGTGGGTTGCCATTTTCTTCTCCAGGGGATCTTCCCAACAGGGGATTGAACCCATGCCTCCTGCACTGGCAGGTGGATTCTTTACCCCTGAGCCACCTGGGAAGCCCCAGTACCAGGACAGGAAAACCTAATCTATAATTAACAAATTGAGGGAGGCCTCAGTTGGACAAGTTTGAGAGTTAAAAATGGCAGGGGTGCCCAGTCTTAGGAGGGTTCCCACACTTTCATGAGATTTACCTCCTGGAACCCTAGCAGCTTCTCAGTAACGACAGGAGAAAAAAAATCCTCACTTTTTGAGCAGAGAGAGTAGAAAAGTAGCCATGTGTAAATATATCTTCTTAACAAGGCCCACCCTTAGCAAACTATTTTGCCAACATGGAAGAATAACAATACCCAATTCCAGTACCTTCTTGTCTCTCCTAAGGGCTGGGGGAACCAATCTGAGAAGCACTTGTGAAGGTCACAGCTCCAGGGGCTCACTAAATCATGGCCACCTAATCGTAGGACCACAGAACAGTTCCTCTGCGCCGAGACCCCACCACTACATCAGTAAGTCTGTAGAGGAACACAGGTTGCTCTAGTGCCAGCTCCTGCCCTGCAGCAGTCCTGAGGGTAGCTGGGCCTCTGTCCTTTCGTAAATTAAACACCACTGTCTCGAGTCAGCCCTCTCCCCTTTCCCCCACGTCTTGGGTCCTCCTCAAGCTGTGTGCAAGGCTGTTTATTTTTGGAGTGATTTCCCACATTGTTCATTTGTTGATTCTGCATAGCACACAGCCTGTCTCTACAGGATGGACCAGGGCAGGTTTAGGATTTTTATTCAGAATCTGGGAGAGATGAGTGGGGGCATCTGGTATGTAAGCACAGCCAAGGTCTTAGCTGAATATATAACAACCCTGTTCTAAAACTTGTTGGCTGTTTCTCCTTTGAAAATCAGGGATTTCTCAATGACTGACCCTCCTATGGCAAGGACCTTCCCTCATTCTGGGCCTCCCAGGCGGCGTTAATGGTAAAGAACCTGCCTGCCAGTGCAGGAGACTTGAGACAATGGTTCAATCCCTGCGTTGGGAAGAGCCCCTGGAAAAGGACATGGCAACCCACTCCAGTATTCTTGCCTGGAGAATCCCATGGACAGAAGAATCTGGAGGGCTCCAGGCCATGGGGTCGCAAAGTCAGACATTAATTGAAGCGACTTAGCATGCATGCAATAAGAATGATCCATGCATGACTGAATCCCTTTGCTGTTCACCTAAAACTGTCACAACATTATTAATCAGTTATACCCCAATATAAAATACTTTAAAGAAAAAAATAAGTCTCCTGTACAATAACAGGGTCATACTGCTCAATGAATTGTGCATCTCAGGTGTTATTTTTATAGAAGGTCATTACAGAATGCTAAAAGTATCAATTCTCCAGGAAGAGTCTCTCTTAAAAAATTTCACTTACTTCCTTTTCCATTTTCTCCTGTTCATAGATTTATTAAGATATACACACAATAACACTTTCCCATTTTACAAACAGAGTTTTGGCAATTACATCCAGTAATGTAGACAGCTCGTCATGACAGAACATTGTCTGTGCCCTGAACGGTTTTCTCACGCCCGTTTCCAGCCAGTTTCTTACCCTGACTGCCAGCCTCAGGGCAGTCATCGATCTGCGCCGTCACTGTCACGTTGCCTCTATTAGAATGTCGTCTAATGGAACACATCATGCAGCCTTTGTGTCTGACTGCTTTCAAGTCCTGTATCATTGAGATTATTCGTGTTGCATATATAGCCTATGACTTTTTATTGCTGAGTACTATTCCATAATATGATTATCCCACAATTTATCTGTTCACTAACTGATGGACAATTTGAGCTGTTTACACTTCTTGACAAGCTGACTATAAACACGGCTGTACAAATTTTTGTGTGGATATGTTTTCAGTCCTCTTAGTTGAGTGCTGAGGAATGAAACTGGGTTAGGTGGTGAGAATTTAACTTTACAAAAATAATAGCAACTGGTTATCTGTATGAGAAAAAAAACTTCAAACCCTTCATATCATACACAGAAATTAACTCAGAATGAATCTAAATGGAACTGAAATTTTAAACTTAAAATATTATGTTTCTAAAAGAAAAATTTGAAGGAAATCTTTGTGATCTTGTGTTAGACAAAGATTTCTAAAACAGGGCACAAAAAGCATGAACCATAAAATATTGATGAAATGGATTTCTTTAAAATTAAAAACTGTTGCTCTTTAAAAAACACAGTTAAGAAAATGACAAGGCAACCCATAGAGTAGAAGAAAATACTTTCAAGCAGGTAACTGAAAAGACTTGTTCCCAGAATACATATAAAGATCTCTTAAAACTCAGTAAAAAATTAAAAAAAAAAAAAAAGGAGGCAAAAGATTTGAAGACACTTCACAAAAGAAATATATGAATGGTCAATAAGCACATGAAAAGATGCTCAATACTCATCATCGTCAAAGAAAAGCAAAATAAAATTACAATGAAATACCACTACACACCCACTAGAATGGCTAAGATTTTTAAAAATTGACAATGGGAAGTGCTGACAAGGATATGAAGCAACTGGAACTCATGCCTTGCTGGTGGGAATGCAAAATGGTCGAATCACTTTGAAACTAATATTTTTTTAAACAAAACTATATGATGTACCCATGTATGTATGTGTCATAATTTAGATAATATTTGCTCTTCTAATGGATATTTGAGTTGATACTTGTTGGGATTATTATGCCATTATAAATAATTCTAGAAAATCATTAAAACCCACTCTATAATTTGTATCTCTTTTTAAAAAAATTAGTAGAGTTACCTTTAAAGTTACTGCAGAAAACTTCCCTTCCAATTACATTGGATTCTAATAAAAGACAAAAACCAAAGGTTTATTTCTCAGTCATATTTATGCTTGTTCAGTAAAACCTTCTGGATACTTATTTTCGTAACACTTTCATCATCTTTTAAAGAAAGACTCTACAATTAAAGGCCTAAATGTGAGACCAGACACTACAAAACTCCTAGAGGAAAAGAAAGGCAGAAAACACTGACATAAATTGTAGCATATCTTTTTCAATCCATCTCCCATAATAATGGAAATAAAAACAAAAATAAACAAATGGGACCTACTTAAAAGCTTTTGCACAGCAAAGGAAACAATAAACAAAACAGAAAAACGACCCACAGATCAGGAGAAAATATTTGCAAATGATGTGACCAACAAGGGGACTGGTCTCCAAAATTTATAAACAGCTTGTGATGTTATGTAAAATATATAAACAACATAACATAAACAACAATGTATAAAATATTAACAACGCACTCAAAAAATGGACAGAAGACCTAAATAGACATTTCTCCAAAGAAGACATACAAATGGCCAAAGGCACATGAAAAGATGTTCAACACCACTAATTATTACAGAAATGCAAATCAAAACTACAATGAGGTATCACCTCACACTAGCCAGGATAGCTATCACACACACAAAAAATCCACAAACAATAAATGCTGGAGAGGGTATGGAGAGAAGGGAACCCTCCCACACTGTTGGTGGGAATGTAAACTGGTACAGTCACTATGCAGAATAGTATAAAGATTCCTTAAAAAACTACAGAATTACCATATAACTCTGCAGTCCCACTCCTGGGCCTATATATGGGGTGGGGGGTGGGGGGGAACATGATCTGAAAGGCTACAGCACCCCAGTGCTCATCACAGTACTATTTACAATAGACAAGACATGGAGGCAACCTAAATGTCCATCAACAGAGGAATGGATAAAGAAGACTGGTACATATATACAATGGAATATTACTCAGCCATTTAAAAGAATGAAATAATGCCATTTGCAGCAATGTGGATGGACCTACAGAGTGTGATACTGACTGAAGACAGAGAGGAGAAATATTGTATGACTTTCCTTATATATGCGGCATCTAAAAAGAAATGATACAAATATTCTTTCTTACAAAACAGAAACAGGTTCACAGACTTAAGAGAATGAGCTTACGGTTGCTGGGGAAAAGGACAGGGGGAATGAGATAGGGAGTTTGGGATGGACATGTACACACTGCTACATAAAAAATGGATAACTAACAAGGACCTACTGTATGTCACATGGAGCTCTGCTGTTATGTGGCAGCCTGGATGGGAGGGGAGTTTGGGGAGAACCGATACATGTGTGTGTATGGCCGAGTCCCTTCGCTGTTCACCTGAAACTATTATAACATTGTTTGTTAACTGGCTATACCCCAATGTAAAATGAAAGGTTTAAAAGAAAAGATCCTAAAAAGTACTTTACCTTGTCTTTTTTTCCCCTCAAGCCCTTAACTTTGTAAGGGAGATTCTGCATTTAAAGCAGATGCTTATGCTCCTTAATTTAGTTGGATATGCAAAAGGCTGCTTCAGAAAATCAAGTACCCATATCTGCTCCTGTCACTGAATTTTGTAGAGAGTCAGGGCTGCTCTGAATGTTCCAAGAAGGCAAAGTTTGGGGACTGCAAGGCCTTGAGAGCAAGTTCTTTGAGCTGACAAGAATCTCAACACAAGATTATTCTCTCCTACCAGGCACCTAAAGAATTTTCTCAGCCTGATAGCTCTTGAGGAAGTAGGCTCCTAAAGGTGATACTAGCTCCAAATTGTCTCTCTGTGATGAGGTTATAAGATGTTTACTGAGTTTTAATAGAAAAACCACAATTTGCTTCTTTTTGAGTAAGTTTGGCATATGCCAAATTATACTGGAATACCTGGAGTCAGTGTGACCCTAAGGGTAAAAATCCACTAGAGAGGGACACCATGATAGTAATAAATCAGATTAAAATAATTTCAGAGAATTTATATTTATCCTAGCATTTTAAAGGCTAGTTTATGTGGAGAAACAACAGAACTCAATTTAAGAGTTTTCAATATTATACTGATTCAAGCATGGCTCTTATATATAAATAAATACTACAGACAGTCCCAACTTAGGATGGTTTAACTTAAAATTTTTTCAACTTTATGTTGGTGTGAAGGTGATATGCATTCAGTAAAAACCATATTTCAAATTCTGATCTTTTCCCAGGCTAGCAATACATGGTGTGATTCTCTCATGATGCTGGGCAGTGGCAGTGAGCACAGCTCCCAGACAGCCATGAGATCATGAGAGTAAACACTGATACCCTTAAACCCATTCTGTACTCACATGCATATGTGCGTGCTAATGGTGTCTGACTCTTTGTGACCCCATGGATGTAGCCTGCCCAGGCTCCTTTATCCATGGAATTTTCCAGGCAAGAATACTGGAAGCATTTCCTACTCCAGGGGGTATTCCCAATCCAGGGATCGTACTCGCATCTCCTGCATTGGCAGTGGATGCCTTACCACTGTGCCCCCTAGGAATCCCCTGCATGGATTACAGTCTTGTTGTGCTAAAGGGGCTTTTATAACCCAATGAAGCTACGAGCTTGCAGTGCAGGGCCACCCAAGACGGATAAGTCACAGTGAAGAGTTCTGCCAAAAAGTGGTCACTGGAGGAAGAAATGGCAAACCACTCTAGCATTCTTGCTCCAAGAGCCCTATGAACAGTATGAAAAGGCAAAAAGATATGACACTGGAAGATGTCATATCTGCCCCCCCGGTCAGAAAGTATCCAATATGCTACTGGGGAAGAACAAGAGGGCAATTACTACTAGCTCTAGAAAGAATGAAGCGGCTGGGCCAAAGCAGAAATGACGCTCAGTTGTAGATGTGTCTGGTGGTGAAAGTAAAGCCTGGTACTGTAAAGAACAACGTTGCATAGGAACCTGGATTGTTAGGTTCATGAATCAAGGTAAACTGAACGTGGTCAAGTAAGAGATGGAAAGAGTAAACATTGACATCTTAGGAATCTGAACTAAAATGGACCCGAATGGGTGACTTTCATTCAGATGACCGTTATATCTACTACTGTGGGCAAGAATTCCTTAAAAGAAAAGGAGTAGCCCTCACAGTCAATAAGAGAGTCTGAAATGCAGTACTTGGGTGCCATCTCAAAAACAACAGAATGATCTTGGTTCGTTTCCAAGGCAAACCATTCAATATCACAGTAATCCAAGTCTATGCCCCCATCCACTAATGCTGAAGAAGCTGAAGTTGACCGGTTCTGTGAGGAACTACAACATCTTCTAAAACTAACATTAAAAAAAGATGTCTTTTTCATTATAGGGGATTGGAATGCAAAAGTAGGAAGTCAAGAGATACCTGGAGTAATAGGTAAGTTTGGCCTTGAATTATAAAATGAAGCAGTGCAAAGGATAACAGAGTTTTGTCAAGAGAACACAAGGGTCATAGCAAATACTCTTCTTCTAACAACAAAAGGGATGACTATACACATGGATTTCACCAAATGGTCAAGACCAAAATCAGACTGATTATATGCTTTGTAGCCTAAGATAGAGAAGCTCCATACAGTCAGCAAAAATAAGACTGGGAGCTGACTATGGCTCAGATCATGAGCTCTTTATTGCAAAATTCAAGCTTAAATTGAAGAAAGGGAAAATCACTTGGCTATTCAGGTATTACCTAAATCAAATCCCTTATGATTATGTAGTGGCAGTGATGGATAGATTCAAGGGATTAGATCTGATAGACAAAGTGCCTGAACAACTATGTACAGAGGTTCATAACACTATACAGAGAGCAGTGACCAAAGCCATCCCAGAGAAAAAAAGACACAAGAAGGCAAAGTGGTTGTTTGAGGAGGCCTTACAAATAGCTGAGAAAAGAAGAGAAGCAAAACGCAAGGGAGAAAGGGAAAGCAGAGTTCCAGAGAATAGCAAGGAGAGATAAGAAAGCCTTCTTAAATGAACAATACAAAGAAATAGAGGAAAGCAATAGAATGGGAAAGACTAGAGATCTCTTCAAGAAAATCAGAGATACCAAAGGAACATTTCATGCAAAGATGGGCTCGATAAAGGACAGAAACTATAAGGACCTAACAGAAGTAGAAGAGATTAAGAAGAGGTGGCAAGAACAGAAGAACTATACAAAAAAGGTCTTAATGACCCGGATAACCACAATGGTGTGATCATTCACCTAGAGCCAGACATCCTGGAGTGTGAAGTAGGCCTTCAGAAATATTACTATGAACAAAGCTAGTGGAGATGACAGAATTCCAGCTGAGCTATTTAATATCCTAAAAGATGATGCTGTTAAGTGCTACACTCAATATGCCAGCAAATTTGGAAAATTCAGCAATGGCCACAGAACTAGAAGAGGTCAGTTTTCATTCCAATCCCAAAGAAGGGCAATGACAAAGAATGTGCAAACTAACATCAAATTGTGCTCATTTCACAAGCCAGCAGGATTATGCTCAAAATTCTTCAAGCTATGCTTCAGCAGTATGTAAACCGAGAACTTCCAGATGTTCAAGCTGTGTTTAAAAAAGGCAGAGGAACCAGAGATCAAAATGCCAACATCTGCTGGATCATTGAAAAAGCAAGGGAATTCCAGAAAAATATCTACTGCTGCTTCACTGACTATGCTAAAGTCTCGACTGAGTGGATCACCAGAAACTGTGGAAAAGTCTTAAAGAGATGAGAATACCAGACCACATTATCTGTCTCCTAAGAAACCTGTATGTGGGTCAAGAAGCAACAGTTAAAACTGGACATGAAACAACTGAGTGATTCAAAATTGGGAAAGGAATATGACAAGGCTGTAAATTGTCACTCTGCTTATTTAGCTTATATGCAGAGTACATCATGGGAAATGCCAGGCTAGACGAAGCACAAGCTGGAATCAAGATTGCCGGGAGAAACATCAACAGCCTCAGATGTGCAGATGATACCATTCTAATGGCAGAAAGTGAAGAGGATCTACAGAACCTTTTTTTTTTTTTAACTTGCTTATTTTCTCCTTTAATACAGTCAGCCCGTGGGGTGTCATTGGGCTAATTTTACAGACATGGAATAGGAGATTCAAACAAGTTATCAAGTCCTCAAGGCCCACTCCTCCTAAGAGGCACACCTGGGGCTTCCCTAAGCATGGCTCCCCTTAGATCTTCCACCTTCTCTGCTCTAGGGCTCCTTGGCTGGATATGAAAGAGAACAATTTCCACTGTTTGGGCTCTATTCTTGGGCTGAGAGCAGAGTCTGAGGTTCACCAAGCTCCCTCCAGGGTCTTCTTTTTTTTAAACTCAAGCTTGGCAAGCCTGACCAATGCTTCCATCTGCCAGAGAGCAAGGAAGGGTCTGCCGTGTTGGGCTGCAGGCTCTGGTCATTTGAAAGGGGCGGGGCTGTGTCATGTTTTGGTGTGTTCTCCTGTGTTATTGCATGTGCAGCCCTCTGGCTCACGTTCCAGGGCCCAGGTGGGTACACTCTGCCTCTTGTTCCCTCTTGGTTTTTTTTCCATGACAGCATCAAAGCTGCCCGTGCGGTCAGGCACATCTGTTTCTGCAGCAGAGCACACTGTCACATTGTCATAGGGCAGAAGTGGCGAGAGGAAGGAAGCTGAGGAGGGGGAATGATGGGGTTGAAACATGAGGAGACGAGCCACGTGTGCCTCTGCTCAGGCTGGTCTGAGGCCAGACAGATGGGAGGCCAATTGGAGGATCCAATTCAGAGTTCAGGAAAGGCAGGGTGGGGCCTCCAGGGCAGGAGGCATGGCTGGTGCTGAGGTCTCAGCCTCCCTTCCACGCAGGCCTGAGTTTTGCGTGGTTCTATGTATTCTTTTCTGCTCATCAGGTCCTCCTGTCCTCTCTCAGCTGTATGCACTTCTGTGTCTGAAGGTGTATTCCTGATGTATCCATGAAGAGAGATGTACTCCATGTCCACCTACTCCTCCGCCATCTTGTTCTCCCAGAATCTCTTGATAAAGGTGAAAGAGGAGAGTGAAAAAGCTGGCTTAAAACTCAACATTCATAAAACCAATATCATGGCATCCAGTCCCATCACTTCATGGCAAATAGAAGAGGAAAAAGTGGAAGCGGTGACAAATTTTATTTTCTTGGGCTCCAAAATCACCACGGACTCCAAAATCACTTCAGCCATGACATTAAAAGATGCTTGATTATTGGAGGGAAAGCTATGACAAAGCTAGACAGCATATTAAAAAGCAGAGAAATTAGTTTGCCAACAAAGGTCCATATAGTCAAAGCTATGGTTTTTCCAGTAGTCATGTACATATGTGAGAGCTGGACAATATAAAAGGCTGAGCACTGAAGAATTTATGCTTTTTAACTGTGCTGTTGGAGAAGACTCTTGAGAGCCACTTGGACTGCAAGGAGATCAAAGCAGTCAATCCTAAAGGAAATCAACCCTGAATAGTCATTGGAAGGACTATTGCTAAAGCTGAAGCTCCAATACTTTGGCCACCTTATGTGAAGAGCTGACTCACTGGAAAAAGCCCTTATACCCTAGTATAAGATGCTAGGAAAGATGGAAGGCCAAAGGAAAAGACGGTGGCAGAGGACAAGATGGTTAGATAGCATCTCCAATTCAATGAACATGAATTTAAGCAACCTCTGGGAGATAGTGAAGGACAGAGGAGCCTGCCACGCTGTAGTCCATGGGTCGCAAAGTGTCGGACATGACTTAGCAACAGCACACCACCACCTGGGATTCCTGCATCCATATGATCAGTCTGTTTTCCACCTGCAGTATAGCATCCAATAAATTACATGAGATAGTCAATACTTTATTATAGAATAGGCTTTGTTTTGGACAGTTCTGCCCAACTGTCCAACTGCCCAACTGTCTTATATTAGCCTATATAGGCTAATATAAGAGTTCTGAGCACAAAGTCAAGTGGGCCTTACAAAGCATCACTATGAACAAAGCTAGTGGACGTGATGGAATTCCAGTTGAGCTATTTCAAATCCTGAAATATGATGCTGTGAAGTGCTGCACTCAATATGCCAGCAAATTTGGAAAACTCAGCGGTGGCCACAGGACTGGAAAAGGTCAGTTTTCATTCCAATCCCAAAGAAAGACAATGCCAAAGAATGCTCAAACTACCGCACAATTGCACTCATCTCACATGCTAGTAAAGTAATGCTCAAAATTTTCCAAGCCAGGTTTCAGTAATACATGAACCATGAACTTCCAGATGTTCAAGCTGGTTTTAGAAAAGGCAGAGGAACCAGAGATCAAATTGCCAACATCCGCTGGATCATGGAAAAAGCAAGACAGTTCCAGAAAAACATCTATTTCTGCTTTATTGACTATGCCAAAGCCTTTGACTGTGTAGACCACAATAAACTGTGGAAAATTCTGAAAGAGATGGGAATACCAGACCACCTGACCTGCCTCTTGAGAAACCTATATGCAGGTCAGGAAGCAACAGTTAGAACCGGACATGGAACAACAGACTGGTTCCAAATAGGAAAAGGAGTACATTAAGGCTGTATATTGTCACCCTGCTTATTTAACTTCTATGCAGAGTACATCATGAGAAACGCTGGGCTGGAAGAAGCACAAGCTGGAATCAAGATTGCCGGGAGAAATATCAATAACTTCAGATATGCAGATGACATCACCCTTATGGCAGAAAGTGAAGAGGAACTAAAAAGCCTCTTGATGAAAGTGAAAGAGGAGAGTGAAAAAGTTGGCTTAAAGCTTAACATTCAGAAAACTAAGATCATGGCATGTGGTCCCATCACTTCATGGCAAATAGATGGGGAAACAGTGGAAACAGTGTCAGACTTTATTTTGGGGGGCTCCAAAATCACCGCAGATGGTGACTGCAGCCATGAAATTAAAAGATGCTTACTCCTTGGAAGGAAAGTTATGGCCAAACTAGATAGCATATTAAAAAGCAGAGACATTACTTTGCCAACAAAGGTCCGTCTAGTCAAGGCTATTGTTTTTCCAGTGGTCATGTATGGATGTGAAAGTTGGACTGTGAAGAAGGCTGAGCACCGAAGAATTGATGCTTTTGAACTGTGGTGTTGGAGAAGACTCTTGAGAGTCCCTTGGACTGCAAGGAGATCCAACCAGTCCATCCTAAAGGAGATCAGTCCTGAATGTTCTTTGGAAGGACTGATGCTGAAGCTGAAACTCCAGTACTTTGGCCACCTCATGCGAAGAGTTGGCCCATTGGAAAAGATCCTGATGCTGGGAGGGATTGGGGGCAGGAGGAGAAGGGGATGACAGAGGATGAGATGGCTGGATGGCATCACTGACTTGATGGACGTGAGTCTGAGTGAACTCCAGGAGTTGGTGATGCACAGGGAGGCCTGGAGTGCTGTGATTCATGGGGTCACAAAGAGTCAGACACAAGTGAGCGACTGAACTGAACTGAGGCTAACCTCTGATGTTCAGTAGGGTAGCCTAGTATAATGTGTTTAGGCACAGTGTGGCTTCTTTATTTAATAACAGTGTTAGGAAGAGACTGTACCAAATTTGTCTAATTCTGGGCATACTTTCCTTTGGTCTGAATCATCCCACATGTCCCCAAAACCTTCTCCAGACTTCCTAGTAACTATTCTCATTTCCTGAGAATCTGAGTCCTTAATAAGTAGCCTAAAGTAGGGAGACTTTCCTGGAGTCCAAGACCAGTTTCCATTGTTTTCAGTCTACTCCTACTTTTCAGCCTGTAACTCCTTCGACAACTTTCACTTACACAGCTTACTGAGGGAATTCTACGCCAAGCTGTACCCTCAGTGCAAGGGAAAGCATCACGGAGAGTAAACTCCACTACCTGTTTGCATCTCCTCTAGAAGCAGGAACTTCCTGTGCCCACTCCATTTCCCCACTCCTTCCTCCACAGTCAGGGGTCTTATTAAATGGAGACAATCCAGCTTAACACTCTTATAAGTGGTGTCTCACTACCTACTGAGTGCCACACTCATCGGCCTTTTTCATATGGATGAGCAAATAAAAAATACAGCATCTCTTATTTACAGGATGGATAAGAAGCCCAACCTGGCCTAGTTCTAAGTTGGTTCTGTTTATTCCCAAACTAGCAAGCAATCAGTACAAAGGATGTATACCAGATAAAAAGAGTAAATAAATGCAGCAGATAGATACCAACACATGAACACCGCACTCGGTGGCCTTCTTTAGTGGCTGACAGATGTGTATCTAAAGTTAGCACCCCTGAGCAGAGTGGCTCCAGGCCCCAAGGCTGTGACAATAACCAGAGATATTCCATGTACATACAAAGTAAACACTAATATGTTGGATTTTATCAATTCTAAAATTTAATTTTTTCACCTTTAAAAGACACAATCTCTTTTAATTTATGGTGTCATAATTTTGATTGGCAACAATTTTTCTTTCTTAATGATAAATAATAATGCATTTACAATGGATGATGCCTTAGAGTTAATAAGACAGTCTATATTTTTTTTTCTTCCTTAACATGCATTGTATGCAGCAAAGTGGTATTGACTCTTCCACATCTTGAAGAACATTCATATCAGTTCCTAAAGAGCTGCTTCATTCTTCCCAACCACTGCATATATTCCATTATGTTGTTATCGTAACTTAACTATAAGCAGTTCCATACTTATCAAACACTCTGGTGGTTTGCCATCTGTGTTTATTCATTGTAGCCAAAAATGATGAACACTACAAAAAGGGTGAGAGCCAGATGTTACAGGGAAAACTTAAAGGTTTTGTAAAGGATGTGAAAACAGGTCTGAGACTGAAGTGGGGGATGAGACACGACACAGGTCAAACTGCTCCTAGGATTTTAATCGGGATGCATCATGGGAAAGCCACTCACCATCTTCCATTGGAAGTGTACTTACAATGTGTAAATTCCAAATACTTTAAAAGAAATATCTGCCCTGGAGCTTATTTTACTTGCCCAGAGCTCACTTAGTGATCACAGAAGATTAATGCCCATTTCACTGTCCTGAAAGAACACTGGAAATAGTCATTACTCATTACCTTCCTCAGGCTGACACAGGGCCCAGGGAAATAGATCTTCAAGAGGAGACATTGAAAGTCTTTAACTATTTGATGATGATTTGGATAAGACTGAGAAACGTGTAGTGGGTTCCTAAATATGCTAAAGAATGCAGACCAGGGTGAACAGAACTAACAAAATGAGGAAAGGGAAATCAAAGTAGCTCCAAGTTTAAGAAATTCTATTTATTCTGCTGTATTCAATCCTGGTGGCCTACAGTTGGACACAACTGAGTGACTAACACTTTCACTTTCTTTTCTTTTCCATTCAATCTTGGAAAGACCAGGATTTTAAAACAGTACCATAACACCAGCATTCCAGTTCAGAATGGAGGCTGCCTCACTACTTAGGTCATCTTCCTCCTTTCCCATTCCAGTCCTCCTTGAATAGTAATGACTACAACTGCTTGAAATGGCGCACTGCTCTAAGCTTCGAGATAGAGAGAGAGACAGAGGATAGATAGATAAGAAAGGCTTATTTAAATATTCACAATAACTTTATGATGTAGGCACTACTATTCTTCTTATTTTACAAATTAGACAACAAAGGCTTAGAGGGGTGACCTCCCAGGATCACTTATCTAGTAAGCAGTGGAGCTGGGATCCAGTCTCCAGGACAACTGCTTCCAGAGTCCTTGATCGTAACTAGTCAGTCAGTTCAGTTACTCGGTCATGTTCGACTCTTTGCGACCCCATGGACTGCAGCATGCTAGGCTTCCCTGTCCATCACCAACTCCCGGAGCTTGTTCAAACTCATGTCCCTCGAGTTGATGATGCCATCTAACCATCTCATCTCCTGTCGTCTTCTCCTGCCTTCAATCTTTCCCAGCATCAGGGTCTTTTCCATTGAGTCAGTTCTTTGCATCAGGTGGCCAAAGTATTGGCATTTCAGCCTCAGCATCAGTCCTTCCAATGAATATTCAGGACTGGTCTCCTTTAGGGTGGACTGGTTGGATCTCCTTGCAGTCCAAGGGACTCTCAAGAGTCTTCTCCAACACCACAGTTCAAAAGCATCAATTCTTTGGCGCTCAGCTTTCTTTATAGTCCAACTCTCACATCCATACATGACTACTGGAAAAACCATAGCTTTGACTAGATGGACCTTTGTTGGCAAAGTAATGTCTCTGCTTTTGAATATGCTATCTAGGTTGGTCATAGCTTTTCTTCCAAGGAGCAAGTGTCTTTTAACTTCATGGCTGCAGTCACCATCTGCAGTGATTTTGGAGTCCCCCAAAATAAAGACTGTCACTGTTTCCATTGTTTCCCCGTCTATTTGCCATGAAGTGATGGGACCGGATGCCATGATCTTAGTTTTCTGAATGTTGAGTTTTAAGCCAAATTTTTCACTCTCTTCTTTAGCTTTCATCAAGAGGCTCTTTAGTTCCTCTTCGCTTTCTGCCATAAGGGTGGTGTCATCTGCATATCTGAAGTTATTGATATTTCTCCCGGCAATCTTGATTCCAGCTTGAGCTTCATCCAGACCGGCGTTTCTCATGATGTACTCTGCATATAAGTTAAAATAAGCAGGGTGACGATATACAGACTTGACGTACTCCTTTCCCAATTTGGAACCAGTCTGTTGTTCCATGTCCAGTTCTACTGTTGCTTCTTGACCTGCATACAGATTTCTCAGGAGGCAGGTCAGGTGGTCTGGTATTCCCATCTCTTTCAGAATTTTCCACAGTTTGTTGTGGTCCACACATTCAAAGGCTTTGGCATAGTCAACAAAGCAGAAGTAGATGTTTTTCTGGAATCTTGCTTTTTCGATGATCCAACGGATGCTGGCAATTTGATCTCTGGTTCCTCTGCCTTTTCTAAATCCAGCTTGAACATCTGGAAGTTCATGGTTCACATACTGTTGAAGCCTGGCTTGGAGAATTTTAAGCATTACTTTTAAGCTCTTAACTAGTACTCCAACTAGAATCCCAACCTGCCTCTCAGCATCTCTTCTCTGGGCTGGACTATATACTCCTTAAAGGACACAGTCAAAAGGACTGCACATTCATCTTTGGGTGAGCCCTCCTCCTCCTCTGGCTAAGCAATCAAACTGAATAAATATATTAGATGAGCTTCCCAGGTGGCGCAATGGTAAAGAATCCACCTGCCAATATAGGACGTGCGGGTTCAATCCCTAGGTCAGGAAGATCCCCTGAAGTAGGAAATGGCAACCCAACACTCCGGTATTCATGCCTGGAAAATCCCATGGACAGAGGAGCCTGGCAGGCTACCATCCATGGGGTTGTAAAGAGTCAGACATGACTGAGTGTGAACACTGTGTTTAGGAAAAATTTTAAGTAATTAAAATTGGAAAATAGCTAGATTTCTCACTAAAAAGCTGTATGGCAAAAACCAGTACAATACTGTAAAGTAACTAGCTTCCAATTAAAATTAATTAATTAATTTTTTAAAAAGCTAGATTCCAAGCTTCTGTAGAAAAATTTACAAATAAAATCATTATAGGGTTGTATTTCTTCCCGGCAATAAGCAGCAGGAGCCCAATCACACGGGCCCTCTCTGGAAAGGTCGTGGAAGCCCACCTCACTCTGTTATGACGCTGAAGCCCCTGTTGTAACTGAAACAGCAACCTCCAAACCAAGGCCTCCTGGGCTTTACTCAGTACCTAAGTACACCAAGATCTCTCTTGCCTCTGAGACTTCACACATGTCGTTCTGTCTGGAACATTCTTAGCAACACCACCAGGCCCACCTGGCTCACCCCTCTTACCCTTCAGGCCTCAGCTAAGATGCCACCCTCTCCCCGCATTGTAAGTGCCTCTTCTGGGTGCTCTCATCGAAGCCTTGCTTATCCTGCCCAAGCTTTCACACATTGTAATTTTCCACCAGCTTACCTGTCTTGCCCATCAACCTATGAGTTTCCTGAGGGAAGGGAACCATTTCTTTCTTATTCACCACTGTATCCATTGTGCCTCCTCCAGTATCAAATGGTACATGGTGCCCATAAATATTTGTTAACCAGATGAGTGAATGAAAACATGAACAGCTAGAAGAGATTTAAAATAATATTGCCCAACCTTCAATTCTCTACTAGATGGCTTCAATGGAATCTTAGCTTTCTTCCCAATTCTAGAGACAGCAACAACAGAAAAGCAAATTCTAAACTTTTTCTTATAACTTCAGTGCAAGAAGAAAAACAAATTCAAACTCCTTAATTATTTAAACTATTCCAGTTGCTCAGGCTTTATTTCACTCTGCTTAATGCACTGAAAGCCAGAAATAATTAAATTAGACACAATAGTACTACAATATCAACTTCCAGATTCCGACTCAATTTTGGGCATATCCTGTGTATCAGCTGCACTGTACCATCACTTTACTGGTTTAAAACAAACAGAAAATTCTTTCTTCCGATTAAGAGAGTCAATATTGTTTTAAGAGATTCTGTCTGGAACATTCTTACCAACACCACCAGGCCCGCCTGGCACAAAAGTTTCCAGAAGAGAAAAGAAAGAGAAGAGGGAGTGAGAGAGATTTTTACTCCATATCGGCACTAGCCAGTGTGGACTGGGCATTCAGGAAATTCACAAACATATAAACAGTTGAAAATTCTATTCTTAAAGAGCTCATCATCTAGTACAGAAGATAAGTCATTGACACAAGTAAGTGTAATGTAAGATAGGAAGAAGCAAGTGTCATATGACAGATGGAGAATGGCATATGAGAATTTGGAGGGGAAAAGTTCTTTCAGCTTGGGGTGAGAACTGGAAATCATGCATGGTATAGGTCACACTTGACTTGAACTTGCATTAGTATTTAAAATATCTATGCTCTTCAACAAATCACACTTCTTCTCAAGTACATTCAAAAGTACATTTCAATCCCTTTTCCAAAATGTTTAATATATGAGAAAAGTTAAAGAGAAGAAAAGTATGAAGCTGTTAAGAGCAGGATTTTAGACCTAGCTTCACCAGGAGCCAGTCTGTGACCTTCACAAGTGTCTTAATCTTTCTGGACCTAAGTTTTCTCATCTGTAAATTGAGCTGGCAATAAGTGATCTCTGAAATCCTTTCTGGCTCTAGCATTCAATGAGTGTCTATATTTTAATCCTTTATGCTGATTAGACTTTTGTGGTTAAATGCAATTAGTTTTACTCTGTGCTTCATGATAAATTCAGGCTTTGCAATTCTTCATTATGCACAGAGGCAGTCATGTCTTATTGCTTAGGAGACAAATGAATTGTCAATTTTATATGAAGAAAATGATTAGAGATTATGTGTCTGGAGGGGAAGAGTAACTCTCACATTCAAAAGTGAAATAATAACTTTAGAAGTTCTTAAAAAGACTATTGAAATGTTCTTTGGAGTCAGATAATTAAAGAAGGAAGACTGCATGACTAGGTTCCCAGATGCAGCAGAAATGGGCAATTCATATCATTAAATAGATGCTATTTCATTAGTCCTGACCAGGTAAAGGGAGAGGAAGAAGAACATGCTGGTATATTTTGTCCAATTTATTAAATCCTTGGAAATGGCATTCAATCTATTGTAAGAAGAGTCTGCTAATTAGCAAGATGAGAATTTGCACCCTTCCTTCTTTATTGTTACCAGTAAACATATTTGCTTTAAATCTGAAATCTGTTAGTTGCTCAGTCATGTCCGACTGTGACCCCATGGACTATAGCTCACCAGGCTCCTCTGTCCACAGAGTTTCCTGGGCAAGAATACTGGAGTGGGTTGCCATTTCTTTCACCATGGGATCTTCCCATCCTGGGGCCTGAACCTAGGTCTCCTGCACTGCAGGCAGATTCTTTACCATCTGAGCCACCATGGAAGCCCAATTGCTTTAAAACGAAGCTCAAACAGGGTTTCCCTGGTAGCTCAACTGGTAAAAAATCCACCTGCAATGCAGGTTTGATTCCTGGGTTGGGAAGATCCCCTGGAGAAGGGATAGGCTACCCACTCCAGTATTCTTGGGCTTCCCTGGTGGCTGAGACAGTAAAGAATCCACCTGCAATGTGGGAGACTTGGGTTTGATCCTTGGATTGGGAAGATCCCCTGGAGGCGGGCATGACAACCCATTTCAGTATTCTTGCCTGGAGAATCCCCATGGACAGAGGAGCCTGATGGGCTACAGTCCATGGGGTTGCTAAGAGCTGGACACAACTGAGCAACTAAGCACAGCATAACACCATGTTCAAACGAGTGAAATTAAATAGCCCAGGAGCAGGTAGATGGAGAATCAATTGGAAAGCCCCTATGCAGTATCACTCACCAGTGATATTTCACTTAGTGTTACTTGCTCAATCATGTCCAACTCTTTTTGACCCCAGAGACTATAGCCTGCCAGGATCCTCTGTTCATGGAATTCTTCAGGCAAGAATACTGAAGTGGGTTGCCATTCCCTTCTCCAGGGGATTTTCCTGACCCAAGAATTGAACCTGGGTCTCCTCCATTGCAGGCAGATTCTTTACCACCTGAAATAAAGTAAATAAAATAAAATAAATAAAGGGAAGCCCTGGCTATCTACCAAGTGGTACTCACAGAAAAAGATGGAGTTACTCCCAGTCTTATCAAAGACTGGCCTCCAAGAAGCCAGTCTATGGGCATAAAAAAACCTCAAATCAATTTGTTATCTTTAACAGTCAGTTGCTTTGCTGAAACCTGAGAACACAGGAAAGATTCCTGAACAGTGGGATGCCTGAAGCAGCACTGAGGTTTCAGTGTCTTTCTTTTGGAGCTATAGTGTAAATAGTCTTTTCTCTGATCCATGGAATGAAAACAAGTCCAAAGCAAGAGGAAGTACTCAGCTTAGGAACACCCCGGGCCTTGGCTCCGTGTTCATCCAAGCCCAGGCACTGGTTTGGCTGCCCCGCAATGGCTTTGGCAGTTGAAGCCACCATGGCCGAGGGAGTAGAGCCCAGCAGTAAACACAGTCTGGGGATTTGCTGAAAAAGGACCAGTACGCCGTAGGACTTGAGTTGTTTAGAACTGACTTTGCCCACAAAGAAAGAAAAGAAAGCTAATGTGGGAAACAGGATCAGAGAGGTCACCCAAGGTCACAGAAAGAGTGAATGACAGACAGTGGCTTCAAATGCATTGTCCCGCCTTCTTACTTGGTTCACTGGATAAACAAGGACAGGGATTTTATTTAACTTGGAAGAGAGAGTGGCATGGTGACATTTGGAGTCACACAGACCTGACTGAATCGCAGTGAGCTGTGTGGGGAAAGGAGGGGATTGCGCTTAAAGTGCCTGGAACCCAGGTGACAGACAACAACATTAGCTTCCTTTTCTTACCACCACCCCAATCTACCTGTCCAGTGGCAAATCTTACCAAGTGGTTTCCATTTTCACTACAAGGTTCAAGAACAGTCTTTCTTGACAATATAAGAGCACATGTCAAAGACAACCCATATTTACTAAACAGTGATATATTATTTTTTAAGCTTTTCATCCATTTGTAACAAATACTGATTATACCTGCTTACCTGCTTTTAGCTTACTCTGAACTAAGCACAGGTCCAAGTGTTGTTCTAGAATTAATCCTCAAAATGAGCATACAGGGCAGAGAGTATTATGCTATTTTTCATGTAAGGACTGTAGTCACGAAGGTTAAACCACTTACCTAAGGTCACTCCGTCAGTGCCAGAGCCAGGACTGAAGGAGAGGGTGCAGTGCCAAAGCCCTAGCCTGTTGTTGCTGCCTCTACAAGGCTTCCTCCCAACAGGCACATGTTGTTCTTTATAAGTACACAGAAAGCAGACCGAAGACATTATTAATACCAGCCAGAATCAACAGAAACAAAAACACCTAAGCTCACTTATTATTAACTTTAGAGACTAATTAAAATTTATCCTGGGGAAAGGCTATTTCAGAGTCATTACAAATCCTCAACAAAAGAGTAAATGAATTGGCCTGTAGCTGATGTGTCCCCATTTTCACCAGTTGCTGATGTTTCCACGAATGAGCCTCAAAAGAAACCACAGTTCAGTGAATCACATGTTATCATACATATTGTCATTCATTCAATAAAAATGCTTCCAATGTGAACAGAGTCCTGTGAAAGGCGTGCCAACACATGTAGGGAACGAAAGCAAACAGGAAAATGACTTTGTCCAAAATACTGAGAAATCTGTGATAATTACTATAGCCACTATGATAAACGAAATAAAATATCACTATTTCACTATAATTTTTTATTCAGTTCAGCACACCAAATATTTCCCAATGAAGAAATTGAAGAGGAATGTTATTCTATTTAAGAAAGCAAACTACAAGCACCCTTACACACTTTAGAAGGACCATTTAATTATTATAATAGATATCTTGGTTATTAATAGTTATTCATATTAATATTATGGTTGTTCCCAAGTGTCCATCAAACGATGAATGGAAGAAGATGTAGTGTATACACACAAACACACACACACACACACAATGGAATATTCCGTTCAGTCGCTCGGTCGTGTCCACCTCTTTGTGACCTCGTGCACTGCAGCAGGCCAGGCTTCCCTGTCCATCACCAACTCCTGGAGCTTGCTCAAACTCATGTCCATCGAGTCCGTGATGCCATCCGGCCATTTCATCCTCTGTCATTCTTTTCTCCTCCTGCCTTCAATCTTTCCCAGCATCAGGGTCTTTTCCAATGAGTCCCTTCTTCACATCAGGTGACCAAAGGATTGGAGTTTCAGCTTCAGCATCAGTCCTTTAAATGAATATTCAGGTCTGACTTCCTTTAGACCTGGATGGACTGGTTGGATCTCTTTGCTGTCAAAGGACTCTCAAGAGTCTTCTCCAACACCACAGTTCAAAAGCATCAATTCTTCAGCATTCAGCTTTCTTTATAATCCAACTCTCACATCCATACATGACTACTGGAAAAACCATAGCTTTGACTAGATGGACCTGTGTTGGCAAAGTAATGTCTCTACTTTTGAATATGCTATCTAGGTTGGTCATAGCTTTTCTTCCAAGGAGCAAGCGTCTTTTAATTTCATGGCTACGGTCACCATCTGAGGTGATTTTGGAGCCCA
Source organism: Bos indicus (assembly GCF_029378745.1). Lineage (NCBI taxonomy): Eukaryota > Metazoa > Chordata > Mammalia > Artiodactyla > Bovidae > Bos > Bos indicus. The sequence goes on along the minus strand of NC_091767.1, from coordinate 42,299,280 downwards.
GGAAAATAAAGTCTGTCACTTTTTCCATTGTTTTCCCATCTATTTGCCATGGAGTGATGGGACTAGATGCCATGACCTTAGTTTTCTGAATGTTGAGTTTTAAGCCAACTTTTCACTTTCCTCTTTCACTTTCATCAAGAGGCTCTTTAGTTCCTCTTCACTTTTTGCCATAAGGGTGATGTCATCTGTATATCTGAGGTTATTGATATTTCTCCTGGCTTGGGCTTCATCCAGCCTGGCATTTGGCATGATGTACTCATTTCATATAAGTTAAATAAGCAGGGTGACAATATACAGCCTTGATGTTGGCAATTTGATCTCTGGTTCCTCTGCCTTTTCTAAATCCAGCTTGAACATCTGGAAGTTCATGGTTCACATACTGTTGAAGCCTGGCTTGGAGAATTTTGAGCATTACTTTGCTAGCATGTGAGTGCAATTGTGCAAAAGTTCAAACATTCTTTGGCATTGCCTTTGGGAATGGAATGAAAACTGACCTTTTCCAGTCCTGTGGTCACTGCTGAGCTTTCCAAAATTGCTGGCATATTGAGTGCAGCACTTTCACAGCATCATCTTTTAGGATTTGAAACAGCTCAACTGGAATTACATCACCTCCACTAGCTTTGTTCATAGTGATGCTTCTTAAGGCCCACTGGACTTTGCATTCCAGGATGTCTGGCTCTAGGTGAGTGATCACACCATCATGGTTATCTTGGTCATGAAGATCTTTTTTGTATAGTTCTTCTGTGTATTCTTGCCACCTCTTCTTAATATCTTCTGCTTCTATTAGGTCCATACCATTTCTGTCCTTTATTGTGCCCATATTTGCATGAAATATTCCCTTGGTATCTTTAATTTTCTTGAAGAGACCTCTAGTCTTTCCCATTCTATTGTTTTCCTCTATTTCTTTGCATTGTTCACTTAGGAAGGCTTTCTTATCTCTTCCTGCTATTCTTTGGAACTCTGCATTCAAAAGGATATATATTATCCTTTTCTCCTTTGCCTTTAGCTTCTCTTCTTTTCTCAGATATTTGTAAGATCTCCTCTGATAACCATTTTGCCTTTTTTGCATTTCTTTTTCTTTGGGATGGTCGTAATATTCAGTGGAATATTACTCAGCCACTAAAAGAATGATATGTGCCATTTGCAGCAGTGTGAATGGACCTAGAGATTATCATACTAAGCGAAGTTCGAGAAAGACAAATACCGTGGTATCACACAAAATCTAAAAACAAAGTGCAAAAGAATTAATTTATAAAACAGAAAGACTCACAGACATAGAAAAAACATCTATGGTTACCAAAGGGTAAGAGGAGGAGGGCAGGAGGAGAAGGGGATGACAGAGGATGTGATGGTTGGATGGTATCACTGACTCTATGGACATGAGTTTGAGTGAACTCTGGGAGCTGGTGATGGACAGGGAAGCCTGGCGTGCTGCAGTCCACGGGATTGCAAAGAGTCAAATACAACTGAGGGACTGAACTGACTGACTGACTTAAGAGGAGGAAGGGATAAATTGGGAGTATGGGATTAACAGATGCACATTATCAAATATAAAATAAACAACAAAGTTTTTTTTTGTATAGCACAGGGAACTATATTCAATATCTTGTAATAAACTACAGTGGAAAAGAATAAAAAAAAGAATATAGATATATACATGTGTATGTATAACCAAATCACCCTGCTATACATCTGAAGCTAACACAATATTGTAAATCAATTATACTTCAATTTTTTTAAAAATGGGAAAAAATATTACAGCTGTCTTGCCAGGCTATCCCTCTTTATCTGGAACTTCTCTTTTACCCCAAACCCCCAGGGGAGGATTAGATGGCCATTCCTCTGTCTATGGCCAATTGGGTCTACACATGGACTCAGCAGAGTCAACTGAATTCTCCTTCCCTTGGGAATTTGATGTAACGACACAGTGGCCATATTTAGGTATTGCTGGTGTTGGGCCAATGATGGAACCAACAGGTGAGAAAACAGAGAATCTAAAGTAGAAGAAAAGAGCAGATGCCCACAGAGGTTCTGGGACAGGTGATCGACCCCAAAGAATTCCTAGCTGCATAATTTCAGTTCCTATGTGACCTGCCTGAGGAAACAGAGACCTCAGACTCATAATTTTAAAAATAATTATATTAATGGCATTGCCTAAAGAAAGCAAGGAACTGTTCTCATATTGTCATGTGGTCAGCAAGGACAAAGGCCCTAAAGATGCTCAGGTAGATGGGAGAACTTAGGTTACTCTGCTTCGATGGGGAAGTCAGGACTTGAGGTGACAAGTTAGCACATCTTAAAAGGGCTATTACAATGTTTGTTATTAAAATAATACAGATCTATCATTCTGTTGCGAGTTTCAGTTTCCTTCTCTACTGACATTGAGGACTTATTATGGATGGGTTGATTTATCTGTCTTGGTTATTAGTCCTTACATGTTCGATAAGAACATCTCTTGTAGCCTTCTGTTACTTATATTGCAACTTTAGTTTGGGTTCTCACAGAATCAGACCTGAGACAAAGATTTGATTGTAAGTGGTTTGGGAGGTGATTCCAAGAAGCACTGACAGGGGAGTGGGAAATCAAAACAAGGAAAAGAAGAAGCCAATACAAGGTGTGTTAACGAGAAGGTGACTTCTGTGGACTGCTGGGGTGCAATCCCACTGGGGAACTAGGAGACGATGCAGAACATGCTTCAGAGTTGTCCAAACAGTGAGAAGCTGAGGTATTTATTTATCCACCAACTCTCATGTGACATTGTTTAAGGCTCCTTTGCAGACAGTGTCAAGTTCTCAACACTCTGTCCTATGTCCAGGGATAACCCTCGGGTAAGCTTACAGTAAGAAGCTATCAGCATGTAAGAACCAGTGAGTGCCAGGGGATATGGGAAGGGTACCCTGAGAGCATCTGCTCTAACTTACAGGGGGTAAGTTAGAGGGAGTTCCTCTTCTTTGCAACCAAGCTGTCTCTTACTAGAAAAGTCCCACCAGGAAAGCTTTTGATAGCAGAATTTAATTCATGGTGTTTCTTTAAAGAAAGAAATCTTCATTTCAAAAAAAATGTACCTTTCATTCAAATTGGCCTCCCCCTTTCAAGCCCCCACTGTCTGAATTAGTGTCATTTTATTGCATTAGTAAAAGTTGATTCTACACATTGTAAAAATTTCAATAAAATGTTATAGGAAGGGAACAGAAATTGGACTTAAATCTAATGGCCCTGACAGTTGCCTTCACTAGCAAAGTCTCCTTGCATTAATTATTTATAGGCTATGACAGTGGTGTGTCGTGAATGAAGATAGCTAGCTGTACAAGTCATCCATCACCCACACTAAGAATTAATGACAACTCAAGACCAGACAGAGACGGCCAAACATGTGATACACAAAGTCTCTTAATATTTACCACAAAAAATAGCAAGAGGGATAGAAGTCAATGAGAAATAAAGTTTATTTTCCTGTACTGAAAAATGGAACTAACTCAAAAGGCCAAGGCTCAAACATCGATAATTTATCATTTTACCTCAGCATTACTCTTGTTACTACAATGCAAGTCGTCACTTAATACTGCTATGTATTATTAAAGTAGCATGTTAACCCAGCTATTGTACCAAGTGATAAATTTGTTTGTAAGTTTATAGAATAATGACATAATTCAAGACCATGCAGAATGAAGAATTACCAGGATGTGGCCCACTATTTGAAATGAAGGGCCCAATACTATGTTTTCTGATTGAATGAATTAATGAGACATACTACCTTTCAATGGAGAAGGTGATGGCACCGCACTCCAGTACTCTTGCCTGGAAAATCCCATGGACGGAGGAGCCTGCTAGGCTACAGTCCATGGGGCCACTAAGAGTCGGACACGACTGAGCGACTTCACTTTCACTTTTCACTTTCATGCATTGGAGAAGGAAATGGCAACCCACTCCAGTGTTCTTGCCTGGAGAATCCCAGGGACAGAGGAGTCTGGTGGGCTTCCGTCTATGGGGTCGCACAGAGTCGGACACGACTGATGTGACTTAGCAGCAGCAGCAACTACCTTTCAATCTAGGGAATTTCAGTTGTAACAAAGAAAAACAAGGCCAAAAAATGACTCCTTTATAACGTTTTTTTAAACCAATTATATCACACTATTTTAATTCACTCATCTATTCTTGCCTGCAGAATCCCAGGGACGGAGGAGCCTGGTAGGCTACTGTCTATGGGGTCGCACAGAGTCGGACACTGAAGCGACTTAGCAGTAGCAGCAACAGAATCCTCAAGCCTCTGTGGGTTGAAATGGACCTCAGAGTACAGTTGGGAACAGTGGATAAAGTGCTAGGCAGAAATTTAGGTGTTGGAATAAACTCTGCCTCTAATTTTATGTTTCATCTTAGATTATCACTTCCTGTCTCTGTTATACTAATTGAGCTCTATTGATCCTGCCACTTCCGTTATGCCAAGTTGTGTGTCATCAATTCAACCCTTCACATCATTGTCTCTTAGAAGAGTCAGGCATCATATGTTACAGTGACGATCAAGATACAGAAAGGCTGACTGTTCAAATGTTAAGCACTAACTACCAAACCCTTAGGGCTTCCCAGGCCTGGGAAGCCCTAAGGGTAAAGAATCTGCCTGCCAATACAGGAGACGCAGGAGACATGAATTCGACCCCCAGGCCAAGAAGATCCCCTGGCGAAGGAAATGGCAACCTACTCCAGTGTTCTTGCCTGGGAAATCCCATGAACAGAGGAACCTGGCAGGCCACAGTCCATGGGGTTGCAAAAGAGTTGGACATGACTTAGCAACTAAACCACCACCACCACCACCAAACCCTGAAGATAAGGAAGTTCCCTCCAGCTCTTGCTTTGTTGGGTGATGGGCAATGGCCTGCAGTGAGGCTCCCAAGTCAATGGAGGCTGAGGAGTCATCTAGATGGTCTTTTGGCAGGGAGGACTCCAGGAGGGAGAGCTTTCTGGTAGTAGCTTATGCCTCATGTCATGCTAGTTAGCCTCAAGGCTTCAAGTAACGGCTCCCAAACTGGGCAATGGGATGCTCTAGCTAAGTCAGTACATCAATACTTTTTGAATAGCGTGATAGCCAGATTTCTGATAGCCAGAAATCACTATACTCAATCTTTAAGCAGGTTCTCTCTTTTTCTGAAAGCCAAATCTTCAACTCACCTCTGGGACCCTGCAGTGACAGGGGGAATAAGGAATGGGGAAGACCACATCTTGAGACTCTCTTACAAAATTAAAACCTTTATGATGACAGAGTTTGAGACTTAAAGACAGTCAATATTCTCTACGTACCATACTGGAAAATTTTGTCTATGGGCAGAACTGCAGATCTGAAATACACACGCCATAATTTAAAGAAAAATGAGTACATTTTACAGCACTTTTAGATTCACAGCAAAATTGAGCAGAAGGTATATAGAAAAGGGTTTGACTTTTGCTTTTAATATTATATCCTAAAATCTTGCTAAAATTGATTATTAGTTCTGCTGCTGCTTCTAGTTTTTCTTAATTTTTTCTACACTACAATTATATCACCTATAATCAAAGATCATTTTATTCCTTCCTTCCCAATCTGTATACCTTTTATTTCCTTCACTTGTCTTCGTGCATTAGCTAGGATTTCCAGTATGATGTTGACAAAGATGGGGACATCAAGTGTTGTTCCTAATCTTAGGGTAAAAGCTTCAATTAAGTGTGAATTATCATACTTACATACGTACATACAATAATGTACATACATATAATTACTCATACTTCATTAAGTATGATGTAACCTGTAGAGTTTTGGTAGATGCTTTTTATCAAGTTGAGGAAGTTCCCCTCTATTCCTAGTTTGTTGAAACTTTTTATCATGAATGAGTGTTGGATATCATTAAATGATTTTTTGCATCTATTGAAATGATCATGTGGTTTTTCTTCTTTAGCCTGTTAATGTGATGGACTATATTAACTGACTTTTGAATGCTGAAGCAGCCTTCCACACTCACTGGTTGAGCTGCATGTTGGATTCAATTTGCTAGTATCTTGTTGAGGGTCTATGTATCTGTATTCATAAGATATTGGTTTGTAATTTTCTTTTCTTGTAATGTCTTTGTCTGGTTTTGGTATTGGATAATCCTGTCCTCATACAAAGAGTTAAGAAATATTCTGCTCTGAAAAAGACTCTAGAGAATTGGCATAATTTCTTCTGTAAATGTTTGGAAGAATTCACCAGGGAATCCATCTGGGCCTGGTACTTTCTGTTTTGGAAGGTTTTTAATTATGAGTTCAATTTCTTTAACAGAAACCTTCAGATCATTTCTAAGTTTAGCAGATTATGTCTTTTAAGGAATTGGTCCATTTCATCCCAGTTATCGAATTTGTGCGCACAGAGTAATTCATAGAGTCTTCTATTATCCTTTTCATGGCCATGGGATCTGTAATGACGCTGCCTCTTTCATTTTTAATATTAGTAATTTGTAATCTCTTCTTAGTCTAAGGGATAATTGATTTATTATATTTCAGAGAACAAGCTTTTGTTTTTTTTAGATTTTTCCCTATTAATTTTTTTAAAATTTTATTGATTTATCTAATTTTTATGATTTATTTTATTCTTACTGGATTTAATTTGATCTGCTTTTCTAATTTCTTAAAGTAGAATTCAGATTATTTAATTTTTAAAAATTTTTATTGAAATAGCTTATTTACAGTGTTCTGTTTCAGGTATACAATAACGTGGTCTAGTTATACACACTGCTACTACTGCTAAGTCACTTCAGTCATGTCCGACTCTGTGCGACCCCATAGACGGCAGCCCACCAGGCTCCCTCGTCCCTGGGATTCTCCAGGCAAGAACACTGGAGTGGGTTGCCATTTCCTTCTCCAGTGCATGAAAGTGAAAAGTCAAAGTGAAATCGCTCAGTTGTATCCGACTCTTAGCGAGCCCATGGACTGCAGCCTACCAGGCTCTTCCGCCCATGGGATTTTCCAGGCAAGAGTACTGGAGTGGGGTGCCATTGCCTTCTCCAAGTTATACACACACACACACATATATATAAAACTGAAAGAATATATATATATATATATATTCTTTTTTACATTGTCTTTTTCATTAAAGGTTATTACAAGATATTGAGTATACTTCCCCATGCTATACAGTAAGTCCTTGTTGGTTATATATTTTATATATACTAGTGTGTGTATTTTAATCCCCAAACTCCTAATTTATCCCTCCCATCATCCTTTCCCCTTTGGTACCTATAAGTTGTTTTCTATGAGTCTACTTCTGTTCTGTAAATAAGTTCACTTGTACTGTTTTAGATTCCACATGGTAGTGATATCATATGATATAGATGGGGAAACAGTGGAAACAGTGTCGGACTTTATTTTTTTGGGCTCCAAAATCACTGCAGATGGTGACTGCAGCCATGAAATTAAAAGACCCTTACTCCTTGGAAGGAAAGTTATGACCAACCTAGATAGCATATTGAAAAGCAGAGATATTACTTTCCCAACAAAGGTCTGTCTAGTCAAGGCTATGGTTTCCCAGTGGTCATGTATGGATGTGAGAGTTGGACTGTGAAGAAAGCTCAGCGCCGAAGAATTGATGCTTTTGAACTGTGGTTTTGGGGAAGACTCTTGAGAGTCCCTTGGACTGCAAGGAGATCCAACCAGTCCATTCTGAAGGAGATCAGCCCTGGGATTTCTTTGGAAGTAATGGTGCTAAAGCTGAAACTCCAGTACTTTGGCCACCTCATGAGAAGAGCTGACTCATTGGAAAAGACTCTGATGCTGGGAGTGATTGGGGGCAGGAGGAGAAGGGGACGACAGAGGATAAGATGGCTGGATGGCATCACTGACTCGATGGATGTGAGTCTGAATGAACTCTGGGAGTTGGTGATGGACAGGGAGGCCTGGTGTGCTGCGATTCATGGGGTTGCAAAGAGTCGGACACAACTGAGCGACTGAACTGAACTGAAGCCTTTTTTTCTTTATGTAAATCCAAATTTCTAACCTATATAATTTTTTTTTTCTCTAAAGAACTTCTTTTAACATTTTTTACAAGGCATGTATACTTCCTCAATTTTTGCTTGTCAGACAAAAAGTACTTATCCTTTATCTTTGAAGGATAATGTCACAGAATACAGAATTCTAGGTGGGTGGTTTTTTCCTCTTAAAATCTCAATATTCCACTCCATCCTCCTCTTGCTTACATGGTTTCTGAGAAGTTGGATGTAATTCTTATCCTTGCCCGTCTACAGGTTAAGGCTTTTCTCCCTCCCTGGCTTGTTTCAGACTTTCCCTTTGATTTTCTGAAATCTGAATATAATCTATTTAGGTATTGGGTGTTTTTTGGATGTTTTCTGTTTTTTATTTATCCTGCTTGATATTCTCTGAATTTTCTGAAACAACGATTTGGTAACTGATATAAATTTGGGCAAGTTCTCAGTCATTACTGCTTCAAATATAGCTTCTGTTCCTTTCTTTCTTTCTTCTTCTGGCATTCCCATTACACATATATTTCACCTTTTAGAATTGTCCCACAGTTTTTAAATACTGTGTTCTCATTTTTTTGCAGTCTCTTTTATCTTTACTTTTCAGGTTTGAAAGTTTATACTGAGATATTCTCACACTGTTTTTCTCTAAAGAACTTCTTTTAACATTTCTTACAAGGCATGTACACCCCCTCAATTTTTGTTTGTCATGATGGTGTGATCACTCACCTAGAACCAGACATCCTGGAATGCGAAGTCAAGTGGGCCTTATGAAGAACGACTATGAACAAAGCCAGTGGAGGCGATGGAATTCCAGTTGAGCTATTTCAAATCCCCAAAGATGATGCTTTTAAAGTGCTGCACTCAATATACCAGCAAATTTTGAAAACTCAGCAGTGGCCACAGGACTGGAAAAGGTCAGTTTTCATTCCAATCCCAAAGCAAGGCAATGCCAAAGAATGCTCAAACTACCACACAATTGCCCTCATCTCACATGTTAGCAAAGTAATGCTCAAAATTCTCCAAGCCAGGCTTCCACAGTACATGAACCTCCAGATGTTCAAGCCAGATTTAGAAAAGGCAGAGGAACCAGGAATCAAATTGCTAACATCCACTGGATCATCAAAAAAGCAAGAAAAACATCTATTTCTGCTTTATTGACTATGCCAAAGCCTTTGACTGTATGGATCACAACAAACTGTGGAAAATTCTTTAAGAGATGAGAATACCAGACCACCTGACCTGCCTCCTGAGAAATCTGTATGCAGGTAAAGAAGAAACAATTAGAACGGGACATGGAACAACAGACTGGTTCCAAATTGGGAAATGAGTATGTCAAGGCTGTATATTGTCACCCTTCTTATTTAACTTCTATGCAGAGTACGTCATGTGAAATGCCTGGCTGGATGAAGCCCAAGCTGGAATCAAGTTTGCCGGGAGAAATGTCAATAACTTCAGATATGCAGATGACATCACCCTTATGGCATAAAGCAAAGAAGAACTAAAGAGCCTCTTGATGAAAGTGAAAGAGGAGAGTGAAAAGTTGGCTTAAAACTCAACATTCAGAAAACTAAGATCATGGCATCCAGTCCCATCACTTCATGGCAAATAGATGGGGAAACAATGGAAACAGTGACAGACTTTATTTTGGGGGGCTCCAAAATCACTGCAGATGGTGACTGCAGCCATGAAGTTAAAAGACACTTGCTCCTTGGAAGAAAAGCTATGACCACCAACCTAGTTCAGTTCAGTTCAGTTCAGTCACTCAGTTGTGTCAGACTCTTTGCGACCCCATGAATCGTAGCATGTCAGGCCTCCTTGTCTGACACCAACTCCCGGAGTTCACTCAGACTCATGTCCATCGAGTCAGTGATGCCATCCAGCCATCTCATCCTCTGTCGTCCCCTTCTCCTCCTGCCCCTAATCCCTCCCAGCATCAGAGTCTCTTCCAATGAGTCAACTCTTCACATGAGGTGGCCAAAGTACTGGAGTTTCAGCTTCAGCATCATTCCCTCCAAAGAAATACCAGGGCTGATCTCCTTCAGAATGGACTGGTGGATCTCCTTGCAGTCCAAGGGACTCTCAAGAGTCTTCTCCAACACCACAGTTCAAAAGCATCAATTCTTTGGCCCTCAGCTTTCTTCACAGTCCAACTCTCACATCCATACATGACCACTGGAAAAACCATAGCCTTGACTAGACAGATCTTTGTTGGCAAAGTAATGTCTCTGCTTTTCAATATGCTATCTAGGTTGGTCATAACTTTTCTTCCAAGGAGTAAGCATCTTTTAATTTCATGGCTGCAGTCACCATCTGCAGTGATTTTGGAGCCCCCCCAAAAAAGTCTGACACTGTTTCCACAGTTTCCCCATCTATTTCCCATGAAGTGATGGGTCCAGATGCCATGATCTTCGTTTTCTGAATGTTGAGCTTTAAGCCAACTTTTTCACTCTCCACTTTAACTTTCATCAAGAGGCTTTTTAGTTCCTCTTCAATCTGCATATCTGAGGTTATTGATATTTCTCCTGGCAATCTTGATTCCAGCTTGTGTTTCTTCCAGCCCAGCTTTTCTCATGATGTACTCTGCATAGAAGTTAAATAAGCAGGGTGACAATATACAGCCTTGATGTACTTCTTTTCCTATTTGGAACCAGTCTGTTGTTCCATGTCCAGTTCTAACTGTTGCTTCCTGACCTGCATACAGATTTCTCAAGAGGCAAGTCAGACAGCATATTAAAAAGCACAGACATTACTTTGCCAACAAAGGTCCGTCTAGTCAAGGGTATGGTTTTTCCAGTATTCTTGTACGGATATGAGAGCTGGACTATAAAGAAGGTTCAGCGCCAAAGAATTGATGCTTTTGAACTGTGGTGTGGAGAAGACTCTTGAGAGTCCCCTAGACTGCAAGGAGATCAAAGCAGTCCATCCTAAAGGAAATCAGACCTGCATATTCATTGGAAGGACTGATGTTGAAGCTGAAACTCCAATACTTTGGCCACCTGTTGCAAAGAACTGACTCATTGGAAAAGACCCTGAAGATGGGTAGATTGAAGGCAGGAGGAGAAGGGGATGACAGAGGTTGAGATGGTTGGATGCATCACCAACTTAATGGACATGAGTTTGAGTAAGCTCCTGGAGTTGGTGATGGACAGAGAAGCCTGGCATGCTGCAGTCCATGGAGTCGCAAAGAGTCAGACACGAATGAGCAACTTAACTGACTGATTCTCACACTCAGTGATTTTTTTCTTTAGCCACATCCACTTCACCAATGAGCCCATCAAAGACATCCTTCATTTCTGTTACAGTGTTTTTTCATATCTAGCATTTCTTTATTTTTTCCTTTAGACTTTCCCTCTCTCTGTTTACCTTGTCCAACTGTTTTCACATGCTTCCATCTATTTTACCCATTAGAGACCTAAGCATTTTTGTCATAGTTGTCTTAAATTTTCAGTCTGATAATTCCAACATCCCTGTCATATCTGAATGTGTTTCTGATGCTTTCCCTCTCTCTTCATACTGTTGTTTTTGCCTTTTAGTATAGCTTGCTTGATACTAGACATGATGGACTAGGTAAAAGAAATGCTATAAATAGTCCTTTAGCAATGTGGTGGGGAGATGTAGAGGGAGGGAAAGCAATCAACAGTATTAGATTTGCCTCTCAATATTCTAGTGAGCCTGTGCCTCTGGACTATGAACTTCACAAATGCTTCTCTGTCCCCATCTCCAAACCTTTGGTGGGACAGGATGGCTAGAGTGGGATGAAGTTGGATATTTCCCTCCCCCCAGGTCAGTTAGGCTCTGATTTAACCCCCCAGAGGCTTAGCATCTTGTTAAGTTTCTCTTGACAGCAGGCCTTCTTAAAAAGAACAGAATGCTCTACCATACTTAAAAATGGTCTCTCCTTCTCCCACCCCACAAAAAAAAAAAAAAAGAGAGATTTTTTTCAAGCTCTTAGAGTTTAAGTTCACAAAAGTGTGGAGAGCAGCCTATGATGAAGCCCCACTGGAGCTTTTAACTCTCAGACTTGTCCACACTAAGCCTCCAGAAATTTTTCAACTATACTGCAGATTTTCCTATACCAGCACTGGTTCCTTTGGAGGTGTTTGCTCATAGATTTCTGCTCCTGTATTTGCCCATCAATCTCTCCAATTTGGGGAGCAGCAATTTTCTCTGTGACCACACCTCTCCTACACATTTAAGAAGAGTTGTTGATTTTCCAGTGTATTTGACTTTGTGCTTAAGATGAGTGGTGACTTTCAAGCTCCTTAATATTGCTGGACTAGAAATCTGAAGCCTCCTTCTACTTTTTATTCCTCTACCTGCACAGCTTAGAGATTTGGACTTTGGGAAGGAGAGGCATAGTTAAGGTAGTCTTGTTAGAGAGAGATGAGCTGGCCTCTGCAATATGGTAGGGAACCTGGCTCAAAGCAGAGACAGAAATGCCTAGTAGAGAATCCTATGGTATGGTACCTTAGACCAACCACATCCTGTGTCTAATTTGAAGTCTTCCTTTCCACTCATGATTTAGTCATGATTTACGAATAAAGTGAGATTCCCTGGTAGCTCGGCTGGTAAAGAATCTGCCTGCAATGCAGGACACCCTGGTTCAATTCCTGGATCAGGAATATCTGCTGGAGAAGGGATAGGCTACCCACTCCAGTATTCTTGGGCTTCCCTAGTGGCTCAGCTAGTAAAGAATCTGCCTGCAGATTCGGAAGATATCTGGATTTGAAAGATACCCCAGAGAAGGGAAAGACTACATACTTTAGTATTCTGGCCTGGAGAATTCCATGGACTGCATAGTCCATTGGGTCGCAAAGAGTCGGACACAACTGAGCGACTTTCACTTTCACAAATAAAGTTCAGAAGATTTTCAAAAAACATTACAGACTACTATTTCCTATGTTTTTGGAGAATTAAGAAATGTGGCTAAGGACAGCAAAGGAAACCATAAACAAAATGAAAAGACAATCTACAGAATGGGAGAGAATACTAATATTTGCAAATGATGCAACTGACAAGGAATTAATCTCCAAAATATACAAACAACTCATGCAGCTCAACATCAAAAACACAACCCAATCAATATTCCAGTTCAAGATGACAGAGTAGAAGGACGTTGCGCTCATCTCCTCCAGCGAGAACACCAAAATTACAACTAGCCATTGAACAACAATCTACAGGAGGATGCTGGAACTTACCCAAAAAAGATACCTCATGTCCAAAGACAAAGAAGAAGCCACAGAAAGGCAGTCGAAGGGGTACAATCACAATAAAATCAAATCCCATTCTTGATGGGTGGGTGACCCACAAACTGGAGAAAAATAATACCAAAGAAGTTCTCCCACTGTTGTGAAGGTTCTGAACCCTACATCAGTCTTCCCAGCTTCGGACTGGGAATCCCCAGGGAATCTGACCTTGAAGGCCACTGAGATTTGATTACAAGACTTGCACAGGACTGGGGGAAACAGAGACTCCAGTCTTGGAGGGCATAAACAAAGCCCTGCATGCACCAAGACTCAGAGGAAAGGAGAAGTGACCCCACAGGAGACTGAACCAAAACTACCTCCTACTGTTGGTGGGTCCCCTGTGGGTCAGTGGGGGCTTACCACAGGGGCAGGGGAACTGACAGCAGCAGTCTGGGAAGGTCCTTCTTGGAAGCTCTACAAGGTTGCCATTAACCCAATCATAGAGCCCACAGACCTAGACCTGAGGGCTGGGTCGCCTCAGGACAAAAAACTACCAGGGAGGGAGCACAATCCCACCCATAAGCAGATAACTGGATTACATGTTTACTGAGCAAGGCCCTACTCACAGAGCAAGACCCAGCTTTTCCCACCACCAGATCTTCCCATCAGGAAGCTTATACAAGCCTCTTAGCCTCCTCCATCAGAGGGCAGGCAGAAGAACCAAGAAGCAGCATAGTTCCACAATGACCAAAAAAAAAGCCACATTACAGAAAGTTAATCAGCATAAAAAAGCAGAAAGTTATGTTCCAGATGAAGGGACAAGATAAAACCCCAGAATAACAACTAAATCAAGTGGAGATAGGCAACCTTCCACAAAAAGAATTCAGATTCATGATAGTGAAGATGATTCAGAATCTCAGAAAAACAATGGAGGCAAAGATTGAGAAGATGCAAGAAATGTTTTCCAAAGACCTAGAAGAACTAAAGAACAAACAAACAGAGGTAAATAATACACTAGAAGGAATTCAAAGCAGAATAACTGAGACAGAAGAATGCATAAATGACCTAGAGGACAGAATGGCAGAAATCAGACTATAGCAAAAAGAATGAAAAGAAATGAAGGCAGCCTAAAAGACCTCTGTGCTTAGTAGCTCAGTCAGTCATGTACGATTCTTTGTGACCCCACGGATGGCAGCCTGCCAAGCTCCTCCATCCTTGAGGATTCTTCAGCAAGAATACTGGAATGGGTTGCCAGGCCCTCCTCCAGGGTATCTTCCTAACCCAAGGATGAAACCCAGGTCTCTTGCATTGCAGGCAGATTCTTTACTGACTGACCAGAGAAGCCCAAGAATACTGGAGTGGGTAGCCTATCCCTTCTCCAGGGGATCTTCCTGACATAAGAATTGAACCGGAGTTTCCTGCATTGCAGGGGATTCTTTACCAGCTGAACTACCAGGGAAGCCCCCAAAGACTTCCAGGACAACATTAAACATGCCAACATTCACATTATAGGGGTCCCAGAAGGAGGAGAGAGAAAAGATCTGAGAAAATATTTGAAGAGATAATATCTGGAAAATTCCCTAATATGGGAAAGGAAATAGTCAACCAAAACCAGGAAGCACAGAGAGTCCCAGAAAGGATAAACCCAAGGAGGAACACAAGATACATAATAATCAAACTAACAAAAACTAAAGACAGGGATAAAATATTAAAAGCAACAAAGGAAAAACAACAAATAACTTACAAGGGAACTTCTAACAGGCTATCAGCTGATTTTTCAATAGAAATTCTACAAGCCAGAAGGGAATGGCATGTTATATTTAAAGTGATGAAAGGGAAGAACCTACAACCAAGAACACTTTACCCACCAAGACTCTCCTTCAGATTCGATGGAGAAATCAAAAGCTTTCCAGACAAGCAAAAATTAAAAAGAATTCAGCACCACCAAACCAGCTTTACAACAAATGCTAAAGGAACTTCTCTAGGCAGGAAACAAGAGAAGGAAAAGACCTCCTGTAGAAAATAAAACCAAAGCAATTAAGAAAACAGTAATAGGAATCAAACATATCCATAATTACCTTAAATGTAAATGGATTAAATGCACCAACCAAAAGACACAGACTTTGGGCAAATGAAAATGTGTATGCATGCACTTGCACGCGCCACATCGCTCTGCCTGACTCCCCATATTGTATGTAATTATTTTATATTGTTAGGTTAATCATGTTCCCATTATGGCTTGCAAATATAATTATCTTTTATTTTTTGACTGGCTATTGATAAAACAGATAAACATCTTTTACTATTGTGATTGCGTAACTGTTACTCACTTTATACCATTGTATCATCATTGGACAACAGAAAAATAATAGAATTCTATATCACCAAAACTACCATTTAATAGAAAAATTTGTAATCACTTTTTAAAATCAAGATGCATATCAGAATTATCTTGGAATTTTTTGAAAAACACAAATGCCCAGGCATTATTTTTTTTTCCACTGGAGCTCCAATGTTTCTAATGAGTAGCCATGTTTAAAAACAACAGGACTTTATGAGGAACTTTTACTTTTATCTAGTTTGTTTTACTTTTTCTAGTTCATATTCAGTGCTCCCATTTCATTTAGTTTATGTTTTCCAATTTCTCCATCTCTTTTTTTTAATACATATTCTTTCTAAAGCCTTTATCAAGCATAGTAAAAAAGCTTTTGTATGCATATAAATAATATGCATAATATATATATTTTAGAAACTTATGAATTTTTGCCTAACTAAAAACATTATGACATTTTGATTCCACTTGTTTGACTCAGTATGAATTGAATGCTAGATTTCTAATTTAAAAAATAGATATGCAACAAGCAACAAAGGTTTACTGTACAGCACAGAGAACTATAGCCAATATCTTGTAATAACCTATAATGGAAAATAATTTCAAAAATAATATATGTGTATATGTATAACTAAATCACAAAAACAAGAATTCCTTTTGAAATTTAGTAATGTTTATCTTTTTGCCAGTTTTTCTAAATGTCCTATGGAAACCTAATAACATAAGAGATACAAAATTTTAAATATATTTGTGTAAGATATAAGATAAATATAAATTAATATAATATATTATTAATGACATCATTCATGATGCTCCTATTCTTAGTTTCTGCACTTAATAAAATATTCTCAGAGAAATGTTACTATGTCTCACTATGATTATATATTTTTTCTTTTCCCTTATATTTCTTCTGAGTTTTGCTTTATGTATCTTTATTTCTTTGTTGTTAGGTACCTAAATGGTTTATGATGTCTATCTTCTTTGTGAATTATACATTTTATCATTAAAAATATTCATCTTTGTTTCATTTTAAAATAAATTAATTAATGGAGAACCACACACACAAAGAAACAACCCAATCAAAAAATGGGCAGATGATCTAAGCAGACATTTCTCCAAAGAAGACAAACAGATGGCCAAAATGCACATGAAGACAGCCTCAACACTGCTAATTATCATTTGTTGTTATCAATTGTTGTCATAACAATTATCATATTGTTGTTCAGCCACTAAGTTATATACAACTCTTTGAGACCCCATGAACTGCAACACACCAGGCTTTTCTGTCCATCACTATCTCCTTGAGTTCACTCAAACTCATGTCCATTGAGTCAGTTATACCATCTAACCATCATCCTCTGTTGCTCCCTTCTCCTCTTGCCCTCAATTTTTCCCAGTATTAGGGTCTTTTCCAATTAGTCAGCTCTTTGCATCAAATGGCCAAAGTACTGGGGCTTCAGCATCAGTTCTTCTAATGGATATTCAGGACTGATTTCCTTTAAGATTGATTTGATCTCCTTGCTGTCCAAGGTATTCTCAAGCGTCTTCTCCAGCACCACAGTTCAAAAACATCAATTCTTCAGCACCTCAGCCTTCTTTATAGTCCAACTCTCACATTTATACATGACTACTGGGAAAACCATAGCTCTGACTATCTGGACCTTTATCAGAAAAGTCTCTGCTTTTTAAAACACTGTCTAGGTTTGACACAACTATTCTTCCAAGGAGCAAGCATCTTTTAGTTTTGTGTATGCAGTCACCATCCGCATTGATTTTGGAGCCCAAGAAAATGAAATCTGACACTGTTTCCACATTTTCCCCATCTATTTGCCATAAAGCAATAGGACTGGAAGCCATGTTCTTATTTTTTTGAATGCTGAATTTTAAGTCAGCTTTTTTCACTCTCCTCTTTCACCTTCATCAAGAGGCTCTTTAGTTTCTCTTCACTTTCTCCCATTAAAGTAGTATCACCTGCATATCTGAGATTGTTGACATTTCTCCAGGCAATCATGATTCCAGCTTGTGATTCAAGCTAATTAGAGACATGCAATTCAAAAGTACAATAAGGTATCACCTCACATTGGTCAAAATGACCATCATCAAAAAGTCTACAAACAATAAATGGTGGAGAGGATGTGGAGAAAAGGGAACCTTCCTACACTCCTGGTGGGAATGTAAATTAGTACAGCCGCTATGGAGAACAGCATGGAGGTTCCTTAAAAAACTAAAAATAGACCTACCATATGATCCAATAATCCCACTCCTGGGCATATATCTGGAGTAGCTATAGTTCAAAAAAATACATGTACCCCTATGTTCATTGCAGCACTATTTACAATAGTTGGGGGGGGCAGGAATAAATTAGGAGGTTGGGATTAACATAACCACACTACTATATATAAACTAGATAATCAACAAGGACCTACTATATAGCACAGAGGACTCTACTCAATAGTCTATAATAACCTATATAGGAAAAGAATATGAAAAAAATAGATATGTGTATAATGAAATCACTTTGCTGTACACCTGAAACTAATACAACAGAGTAAATCAAACATACTCCAATATAAAATAAAAATTTTAGAAGTAAATTAAAAAGAAAATAGAAATACAGATCTGATCATGGCACAACCTACTAAAAGGACCTCAGTGGTAAACCACAGATCTTAAGACAGACATCAAAATTCTTAACACAGGTAATAGGTCCCAGCATAATCTGGCCCCACAGATTTCTTCAGTTTCTTCCCACTGATAATTTCTCTTATTGTCTACATTCCTATCTGATTCGTGTTGTTTGAATTCCTCCTTTATACCACGTTCCCTCCTGCCACAGGGCATTTGCACATGCTGCTCACTCTGTTTGGAGTGTTATCCCTCCGCTCTGCACACAGAACCTCCTGCTCATCCTTGAGACCTCAGTTTAAAACACGCATTCTCAGCACACTTCCCTCGATTCCCCTGACGAGGCAAGACCCCACTTCTGACCCCTGACACATGCTCACAGTACTGGCACACGTCTGTAGCATTTCACAGGGTAGCGATGTTTAACTTCCTACTTATTAATAACAAAGTTATATGTGAATACACTTTGAATAGGGTTTGTTAGGTGGCGCAAGTGGTAAAGAACCCACCTGCCAATACAGGAGACAGAAGAGACACAGGTTCAGTCCCTGGGTTGGAAAGATCCCCTGGAGGATGTCATGGCAACCCACTTCAGCATTCCTGCCTGGAGAACCCCATGGACAGAGGAGCCTGGCAGGCTACAGTCCATGGAGTTGCAAAGAGTCAGACACGACTGAAGCAATTTAGCACACATGCACACTTTGAATAAACCTAATACAAACAGAAAGCCACACTTGAAAAATTCAGCTTCATGGCTTTTCACATGGTGAACAAAGCCATGTGTGTTCAAGGTAAGAAACAACATTTCCAGCATCCCTGAAGCCCCCCTCTGCAGTTACTATACCACTCTCCCCAAGGCAATGACTACTATTTTGATTTATAACACACAAGTGCATTTTTGTTTTTAAACATTCCTACAATTCACATAAAGCATGAGTCCCCCCCGTACTTCCCTTCCCACAATGAATTTGGTATATATCCTCTTATCCCTTTTTTAAAGATACGTATCTACAGGTAATTGATATATAATTTTGTTTTATCACTTCATCTTAATCTCACATCTGTGTAACAGTATCATTTTCTATCTCTGCCACTACACTGTCGTCTCTGCAATGACTGAGTCAGTGGCAGTACCTGGTCCTCATTCTCTCTCCAGCTCCTTGTACATATGCAGCCACAGGGTACACTTCACCCAAATGGTGAATATATGAATAGTTATGCCAGGTGCTAAGGCCACCAAAGTGAACAAGACAAACAGGTCCCCTGCCCCTACTCTCCTCTAGTGTATAGAGTGTAATTGGCCAGAAATCTGTTTTAAAGCCTCCCAGAAGTGATGCTTTAAAGCCACAGGGTCTGTTCTTTCTCCCAAAGTCAGCCCCTACCTCAGAGAGCTCTTCCTTGCTGACGGACACACCTATGATGGGCCAATTAAGGGGCCTTTGATGGGGGAGCCTGGTGGGCTGCCGTCTCTGGGTTCGCACAGAGTTGGACACGACTGAAGCAACTTAGCAGCAGCCCTGACTTCTATGCTTTTGCTAACTTTCACTGGGCTCAACTGCAACTCCTGGTTCTTGTGAGGATGCCTCTGGTTGGGATCTTCTTTCTGCCTTCATCCCACAAAACTCAACACATCCCCAAGAATTAGCTAGCAAGACAAACATAGTGGAAAGAGCTTTATTCTTGGGAGTCAGAAAACATGGGTTCAAGTCCTAATGCTTTCACTTGCTGGCTGACTGTCAGCAAACTGCTCCACCTGTCTGGGCCTGTTTGCACATTCATGAAAGGAAAAGGCTGAACTGACAAAAATTCCAGGGTTCCTTTTCTTCTCTAATGTCCTGTGATTTTTACCATGGAAGGTACCCGTGCCTGAGAGTACACAGCTTATCCCTCTACAGATAATCCTATATCCCAAGGATGATTTAATGCCCCCAAGGGAGGCTTAGCACTTCTGAAGGGCTGTTCAGTTTCTTCACAGGTCAGTCCCATCCCAGCCCTCCAATTTCATAAATGTACTACAAACAGCAACGGAAGGGAAGCAAACAGCTCTTTAGGAGGACTGACAAGGATGGTCAATAGTATCCTTATAAAAATACCAGCAAGTTTGGGCATTTTCTTTAAAAGAAAAAAAAATTTTTTTTTTCCTTTAGGAAATTGTCTTTTGAAACACCATGACCTGATTTTTAGGGAGGGACCAACTGCAAAAGCGAGGGGTTTCTTGCCAGGGCAGCAAGTTTTTGACTCCCATTTGATGATTTAAGACTAAGAGAAAAGCAAAACAACATGAATTTTACATCTTTATATGATTAGATCAGGATGGACTGAGATCCCTGGGAACTGAACCCAGTGTCTGGAGACCAGGCTAGACAGTCGGCATGCACTGAGGATCAACACACCAGGAGAACCCCAGATTTCATACTCAGGCTGCTTGGCATGTGGCAACCCGAGGGCCCCCTGTTCTGAGCCATTCCAGCATGTCTGGGGCTGCTCAAGTTCTCAGGGTGAAGAATACTTCCTAGGAGTGGCTGGGGCTTAGCCTCAACTCTCCTCACTCCCTGAGACTTGAAGACCCGCCAGGCTTTGCAAACTGAGAACATGGGTCCTCATGAGTACTATGGGCCAACTTTGTTCATCTCTATGTTATTGCCCAATTTCATTCTGAAAGAAGCACTCACGTTAGATATTCCTGGCCTCATTTTACAGGTCAGGAAATTTTAACTCACTTGCCCAATGTCACAAAACTAGGGCAGAAGAGAATAAGGTTTCAGCTCATGTCTTAGGATGCTAAGCCTCATGATGTCAATTACATCCAGGAGAGCTACCAGGCACTGCAGCCTCCCTTCCTCCTGACCTCTTAGGAGGAATGTCCAGGACACATGGTAAAGTCAGTCAGGCTGGACCAGTACCTGTCAGGTTCACTGTTTCACAGGGCCCCTTATCTATCAGAGTGCAAATGGGGCCGATCAGGTACCCCTGGGGGGCGCCAAATCACCAGGCTCTTGTAGGCTTTGCCCGAGGCAGAAAATCTGTTGCAAAAGCAATTCCCCTGACCTTTCTACAGAACAAAGTAGGAGAGGGAGCCGGAAAGACCAGACATTGAGTGCAGGTGCTCATAAGGAAGAAGCACATCGAGTTTAGGGGGAAAAAAGTACAGGGAAGAAGGGAGAATGGATTTTGAGGGGGCATGGTTTGTTGTTGTTGTTGTTGTTGTTTTTCCAGAACTCAACACCAAGTCCAGTACATAGTACAGGAGTGTGGTTACCCCAGTAAATCAATGTGTGAATGCACGAACCAATCTCATGGGGAGAAGCTCCTCAGAAGACATGCTCCTTTCCCTCTCATCTTCAATTTGGCTGTCATCTACTAACATACCCAGGCATGCCTTATCCACAAACATATGCTCAAAATTAATCCTCCCAACACTGCAATCACCTTGAGCTATTCTGTACCATGAAACTTTTGGAACAGAGCAGATTACAACCACTAGTTTGTCATCGGGTTTGCTGGTGGTTCAGATGGTAAAGAATCTGCCTGCAATGCAGGAGACCTGTGTTCAATCTCTGGGTCAGCAAGATCCCCTGGAGGAGGAAATGGTTACCCACTCCAGTATTTTTACCTGGAGAATTCCATGGACACAGGAGCTTGGCCGGCTACAGTCCATGGGGTTGCACTGAGCTATGACTCACTCTAAGAGAACAGGACTGAATATTATTCTTTTACTCCTGGTGTCTGGCACATATTTGATGAAATGAAGGGGCCCTGCCTTGAGAAGAGTCTCTACGTTCTCTAAATGTGCTCCTCGTACTCCAGACAGGAACTAGATCCTGTGCTTTGCAGTCTCCTCTATACTGATGCCTCCATTGCCAAGGTAGTCAAGGTAAAGCTCCAGGAACAGGATATGCTTTCTATCCTGTTCCATATAAAGCCTGCTCCTCCACCCATGTTCCCACTTAAACTAATTCAGTTGAACTTGGAGTTGGCAACTGATCCAAGATCAAGGTACACGCAAGCTAGGCAATACCTTATGAGGTGGCCTCAACTAAAAAGTTCTGCCCCTCCAAGAACCAAGTGGGCCAATTAAATGTTTCTCTTTCATGCAGTTGAATTTTAAAATGTGGGAAAAAACAGGTAAGAGCAGAAGTAGAAAGATCATGAGAACGAATGGAGATCATGAATAAGCCAATGTTCTGAGCAATGAGAAGATTAAGAGTTGGAAGTTCTAACAGAGATAAAGGAAGATAAAGACACATCATAGAAGCAGGAGAACACTTGAGAAATCACGGTAGGAAAAGTAGAGCAGCTAAGGAATAGATGAGTTTCATTTACATTAGAAAGTTAGTGTGGAGATCCATGAATCTTAAGTCCCTGAGACCTTAGCACAAGCAGACTTGGATCTGGAATGGATTGTTGCCGGTCACGACTTTGGGGTGGGCCAATCCTTTCCAAGGAAAATCTTTAAACTGAAACTTTCAGGGGAAATGTTGTGACTTTCTGGCACACAAATTAAACCGAGGAGGGTTATTCAGATGTTTACGATTCCAAAGATCTCTGAAGGAAAAATTAACATTCCAGAGTGCCCAGAATGTTGAAATTGGCCCTTCCAATATCTTTCCATAGGACACAGGGCAAGTCGAACTTCCCCTGCTTTACAGAAGCATGGGAAAGTAACTTACCTATATTCTAAAGACCCAATGAGGGCAGGTGTCATGAATCCTCAGCACAATATTCTCTTCACTAAACCTTGGTATCAATGCTTCTTGCCATTCCCTACCCAGTTCTCTTTTCCTCATTTATCTGGGAAAGTTCACAGTTTCAAAGATGAGCTCAAGGAGCCCTAAGGTCACAGTTATTAGGGAAACGCCAGCAAGAAGTACTGGAAATTCTACTAGGGACTGGACATTGTAGCCCAAGTGTTATTTTGAGCCACTAGGGTACAATGACGATGGTGGATATACAGGCACTGCCCCAAAGAAAAAAGCATTTAGTGAGTAATGCCTTCACATATTCTGTGGTTTGTGAACACTAATACCAGAGAAGTTTAAAAATACTGCTGCCCTGGACTTCCCTGATGGTCCAGTGGTTAAGAGTCCACCTGCCAACGCAGGGAGACACTGGTTCCATCCCTGGTCCGGGAAGATTTCACATGCCTAGGAGCAACTAAGTGTGTGCACCACAACTGCTGAGCCCACGTGCCTGGAGCACGTGCTCCACGAGAGGAGCCACTGCAGTGAGAAGCCTGCGCACAGCATGAAGGCCCAGTGCAGCCAAAAATAAACGAATAAATACATTTTTATTAAGGATACCGAGAAATATCTTTTTAAGAAAAGAACACTGCTGCCCTGCCAGATCACCTCCACCTTGCTCAGACCACCAAAGATGAGAAACCACCCATGGTTTGCCTTCTCATACTCTGCAGATCATCTAAGCTCAGTGTAGCCCACATCCTCTTGGAGGAGGTCGCCATTAGATCCACTACAGAGCTGCTGAGCAGACGACCTACAAACTGGAGAACAATTATCCCAAAGAAGTTCTTACACTGTTGCAAAAGTTCTAGGGTCCACAACAGATTTCCCAACCTGGGGATCTGGCAAAGGGAATCAGAACCCCCAGGGAACTTAACTCTGAAGGCCAGTGGGATTTGATTACAGAACTCTCCTAGGACTGGGGAAACAGACTCTTGGAGGGCACAACACTGTGCGCACCAGGACCCAGGAGAAAGGAACAGTGACCCCAGAGAGGCTGAGCCAGACTTGCCTGTGAATGTCTGGGGGTCTCCAGCTGAGGTGTGGGTGACAGTGGCCAGCCGCAGGGTCAGGGGCACTGATTACAACAGTTGTGGGAGCCAAGGTGTGCTGGTGTAAGTTCTTTAGGAGGTCAGCATTACTGCCATTATCCCTACCATTATTTGGCCTGAGGCCAAACTACAGGGAGGGAGCACAGCCCCACCCATTAGCAGAACATTGGATTAAAGACTTACTGAACATGCCTTCTTTGTGCCAAAGAATGCTCAAACTACTGCACAACTGCACTCATCTCACACGCTAGTAAAGTAATGCTCAAAATTCTTAAAAGCCAGGCTTCAGCAATCCATGAACCGTGAACTTCCAGATGTTCAAGCTGGTTTTAGAAAAGGCAGAGGAACCAGAGATCAAATTGCCAACATCCGCTGGATCATCGAAAACACAAGAGAGTTCCAGAAAAACATCTACTTCTGCTTTATTGACTATGCCAAAGCCTTTGACTGTGTGGATCACAATAAACTGTGGGAAATCCTGAAAGAGATGCGAATACCAGACCACCTGACCTGCCTCTTGAGAAACCTGTATGCAGGCCAGGAAGCAACAGTTAGAACTGGACATGGAACAACAGACTGGTTCCAAATAGGAAAAGGAGAACATCAAGGCTGTATATTGTCACCCTGCTTATTTAACTTCTATGCAGAGTACACCATGAGAAATGCTGAGCTGGAAGAAGCACAAGCTGGAATCAAGATTGCTGGGAGAAAAATCAATAACCTCAGATATGCAGATGACACCACCCTTATGGCAGAAAGTGAAGAAGAACTAAAGAGCCTTTTGATGAAAGGGAAAGAGGAGAGTGAAAAAGTTGGCTTAAAGCTCAACATTCAGAAAATGAAGATCATGGCATACGGTCCCATCACTTCATGGCAAATAGATGGGGAAACAGTGGCTGACTTTATTTTGGGGGGGCTCCAAAATCACTGCAGATGGTGACTGCAGCCATGAAATTAAAAGACACTTACTCCTTGGAAGGAAAGTTATGACCAACCTAGATAGCATATTCAAAAGCAGAGACATTATTTTGTTGACAAAGGTCTGTCTAGTCAAGGCTATGGTTTTTCCAGCAGTCATGTATGGATGTGAGAGTTGGACTATAAAGAAAGCTGAGCACCAAAGGATTGATGCTTTTGAATTGTGGTGTCGGAGAAGACTTTTGAGAGACCCTTGGACTGCAAGGAGATCCAACCAGGCTACCCTAAAGGAGATCAGTCCTGAGTGTTCATTGGAATGACTGATGTTGAAGCTGAAACTCCAATACTTTGGCCACTTGATGCGAAGAGCTGACTCATTTGAAAAACCCTGAAGCTGGGAAAGATTGAGGGCAGGAGGAGAAGGGGACGACAGATGAGATGGTTGGATGGCATCACTGACTCAATGGACATGAGTGTGGGTGAACTCCAGGAGTTGGTGACGGACAGGGAAGCCTGGCGTGCTGTGGTTCATGGGGTCGCAAAGAGTCAGACATGACTGAACGACTGAACTGAACTGAGCATGGCCTTGCCCATTAGAGCAAAACACAGTTTTCCCCACAGCCAGTCCTTCCCATTAGGAAGCTTCCACAAGCTTCTTATCTTCATCCATCAGAGGGCAGACAGAATGAAAACCACAATCACAGGAAACTAACCAAACTGATCAGATGAATCACAGTCTTGTCTAACTCAGAAACTGAGTCAAATCCAGAGCAACAATCAATTTTTTCTTAAGAGGTTCTTCTTCCAGAGAACTCTATTTTCTCTCCCAAGACCTGGCAAGGCAAAGGTAGCATGACCTTCATAAGACAGAGATTTGAGATTCCACTCAAAGGAAAAACCTGTTAATTAAAATAAAGTCCAAAATCTTATTACAAGTAGAAAAGACCTTTAGCTAAATGATTTAGATTCAGAGTTGAAGCACAGTACTCTTTCTTTGCAATATACTGACTGCTGTCACCCTCTGCTGGGTTTATCTGGAGGATGAGATGACCTCCAAAATTCAGGAAGAGCAAAACTCTTCAATTCCAGATCAAATCCAAAGCATGTTGTCCAAGAAAAGAAAACATTCTTCCCACACCCTTAAATCTAGAGACACCAAGTTGTAGCTTCTGGGAGAAGGTATTCTATTAACTTCTAGCCTCCAAAATCTACTATGACCTAGTCTATAATCCAAATATATACAGCATGCTGGACATGTAATTGGAGTTTCAAGAGTCCTAATTTCGTCTTTCAACCAGGTTGCCACTTCTGAAAACGTAGAAACACCAGGTGTCCCAGTGCTTTGAAATTAGTCTAAAAAACCCAGGGGGAAAAAAAAATCCATATTCTATTTGAAATAGAATCAAAAGAAACTTGGGAGATCACTGATTTTAGGCCCTGCTTTACTATCGAGGATTCAAACTTGGAATGTATTTAGAAACTGTGGAAACTGTTCTGGAGAAGGCACCAAAGGAGGTTGGTCCTCGGTCTCACCTCCTGCCAGTTTTGTTCTCCTCGCACCTCTGTAGTGGTCCAGTGAACAGTCTGTGCTAGATTGCCTGCGAGGTCTGAAGCTCCTCCCTGTGGCTTATTATTCAACCCTTGTAAAAATATGTGAGAATAAAATGAGTTAATGTGCTCTGAGTGCTTAAAATAGTGTCTGGCAGATGTAAACTAGTATACATAAGATACATAAACAACTAGGTCCCACTGTATAGCACAGGGGATTAGATTTAATATCCAGTGATAAACTATAATGGAAAGGAATACAAAAAAGAATACATATATGAGTCACTTTGCTATACAGCAGAAATTAACACAACATTGTAAATCACCTATATTTTAATAAAATTTTAAAAAGTTATAAGATCAATGAATAAATAAAACTGAATAGGGGCTTCCCTGGTGGCTCAGTGGTAAAGAATCTGCCTCCCAACACAGGAGACTCAGGTTTGATCACTGGTCCAGAAAGATCCCATATGCCTCTGAGCAACTAAGCCTGTGCACCACAGCTACTGAGCCTGTGCTCAAGAGCCTGGGAGTCACATCTCCTGAGCCCATGTGCCCTGGAGCCCCTGCTCCACCAACAAGAGAAGCCATGGCAATGAGAAGCCCACACATCGCAACTAGAGGGTAGCCTCTGCTCATAGCAACTAAAGAAAGTCCATGTAGCAACAAAGATCCAGCACAGTCAAAAATAAATAGATAAAATTATTTTTTTTTAAAGTAAAACAGCAGGGACAGGGGGGAACCAGTGTCTGACATATAGTGAGGGGGTCATAAGATGCTAGCTAACATAATTAGTCCCTCAAAGGACTCTTTCTAGGATTATGAGATGATACCTAGCAAAGGTTCAGCACAGTACCTGACACATCTCAATAAATGTGTTCTTACAGTTTTACAGGAAGAGTGAGAGAATAGTGTTCTAGAGTCCAGACCATTTGCTGATCAGGAAATAGTGCTGAAGATTTTTATTTCAAGATGAGGATATTTTAAAGTGTTTTCTCATTTACACAATATCAGACATAGAACAATTACCAAAAACCCTTGAACTTCCTTTCAAGAGTGTGTTTAAGAGATTTCCCCAGAGGTTAAAACTCCATGTTTCCACTGCAGGGGACATGGGTTCAATCCTTGCTCTGGGAACTAAGATCCCGAAAGCTGCATGGCCAAATAAATAAACCAAATGTACCTATATTTTAAAAGTCCTTTTAAGAGAATTCCACAGCAGTATCTGGGAACCATACTTCTACTTGGGAGCAGAGAGGAATCCAGACAGGAATTTTGGCCATGTTGGTTAAGAATTATGACTACCTCCTTGGTAAGAAGGACTGAAAGATTCCCATCATACCCCATGTTTTGGCTTTCAGCACTCAATGAATATCATCTTCTTTAGTAAACTCCATAAACTTATCAAGCCAGAGTGAGAGGTCACATGGTTAAGAAGTCTGCCATCATAAAACAGTGAGTTTCCGGTCTCACCTGAGTGCTGCTGCAGTAGGGATCTGGACTAGCTGGGGTCTAGCTCTAGTTCAAATCAAAGCTTTGGAGTTCAGAGTGGCACTGGTATTCTGAGAAGGCTTCTCTTTGGGCTGGCTTCACGGTACGCAGGTCATTCACATTTCACCCTTACAGAGATGGATCTCAGTGGGAAAAAAGATGCTCCTTCCCAAGAGTCCAATAGAATCCCCATAACCTACTCTCACTGGCCCAGCTGGAGGCTTGGCATGGACCACGGCTCTGTGGCCAGGTTGGTGTCAGAAGGCTGACAAATCAGTGTGACCAGGTTGGGTCATCCACCCAACTTGATATCTGGGGCATGGGGTTAGCCCCATCCAAACCACATGAATAGAAAGGGAATGGGGGGTACACCACAGGGGAAACCTGGGGACTGTTCAAAATTGAAAGAATTGTGGATACTGGGCAGGTAAAAACCAGTTATCAGTTTTATCTGGCTTTCCTACTACTTGCTGTGTAGGAATTTAGTGAGTCACTTGAACTGACTAGCACATAATTTCTCATCTATAAAATGACAGATTTGGGCTAGAGTGCATAGAAGACTCCTTTGAAGGATTTGTTAAGACAGTTTCTTGGGCCCCATCCTCAGAGATTCTGATTCAATAGGTCTGAAATAGGCCCAAGACTTTGCCTTTCTATCAAGTATCTGGTGACGCTGATGCTGGTCTGGGGACCACACTTGCAGTAACATGGGGCTAGATGATGACGCAGTCCCTGGCATCCTGTGAGTGATGGGAAATCTTCCTTCTGAGACTCCCAGCTGGGAATTCTGCTTCTGCCCCCGCTGTGGGAAGCAGCATAAGCTGCACAAAAATACAAGAACAACAGGGGCAAATTCTCAACTTGGCTCCCGTCACTGGGAATACTGACCAAATCGGATGTTACTTTAGTAGTCACTCAAGCCAGTGACTACTTTTTCTTGTTTTGTTAGCTGCATCTCAGAGTAGAAGGATGTGTGCTCATCTTCTCCTGGGAGAAAACCAAAATCTCAACTAGCTGCTGAACAACCACTGACAGGAGACTGTTGGAACCCACCAAAAAATGATACCACACATCCAAGGACGAAGGAGAAGCCGCAACAAGATGGTAGAAGGGGCACAATCGCGTTTAAAATCAAATCTCAGACCCGCCAGAGATGCTAGGAGGGAGCAAACAAAACCTTGTGCACACTGGGACCCAGGAGAAAGGAGCACTGACACCACAAGAGACTGAGTCAAACTTGCCTGTGAGTGTCCGGGAGTCTCCCACGAGACCTGGGTCGACACTGGCCTGCCATGGGGTCAGGGGCACTGGCAGTAGCAGTCCTGGGAGGTGCACCATGCAGGCCTAAGGCCTTTAGGAGGAGGAGGTCATACCTCTACCATAGTTTGGTCTGAGGCCAAACTACAAGGAGGAAGCACAGCTCCACCCATCAGCAGAAAATTGGATTAAAGATTTACTGAGCATGGCCCTGCCCACCAGACCCAGTTTTCCCCACAGCCAGTCCTTCCCATCAGAAAGCTTCCACAAGCCTCTTATCTTCTTCATCCATCAGAAGGCAGAGAGAATGAAAACCACAATCACAGAAAACTCACCAAAATGATCACATGGATCACAACTTTGTATAACTCAATGAAACTATGAGCCATGTCATATAGGGCCACCCCAGATGGATAGTAGAGAGTTCTGATAAAACATGATCCACTGGAGAAGGGAATGGCAAACCACTTCAGCATTCTTGCCTTGAGAACCCCAAAACAGTATGAAAAGGCAAAAAGATATGACACTGAAAGATGAACCCCCTCCCTACCCCAGGTCAGTAGGTGTCCAATATGCTACTGGAGAAGAGTGGAGAAATAGCTCCAGAAGGATTGAAGAGCCTGAGCCAAAGTGGAAACGACATCTGGTGTCCTTGATTGCTGGTGAAAGTAAAGTCCAGTGCTGTAAAGAACAGTACTGCATAGGAACCTGGATGTTAGGTCCATGAATCAAGGTAAATCGGACATGGTCAAACAGGAAATGGCAAGAGTGAACATCAACATATTAGGAATAAGTGAACTAAAATGGACCAGAATGGGTGAATTTAATTCAGATGACCATAATATATACTACTGTGGCCATGAATCCCTTAGAAGAAATGGAGTAGCCCTCGGAGTCAACAAGAGTCTAAAAAGCAGTACTTGGGTACAATCTCAAAAATGACAGAATGGTCTCAGTTCATTTCCAAGGCAAATCATTCAATATCACAGGAATCCAAGTCTATGGCCCAACCACTAATGCCAAAGAAGATGAAGTTGACTGATCTATGAAGACCCACAAAACTGTCTATAGCTTACATAAAAGAAAAGATGCTCTTTTTTATCACAGGGGACTGGAATGCAAACGTAGGAAGTTAAGAGATACCTGGAGTAGCAGGTAAGTTTGGCCCTGGAGTATGAAATGAAGCAGGGCAAAGGCTAACAGAGTTTTGCCAAGAGAATGCACTGGTCATAGCAAACACCCCCTTCCAACAACACAAGAGACAACTCTACACATGGACATCACCAGATGGTTAATACTGAAATCAGACTGATTATATTCTTTGCAGCCGAAGATGGA
This sequence comes from Bos indicus, assembly GCF_029378745.1. Lineage (NCBI taxonomy): Eukaryota > Metazoa > Chordata > Mammalia > Artiodactyla > Bovidae > Bos > Bos indicus. The sequence goes on along the minus strand of NC_091767.1, from coordinate 42,268,818 downwards.
GAAGCTATATAAAGTCAGCAAAAACAAGATTTGGACTTGACTGTGGCTCAGATCATGAACTCCTTAATGTAAAATTTAGGCTTAAATTGGAGAAAGTAGGGAAAACCACTTGGCCATTCTAGTATGACCTAAATCAAATCCTTTATGATTATACAGAAGTGACAAATAGATTCAAGGGATTAGATATGATAGAGTGCCAGAAAAACTATGGACAGAGGTTCATAACATTGTACAGGAGGCGATGACCAAAACCACCCCAAAGAAAAGGCAAAATGGTTGTCTGAGGAGGCCTTACAAATTGCTGAGAAAAGAAGAGGTGAAAGACAAAGAAGAAAAGATAAACCCATCTGAATGCAGGGTTCCAAAGAATAGCAAGGAGAGACAAAAAAGTCTTCCTAACTGAAAAATCCAAAGATATAGGGGAAAACAATAGAATGGGAAAGACTGGAGATCTCTTCAAGAAAATGAGAGGTACCAAGGGAACATTTCATGCAAAAATGGGCACCATAAGGACAGAACTGGTATGGACCTAACAGAAGCAAAAGATATTAAGAGGAGGTGGCAAGAATACACAGAAAATCTGTACAGAAAGGTCTTAATGACCCAGATAACCATGATGGTATGATCACTCACCTAGAGCCAGACATCCTGGAATGCAAAGTCAAGTGGGCCTTATGAAGCATTACTATAAACAAAGCTAGTGGAGGTGATGGAATTCCAGCTGAGCTATTTCAAATCCTAAAAGATGATGCTGTTAAAGGGCAGCACTCAATATGTCAGCAAATTTGGAAAACTCAGCAGTGGCCACTGGACTGGAAAAGGTCAGTTTTTATCCCAATCCTAAAGAAGGACAATGGCAAAGAATGTTCAAACTACCACACAACTATACTCATTTCACATACTAGCAACATAATGTTCAAAATCCTTCGCACTAGGTTTCAATAATGTGAACCTGGAACTTCTAGATGCTCAAGCTGGATTTAGAAAAGTCAGAGGAACCAGAGATCAAATTTTCAATGTCCACTGGATCACAGAAAAAGCAAGAGAATTCCATATAAACATCTACTTCTGCTTCATTGACTATGCGAAAGCCTTTGACTGTGTGGATCACAACAAACCATGGAAAATTCGTAAGGAAATGGCAATACCATACACCTTACTTGTCTCCTGAGAAACCTGTTTGCAGGACAAGAAGCAACAGAATCAGACAGGGAACAATGGACTGGTTCAAAATTAGGAAAGGAGTATGTCAAGGCTATCAACTGCCATCCTGCTTATTTAACTTATACACAGAGTACATCATGCAAAATGCTGGGCTGGATGTTAAGCTAGAATCAAGATTTCCAGGAGAAATATCAACAACCTCAGGTGAATTACCCTGATTAAGAAAGCAAAGAGAAACTAAAGAGCCTCTTGATGAAGGTGAAAGAGGAGAGTGAAAAAGTTGGCTTAAAATTCAACATTCAAAAAACTAAGATCATGGCATCCAGTCCCATTGCTTCATGGCAAGTAGATGGCAAAAAAAATGGAAACACTGACAGACTTTATTTTCTCGGGCTCCAAAATCATTGCAGACAGTGATTGTAGCCATTAAGTTAAAAGATGCTTGCACCTTGGAAGGAAAACTATGAAAAACCTTGACAGGGAATTATTAAAAAGCAGAGACATCACTTTGCTGACATAGGTTTGTCTAGTCAAAGCTATGGTTTTTCCAGTAGTCATGTACGGATGTGAGAGCTGAACCATAAAGAAGGCTGAGTGCCGAAGATTTGATGCTTTAGAACTGTGGTGCTGGAGGACTCTTGAGAGTCCCTTGGACTGCAAGGAATCAAACTAGTCAATCCTAAAGGAAATCAGTCCTGAATATTCATTGGAATATTCTGATGCTGAGCTGAAGCTCCAACACTTCGACCACCTGGTAAAAAAAATCTGACTCATTGGAAAAGACCCTGATGCTGGGAAAGATTATGGGCAGGAGGAGAAAGGTACGACCGAGGATGAGATGGGTGGATGGCATCACTGACTCAATGGACATGAATTTGAGCAAGCTCCAGGAGATGGTGAAGGACAGAGAAATCTGTCATGCTGCATTCCATGGGGTCACAGGGTCATACGTGACTGAACAATTGAACAACAGTGCCTATAGGTCCCAGTGGTTGGATTGAGTTGGGGGAGCAAGAAAGGGCTCTGTCTCCTCAAATCCAGAGCTCCCTTGGGACATATCTGTTTTCTTGATCTCCACAGTCCTTATTCAAGTTTTCCTGGGGTGGCCCAAAGATATGAAGTTCCATATTCGGAAACTTTCATAAGCTTGGAAGCAGTAGAGGTTTCAAGTTAAGGACACAGATGTTGGTGACAGGCAGACCTGGACTCCAGTATTCACTCATCTGCTCATTAAAGACTGCATGACCTTGGGGAGATTACTTTATCTCTCTATTCCTTAGTTATAAAACTGGGTGTGTGTGGGACCAATATGTAGAGTTGTTGTATGGACTAAAATAAATGAGATTATATTTAAGAATTTAGCACAGTGCCTGGCACATGCGTGCGTGCTAAGTCAAATCAGTCATGTCTCTTTGTGACCTTATGGATCCGATGAGAGTCCAATAAATGCTAAACTTGAGGCAACCCTTCAAGTTTAAATCCAAGATGCCCCTGTACACTGCACAGCTGAACCCCAATTAACAAGGTTCACTCACATCCACCCATTTCCAATTATCAACATCTTCTTAGTAAGAATATCCTATTCCTCTTTCCCCATAGTTACTTTTTCTCAAGGTATCTGAGTAAAAAGTTCTGGGGTCAAATGTTGTTCAGAAAATGCTGGGTTTAAAAGAAGGTTTTCTTTTCTATGGGGCTTCTCATAGTCTTTGCTTTGAAAGTTTGCATTGAGAATCTCCAAGAGGGACATTTATATTCAGCAGTTCCCAAACTTATTGGACCACGGAATCCTCATTTCAAGGATCTCCTATTAATACATATTAAATATTCTAGCACTGTACAGGATGCAGGCTGGGAAACTCTGCTCTGGAGCTAAATTCCACCTGAAGTCTCTATACTCTGATGCACAGCTGTGTTCAGAGATGTCTACTGTTACTGTGAAACAACACTGTGAATGTCAAGATAAGTGTCGTGATTTCCACGCATTCTGATGTGTTCACAGTTGAGAGTCAATATTATATTTTAGAAACAATTTAGAAAATCACTTTTCCACCAGAGCAAGTAAACATTTCAATACACAGGTGCTGCAATTGCACACTCTGCTTTTATTTGAGGCCAGGGCATGGTTAGGGACATGGTGAGAATGTCCCTGCACTCAGTGAGAGGAGAGAATGGAAGCCTAGTTCTGAGATTGTGGGAGGAGGTTAGTGGGAGCAAGTAACTCTTCACAGAGGAGTAGGGAGGGCATGAGAGTACCTCCCACTAGTCCAGGTAGCAGCTCTCCTAGACTGCCAATACCTGCTGTAAGAACTTGCAACATCCCCAGAAGGTTTTTAGCTCCCTCCATATTATTAGAGTGTCCTAGGTCAATAGCCAACCATAAGTGCTGCTGCTGCTGCTGCTGCTGCTGCTAAGTCGCTTCAGTCGTGTCAGACTCTGCGACCCCATAGACAGCAGCCCACCAGGCTTCCCCGTCCCTGGGATTCTCCAGGCAAGAACACTGGAGTGGGTTGCCATTTCCTTCTCCAATGCATGAAAGTGAAAAGTCAAAGTGAAGTCGCTCAGTCATGTCCGACTCTTCACGACCCCATGGACTGCAGCCCACCAGGCTCCTCTGTCCATGGGATTTTCTAGGTAAAAGTACTGGAGTGGGGTGCCATTGCCTTCTCTGAACCGTAAGTGCAGTAGAGATTATACCAGATTTATCTAAGTTACAAAAATGTAATAATGATGATTCAATCAGGAGAGGAAGTGGCTGCCCTTTTCTGAATAGCACCTAACTAAACTGCGATCTCTGAAAAAAATGAAACGTGGAGGATACTCAGGACAATGACTCTAATTTGGAGAGTCTTTGAGCTCAATGAAGCTGCCATGTCAGCGCACTCTCCCTGGGGCTGTGTGCGATTTGCTGAACTCTCTGGAAAACATCAAAGAATTAAGACAACTGTGACAACCCACAAGCTTCTTGTTCCATACTTCGTGGGTCTGGCTATTACCCCCAATTAAGACAAGCTGAACTCTAAGGGAGCCCTGAGAGTAAAAAACAGGCCCCTTGTGTGAAATGGCTTCATGGTTAAAAAGTAAAGGCATGGATCTAACTGCCAGCAAGGCTGGGGTTGCCTGCCTCTTCCCACTTCTCCAGGCCCCAGAACTGACCAGGCGCCCTGTCTTGTGTTAGGACAGGGTTTGAAATGCTCCATCACAGCTGAACACAGATCGGGAGACTGCCACTTATATTCACTGAAATGCATTGCTTGCATTTCTGAGAGTGTGGAACAGAAAGATGGTGACTTTTAATTGCAAGAAGTAGTAAGCGTCTTTGAGGCAGCAGGCATACCTCCTGGGAGGCCCTGCCAAGGGAGCCTCCTACAGCAAACTCCACGAAATCCAGGACTGAGGCAACTGACGGAGCTCTTGATTAAACCATTCCCTCAGCTGCCCTCTTCCAGGATCTGGCTGTCCTCTCTCGAGCTCCCATTTCTCAAGCTCCCAGTTGCACTCTAAAGGATCGCAAACGGGAGCCCAGGCTAGGCACACTGATTGGCTCTTCTCCCCTCTGCAGTAGGGCTGCTCTAAACAGACCTGTGCTGCACACTGTCCTGAGAATCTCCAGCTCTCTTGTGTTCTGACAGCAGGTTCAGTTTAAAGAAGTTTCATTTCTCTTTGTCACTAAAAGGAAGTCCTAAAAGCCACTGCCACAAAGCTTCTGAGAGAAAGGGAGGTAAGCACTGAAGAGCAAAGAAATACTGGGACGTTAGAAAGAAGAGTGTCAGTCCTGCTCTGCTGGATTATGGCAGGATTTGCTCGAGATGAACCAGAGGGAAATGGGAATTGGCCATTTCAGATGAGGACTTGACACGGTATAGCTCTTAAAGAATGACACTGATATTAATGACATTGGCTCCACCAATCCATCCACCTAACTGTGCAATACCTATCATTCAGCATTGCTTTCCACCAGGGGCAGGTAATTGTAAGCAGAGATCTAGGGACACAGGAGCCCACAGGTATCTACCCTCAATGGGCTTACATCTGAGTCAAGAACCAGTACTCATCAACACAGTGTTGGCAGACGAAGAGTCAGGAGTGACAAAACTGCTCTTCATCTTAAAATAAGTGATCACTTATTTTAACACTGAGAATGAGTCAGTGATTTGAAAACCAAAAAGATAGTCCTAAACTGCAATCCGTCTATGATGTGCAATACTCAGTGTGCCTAAATATTTATCTACTTCCCAACTGGTTTGCCCAACTCTTTTTCAGGGACAAGACTCCACATGTGGTGAAAACCACCAGCTAAGACTTGTCAGGAAAGCTGTCAGTGTAAACTCAGTGAGGGCAGGGCCAGTGTCTTATTCGTTTTGGGGCTCTAGAGATTAAGGTTGGTGATCAGAACATAAGAGACTAATAATAAATATTTGCTCAATGGCCTTGGATCACAACTTTCCTTTGTCTACATCTTTCTACTTTTATGAAACAGTTCTACATATTTATTCTTCCTAGAAACCTGTGTGGCAAAGCTCTTCAGAAGAGAGATGAAACCAAGGCACAGGTGGGTTAAATGATGTCAGGGTGGCACTTGAGCAGGCTGCCGAGGAGCGGGAGGGGGCGCTTAGGGAAATGGAGAGAAAGTGAGACCTTCTAGGCCTTATATTTCTGTCCCTTAACTTACTTACAAGCCTTTAAATTGGTGCTGATTTGGAGCATCTTAATAAGTTGTTTTTTTTTTTTCAGTTGTAAAGATGAAAATATATGAAGACCACTACAGGTTATGGATGAATAAATGCCCCCTCTAGATTAAAACTCATGCTATGACTTTTTATTAAATTGGTAATACTAAAGCTTATCAGACACCACCATTGAGCATAAAACTCCATCCAAAAAAAAAAAAATTTTGTTAAGAATGAAAAACAGAAATGATCACTGCATAATTAGGAATTATTTACTATAGAGCAGTTTCTTTTGCTAGGAAAGTAAACATTCCCCCTTCTCCTCAGTACTTACTAAGCAGTAGGGGATCATCACATCTGATAGCACCCTGATCAATTAACATTATCCCTTAATTAGTCCCTAAAACTATTAACCACAGAACCAAATGGATCAGCAGCCACAGGGCCTAATTTTGTACCTCACTATTATGCTTACTGAGGCATTTTGCTCTCATAGAGTAAATTAACATTCCTGAATCTCAAATGGTAGCAAGTTATATTTTTGTCATTATAGTTTATGCTCTAAATACAAATTCTTATTCTCTAGTGCATGCATTCTCAACAGAGCCGATATCCCCCCCAAGGTGGCAAAAATTGGTTCTTAGGGTGAGAGGGGTGACAAAATCTTACCTTTTTTAAGTATAAAGCACAGACTTACATACAGTGTACAAACACACATACAATGAATCTGTGGTATTGAAATCCCTGGTAGGGAGGGCAATTAGGAAAAAAGTACACCTTAAAAAGGGCTTCCCTGGTGGTTCAGACGGTAAAGAATCTGACCTCACCGTGGGAGATCTGGGTTCACTCCCTGGGTTGGGAAGATCCCTGCCTGCAACGTAGGAGACCGGGGTTCGATCCCTGGGCTGGGAAGATCCTCTGGAGAAGGGCATGGCAATTCGCTTCAGTATTCTTGCCTGGAGAATCCCCATGGACAGAGGAGCCTGGCAGGCTACACTCCATGGGCTCGCAAAGAGTCAGACAGGACTGAGAGACTAGGCACGGCACAGCGCACCTTAAAAAGGTTCCTTCTGTTGGCAGCAGTGTTGAAAAAAGAAGACTGAGAAATGCTGCTGTATGGTCCTCAAGCCCGGCTGCACAGCGGAACCTCACTGGAGTCTTAGAAGTACTGACACCTGAGGCCTTCCCAGAGTTTCTGATGTAATTGGTCTGGGATGAGACCTGGGCATGGTATAGGTAAAAACTCCCCAGAGGCGTCTGAAGGTGAGTTTGAGGACCACAGCTCTGAACTGCAGGTGATGTTAAGTCCTGCCACTTTCCAACCTAAGCTACTGTGGATGTGACTAAACCACCATGACATCCTTCCCCACAGAGCCCAGGTGTGGCTTTGGAACTTATTCCATATACTTTCCCAAATACTCCAAACATCAACTGCAGTCAACTGAAAGTGACATGTGAAATGAAACCTATTTGCCATCCCTGTTCTAGATGGTTCTCTGGGCTAGAAGAGAATCTACCTAAAATCCTAAGTTTTAGTACCCAGAAATTTCTTACTGCAGTATGTTTATAGATCATGTCTCATATTCCCCTCTATCTTTCTGTGAATTAAATGTAAGAAGAGGAGAGAACTAAAACTGGTGGTGAGTGAGAAGAGAGACATCGTTGAGTACTGAAATGTAGTTGTGCAAACATTTAGCTGTCCCTGGGTAGTGCTGGCTGATATTCTATTTTTGCAATAAAATAAAAGAGGCAAATTGCCTCTTTTGGATGTAAACAGAAAACTCCATCAGGGCAAGGAAGGATCCCCAACAGTCTCATTTTATTGCAGGCCTCTTTCGGAGGGTAGTCCTTCAGCTCTATGCGAGCATTTGTGGTTAATATGTGCATCATTTAGTAGGCATAAACTGAACTGGCATTACCAAGAGCAAGGATTAATCTCAGGTTTTAATGAAGTTAGCTCTTCAAGGGGAAGGTCAGATGAAATATTTTTGAGAATAAGAGTTTCTGACTAGCTCCTTAGATTTAAAACATGATATCTGTAAATATAAACAACAAATGCAAAGAAACTTCAGACACCAGAAAAATTACAATTTTCCCTGAAATTGATGGTTGAATAAAAACATTAACTTGATGTTTTGATCATGTGAATCTGAACTATTCAAATACATGCATAAATATATGTGCATGTGTGTGAGACAGTAATTAGTTTTCAGGAACAAAATGGCCAATAAAGATTTGGAAAGGTGCGTGCCTCATTAGTCATCAGGGAATTACAATAAAAATAAAGCCAGCAGATGGGCAAAAGTTTTTAAAAAGCTGAAAATAGCAAAGTAGGAGAGGATGCAGAATAACAGGATCTCTCATCTAGTGCTGCTGGGAATGCAAAGTTGCTTCAAGGGCTTTGGAAAAATAGTGTAGTGGTACTTAGCAATGATGAAGATATCCATAGCCTGTGCCCCAGCAATTTCACTCCTATTGAGTTCTACCAGAGAAATGTTTTCACCTGGCGTTGGGAGGCATAAATAAGGATACTCATAGCAGCAGCATTTGTAACAGTCCCAACCATAAGAATGTGAATATTCATCCAGGATAGAATGTATAAGTAATGGTAGCATATTTACAAATGTACTCCCATATAGCATTAAAACTACTTCTATCCATAATAATGTAGATGACTCTCACAATCATAATGGTGACCAGATAAAAAGACTCCTTTCACATAAATTTCAAAACAGAGAAAATTAAACAATAGCATGCAAGGTGCATATACAGATGATAAAACTATAAAAGGAAGACATGATCATCGAGAATGCCAGCATGTCAGCTCAGTGGTTAAGAAGAAGAGCAAGATGGTCGGAATCATTAAGGAGGGGTACCCAAGTAAGAAAAATGATGGCCTCTGGGCATAGTAGTAATATTCTGTTTCTTGACCCAGGTGCTAATCACATATACAGATGCTCACTTTATAATTATTTGTAATACATTTTTATGTGCTTCTCTAGATGTATGTTCTATTTCACCATAAAAAATAATTAGTTTCTCAACTTGCTGTGTTCCATATGACTAGTGTATCAATATATTTAAGTTAAGCAATTAAAAAAGGCTTTTGCAGGGAAAGTGGAACAACCCCAGCATGAAGAGAAGCTCAACAACAGCCTTGAGAGGTACCAGCAACAGGACAGCTCCAGGGATCATGCCCTGAGGGACCCTCTCTACAGGATATGCTCATCAGATAGCTTAGTCAATTTCCTAAGTCCTGGGTCTCCCCTGGAGGTCCCAGTTCCTAAAACAAAGAATAGACTGAGCCTAGTCTTGTGCCCCAATGGTCACATGACCTACCACACCAGAGCCCTGTGGAGCCAAGAAGACAGAGAGGAAGGAGACTGCAGATGAAACCAGCTATGCTCACCACAAGCTGGACACTGCCAAAGCAAACAAGCAGAAAACAGCAGATCCAAGAAGGTGTGTGGGCAAGAATCCTAAGCAAAGACAGCATGGATTCATTCCTCTGATGATGATCAACCTGTTCTGAAGATTTCATCCCACACAAGGAAGGTAGGTAGTCTGCTTCATTCTACAAACCACAGGACTCCAGGACTGGAAGGCCTAACTGATGCAGAAATGGTGAACAGTGCTGAAAGATGAGATTCTTCCCATGGACTGTGCCCTGAATCACCACCTACCTTCTCCCTGAGAACTGTGTGTGAGCCAAAGATGGCCATTCTGATCGCCCCTCCTCTTCATCTCTCCTTTATGGTTTTCTTTTTAGGGATCTCAATGGCGGTCAGAATAGCCAGAAAGAGGTAAAAACTGGGTAAGAAATGCCAAGAATCAGTACTCCTGTTTGCTGGGACCTTGAGGTGGAGGACTCATTGGTCATTTATAGGTCCTACAGGGGCTTCATTTCACAGTCATTTACAGACTCCTACAAGGGCTTCATTTCACAGAGTAGGGGCAGGAGGGAGGCTTGTAAACTGGGGGAGCCATGAAGGGAAAGAGGTGGGAAATATTACCATGCCAGTAGGCATTCTGCCCACCTCCACTACTTATCCTGCATCAAGCAACCAAGGTAATTTTTAAAAATACAAACTGCGTGTTCTAACATAAGCCTTCCTACAGCCCTACCTGAACACTGAAAAGCTTTAACCAAATGGTGAGAAATTACACAGGGAAACTGCATTTCTGAAGCAGAATGAGTTGCCTCAAATATAGCTATCAGTTTGCAAACTGCATCATAATAAAATTTAAATTAAATATCTTTATTCGTGAGTCTGGACTCCTAAGAGTAAGGATGTGGGTGCCTACATACTTATTTCATACACCAGCCACATTGATCAAAAAACAACTCAAATACATATTTAGTCTTCAGTGAGTACCTATTCCTCTGGAGTCTAGAGTACTTTATAGACATTGGTTGATTAGCATTAATAAAAAGCATCTATCACACCATGCTCCAGAGCTACTACTGTGTCCACTCTAAAAACCACCCATCTGCCTTGCTTTGAGCAAAGCCTCCTTTATTGATGGCTTCTGTGGGTACAGTTGACATCCGCCCTCCCCCATCTGATCTCATTATTTCAGATCCATACATCCTGGCTGGCTTTGCCTCCAGGTCCTCCTGCCACATCAGTGCAATTGTTTCCTTGCTTCCTTTCTGGGAGCCTGGTTTTGTCCCAGCTTGGCTTGGCGTGTGTGTTTCAGGACCAGTATCAAGGCCCCGTGGTGAGGATTTATAGCTCCGGGAGCCCCTCACTGGGTGACCTTCTCCTGTTGGGCCCATTTTTCTTGCAGGCTTTCTCTTGGGGCCCTGAACAGGACTCTCCAAGTTGGGCCCGAGCACTTGGCAGACAAGCCCCTTGATTGTAGTTGGAGACCTCAGGTCACTTCAGGGCGGAGCTCGCCTTTCAGGAATTCAGGAGGCTGGGCCTTGCATTACTATGAGAGGGGAAACGTGCTGGGGAGGAGGCAGGCCTTGATGTATGCCCCACTGGACAAAAGCTGCTAGTGTCAGCTTGATTTGCAAGATCAACATTCATGAGTTCGACTGCTTATAAAGGGGGATTATCTGCAAACTCGGGCCTGAATGGAAGCCATAAATAAGTGATTTCACACCACCAAGCAGGAAGAATATTCCCCCTCCTCAATTATTCCCAACAGCATGTTCAGCCCCTCCCAGGTTCCCACCGCTGGTGAGCCCTTGGTGTGATGTGTTCAAACGATGGAGCTCTTGGAGCCCGGGGCACCAGCCTAGCCTTGAGCTTGTGTAAGGGGACGGGATGGAGCAGAGCAGAGCGTATGAGCTGTGCCTGCTTCACTTCCCAAGATCCAATCCGGGTTTTGCTTGGTGCTGATCCAGAGGCCCATTCCAAGCCTGCTTACTCCAGGCAAGGTTTTCCCTCTCATTCACTGGCTTCAGCCACTCTGCCAGGGCTCAACTCAACACAGATACTCGGTGGAAAACGTGCTCAAATGTGCGTCTGGCATCAAGGCATCAAAGACATCGGGAGGGTCTTTCATCAGCTGCCTGAGGAGGGACGCACTCCCAGCTATCCTCATTTGCAGCCGCGTTTACTCTGAAATGTAAATGTATCTCCTGATGCAAAAAGAAAGGTTGGAAGATGTTTTTTCCCACTCGGCATACCCAATGTCTCATTTTGTCTCGCCCTCATCCATCCTTTGTGTGCGCCTAGCTGTGTTAACCCTATGAGGCTCACATTCTCTTTCTCCCTTACAGTTGTCTTCAGGTTTGTAGTTTGACTTCTTCTTTGGGCCCTCACTAACCCTCCCAGTTCCTGGAGGTAGTTTCATTGTAGGACAGACACAGATGGAGAGCCACAGATTTTGGATGTCACCAGGGCTTTGAGGTGTGGGGAGTGGGGTGAAGGCAAGAGCTGGGTCAGCTCACTATGCCTCCTGAGTACTGAGCAACCTTGTGGTTGTCAAGTTTCTTGGAAGCTCAGCTTAGCTTCGCTGACCCCTAGCCTGGGAGGGATGGACTAGGATGCTGGAGAGCAAAGTAAATGGTTTCAGAGGCATCCCTCTAGGAGGACGGTGCTTGGATGTTTAATACTGAAGAATTACCCAGCAGGCAGCTGAGCAGGTGGGTTTGGAAATGACTCCATTTAAAAAACCTTTCCTCCTTTTTTGGGGAGCCTCCCACTGTTAGGGAAAGAGTCAAACCTTTCAGAGGTTGGAGGGTGGAGGGGGAATAGAATGACTCTGAAAGTGGGCAGGGAAAGGGAGAAAGGAGGGGAAGGAGCTGAGGAGCTCCCTCAGAGCAGTTCAGGAGGAGGCTTTGTTCCCAGAGGATGGATTTGTGAGTTAGGAGGGAGAACTAGGCAACAGGGAAAAGTTAGGAAACATCTCTGCCCTGGGTAGAGGGGAAGCCCTGTAAAGGTCATCCAAGGTGTTGGCACTCAAGGTCTGCAGCCTCAAACCATCCCGGAGGATGGGGTCCAGTAAAGGATGTGGGGTGAGGAGTCCATGGGCCTTGCGCTGGGCTGAGTGCAGAGCACACTGAGAAAGGTCTGCCTGGTGATCCTAGCTCACTGAGGACACAGCACATACTGACAAGAGAGGGTGGGCTCTGTGTGGAAAGCACAGATGTTTGCTGAATGGATATGCAGTTGCAAAGAAGCCTGCTCAGAGTCCAACAACTGAAGGAAATTGTTCCTGGTTGAGTAATTGAGTCTGGATGGCCGGGAGATCCCCAAATCCCCAGGCATCCTTGATCAGGGAGAAGTCCCACTAGGAGCTCTTTGGGGAATTCCCAACCATGGGTTCCCGAGAAGACTGCTGCCAGTTTATATGCAGCATTTCACAAACATCTCCAGCTGGCCTGCAGATTCTGTTTGATAAAGTTTTCTCCATAAAAGCTTTTTTCTTTAAACAGTCTTTCTGCGCTTTTGAACTTTCATATGCACAAGTTTACTCACGGCTGCATTATCATAATTGCAAACTACTGGAAATGACTTACATATGCAAACATGTATAAATTATGGTGGACACATAATGGAGTACTATGTAGCTGTAAAAAAAAAAATTAAAAAGCACAACTATACAAAATGACAGAGTGTGTTCCAGAGTATATCATTAAGTAAAGTATCATCTTGCAAGCAAGATGCAAATAAGCATACATATAAGTGCAAAATGGGCTAACTTCTATGAGTAGAAGAAGGGAAAATGAGAAAAACATACATACCTGTTTATCTTTAAAAATGAAAAAAGCAATATAGGAAAAATAAACCAGAAAAACAGGGTGAAATGAGGGTACTTCCCTGGTGGTTCAATGATTGAGAATCTACCTGCCAATGCAGGGAACATGAGTTCAGTCCCTGGTTTGAGAGGATCCCACATGCTGCAGAGCAAGTAAGCCTGTGTGCCACAACTATTGAGCCCACAACTACAGAAAGGCCTCACCTGACAGCAAAGACCTAGCGCAGCCATAAATCAACAAATATGTTTTTTAAAAGAGGCAGGTGGGGAAGAAGGTGGAAGAGATATGAAAGGAAGTAACACTTCTCTGTATTAATTTGTGTCAGTTTAATTTGGGAAATATTGTTAGTATTCTGTATATTTTAAAAGTAAAATTAAAAAAAGTATGGGAAAGGAGAAAATATACTAAAAAGCAAATCAAAAACAATGAACCTGATTCTATTTTAAATGAATAATCACACTGAAAAGGAAAAAAAAAAAAAAACTAGTCCAAGTAATTTATGAACAAGCATTGGATGACTATTTGTCAGAATTAGGTAGCTAAAGGTTGGAGACAACTGAATTTAATATTCAGTAAATACTAAACTCTTACTAGCATTCCTCACAGAAATGACTGTTTCCAGGGCTGAGGCAGGAAAGGTACATGATGAGTCTAGAACACTTTTTTTCTTAAATTGAAGTGGAAGTCACATAGCATAAAATGAACTATTTTGAAGCATACACTTCTACGGTATTTAGTACATTCCCAAGCTTGGGTAACCACCATGTCTATTCAGTGGGAGCCTGAAACATCTTCTGCTAGGATGTAAGGAAGCGCTCAAAACGTTGCTAACGTGGAAGCAACCTAGGCGTCCATCGGACAGATGAATGAAGAAAAAGGAACACATTTTAGTCAGTTCTAACGAGGTGGATGAACCTAAGGCCTATTATACAGAGTGAAATAAGTCAGAAAGAAAAATATAAATATCGTATATTGACCCATATATATGGAATCTAAAAAGATGGCACTGATTAATTTGTTTTCAGGGCAGCAATGGAGAAACAGACATAGACAACAGACCTAAGGACACGGGGGGAGGGGAGGAGGGAAGAACATGGAAATTTACAATACCATACGCAAAACAGATAGCCAATGGGAATTTGCTGTGCGACTCAGGGAACTCAAACAGGAGCTCTGTGACAGGCTGAAGCATGGGATGGGGAGGGAGATGGGAGGGAGGTTCTGGAGGGAAGGGACATGGCTGATTCTTGTTGCTGTATGACAGAAAACCACAAAATTCTGTAAAGCAATTAGCCTTTAATTAATAGGCAAATAACCAAAGCAATCTTAAGAAAGAAGAATGGAGCTGGAGGAATCAACCTTCCGGACTTCAGATTATACTACAAAGCTACAGTCATCCAGACAGTATGGTATTGGCACAAAAACAGAAATACACACCAATGGAACAAGATAGAAAGCCCAGAAATAAACCCATGCACCTATGGGTACCTTATTTTTGGCAAAGGAGACAAGAATATACAATGGGGCAAATATAGCCTCTTCAATAAATGGTGCTGGGAAAACTGGACAGCCACATGTAAAAGAATGAAATTAGAACACTTCCTAACATCATACACAAAGATAAACTATTAAACGGATTAAAGACCTAAATGTAAGACAAGAAACACTTCCTAACATCATACACAAAGATAAACTATTAAACGGATTAAAGACCTAAATGTAAGACAAGAAACTATAAAACTCTTAGATAAAAACATAGGCAGAACACTTGATGACATAAATCAAAGCAAGATCCTCTATGACCTACCTCCAAGAGTAATGGAAATAAAAACAAAAGTAAACAAGTGGGACCTTTTAAACTTAAAAGCTTTTGCATAGCAAATGAAACTATAAGCAAGGTGAAAAGACAACCCTCAGAATGAGAGAAAATAATAGCAAATGAAACAACTGACAAAGGATTAATTTCCAAAACATTCAAGCAGCTCATACAACTCAATACCAGAAAAGCAAACACCCCAATCAAAAAGTGGGAAAAAGACCTAAACAGACATTTCTCCAAGGAAGACATACAGATGGCTAACAAACACATAAAAAGATGCTCAATATTGTTCATTATTAGAGAAATGCAAATCAAAACCACAATGTGATATCACCTCACACTAGTCAGAATGGCCATCATCAAAAACTCTACAAACAATAAATGCTGGAGAGGGTGTGGAGAAAAGGGAACCCTCTTGCACTGTTGGTGGGAATGTAAATTGATACAGCCACTATGGAAGATGGTATGGAGAGTCCTTAAAAAACTAGGAATAAAATCACCATATGGCCCAGCAATCCTACTCCTAGGCATATACCCTGAGGAAATCAAAATTGAAAAAGACCCATGTATCCCATTGTTCATTGCAGCACTATTTACAATAGCTAGAACATGGAAGCAACCTAGATGTCCATCAACAGACGAATGGATAAAGAAATTGTGGTAAATATACACAATGGAATATTACTAAGCCATAAAAAGGAATGCATTTGAGTCAGTTCTAATGAGGTGGATGAACCTAGAGCCTATTATACAGAGTGAAGTCAGAAAGAGATAAATATTGTATACTAATGCATATATATGGAATCTAGAAAGATGGCACCAAAGAATATATTTGCACAGCAGCAATGGAGAAAGAGACATAGAGAACAGACTTACGGACATGGGGAGAGGGGAGGAGAGGGTGAGATGTATGGACAGAGTAACACAGAAACTTATATTACCATATGTAAAATAGATAGCCAACGGGAATTTGCTGTATGGCTCAGGAAACTCAAATAGGGGCTCTGTATCAACCTAGAGGCGTGGGATGTAAATTCCAATCTCCTGGTTTATCCCTCTCCCTCTTTCCCCCACCCCTGCTAACCATACATTTGTTTTCTACATCTGTGACTCTATTTCTGTTTTGTCAGTAAGTTCATTTGTATCATTATTTAGATTACACATTTAAGTGAAATTTTATGTGGAATCATTATTTAGATTCCACGTATAAGCATTGTCAGAGAAAGATAGAGTCACACAGCAAATTCCCATTGGCTATCTGTTTTGCATATGGTATTGTAAATTTCCATGTTCTTCCCTCCTCCCCTCCCCCCGTGTCCTTAGGTCTGTTGTCTATGTCTGTTTCTCCATTGCTGCCCTGAAAACAAATTAATCAGTGCCATCTTTTTAGATTCCATATATATGGGTCAATATACGATATATATATATATAAAATAGGTAACTATTAATAACAAGAACCTACTGTATAGCACAGGGAACTCTACTCAACACTCTGTAATGGCCCATATGGAACGAGTCGCCAGTCCAGGTTTGATGCACGATACTGGATGCTTGGGGCTGGTGCACTGGGACGACCCAGAGGGAGGGTATGGGGAGGGAGGAGGGAGGAGGGTTCAGGATGGGGAACACATGTATACCTGTGGTGGATTCATTTCGATATTTGGCAAAACCAATACAGAATTGTAAAGTTTAAAAATAAAATAAAATTTAAAAAAAAAATCTAAAAAACAGAGGATATATGTATAACTGATTCACTTTGATGTACACTTTAAACTAACACAACATTGTAAATCAACTATATTCCAATTTTAAAAAGTCACTTCCACTGTATAATCATAAGGGATTTGATTTAGGTCATACCTGAATGGTCTAGTGGTTTTTCCTACTTTCCTCAATTTAAGTCTGAATTTGGCAATAAGGAGTTCATGATCTGAGCCACAGTCAGCTCCTGGTCTTGTTTTTGCTGACTGTATAGAGTTTCTCCATCTTTGGCTGCAAAGAATATAATCAATCTGATTTCGGTGTTGACCATCTGGTGATGTCCATGTGTAGAGTCTTCTCCTGTGTTGCTGGAAGAGGGTGTTTGCTATGACCAGTGCATTCTCTTGGCAAAATTCTATTAGCCTTTGCCCTGCTTCATTCCATATTCCAAGGCCAAATTTGCCAGTTACTCCAGGTGTTTCTTGACTTCCTACTTTTGCATTCCAGTCCCCCATAATGAAAAGGACATCTTTTTGGGTGTTAGTTCTAAAAGGTGTTGTAGGTCTTCATAGAACCATTCAACTTCAGCTTCTTCAGTGTTACTGGTTGGGGCATAGACTTGGAGTACTGTGATATTGAATGGTTTGCCTTGGAAATGAACAGAGATCATTCTGTTGTTTTTGAGATTGCATCCAAGTACTGCATTTCGGACTCTTATGATGACCATAATGGCTACTCCATTTTTTCTAAGGGATTCCTGCCCATAGTATATAAGGGTCATCTGAGTTAAATTCACCCATTCCAGTGCATTTTAGTTCACTGATTCCTAGAATGTCGACATTCACTCTTGCCATCTCCTGTTTGACCACTTCCAGTTTGCCTTGATTCATGGACCTAACATTCGAGTTTCCTAATCAATATTGCTCTTTATAGCATTGGACCTTGCTTCTATCACCAGTCACATCCACAACTGGGTATTGTTTTTGCTTTGGTTCCATCCCATCATTCTTTCTGGAGTTATTTCTCCACTGATCTCCAGCAGCATATTTGGCACCTACTGACCTGGGGAGTTCCTCTTTCAGTGTCCTATCTTTTTGCCTTTTCATACTGTTCATGGGGTTCTCAAGGCAAGAATACTGAAGTGGTTTGCCATTCCCTTCTCCAGTGGACCACATTCTGTCAGACCTCTCCACCATGACCCATCTGTCTTGGGTTGCCCCACGTGGCATGGCTGTTTCATTGAATTAGATAAGGCTGTGGTCCGTGTGATGAAATTGACTAGTTTTCTGTCATAATATCAGATAATCATGATGGTGTGATCACACCTAGAGCCAGACATCCTGGAATGTGAAGTCAAGTGGGCCTTAGAAAGCATCACTATGAACAAAGCTAGTGGAGGTGATGGAATTCCAGTTGAGCTATTTCAAATCCTGGAAGATGACGCTGTGAAAGTGCTGCACTCAATATGCCAGCAAATTTGGAAAACTCAGCAGCGGCCACAGGGCTGGAAAAGGTCAGTTTTCATTCCAATCCCAAAGAAAGGCAATGCCAAAGAATGCTCAAACTACCGCGCAATTGCACTCATCTCACACGCTAGGAAAGTAATGCTCAAAATTCTCCAAGCTAGGTTTCAGCAATATGTGAACCGTGAACTTCTAGATGTTCAAGCTGGTTTTAGAAAAGGCAGAGGAACCAGAGATCAAATGGCCAACATCCGCTGGATCATCAAAAAAGCAAGAGAGTTCCAGAAAAAACATCTATTTCTGCTTTATTGACTATGCCAAAGCCTTTGACTGTGTGGACCACCAGAAACTGTGGAAAATTCTGAAAGAGATGGGAATACCTGACCACCTGACCTGACTCTTGAGAAACTTATATGCAGGTCAGGAAGCAACAGTTAGAATGGGACACGGAACAACAGACTGGTTCCAAATAGGGAAAGGAGTACATCAAAGCTGTATATTGTCACCCTGCTTATTTAACTTATATGCAGAGTACATCATGAGAAACGCTGGGCTGGAGGAAGCACAAGCTGGAATCAAGATTGCCGGGAGAAATATCAATAACCTCAGATATGCAGATGACACCACCCTTATGGCAGAAAGTGAAGAGGAACTAAAGAGCCTCTTGATGAAAGTGAAAGAGGAGAGTGAAAAAGTTGGCTTAAAGTTCAACATTCAGAAAACTAAGATCATGGCATCTGGTCCATCACTTCATGGCAAATAGATGGGGAAACAGTGGAAACAGTGTCAGACTTTATTTTGGGGGGCTTCAAAATCACTGCAGATGGTGATTGCAGCCATGAAATTAAAAGACGCTTACTCCTTGGAAGGAAAGTTATGACCAACCTAGATAGCATATTAAAAAGCAGAGACATTACTTTGCCAACAAAGTTTCCATCTAGTCAAGGCTATGGTTTTTCCTGTGGTCATGTACGGATGTGAGAGTTGGACTGTGAAGAAAGCTGAGCACCAAAGAATTGATGGTTTTAACTGTGGTGTTGGAGAAGACTCTTGAGAGTCCCTTGGACTGCAAGGAGATCCAACCAGTCCATTCTAAAGGAGATCAGTCCTGGGTGTTCTTTGGAAGGACTGATGCTGAAGCTGAAACTCCAATACTTTGGCCACCTCCTGCGAAGAGCTGACTCATTGGAAAAGACTCTGATGCTGGGAGGGATTGGGGGCAGGAGGAGAAGGGGACAACAGAGGATGAGATGGCTGGATGGCATCACCAACTCGATGGACATGAGTTTGAGTAAACTCTGTGAGTGGGTGATGGACAGGGTAGCCTGGTGTGCTGCGATTCATGGGGTCGCAAAGAGTCGGACACGGCTGACTGACTGAACTGAATAAGAACATGCCATAAGGAAAGAGGAACTAGATTGGAGAGGCTTTCACTGCCTAAATCTGGGACAATTTGAACATTAAAATAAGGATATAGTAATAAATTGTTATAAAATAAAATGGGAATCCATGAATCCTTATACTAATAAGCAGATATATAAATAAATGCATCAAAAGGGGTAACCGTTTTTACAGTAGGATATTGGTACTGAATTGCATCCTTAAATGCTGAAGTCCTAACTCCTAATATATGACTGTATATGCAGGCAGTGTCTTAAAGCAGTAATTAAGGTTCAAATAGGTCCTAAGGGTGGAGCTCTAATCCAATAGGACTGATATTCTTATAAGAAGAGAGTCACCAGAGGTGCATTCACATGGTGAACAAGCCATGTGAGAACACCATAAGGAGGTGGCCCTTTGCAAGGCAAAAAAAAAAGAGGCCTTGACAGAAGCCTACCCTTCCAGCACCTTGACGAGGTACTTCCAGCCTCCAAGAACTGTGAAAATATAAATTTCTTTTCTTGAAGCCACCAAGTCTGTAGTATTTTGTAACAGAAGTCCAAACAGATGAATAAAACACCCAGCTCGTAGATGTGGAAGGAGTACTGAACTGGAAAAAAAATTATTTTACTACCTTGCTAATAGACTGTTTAAGGCAAGAATCATCCAGATGCTAAGTGAAATTTTTAGTGAGAAGTAGTCTATTTGCATGGTCATAAAAGGTCTTCCAACAGATTGCCTTTTGGTTGTCAGGGGGAAAAAACTGTAATTATTCAGAGGAGAAATCAGACAGCACTTTGACCAACGATCAACATTTATTTCACCAATGAGGGATAGACGGACCACAAGTGCCTCTGGATGTGATATCTGCTATAGACTCAAAGTCTGTGTCCCCCCACAATTCGTATGTTTAAACCTAATCCCCAATGTGATGTATTAGGAGGTGAGGCCTTTGGGCAGTAATTAGGTCATGAGGGTGAAACGTTCAGAAAAGAGATTAGTGCCCCTGCCCCCAAAAGAGACACAGAGAGCTCCCTTGTCCCTTTCACCATGTGAAGACATGGTGAGTAGATATGGATGTCTATGAACCAGAAAGAGGATTTTCATAAAGTACTGAATCTGCTGATGCCTTGATCTTGAGTTTCCAGCCACCAGAACTGTGAGAAGTTTCTATTGTTTATAAGCCACACAATATTCTGTTATGGCTGCTCAAACTGACTAAGACAATACCTTACAGAGGGGACAACACTTCACAGATAGCCTGAATCTAATAATAAGGAAAAATCACACTGACCACATTGTGCTCATTGAGGAACATTCCATTTTGAAAAGGAGAACTGTGTTTTTTATTTATTTTTTTAATTTATTTTATTTTTTAACTTTACAATATTGTATTGGTTTTGCCATATATCAACATGAATCCACCACAGGTATACATGTGTTTCCCATCCTGAACCCTCCTTCCTCCTCCCTCCCCATACCATCCCTCTGGGTCATCCCAGTGCACCAGCCCCAAGCATCCAGTATCCTGCTTCAAACCTGGACTGGTGACTCGTTTTATATATGATATTATACATGTTTCAATGCCATTCTCCCAAATCATCCCACCCTCTCCCTCTCCCACAAGAGTCCAAAAGACTGTTCTATACATCAGTATCTCTTTTGCTAAAGCATATATATGGAATTTAGAAAGATGTAACAATAACCCTGTATACGAGACAGCAAAAGAACTGTGTTTTTTAAAATGTCAGTGTCATAAAAAAGAATGACAGACTGAAGAGATATGTCAACTAAATGCAATATATGGTTCTAGACTGGATCCTGTACCAGAAACTGTCCAGGAGTGGCAGACAGCCTCCAAAATGGTCCCCAATAACCCCCTTCTCCTGACATTTGCACCCTTATATAATCTTCTCCTCTGAATGCGGGCTGAACTTACTGACTTGCTTCTAATGAACAGAATATGGCAGAAGTAATAGAATGCCATTTCAAAGTTCAGTTACAAAACCATGACTGAGGCTTCTCTTTAGGGGGCTGGCCCTCTAACTCTCTCAGACAGAACAGCTGCAATGTTGTGAGCTTCCCTATGGACATGCTCAAGTGGCAGAGAACTGAGAAAGGCCACTGCTCAAGAGCCAGGGAGGCACGGCCAACAATCCCGTGAGTGAATGTGAGAGTGGATCCTTCCCACCATGCTTGTCAAGAGCATCACCCTAGCTACACCTTGATTATGTCCTGGTGACAGACCCCGACCCAGAGAACCCAGCTAAGCCACATCTAGAGACCTAAAATACAGCATCATAAATATTTGTTGCTGTAAACTGCTAAGATTTGGACTAATTTGCTATACAGCAGTACATAACTAATACACTGTATCATTTTACAAAATTTTGGAATAAGAACAGACTATATAAAATATTTTACTTTATATATAAAATTTTTCTGGCAAAAAGTCTTTTCAATAAATGATGCTAGGAAACTGGATAGCCACATGCGAAAGAACGAAACTGTACCACTATTTTATATCACACACACAAAATTAACTCAAAATTGATAAATACTTGAATATAAGACCTAACACCATAAAACTCATAGAAGAAAACATTTGGAACAAGCTCCTTGACATCGGTCTTAGCAATGGTTTTTTGGGATATGACACAAGAAGCAAAGGAAACAAAAGCAAAAATAAACAAGTGAGACTACATCAAAGGGCTTCCCAGGTGGCTTAGTGTTAAAAGAATCTACCTGCCAATGCAGGAGACCCAAGAGATGGAGCAGGGTTCCATCCCTCGGTCTAGAATATCCCCCGAAGTGGCAATCCACTTCACTTCACTATACTTGTCTGGGAAGTCCATGGACAGAGGGGCCTGGCAGGCTACAATCCATGGGGTCACAAAAGAGTCGGACATAACTTAGTGACTAAAACAACCACAAGACTACATCAAACTAAACACTTCTAAAAACAGCAAAGTGAAAAGTGTTAGTTGCTCAGTCTTGTCCAACTGTTTGTGACCCCATGGATTGTAGCCCACCAGGCTCCTCTGTCCATGGAATTCTCCAGGCAAGAATACTGGAGTGGGTAGCCATTCCCTTCTTCAGGGGATCTTCCCAACCCAAAGGCAACCAAAAAAATACTAGAAATCATCAATGAATTTGGTAAAGCTGCATGTTACAAAATACACAGAAATCTGTTGCATTTCTACATACTAACAATGAAAGATCAGAAAGAGAAACTCAAGAAGCAATTCCATTTACCACCACAACAAAAAGAATAAAATGCCTAGGAATAAACCTACCTAATTGGAAGGAAAATTATGTCCAACGTAGATAGCATATTCAAAAGCAGAGACATTACTTTGCCAACAAAGGTCCGTCTAGTCAAGGCTATGGTTTTTCCTGTGGTCATGTATGGATGTGAGAGTTGGACTGTGAAGAAGGCTGAGTGCCGAAGAATTGATGCTTTTGAACTGTGGTGTTGGAGAAGACTCTTGAGAGTCTCTTGGACTGCAAGGAGATCCAACCAGTCCATTCTGAAGGAGATCAGCCCTGGGATTTCTTTGGAAGGAATGATGCTAAAGCTGAAACTCCAGTACTTTGGCCACCTCATGTGAAGAGTTGACTCATTGGAAAAGACTCTGAGGCTGGGAGGAATTGGGGGCAGGAGGAGAAGGGGACGACAGAGGATGAGATGGCTGGATGGCATCACTGACTCGATGGACGTGAGTCTGAGTGAACTCCGGGAGTTGGTGATGGACAGGGAGGCCTGGTGTGCTGCAATTCACAGGGTCACAAAGAGTCAGACACAACTGAGTGACTGAACTGAACTGAAGGAGACAAAAGACCTATATTCTGAAACTGTAAGAGGCAGATGAAAGACATAAACAGATGGAAAGATCTATACCATGTTCATAGACTGGAAGAATCAATATTGTCAATGTGACTATTCTATGCAAGACAATCTACAGGTTCAATGCAATCCCTACCAAATTACCAATGGCATCTTTCACAGAACTAGAACAAAAAAATCTCAAAATATGTATGGAGACACAAAAGACCCCAAACAGCCAAAGCAGTCTTGAGAATGAAAAATGGAGCTGGAGGAATCAGGCTCCCTGACTTCAGACTATACTATGAGGTTACAGTCTTCAAAACTGTGTGGTACTGGCACAAAAACAGAAATACAGATCAATGGGATAGAACAGAAAACCCAGAAATAAAACCATGCACCGACAGTCAATTAATCTATGGCAAAAGAGGCAAGACTACACAATATTGGAAAGACAGTCTCTTCAACAAATAATACTGGGAAAACTGGACAGCCACATGTAAAAAAAAAATCAAATCAAATCACTCCTTAACTCCATACGCAAAAATAAGGAATTAAATGGATTTAATCAAATTTAATCAAAATGGATTAAAGAACTAAATGTGAGACAAGACACTATAAAACTCCTAGAGGAAAACAGGCAGAATACTCTCTAACATAAATCACAACATCTTTTTTAATCCATCTCCCTAGAATAATGGGAATAAAAACAGACTAAACAAATGGGGCCTATTTAAACTCAAAAGCTTTTGCACAGCAAAGGAAATAATAAACCAAAAAAACAACCCACATATTGGGAGAAAATATTTGCAAATGATGTGACAGATAATGGATTAGTCTCCAAAATTTACAAACAGCTTACAATGCTTAACAGCATCAAAACAAACAATCCACTCAAAAAATGAGCAGGAGACCTGAATAGACATTTCTCCACAGAAGACATAGAAGGGTTAGTCGCTCAGTCGTGTCTGACTCTCTGTGACCCCATTAACTATAGCCTGTCAGGCTCCTCTGTCCGTGGGATTCTCCAGGCAAGAATAATGGAGTGGGTTACCATTCCCTTCTCCAGAGGATCTTCCCAACCCAGGGATTGAACCTGTTTCTCCTGCATTGCAGGCAGATTCTTTACCATCTGAGCTATGGCCATAAAACACATGAAAAGATGTCCAACATCGCTAATTATTAGAGAAATGCAAATCAAAACTACAACGAGATATCACTTCACACCAGTCAGAATGGCTATCATCAAAAAATCCACAAACAATATATGCTGGAGAGGGTGTAGAGAGAAGGGAACCCTCCTACTCTGTCAGTAGGAATTGGTACAGCCACTATGGAGAACAGTATGGAGATTCCTTAAAAACCTGAAAACAGAGCTTCCACATGACTGAATTTCCACTCTTGGGGATATACTCAGAGAAAAACATGATGTGAAAGGATATATGCACCCCAATGGGCCTTGTAGCACTGTTTACAACAGCCAAGACATGGAAGCAACCTAAACGTCCGTCGACAGAGGAACAGATAAAAAAGAAGTGGTATGTATATACAATGGAATATTACTTAGCCACTAAAAAGAATGAAATAATGCCATTTGCAGCAACATGGATGGATCAAGAGAGTGTCATACAGAGTGAAGTCAGACAGAAAAGGAGAAATACCATATGACATCCATTATGTGGGAGCTTTTAGAAATGATACTTATGAACTTGCTTATAAAACAGAGACTCACAGACTTAGAAAAAGAACTTATGGTTGCTGGGGGGAAGGGACAGTTAGGGACTTTGGGAATGTCATGTACACACTGCTGTATTTAAAATGGATAACCAACAAGCACCTATTGTACAGCACATGGAACTCCGCTCAGTGTTATGTACCAGCCTGGATGGGAGGGGGGTTGAGGGGAGAAAGAATGCATGTATACAGATGGCTGAGTCCCTTCACTGTTTACCTGAAACTACCACAACATTGTAATTGGCTATACCCCAGTACAAAACAAAAAGTTTAAAGTTAAAAAAAAACAAAACGGCAGAGGAAACCATCAACCAAATGAAAGGGTGACCTATGGAATGTAGGACAAAATCATATATCTGATAAGAAGTTAATATCCAAAATACATATAAAGAACTCATACAACTCGTTAGCAAACAATCTAATTAAAAATGAGCAGAGGACCATTTTTCCAAATGAGCAGAGACATTTTTCTAAAACTGACATACAAATGGCCAAGAGTACTTGAAATGATGCTCAACATCACTAATAATCAGGGAATTTACATATAAAGGCTACAATGAGACATCACCTCGTACTCATTAGAATGACTATTAACCAAAAGAGAAGAAATAATAAGTCTCAGCAAGGATGTGGAAAAAAGGGAATCCCTGTGCCCTGTCTGTGGGAAAGTAGATTGGTGTAGTCACTATGGAAGCCAGGATGGAGATTCCTCAAATACATTAAAAATAAAACTACCATATGTCCCAGCAATTTCACATCTGGATATTTATCTGAAGGAAACAAAATTACTAACTCAAAAAGATATACATATCCCCATGTTTATTGCAGATTTTTGCATAATTGTTCACCGATGGGTGAATGGATAAAGTATATGTGGTATGTATACATATTATATAAATATACATGCATACACATATATAGATATCTATATCTGGAAAACACTGATAAAAAGTATCAAAAAGAGTGGACAGTATAAAATTTTATCTTGCTTCTAGAAGTGAATCAATGTAAGGTAGCTGAAATTTGGTTTTTTCCCTCATTTTCAATTGATTTTTATGTAAAACTTTTTATTATAAATTCCATATACCCAACTGATTCTTGTAGAATGTTTTCATTGAGTTTTGCCAAACTTTTTTTTATCTGTTCATCAAACCTATGGTTATAATTCAAACCACAATTATAACCTATGGTTATAATTCAAAATTAGGGAGTATCCCAGAATCCCCTTCAATCTGGAAGCCGGGTGTCCATCCAGGACTGTCTCGGTCGCCCGGCCGCGCATGCTGAGGGCACCAGCAGTCAGCAGTCATGGTCCAGGGAGGGCAGCTCTGGTCCAAACCCCAATCTGCTGGAGGAGTGCTCAACCAAGTGCTGGATCTATCATTCTGAGTATGTGACCTCAGCTTCACTTTCTCCTTCCACACAGAGGACTCAGTCCTGCTGACAAGCCTACACACACATACATATCACCAAAGTGCACATGCCATATTTAATCACTACTGTGTTCTAAGGGGTAATAATTATAATGAAATAGAGAGTCATGGAGTAACAGAAAGTAACAGAAATAAAGGGCTGAAAGCACATTTACAGGCATATCCAAGTGAATCCATACTAGAAGAGAGTCAAAGAATAAAACCCTAATGGCATTGAGTTTTAGAGACCAAATAAAAGTTGAGCAAGATAAACAAGTACTTTGCATGAAATAGATCCTCAGAATTCTAATTCAGACCAGAAACCTACCTTAAGGAAGGTGATGGGAAGGGAGTGTGATGAGCTTATCAACACAGTACATCAAATCATCAAGGCACATCATAGTTAGAATACCACATAGCTCGCATTATTCTCTCAGTTGCTTTCAATTGAGAAAATAACACACTTCTACTTAACACACTTGCCAAGTTAACTAACAAGCTCCCTCTGGAAAAGCACTGCTGATTGCCTTGGCACAAGACCTCTCGTGGTTAAGTTTATGGTTTTCCTAGTACAGGGAACACTTCTGTTCTCTTCAGTTTAGCTTGCTCAACAAAACTTGTTTGTTCCCCAAATTATTTGTCTGGATATGTAACGGTGTCCCCTCCCTCCCTTACAGAATTAGATATTATGTAACTGGTGAAAGCAATGGCAACCCACTCCAGTACTCTTGCCTGGAAAATACCATGGACGGAGGAGCCTGGTGGGCTACATACAGTCCCTGGGGTCGTGAAGAGCCAGACCCGACTGAGCGACTTCACTTTCACTTTTCACTTTCATGCACTGGAGAAGGAAATGGCAACCCACTCCAGTACTCTTGCCTGGAAAATCCCATGGAAGGAGGAGCCTGGTGGGCCGCCATCTATGGGGTCGCACAGAATTGGACACAACTGATGTGACTTAGCAGTAGCAGCAGCAACTGGGGAAAGGAGGGCAGAGTTGCCTTGAAGCAGCCTCATTTGGATGGTTGGAAGGGCTCAGCCCACCTGCTAAGCACACCCAGTAGCACAGAGCATGCCCACTGCCCAGATCAAGTTTCTAAATTGTTGTGCATATAAAAGAGCCAGGAATTCCTGGAGAAAGGGCTTAGTCCATACCTGGGGTATTGAGAGTACAAGGTGAACTGGAGATAGATTCATCAAAAGGCCTTTAAGTGCCCAAAGGTTGGAGAAGGATGTCAGAGGACAAAAGGGCTACTATCTAAAGGGTTCTAATGGTCAAGTCTGGGATAATCAGAGCATCTGAAACAATGGTCATAACTGTGAGGCACTGACTCATCTGTCATCACTGTTAGAGATGCCTGACTCTGAAAACTGGTAATTTCAGGAAAGACTTGAGCATGACCCTGCCTCTAGTGCATTCTTAGCTGATGAAGGAAAGCCCTTTCTTACAGAGTGGCAGTCAATAATTGTAGGAAGAAGAACAAAATTAGAAAATCATATAAGAAAATTTCAGCAATCTTGCTAAAATAATTGATTCTGGCAAGGATCATCATCATTGAATTCCCAAAATCACCAGGTAAAAAGTGATTTTGGTAAACAGGTGATTTTGGTAATCACCTGGTAAACAGGCTACCCACATACTGCCGGATCAGCACACAGGTTATCTCTTACCTGCAACAGCAAGGACATACTTTTACACTGGGGAGATGTGATCAAATAGTCCATCACAGTGAGTCATCTAGGTATTATTTTTTGGCTGCTCCAGGCAGCATGCAGGATTCCCAGACCAGGATCAAACCCATGCCCCCTGCACTGGGAGCAGAGTCTTAGTCAACCAGATATTGAGACTTTTGATGTGATGCAACATGAAATATATCTGAGGTGTTAATGTCAAAAATGTATAACCTGAATACACCAAGGCTTTGGCCCTAACTGCTAATTTACAGAATCTACAGGAACAAGATAAACAAACCACATATAAACAATCCATTAAATCCTTAAAGTCAAACATTCAATAACTAACCTGCTCTATTAAAAAAAAAAAAAAAGTCCTGGGAAAAAATATTCAAGGTGGGAAGCTATTCTGGGCAAATGGAACAGACAAGCACATATACAGCTTTCACTGTTACTGGGTCAGCAGTGAAGATGGAAACACGGACTGAGCACAAGATAATAGGGAATTACTATTCATTTTTTGGGGG
Organism: Bos indicus; assembly: GCF_029378745.1. Taxonomy (NCBI): domain Eukaryota; kingdom Metazoa; phylum Chordata; class Mammalia; order Artiodactyla; family Bovidae; genus Bos; species Bos indicus. The sequence goes on along the minus strand of NC_091767.1, from coordinate 42,240,235 downwards.
TATGTAATGTTAATGTGGTTGTTTTTATGAGATGCATGCTTAGTGTTTAGGGGTGAAATATCTAAGTTACTCTCCAATTGTTCAGTAAAAAATATGGCAAAATGTTAATTTTTAAATGTATATGAATATATAGTGCATTTTATTATTTAACTTTTCTATATATTTGAACATTTTCATAATAAAAAGTGGGAAAAAATTAGGCTATGAAAAATGCTTGATTACTATCTGATTTTGCAAAACAGTTATTGATGAACACAGGTACTTCTGACTTGAATCTTCATTCTTTTCTTTTACATTTAAGACTGAAGTGAAATAACAATGACAAATGTTAGAATTACACTTGTTCATTGATAACAAGTGAGTTTTTGCTTAATTTGATGATAGTTATCAAAAAACTGGAATAATATGCCTTTTCCCTCATTTTTTTGGGCTATCTACAATAGACAGCTACAGACACGACACACTTTTAACTATATTAACATTTTCTCCATCACTTAAGCCTAGAAAATCAATGAAAAAATAAACCAAGCCCTAATATGTAGTATTTGTCATTTTCCGTGGTATAAATGCTTCCATCACAATTTCAAGCTGTCTAAACAGTGTCACGGATCACAAAGTTGGGAAGAGAGGTACACCATTGCACAATATATCCACTACAAAGATTCAACAGGTGTAACTTCAAGAGCACAGGTGAAAAAATGCAATATACTAATAGTAACTTTATTGAGGTTTATAAGTTTACTTTGGGTGTGTAGGATAATATCTTTATTCTTTTTTTTAATCAGAGAATAATTGCTTTACACAGTTGTATTGGTTTCTGCTGTACAACAATGTGAATCAGCCTTTAGTATACATATATTCCTTCCCTCTATGCTGCACACTAATACATTAGATAAGCGGCCATGATATTTGCAAATATATATATATGACACAGAAAGAGAAAAGAGTGGGTGAGAGGGAGGGAGGAGAGAGACCGACATTATAAAGGAAGAAAGAGTGTAAGCTTAAATGATACAGCAGGTGGGGCAAAATGCTAACATTAGCGTATCTGAGTAAAGGGTGGAAAGATACATATGGTGCTCGCTGTACTATTACTGTACCCTTTCTGTATACTTAAAATTGTTTCTAGATAATTTTCAAGTATCAGATCACTCTAAAATATCTATAGCAAAACATATGCACAAATAATGATACCATGACTTTTTAACCATGCAAAGTGATATATAACACCCCACTTTTTAACTTACTTCAGGTACACCTTATAGAGTTTTCCTTTAATTCCCCATAATATCGTGAGAAAGGGAAAGCACTAGATAGAACCTTGTTTCTATGATTCCTCTATATTTTGTCCATGACTTTTCTTCATTTCTGAGCTATTTTATAATTTCACTCTTAGGAGCCAGAGTGATATTATTCTTTACAACTTTGGGAGAGCTATTCTTTCCAGATTTTTCTTTTTCTTTCTAACATCAGCTTTATTGAGGTACAATTCAGATGCCATAATATTCATCCTTCTCAAGTGAACAATTCAATGATATTTAGTATATTCACTAAGTTGTACAGCCATCACTACTGTCTACTTTAGAACCTTTTCATCACTCCCCAAATAAAACTCATCTATACCTATTAAGCTTTCAACCTAGGCTTCAAAAGTACGTGAACTGAGAAGTTCCAGATGTACAAGCTGGATTTAGAAAAGGCAGGAACCAGAGATCAAATTGCCAACATCCATTGGATATCAGAAAAAGCAAAGGAATTAAAAAAATAAATAAAAAATCGACTTCTGCTTCATTGACTACTCTAAAGCTTTCGACTGTGTGAAAGTGAAAGTCGCTCAGTCGTGTCCGACTCTTTTCGACCCCATGAACTGTAGCCTGCCAGGCTCCTCTGCCCATGGGGTTTTCCAGGCAAGAATGCTGGAATGGGTTGCCACTTCCTTCTCCAGGGGATATTCTCAACCCAGGGATTGAACCCTGGTCTCCTACATTACAGGCAGATTCTTTACTGTCTGAGCCACCAAGGGTGGTGGTTATGTATACGAAAGTCACTCAGTCGTATCTGACTCTTTGCGACCCCTTGGACTATATAGTCCATGGAATTCTCCAGGCCAGAATACTGGAGTGGGTAGCTGTTCCCTTCTCCAGGAGATCTTCCCAACCCAGGGATGGAAGCTAGGTCTCCCACATTGCAGGTGGATTCTTTACCAGCTAAGCCACAAGGGAAGCTGTGTAGATCACAACAAACTACGGAAAATTCTTAAAAAGATGATAATACCAGAGCACCCTACATGTCTCCTAAGAAACCTGTATGTGGGTCAAGAAGCAACAATTAAAACTGGACATGGAACAATAGACCGCATCAAAATTGGGAAAGGCTGTATATTGTCACCTTGCTTATTTGATTTCTATGCAGAGTACATCATGTGAAATGCCGGATTGGATGAATCATGCTGGAAATCAAGATTGTTGGGATAAATATCAACAACCTCAGATATGCAGATGATACCACTTTAATGGCAGAAAGTGAAGAGGAAATAGAGAGTCTCTTGATGAGGGTGAAAGAAGAGAATGGGAAAGCTGGCTTAAAACTCAACATTCAAAAAACTAAGATCATGGCATCCAGTCCCATCAATTCATGGCAAATCAACAGGGAAAAAGTGGAACAATGACAGATTTTATTTTCTTGGGCTCCAAAATCACTGTGGACAGTAACTGTGGCCATGAAATTAAAAGATGCTTCTTGGAAGAAAAGCTATGACAAATCTAGACAGTGTATTAAAAAGCAGAGACATCACTTTGCCAACAAAGGTCCATAGAGTCAAAGCTATGGTTTTTCCAGTAGTCACAGATAGATGTGAGAGTTGTACCATAAAGAAGGTTGAGCACCAAATAATTGATGCTTTTAAACTGTGGTGCTGGAGAAGACTCTTGAGAATCCTTGGACAGCAAGGAGATCAAACAAGTCAATCCTAAAGGATATCAACCCTGATTTTTCCTCCCAGTATTCATCAGGAGGACTGATGAAGCTGAAACTCAAATACTTTGGCTACCTGATGCAAAGAGCCAACTCACTGGAAAAAACCCTGATGCTGGGAAAGATTGAGGGCAGGAGGAAAAGGGGGCAACAGAGGATGAGATGGTTGGATGGTATCACCAACTCAATGGACAGGAGTCTGAGCAAACTCCAGGAGACGGTGAAGGACAGGGAAGCCTGGTGTGCTTGGACATGACTGCAACTGAACGACAACAACAAGTACCTATGAAGCAGTCACTCCCCATCCTCTGCTTCCTCCAGCCCTACCACCAGCACCTGTAACTACTTGTCTGCTTTCTGTTTCTACGGATTTGCTTATTCCATATGTCTTGTATCAGCAGAATCATACAATATGTCACCTTTTGTGTGTGTCTTCTTTCATTTAACATAATATTTTCAGGGTTCTTTCACATTAATCATGCATCAGTAGTTACTTTTTTATTATTGAATAATATTCCATTGTATGAATATGACACAATTTGCATTCCCATTCATCAGCTGATGGACATTTGGGTTGTTTCTACTTTTGGCCTATGATAAATGATGCTTTGATGAATATTTGTGTACAAGTATTTTTTTGTGGATCTATATTTTCAACGCTTTTGGGTATATACCTAGAAGTGGAATTTCTGGGTTATATGGTCACTCTATGTTCAACATTTTGAGATTCTTCCTCCATTGTGATGTGTGTTTAGGCCATGTTATCTTGTCCAGAAGTGCCTTAGCCCATCCTATAGCACTGCTATCCTGTGTATGTTTGTTTGCTTGAATTTCTCTTTATGGCTTTATGATGGGCATACTTCCTCCTGAATTAAAATGGTTTATGAACAAAGATCCCCAAAATACAAGCTAAATCTTTCCTCACCAAATGATCCCACTGCAGGTCATCCTTATTCTCCCCTTTCAATGAAGGACTATTTAGACTCTGTGTAAACCATTTGGGCACCTGCAATTTCCTGCAAGGATCACATTTTAAATATTTTAAGTGTACACCTTGTGTTTCACATAAACCCATGACCTTCTGGAAAGCACAGTCCATGCATTTAGCATTTAGGTAACTCACATGCTTGGTTAAGCCTGGTAGGTGAGTTAGCCAAATACTAAAACAGCGACTATATCTTATACTCCTTTTATGTCCTTCATAGCATACAAGTACACAAATGTACAAATACTTGTACACAGTGTTCACCAAAGCATCATTTACCATAGGCAAAAAATAGAAACAACTCAAATGTCCATCAGCTGATGAATGTGAATGCAAATTGTGTCATATACATACAATGGAATATTATTCAACAATAAAAAAGAATTAACTAATGCATTATTTACTGATGGATAATAGTTGGGCATGCTGCTGCTAAGCTGTTAAGTCACTTCAGCCGTGTCCGACTCTGTGCGACCCCATCGACGGCAGCCCACCAGGTTCCCCCGTCCCTGGGATTCTCCAGGCAAGAACACTGGAGTGGGTTGCCATTTCCTTTTCCAATGCATGAAAATGAAAAGTGAAAGTGAAGTCACTCAGTCGTGTCCGACCCTCAGCGAGCCCATGGACTGCAGCCCTCCAGGCTCCTCCGTCCATGGGATTTTCCAGGCAAGAGTACTGGAGTGGGGTGCCACTGCCTTCTCCGATAGTTGGGCATAGAAGGTGCTTATTTAATGCTAAATAAATTGGTTTTAAGTTCCTAGGAATTTGCCCTACAGTTATAGTTTGGGGTTTCTTAGCATAGTTCCTACTTGACATACATCGTTATGGCTGGTACATGCTTGGTACCAGCATGTCCATTCCCCTGGTACAAAGGAAAGACTTCTTTTTCTCTACACAGATGCTGCAAATATATTCAATACCAGTCTTCTGGTATGTCTGATGGGGAAAAAAGAGAGAAATGAGCAAGGTATTTCTTTTCTCCTGTTGCACAGCAACTTTTCTGAACCAAATTTTCCTCTTTTTTCAACTTTTCCTCCTGGTACTTTCTCATCAATATTTTTGCCACTTCACTGGGTGGAGGAGAGAGAAATTATGAAATAAAGGTGGTTTTCTGGAGACTCTAGGTGGTGTTCTAGAATCTAGACTTTAGCTCTAAAACACCGAGTCTGGACAGGCTCCCTTTCCCACCTTTTCCAAACCACAGCATCTTGTCTCCAACTCGAAATCATGAACAGTGCAAAAAAAGCCTATCTGAACAATTCATTCCACAGCATAGTAGGGGAATGGTGCACTCTGGTTAAAGATTCTTCTTATTAGGCAACACATCATCCCTGGCTCACCATTTTTTAAAGAAGCATTAATACATTAATATATTCAGCACCACAACTGCAATGATATAATTTAATCCTCTTTTGATGATTCAGAAGGCATTTTTAGATTTTTATGACATTTATTCTCCTATGTATATATACAAGAATGCCAGAGAATAGCACATTATGGAGAGTGAAATTCTAGATCACAGAACAATGACTATATTTAAACGCAACATCCAGAAAGCACCCCTCACTCCCTGTAAAGCAGCAGAGCAATTACAGGGACCATGTGAAAGCAGAAAGTAGAAATGGAACAATTCTATAATCACCATCTTTAAAAGTCACACTTTTCTTCTCTTAGAGCATCCAATTCTACTTAAAAAGAGATTTTGTCTTGTTTAAAAAAAAAAAAAAAACCTAAGTATATGAATCTTAGTTTGTTCATTGAAACTAAATAAATTGAAAAAGTATGTTTTCCCTGGGTCTGAACAACTTACAAAGTTTTTATTCTCATTTCCTTTGCTCAGATCTTTCTATTTGAATCTCTCAGATCTTCTCTTTAGAATTGGGTGACACCTTGTCAAGCTTCCACTGAACCCTCCTCAATCTAACAAAGGCTGTTAGACTGAAGAAGAGATTTGTTTGAAGGATTCTTCCCCTGTGGGATAATTGTTATTTAGGCAAAAGTCATCCTCCTCAGCATCCTCTCAAGAAATTTGACACATGAAGGCTATTAAGAGGTTGGACTTTGTCTTTAGTCAGCTATGAACTTGCGTTATTCCTTCTGCACACCCAAGTTGTTTACCTGTAATTTTTAATCTATCCTTAAAGGGACTATGAGGATGTATCTGTGTGTCCTGAGTGGATTAAAATTCCTAAATCATTAAAACAAATGTTTTTAGAGAAAGCATCCTCTGCCACTCAAGAAGCCAGACAACCATGTTAACAAACCAGTTCAGCCATTGAAATCATTAGGCTACTAGACCAACTTTCAAGACTGTCTACACAGCTCCCCACCCCCACTTGCTTCTTTCAGGTCCCTGCTTAAACGTCTTCTCTGACAGCCTTTCTCTGACTATTCTATCTAAGCTAGTTATCCCCATTATACTCAATTCTTTTACTGTGATTTATTGTTCTTTCTACCACTCGTTACTACCTAATGTGACATATGTGTGTTGATTTGTTCTCTTTATCCTCCAGAATGGAAGGTCTTGAAAGGTAGGGACTTATTTCATTGCTTGTTGCTAAGACCTGGAACTTAGCACATAGTAGATGCTCAATAAGTATTTGTTGAATGAGTGAACATTCAACATTGAATGTTGAATTAACATTGAATTAGCCTCATTAATACTGAGGTAACCTAAGTTTCAGAAATTGCTAGTTTATAGTAGAGGCAGCAAAATTTGTGTTGACTATCACAATGTTTAGTTTAAAACAATGTGGAGGCTACCGGAAGTAGGAGGGTATGAGGAACCAGGTGAATCCTCAAGGCACTAAAATCTAGGACAGGACATATGATAGGTATCCACGACCAACAGCAAAGCCCAGAAGCATTTTCTAAGTATCATAGGGAGCTATAAGTGAGTCCAACAAACTGTAAGAATTCAGAGGAAGGAATTTTTCTTTAGAATCAGAGTGGGTGGTCAGGGAAGGCTTCCTGGAGGCACATTTGAATTGCATCTTTAAGGAAGGTGTGAAAGTTAGCTAACAACAAAGTTAGGGAAACAGTCCACATGGAGTTACCCTCACTTCTGACACCAACTGCAACCTCAAGGTGAGTGCTTCTCAAAACTATCCTCAGTTTTGATAAGTCACTAGAAAGACCCACAGATCTCACTGAAAGTACTATATACACATAGTTATGCTATTACAGGGAAAGGATATAGATTAAAATTGGCCAAGAAAAGAAGCAGAAGAAGGCAGAGTCCAGGAAAAGGATCAACTGCAGAGTCTCTAGTTATCCTCAAGGGGGAAGGACATGTTATTTCCCTGGCATCAGTGTGTGATAGCATGCAGAGTATTACCATCAGGGAACTTCACCAGAGCCTTGGTAATCCAGAGTCTTTATTGGGGTCGCTAACACATTGGTATGGCTGATTGTCCATTAGGCTGATCTCAGTTTCCAGCTTCTCAGAAAGTCAAGCTGATACCATATGACCCAAAGTCCCCAGTCTGAGTCACACTGGTGGTGTGGCTCAGTGCCCCAACCCTAAATCACACTGTAACTATCTGACCCAAGATCCTGAGGCAAAGACACTCCTATCAGGCATGACATGCTAAAGGCTTAGAGATCACCTCCCATTCAGTTCAGTTCAGTTGCTCAGTTGTGTCCGACTCTTTGTGACCCCATGAATTGCAGCACACCTGGCCTCCCTGTCTATCACCAACTCCCAGAGTCCACTCAAACCCATGTCCATCAAGTCAGTGATGCCATCCAACCATCTCATCCTCTGTCATCCCCTTCTCTTCCTGCCCTCAATCTTCCCAGCATCAGGGTCTTTTCAAATGCATCAGCTCTTCGCATCAGGTGGCCAACGTATTGAAGTTTCAGCTTCAACATCAGTCCTGACAATGAACATCCAGGACTGATCTCCTTTAGGATGGACTGGTTGGATCTCCTTGCAGTCCAAGGCACTCTCAAGAGTCTTCTCCAACAGCATAGTTCAAAAGCATCAATTCTTCGGCACTCAGCTTTCTTTATAGTCCATACATAAATCTCACATCCATACATAACCACTGGAAAAACCATAGCCTTGACTAGATGGACCTTTGTTGGCAAAGTAATGTCTCTGCTTTTTAATATGCTGTCTAGGTTGGTCATAACTTTCCTTCCAAGGAGCAAGTGTCTTTTAATTTCATGGCTGCAGTCACCATCTGCAGTGATTTTGGAGCCCCCCCCCAAAATAAAGTCAGCCACTGTTTCCACTGTTTCCCCATCTATTTCCCATGAAGTGATGGGACTGGATGCCATGATCTTAGCTTTCTGAATGTTGTGCTTTAAGCCAACTTTTGCACTCTCCTCTTTCACTATCATCAAGAGGCTTTTTAGTTCCTCTTCACTTTCTGCCATAAGGGTGGTGTCATCTGCATATCTGAGGTTATTGATATTTCTCCCAGCAATCTTGATTCCAGCTTGTGCTTCTGCCAGCCCAGCGTTTCTCATGATGTACTCTGCATATAAGTTAAATAAGCAGGGTGACAATATATAGCCTTGACGTACTCCTTTTCCTATTTGGAACCAGTCTGTTGTTCCATGTCCAGTTCTAACTGTTGCTTCCTGACCTGCATACAGGTTTCTCAAGAGGCAGGTCAGGTAGTCTGGTATGCCCATCTCTTTCAGAATTTTCTACAGTGTATTGTGATCCATACAGTCAAAGGCTTTGGCATAGTCAATAAAACAGAAATAGATGTTTTTTTTGGAACTCTCTTGCTTTTTCCATGATCCAGCGGATGTTGGCAATTTGATCTCTGGTTCCTCTGCCTTTTCTAAAACCAGCTTGAACATCAGGAAGTTCACGGTTCACATATTGCTGAAGCCTGGCTTGGAGAATTTTAAGCATTACTTCACTAGCATGTGAGATGAGTGCAATTGTGCGGTAGTTTGAGCATTCTTTGGCATTGCCTTTCTTTGGGATTGAAATGAAAACTGACCTTTTCCAGGCCTGTGGCAATCCACTTCATTATTCTTGCCTTGAAAACCCTATAAGTAGTAAAGAATTTAACCTTGCCTACAAGAAGTCTGGCCTTTTCCCTCAGTTAATGGGAGGTGTGCTACTGGAGATCATTCTTTCTGGAGTTATTTCTCCACTGATCTCCAGTAGCACACCTCCCATTAACTGAGGAAAAAGGTCAGACTTCTTTTAGGCAAGGTTAAATTCTTTACTATTCACAGGGTTTTCAAGGCAAGAATAATGAAGTGGGTTGCCATTCCTTTCTCCAGTGGACCACATTTTGTCAGAACCAACAGCTGAGGAAAGAAGCAAAGTGAAAGGCAAAGGAGAAAGGGAAAGTACACCCATCTGAATGTAGAGTTCCAAAGAATAACAAGGAGAGATGAGAAAGCCTTACATGAGCAATGCAAAGAAATAGAGGAAAACAGTGTGAAAGACTAGAGATCTCTTTAAGAAAACTAGAGATACCAAGGGAACATTTTCATGCACAGATGGGCTCAGTAAAGGAAATAAATGGTATGGACTAAACAGAAGCAGAATATATTAAAAAGAGGTGGCAAGAATACACAAAAGAACTGTACAAAAAAGGTATCAATGACCCAGATAACCATGATAGTGTGGCCACTCACCTAGAGTCAGATATCCTGGAATGTGAAGTAAAGGAGGCCTTAGGTAGAATTAGGAACCTGGAAAGTTAGGTCTATGAATCAAGGAAAACTGGAAGTAGTCAAACAGGAGATGGCAAGCCTGAACATTTTAGGAATCAGTGAACTAAAATGGACCAGAACAGGCGAATTTAATTCAGATGACCATTAGATCTACTACTGTGGGAAAGAATTCCTTAGAAGAAAACGAGTAGCCCTCAAAGTCAATAAAAGAGTCTGAAATTCAGTACTTGGGTACAGTCTCAAAAACAACAGAATGATCTCCGTTTGTTTCCAAGGCAATCCATTATTCAATATCACAGTAATCCAAGAGTATGCCTCAAACACTAACAGGGAAGAAGCTGAAGTTTAATGTTTTTATGAAGACCTACAAGACCTTCTGGAACTAACACCAAAAAAAGATGTCCTTTTCATCATAGAGGACTAGAATACAAAAGTAGGAAGTCAAGAGATATCTGGAGTAACAGGGAAGTTTGGCCTTGGAGTACAAAATGAAGCAGGCCAAAGGCTAACTGGTCATAGTAAATACCTTCTTCCAACAACACAAGAGATGACTCTACACATGGACATCATTGGATGGTCAATACCAAAATAAGACTGATTATATTCTTTGCTGCCAAGGATGGAGAAGCTCTATAGAGTCAGCAAAAACAAGACTGAGAGCTAACTGTAGCTCAGATCACGAGCTCCTTATTGGAAAAGTCAGACTTAAAGTAGAAAAAGTAGGGAAAACCTCTAGGCCATTCAGATATGACCTAAATCAAATTCCTTATACAGTGGAAGTGATAAATAGATGCAAGGGATTAGATCAGATAGAGAGAATGCCTGAAGAACTATGGACAGAGGTTTGTAACACTGTATAGGAGGCGGTGATCAAAACTATCCGCAAGGAAAAGAAATGCAAAAAGGCAAAATGGCTGTCCAAGGAGTTCTTACAAATAGCTGAGAAGACACTCGGAAGGCAAAGGAGAATAAGAAAGATATACCCATCTGAGTGTAGAGTTCCAAAGAATAGCAAGGAGAGATAAGAAAGACTTCCTAAGTGAAAAATGTCAAGAAATAGAGGGAAACAACAGAATGGGAAAGACTAGAGATCTCTTCAAGAAAATTAGAGGTAACAAGGGAACATTTCATGCAAAGACAGGTACAACAAAAGACAGAATGGTAAGGACTTACAGAAGCAGAAGAGGTGGCAAGAATACACAGAACTGTACAAAACAGGTCTTAATGACCCAGATAACCATGATGGTGTGATTATTCATCTAGAGCCAGACATCTTGGAGTGTGAAGTCAAATGAGCCTTAGGAAGCGTTACTATGAACAAAGCTAAGCTATTTCAAATCCTAAAAGATGATCCAGTTAAAGTGCTGCACTCAATATGTCTGCAAATTTGGAAAACTCAGCAGTGGCCACAGGACTGGAAAAGGTCAGTTTTCATTCCAATCTTAAAGAAGGGCAATCACAAAGGATGTTCAAAATACCACAAAACTGTGCTCATTTTATATACTAGCAAGGTAATGCTCAAAATCCTTCAAGCTAGGCTTCAGCAGTACACGAACTGAGAAACTCCAGACATACAAGCTGGATATAGAAAAGGCAGAGAAACCAGAGATCAAACTGCCAACATCCATTGGATCACAGAAAAAGCAAGGGAATTCCAGAAATACATCTACTTCTGCTTCACTGACTATGCTAAGACATATGCTTGGACAGCAAGGAGATCAAACCAGTCAATCCCAAAGGCAATAAACCCTGAATACTTATTGGAAGGACTGATGCTGCAGCTCCAATATTCTGCCACCTCATGCAAAGAGCCAACTGGTAAAGACCCTTATGTGGGAAAGAGGAGGAGGCAACAGGATGAGATGGTTGGGTGGCATCACTGACTCAATGGACATGATTTTAAGCAAACTCTGAGAGATAGTGAAGGACAGGGAAGCCTGGTGTGCTGCAGTCTATGGGGTCACAAAGTGTCAGACCCAAGTGAGCAACTGAACAACAACAAAATTCTTACTGCACAGAAGGGGAGATAAACCTATGATCTGAATATTGGTGAACCCAATAATGGATGACCAATAAGGCTATGGCTGCACTGTTCCAGGAAAAGTCGGAATTTGTCAGTTTCATGGAGAATTCTCATAAAAACATCTACTTCTGAGAAATGGAGGTGGACAGTCAGGGTGAGGGCTTCACAGGTGATACTAGTGGTAAAGAATCTGTCTGCCAATGTAGGGGGTCCAGGTTTGATCCCTGGGTCAGGAAGATCCCCTGGAGGAGGAAATGGTACCCACTCTAGCATTCTTACCTGGAAAACCCCATGGACAGAGGAGCCTGGTGGGCTGCAGTCCATGGGGCTGCAAGAGCCAGAAACGACTGAGCAACTGAGCACACATCAGAGTGAGATGTCTGGGGAGTTAGACCCTTTGGCATGGGCAATCCAGATTGTTTATATTGCCTAAATAATTTCTTCAATTTTGTTAACATTGCCCATAAGATTTAATGAATGTAAATACTCCACTGATTAACTATTTTCCATAATTGAAGGTGGTTTTTTAAAACTTATTTCTCAGAAAAATCAAGCACTAAATAAGAAACATATCCTCTGACTGTTATCTGTTCCTGAGTAACCACTTCAACACTCAATGACTTAACACACCAGCTGTCTTATTTGCTCCTGACTCTGCAAGTCAGCATGTGGGCTGAATCCAGGCTAGGCATGGGTTTCTCTGGTGGCTCAGTGGTAAAGAATCTGCCTGCCAATACAGGAGACACAGGAGACCTGGGTTCGATCCCTGGGTCAGGATGATCCCCTAGAAAAGGAAATGGCAACTCACTCCAGTATTCTTACCTGGGAAATCCCATGAACAGAGGAGCCTGGTGGGCTACAGCCCATAGGATTGCAAAGAGTAGGACACAACTGAGTGACTAAACAACAGCAACAAGAGGTTGGCCGTTCTGCTGAAGCTTCAGCCTGGGGTCACTGGTGCAGCTCCAGCCAGCTGGTAGTGGACAGAACTGAACGGTCTAGGCTGGCCTCACTAGCCTACCTGGTAATCGTGCATTAGGGGGTCTTGGTTCTCTTCCCTGTGGCCTCTATAGCAGGCCAGCTCAGACATTTTCACATGGAGGTACCATTCATGAAGGTCAGAGCAGAAGCTACAAGTTCCTCAAGGCCAAGAACAAGAAGTCTCACAACTTCCCTTATGCTGCATTCTGTTGGCCAAAGCAACCCTCTAGACTAGCCCAGAATCAGAGGAGGGGAAAGAATCTGCTTCTTGTTAAGAGCACTTGCAAAGAATTTATGGCCATTTAAAACATCATAATTCTAACCACAATTCCTGATTTTTTCCCCCTAATGTGCATGTATGCTCAGTCACTTCAGTCATGTCTGACTCTTAGCTGTAGCCTGCCAGGCTCCTCTTGTCCATGGGATTCTCCAGGCAAGAATACTGGAGTGGGTTGCCATGCCCTCCTCTAGAGAATTTTCCCGACCCAGTGATCAAACCTTCATCTCCTGCATTGCAGATGGATTCTTTACCCACTGAGCCACCTGGGAAGCCCTACATCTCTAATACAGCTTTGTAACTAGACGGCTAGGCCTCAGCTTTCCTAGAGAAAGAAGAGTTTTATTTATGCCTTGTAAGTAGGAAGTAACACTGGTTTAAATTCTGGGTTGCTTTTTTGTTGCTGAACCACTTGTGAGATTTATGATGTGACTATTTACAAAAGAATAATTCAGATATTCTTCCAATTCTAAACAGTGATACTGATTCTTTCTTTTGGGCACACCAAATAGCATGTGGAATCCTACTCCCTGACCAGGGGTTGAACCTGCATGGGAAGCGTGGAGTCTTAACCACCGGATCACCAGACAATCCCTGAGTTGCTTTCTAAAAGCATTTTCAAGGGCATCTGAATGACTGGTCAATATGCAGTGGTACATTCTGAGCTGTCAGTAAGTAGTAGAGGGGTTTTGGTTGTTCTTTTTGATTTTGTTTTGGTATTTTGTTCACTTACGCAGAGTCTTTTCACAGTGGAGAAACCTGCATCTTTTAGACGAAACTCGCATATTCTATCCAATGACTCCCAGCCTGCCCACGATGAGCATGAACCTGCATATACCATGCCCAGCTAATGGGGCTGCTCTGGAATGACCAAGCCTGTAGGGGAGACCCCACCCCTGGAGAACAGCCTTCAGAAGTAATCCCTGGCTTTGGGGAGAGGCTTGGGCTTCCCTAGTGGCTCAGACGGTAAAGAATCTGCCTACAATGCAGGAGACCTGGGTTTGATCCCTGGGTTGGGAAGATCCGCTGGAGAAGGAAATGGCTACCCACTTCAGTATTCTTGCCTGCACAATCCCATGAACAGAGAAAATCGGTGGGCTACAGTCCATGGGGTCACAAAGAGTTGGACACGACTGAGCGACTAACACTTTCACTTTCCCCGAAACAACTTGAGCCACTCTATAAAGGAAGCTGTTTAATCGATACTGCAGCTGGGCTGTCAAAGGAGTTTAATTCCAAGAGGATGGAGCATTGATTTAAGGATGAAACACATGCACACACACACACATACATCACACACACGGGGCCTGGAGGCAGGCAATGAGTTAAGTTGGGTAGTGAGCTGAGCTGCGGGCTTTCACCAACACTCTGTGCACTGAGATTTCCCTGGTGCCCTGGGACTTGAATCTCCCAGGAAGTAGAATGAATCACTCAGAGAGCAATGAAAATTTCAAATAGTTGTCCTCAATGATCTTTATCAATGCAGACCTGAGTCTTTTAATAGAATTCTTTATGCCCCCTGTGGTCATTACAATTTTATTTCTTCAAGTGACATTTCCCTTTTCTAGCTCCCCTGGGGAATCAGCTGTATTTGCCTTCAGAGTCGGTGGTCAGCTGAATGACTGTGCTTTCTGATTTGTACCCATTCCAATTTTTCTCTCCTGCTGCCCTGCCTACCAGTAGGGCTCAGTTTTGGAGCAATGTGCCCTGCCACAGAGGAGATAATTAAGAATGGAAAATAATGGCCCTGCTCACAGCACCAGTGAAATCTTTTCAAGTAACAGACCTTGGAGTTTCTGCCAGCTGGAGAACATGAAAACCACTGCTTGCCCCTGGGAAATGATTTCATCTTACAGCAAGCATCTCTGTCCATCAGTGCATGCTTGCTCCAACTTCCAAAGCTGCCATCCTTAGGATATGACAGCCAAAACCTACTGTTCTAATATAGGGATGACCTGGTATTTGAAAGGAAGAGAGACCTCGGCCTTTCCTGCTCCAACCCAAAGTCCCCAAATAATAATAGCAAGTATTTACACGGCACTTAATGTCTACCAGACACTTTTAAAATCGTTTTATATACACAGCAGCAGCTCATTTAATGCTTGTAACAAACAACTCCATAAGTTAGGTACTATCATCTTCACTTTACATGTGAGGAATCAAGGCTCACAAAGATAGAAAAACTTGAGTGGAACCATTGAGGCAGGCTTTCAGGCCCAGGCAGCCTGCTCTGGAATCCACGTGACAACACTGCATTGAACTGACCCTCATGAAAAAGAATAATGGCCTTCTGACGTGAGGGAAGCTTGTGGCCCTTTGCCAGTAAGAAGTTAGCCCCCTGAGAACATGTCACAGCTTGTCATCTCATTGCCCGGGCTTTTTAAGTTGCTTATATTCATCTGGGTCTAACAAGAAAACACTTCAAATATTTACAAAAGAGGAAATTTCCTATAGGACGTTGGTTGCTCAGGTGATGGAGAAGTTGAGAGCCAACTAGGGGATGGCAAGATACTTTCTAGTTCATCCTCCACACCATGGCCAGGCTGATCTTTGCAACCTCAGAATCCTCGCTCATTCTGATGTCCCAGATTATAAACCTTTGGTGTTTCTCCTGTCTGCCCTCCGCCCACCCCAACTGTCCCTTATTTTCTAGCATCTCTGACCTATAGGGTGACTTCATACAATTGCTTGTTTAAAATTAATTAATTAGTTTTAATTGGAGGCTAAATTTGCACTCCTTTTATCTTCACTCGGTCTAGCCACTCGGCCTTTGATGCTGTGTCAGCCAGGGTCCCAGCTGGGAAGAGGTTGCACATTTAAATCGATGTACAAAGAGAAGGTTGCACAGGAAGGGGAGTACAAGGGCAGAGAAGCCCAAGGAAAATGCATAACATAGTGCCCATCATACAGGAGAGTGTTTACTGCAACCCAAAAGGAGAGGGCCCTGTAGAAGCCACCTGAGAGGAGCAGAGACCTTCGGTCTAATTTCAGACTGAGAATCAACCAGCCTTCTCAGGAAGGAGACCAGGGGCATACAATACCAACCTCACCTTCCTGTTCTCCAAGCTCCTGCTGGGGCTGCCCATTGATGGGTCACAACTGAAAACCAAAGGGCACCACACCTGTCAAGAGGGTTCACCCAGGTCAGCTGGCTCCATCATCCCAACAGAAGGTAAAGGATGGGAAGGATGGGACCTGCAGGGGCAAACTAAAGATAGCCAGGACAAGCACCCATTCCTGACATCTCTGTTGCCAATGTCAACCATTCATCTGGAAGACAAAGCCCACATGTTACTTCTTAGTGACCCTGCAGCTCGCCCCAACACCTGGGTGGCAGGTGGTTACTCTTGGTCTCCCAGGATCTTCTCCATCCCTGGGGTCTGCGTGGTGCATGGAGCGTGCCCAGTGCATGCGAGTCTCCTTATGGGACTGTGAGTTCCTTGAGCGCACACACCATCTCTTTTTATATTTACAACATCTGCACCGAATGCAAGAGTATTTCTGCACTCAAAAAATTTGTGGTGGAAGAAATGAATGAGGGAACCATCTGAGATAACTCTTGCTCTGCACAGCTGACACTTTCAAATAGTTCTGAGATAGCATCTTCTTTCACACAGAGATGTTGCCTCTTTATACAGTCTTTTATGCCCTTTATTTAAAAAAACATTTTTAAAGAATAATGTAACTAAAATCTTTCCTGTATAAAAATAGCCAGACTTGATTAACCATGAACATTACCACAAATGCTTATTATATACACAAAAGAAAGGCTCCAATTAAAAATTCTGGTTTATACCCTTCATCTTCCTAAGGAGATTTGATATTTCATGTTTCAGACAAGACTTCCTGTCCTGCCATATCTCTTCTAGAAGTCTTAGTAACTGGGGTGTGTAGATGAATTTAATGGGATTCTTTCTCACTAACAACCAAGAATATTTCTAAACAGCTGTGGAGTCAGTTCTAGTATGGGTATCTAATCCAAAACTAGCTCATTTATTTTTAATTTGATTTAAAATTAGTATTATTAATAGTTGGCCAGCAAGTTAGAAGCACAGGGATTTGTGCCCATGTAGAAAAGCAGAAAAAAATCTCTTCTTAGAAAGGGGATTCGGATCAAGAGTCTGGGTTTTCCTGATGCCTACAGCTCTAACAAAAGCTCTGTTCTCTCTTCCTCTCTGGGCTGAGTAGGACAGATTGCTAATGACGGTAAATTATAAATTTAATCCTTATATGAGGCAGCTGACTTTATGTTTGCAGATTTAAAATGTCTGACCTAGAAAGGGTCTTAGAGGTCATCTACTTCAATTCCTCAATTTTACAAATTGAGGCGGGAGGGAACCAAAACAAAAGTCAGAGAGGTTAAGTGACTAGCTCCTAATCATAAGTACGTCTACAAACTGCTTTTACCCGCATATCATCACACACCCCATCACTTCTGGAGGAAAGAAATGTCATACCACATTCTCTACTGGTGTGCATCAAGTGCGCCATCACTCAATAAGAAGGGCAGTTCGCTGCTCTAGGTCAGATTTTAAGGACCCACATACAACAGCCAGATGTGAGGAGCAGCGTCCTGCTCCATCACTTCCCTGTGGACTCTCTTATATCTTGGTTCTTCAGTGTGCCTGTTGATAAAGTGCCTCATAGACGCCACACAGTTTTCCTGTAATGCTTTGAGAGCACAAGTATGAATAATGACACAGAAACATGTGATGCCACAGCTGTTTGCTCTGAGGACGCACTGGACTGAAAAATGTTCTACCATCAGCGAACCTCTTCCATTTCTAGACTTGCTGATGGTCCTCCAGGAGCACTTGTCTGCTGATGAATACTAAGATCCACAGGTAAGACCCCTAATCTTATCAGAGCTGCGAGCTGACAGGAGTAACTACTTTCTAGATCATGTATTTTATTCAAAGTTGTTTTCTTAAGATGATTTTAATGAGGGAGGAGGGGGAAGGACGGGAGGGAGAGGAAGGGGAGGAGGCGGACAGAGGATCTGTACAGTGGATGGGGACGGTGACGAGAACTGTGTATTTTACTGGCCTGTCATTTAGGGCATTTATTTAAGCCATTTGTGTCTCAGATTCCCTACCCATGAAATGGGACAGCTGGACCAGGTAAACCTTCAACTATCTCCCAGTTTTAAACCTTCTATATTCTCCTTTCAGAAAAGAGGAGCAATAAGCCTGACTATTCCATACATGCCACTGATGATCTACAAGAGGAGAACAAACTAGAGATGACTTTCCGTTTTAATGGGGTGAACTCCAGCTGTTCTACCATCTGCTCTGCCTCTTTCAACTGAACTCTATACACATGTGTTGACTTACTTTTATTATGTTATTACATTGCTATTCTGTCTTCACACTAGAGTGGTGACTTGGCCAATGATGGCAGCTTAACCAGATGACAGAAGAAAATCAGGTATAACATGTAGCCAGAATAAAAACTGGGCTCTGCAGCCTCCAAAGTCCCCAAAACACACTTCAAAAAATAAATGTCAGGGCTTCCTTGGTGGCTCAGTGATAAAGAGTCTGCCTGCCAATGTAGGGAACACGGGTACGATCCCTGAGTCAGGAAGATCCCACAAGCCACGGAGCAACTAAGCCCATGCCCCACAACTACTGAGCCTGTGCTCTAGAGCCCAGGAGCCACAACTACTGAAGCCCGCCCACCCTAGAGCCCAAGTTCCGCAACAAGAGAAGCCAGCACAAGAGAAGCCCCTGCTCGCTGCAGCTAGAGAAAGCCCAAGACCAGCAACAAAGACCCAGCATGGTCAAAAATAAATAAATTTCAAAAATAAATAAATGTCAAGCACCATATTTTAGACTGCCTTGCCTTGTACATCATTCTCCTCACTGTGCAGTTTTTAGCAACTGAAATGAGTTGGTCTTTTCTATGAAACACCTGCATTTCTATATCTGTTATCTTGGCAGGCCTGACGTACTTCTTCTGGCAACTGGAACTAGTTACCGTTCCCCCTCATAACTATTTGTAGCCACTCATATCCATGGAAACTTCTGGTCTTCGGATAAAGAAGCATTTACTATGTTAAGCCACTGAGATTTGGGGACTGTTACTATAGCTAGAAATTAAACTCTCAATTATAGCTGGAGGCTGGGCATGCAAGTGGAAGACTCTCTTCTCTTTGGCAAGTAAGCCTTGTCCTGATACCTAAGAGCCACTGATACTCAAGTGAGGCTCACCAGTACACTTTTCCAGAGGCTCCACTCCCACCGTGAATTTACTAGGTACCCACTGTAACATCCTCTTAACTGTTCTTTCTACTTCCAATCTTGTCCCACTTCTAAGTCATACTTTATGGGATCACTGGAATTATCTTTGTAAAACATTAAATCTAATGCAAAATATTGATTTATTCAGCATTTACATTCATCTAAGGAGGAGCCCAGGAACCAGGCTGGCAAGTAGGGGGAACAGGACAGGGAGCCCAGCCTCCCAGCAGGCGCCTCTGCAAGCACCTGCTGAGGGCCCAGCCCTCTTGATGGTGCAGGACTTCTCTCCTGAGTTCAGCAATGGCAAATAAACCCAGCCTTGAATTCAGAAATAGGGAGTTCAGATGCCAGTGGAGTCAGCCAGGACAAGCTTATCCTCCAACCCAACCGAAACATTTAAAAAATCATTTCAACTCTTTGTCCTTATGAGTCTTTGTCTAATTGAAGCAAACTGTATTTTCTCTGTCCTTATAAGTCTTTGTCTACTTGAAGTAAATTATATTTGCACCTTTTAAAAAAGGTATTTTTACACAGTGATTTTTGGTTTTTAACCCAATGACCACAAGGTTTTTTGCAAGTGAATAGATTCAGTCAGCAAGCACATGAGGAGGGCAATAGGTGGTTTTTAAAAAAATAGATGTACGTGTATTTATATATGTGTATGTATAACTCTGTATGTGTGTGTGTGTGTGTGTATGGGGGCTCAGATGGTAAAGACTCTGCCTGCAATGCAGGAAACCTGGGTTCAATCCCTGGGTCAGGAAGATCCCCTGGAGAAGGGAATGGCTACCCACTCCAGTATTAGTGTCTGAAGAATCCCATGGACAGAGAAGCCTGGCAGGCTGGGTCAGTCCATTGGGTCGCGAAGAGTTGGAAATGACTGAGCAACTAACATTTTCATATATGTATGCATGTGTATTTACATATGTATGCGGGGGCTTAGCCAGTGGCTCAGTGGCATAGAATCTGTCTGTAATACAGGAGACAGGGTTTGATCCCTGGGTCTGGAAGATCCCCTCAAGGAAGGCTTGGCAACCCACTCCAGTATTCTTCCCCAGAAAATCCCATGGACAGTGGTGCCTGGCAGGCTACATATAGTTCATGGGGTCGCAGAGTCAGACATGACTGAACCAACTGAGTGCACACACATGTATCAGTTCAGTTCAGTTGCTCAGTCGTGTCCGACTCTTCGCGGCCCCATGAATCGCAGCACGCCAGTCCTCCCTGTCCATCACCAACTCCCGGAGTTCACTCAAACTCACATCCATCGAGTCGGTGATGCCTTCCAGCCATCTCATCCTCTGTCGTTCCCTTCTCTTCCTGCCCCCAATCCCTCCCAGCATCAGAGTCTTTTCCAATGAGTCAACTCTTCGCATGAGGTGGCCAAAGTATTGGAGTTTCAGCTTTAGCATCATTCCTTCCAAAGAACACCAAGGACTGTATATACAGACATAAATACAATGTAGAATATATAACACACACAGAACATAAATATATTAAAATAAAAATTTAAAAACACAAATACATATACATTCTTTAGTTACTGCCCAAAATGAGTGTGGAGTTTCTTACTATCTTATCTCAGGGTTTTACCTGATATTAGGTCTTAGCTAATCAGGGTCTGGCCTGCTGTGTGCGGAGAGCATCCTGCTCCAGTAAGGATAACCTACTGTCTCACCATAGTGCTTGTCCCACACTGAGTGGTATTTAGCACACAGATGATGAAAATAGTTGACTGTGGCCTGCCTGTTTGGTGTCCCTGGCTGGCATTTATGGGTCATATCAGTGCTGTGGCTCTGCCTTTCTGTCCCCTAGAGCTTCTGATGATTTTGCACAAAATGTCTGAAGGCCAGCGAAGTCCATCCACTATGGTCCCTCCTCACTGTCTGCAGCGGCAGCCAATGTCAAGTACTCTAGTGCATCCTTGAACTATCCATTTGCCCACTTCAGCTTGGCAGCAACTGGCTATATTTTATCAATAAGATATAGCCAGGATTTCCATAGCACTTTACCGCTACCCCGCATGGAAAAAAAGAGCTGAATCAGAGACAACAACACAGTTTAAGGAGGTTAGCTGACTGGTAGAGAACAAAGGGACCATGCCAGGCCTCAGGGAGGGCCATCCTGCCTGGTGACTTGGCCCCTTGGGGGATAGGCCATTTCTTGTTTCTGAGTCAGTGACAGTTATTTTTGTTGAAGCAGAGGTGTTCTATTCAGTCCCTGAGGACACGAAATCAATGAACTCTGTAGATTTGGGGCAGGTTCCGGGGCTTGCCACTTCAGAGCACAACACTGATTAAGGATGAATGTGATCTTGGGAACACCCAAGTCCAAACAATGATGCTGACCCAGTGCCAATGTGCGGCTGGGTAAACCCAGCAGCATTCTGGGACCACGGAGAGCTGGGCTCTTTGATTTCTAACCTTTGAACAAGGAGGGGAGAAAAGACTTGCTGGAAAGCCTTGCTTCACGCTGTGGCAGTGGTAGTGAGTTCAGGATCAAACCACCATTTCATCTTCAAAGGCCCCTGAGACCCCCAGCGCCAAAGGGGCCAGGGGTGGGGAGTGTTAT
This sequence comes from Bos indicus, assembly GCF_029378745.1. Classification (NCBI taxonomy): domain Eukaryota; kingdom Metazoa; phylum Chordata; class Mammalia; order Artiodactyla; family Bovidae; genus Bos; species Bos indicus. The sequence goes on along the minus strand of NC_091767.1, from coordinate 42,218,534 downwards.
TTTCATTGTCATTTGATCAAGGGCTCAGGAAATGTTTTATAAGTCTTGTACCAAGTGGACGGTGCACTTGTAGCTAAAACTGTGCTGTTGAAGACACTCCAACCCGATACCAGAAACTGTCCCAACACTCCATGGAGGAACTTATGTGGGCACCGCTGCAGAGGCTGAGGGTGGCGTGTGTTCAGAGGTCTGTCAACACACCCTCACATGTCTGGTGTCCTCCTTTCTTCCCTCCAGCTGCTCTTGAGATGATGAAGGATCCACTAGAAACCTGTGTTTTTCTCTTTGATGTGTGAGCAGCTGCAAGCAAACCCCAGAAGTCTCGGAAATGGTCCCGAAGCAGTGACCAGGACACCCTCTCATTCTGAGGAGGTATAGCATGGCCTTCACTGGAGACAATTTTATTGACAAAACATTCTTCAGATAGGTTGCCTGCATTCTTTACAGAAGTCTCCCAGTGCTTTTGCAATTCCTGATATTATGCCAGGGAGAAAACATCAAATGGATGCTTATGACTTTTAGCATCTCTCTTTGATCAGCCACTAATCTCCTTGCTCACATCAGACTCTCTGTGTACATCAAAAAAAAAAAAAAAACCTAACCAGGAAACAGTAAACAGCAGGATCTGGTCATTCTGACTCCCTCACAGAGGGAGACTCCAGGCAGAATTTGGATCAGATTTAGAGGCTCTTCCTTCCCCCTTTTTCTGATTTCATTACTTTGAGAAAGTAAATTTCTTTGGCTCTCACTCCACTTTTTCATCTGAAAAATAAATGTGTTTGGCTAGAAGGGCCCTAAGTATCTATCCAGCTCTAAATACTCCTGGCATTTTTTCCATGAATTACTCATTAGTTGTCACAGTTTGCAGTATTTGCAGTCTTCTTGAGGTAAGGAACAAAAATCGAGATTGTTCTTAGGACTCTTCCATTCCAAGAAGCCATTTATATATGTTATTTCATTTATTCTCCCTGTAAAATCATGTAAGGTAGAGACATACTTATACTTAACCTAACAAATCAGGTTAGGTAGAGAAATACTATGTTCCCCACTTACAGATGGAGAAACTGAAGCTCAGAGAGGTTAGGTGATTGGTCTGTGATGTACAGAGCAGAATAAAGACTGAAATTAAGCTGTGTGCATGTGTATGTGTGTGCAGTTACTTCAGTCACAACATCAAGCTATGGAACTGCAAAACCCAAGCTCCTTCTCCTCTGCCCAGAAACCTACTTGATTGTTTTGTACATTAACTAAAAACTGACTGTATTAAAATATTTCACAAAGTCGCTGTGTAGTCTGTAAACCAGTCCTGTATTGTACATTCCCTACCAGCTCTTATTGGTCCTATTAAGAGACTGGAAGAGGGTAGTAAGAAAGCTCAAATTCTCATCTTCTTATCTCCCCTTTAGCAACTCCCTGCAGCCTCTAGGACTTCCCCTTTAAAAACAGAATCATCGACAAGGCAGAAGCAGTTTGTCATCCTAAGACCTTTGGAAGAATTGCTTGGAAAATGAACTCTGACAGCTCCCCAGACAATAGGCTGCCACACTGTTCTCCTCCATCTCCCTCGCATTCTTCCAGAACAAAGCCTCAACAGTTGGAGGGAAAGGGGGCTTGAGCCAATATAAAGAACCACGACCTACACCCAGGCTTCAGAGGTTAGTCTGGGTTTCTCAATGCTTTGTCACATAGAGAAAGATATTTACAAAAGAGACTAAGAAGGTGGTTACACACCAGGACCCAGATTAGAGTTGGGCCCCAGGTGGGTGAGCACACACAGAGTTGCCCTGGAGTCAGGCTCTTAAATGAGGTGCAAGGTTTTGCTCCCAGGAGCACTTGTGGAATATAAAGCAGTCTAAAATGTCACCAATCTTGAAGTGGGTGGAGGGCAAAGCAAGACTCTGAAGTCAGCACCAAAGGAGCGGTGGTCAGTGAAAAAGACCTGGGTACTGGGGCACCCTTTCAACAATAAATTTGTCTCTGGTCTTCTCTTTTCTCCATCTGTTAATAGGAGGATTGTCAAGGAGCATTCAACTACATAGCACTCACTGTATACTTTTCACTGTGCCTGGTGTTGCTGATACAGAAATGGACAAGATGAAATTACTGCATTTGTTAATGGACTAAATTTTGCCTTTTTTCATTACTGTCATGCACTTTAATTCTACATGTTTTATTTATATGGGGCTGTGCTGGGTTCGCGGCTGCACGGGCTTTTCTCTAGTTGCCGCGAGGAGGAGCTACTCTCTAGTTGTGGGATGCGGGCTTCTCACTGCCATCACGGCTCTTCTTGTGGAGTATGCGCTCTAGACACATGGGCTTCAGCAACCGCAGTGCATGGGCTTAGATGTTCCGCGATGTGGGATCTTCTCAGACTAGGGATCAAACCTGTGTCTTCTGCACTGACAGGTGGATTCTTAACTGCTGAGCTACCAAGGAAGCCATCTACATGTGTTATAAACCCCACCACCATTATTATTGTCTTATGTAGTCTATATTAATCTAAAATTATCCTTACATATTTCTCTTTTCATTGGTTTCTATTCCAGCCTGCATTTGTGTGATTTCTTTTGAACTCATCTCTCTTCTTCTTGAAGGGACCTCTCTTACTTTTTCCCTTCCCTCCTTCCTTTTTCTAAGTGCAGCTTTGGAAGAGATGAAATTCTTAGTTTTTGTCTGGCTAGAAAAATCTTTATTTTATTTTTGAAGGCTGTTTTCTCTGATTATAGATTCTAGGATGGCAGGATTCTCTCCATACTTTAAAGTCATTTTTAAAAAAATCTTTTTAATTTCATTGTTATTTTCAGGGGGAGTCGTCCATCTGCCTAAGTTTTGCTCCTGTGAAGACAATGTGTCTTCTGACCTGGCAGCTTTTAAGATTTCCCTTTGTCCTCAGTGTTTTGTGGTCTTACGACTATACGTTTAGGGGTAGTTTTCTTTGTATTTAACTCACTTGTATTTATTTTATAGAACTTCTTGAATCTGTGGCTTGGTATCTCCCAAAAGTTTTGGAAAATTATTATTTTCTCCAAATACTGCTTCCTTCCTATTCTCTCACCTCCTTCAGAAAGTCCCACGCTGCTGCTAAGTTGCTTCAGTCGTGTCCGACTCTGTGCAACCCCATAGACAGCAGCCCACTAGGCTCCGCTGTCCCTGGGATTCTCCAGGCAAGAACACTGGAGTGGGTTGCCGTTTCCTTCTCCAATGCATGAAAGTGAAAAGCGAAAGGGAAGTCGCTCAGTCGTATCCGACTCTTAGCGACCCCATGGACTGCAGCCTACCAGGCTCCTCTGCCCATGGGATTTTCCAGGCAAAGTACTGGAGTGGGGTGCCATTGCCTTCTCCATCAGAAAGTCCCATAACAAGTATTAATATGTTAAACCTTCTCCCTGTTTTTGTCTCATGCTCTTTTCTGTATTCTATATTCCTTTTTCTATCTGTAATGATATGCTTTGCTATTAATATTTCCTGGTAACTCTCAGTTGACTAACTTTCCACTGGACTGCCAGGGTATTCCCACTGATCAATAATCTGTTAAATCTACTTCAGTTCAGTTTAGTTGCTCAGTCGTGTCCCACTCTTTGCGACCCCATGAATCGCAGCACGCCAGGCCTCCCTGTCCATCACCAACTCCTGGAGTTCACTCAAACTCCTGTCCATCGAGTTGGTAATGCCATCCAGCCATCTAATCCTCTGTTGTCCCCTTCTCCTGCTGCCCCCAACCCTCCCAGCATCAGGGTCTTTTCCAATGAGTCAACTCTTTGCATGAGATGGCCACAGTACTGGAGTTTCAGCTTTAGCATCAGTCCTTCCAATGAACACCCAGGACTGATCTCCTTCAGAATGGACTGGTTGGATCTCCTTGCAGTCCAAGGGACTCTCAAGAGTCTTCTCCAACACCACAGTTCAAAAGCATCAATTCTTCGGCACTTGGCTTTCTTCACAGTCCAACTCTCACATCCATACATGACCACTGGAAAAACCATAGCCTTGACTAGATGGACCTTTGTTGGCAAAGTAATGTCTTTGCTTTTGAATATGCTATCTAGGTTGGTCATAACTTTCCTTCCAAGGAGTAAGCGTATTTTAATTTCATGGCTGCAATCACCATCTGCAGTGATTTTGGAGGCCCCAAAAATAAAGTACTGATATCTTAATATCAGTTACAGAATTCTCACTTGATCATTTTTAAAAACACATTCCATTTCTTGGTAAAATTCTCCATCTTATTACCTATTTTCTTGAACATGGTCCAGCCAACGTTTGATTATTTCAGTATCTGACTCACCTATCCATTTGTTTCTCTTTTCTATTTTCATTTCTGTCATTTTTTCATACCTTCCACAAATTCTGACTGTTTGCTAGACACACTGTGTAAGAAACGTTCGAGAGGCTTGCATAACATTATCTTCTTTCAGAGAGAATTTACCCTCTCCTTTGCAGGCACCTAGGCGATGGTGAGGTCCCCTCAATGCCATTAGGGACTAAGTAAGCCTCAGTTTACTTCTGATTTTCACCTGCTCCTAGGGAATAGTTCTTTAGGGCAAGGGTTCCCAGCCTCCAGGATCTAATGCCTGGTGATCTAAGGTAGAGCAATGTGATAATAACAGAAGCACATGCTAGGTTGCTTCCATCATGTCCGACTCTTTGCCACCCCATGGATTATAGCCTGCCAGGCTCCTCTGTCCGTGGATTTTCCAGACAAGGATACTGGAGTGGGTTGCCATTTCCTAGTCTAGGGGATCTTCCCTACCAAAGGATCAAACCCATGTCTCTTATGTCTCCTGCACTGGCACACGAGTTCTTTACCACTAGTGCCACCTGGGAAGCCCAATAGAAATAGAGTGCATAATAAATGTCATGCACTTGAATGATCTTGAAACCACTCCTCCTCTACCCCAGTCTGTGGAAAAGCTGTCTTCCATGAAACTGGTTCCTGTGCCAGAAAGGCTGGGGACCGCTGCTTTAGAGTACTCAGATAAGACACTGACGTGTTTAATGTGGCCTATCCTGAATTCCAGGTTCTGTCTTCCCAGGACTGAAAGACTGCAAAGAACACCATTTTGATTTTTAGATGGTATTAACTTGGCTTTTAAGTTTTATAACTAATCCTCAAATTCCTTGAAGAGGGAAAACCTCCAAGTGCTGGGCTCCCTTCTCTGTTTATCCCTTCTTTCAGAGCTCTGGATTATACAAGCCCTGATGCCTTGGCAGTCACAAATTTTCTTTTCTTCCTAGTTCCAGAAGACTTCCAAAATCTCAGCTAGCTTCTCAACCTCTCAAATGTCACTCTTTGCCTGGATCCTTGGCCTTTCAGACCATGTCAAGAAATTGGCATCTACCCAGAGGAGAAATGCAGTGTAGAATGTTAGGGTCACATCCACGTGCTCCCTTTCTTCCTGCCTCTCAGATCCTGATTTTCTTAGTTGCTCTCTGATGCCTTGAAGCAGAATTTTTTTTTTTAATATGAGCTTTCCTGAATATTACTCTGCTATAAACTATTGATATTTCGCAGTAGGAAAAAAATGAAGAGTAAAGCAGTACCTAGGACCTTTCCAACAGAAAAAGTATCAGGTGCGTGTGGGTAAAATTAGTTATTTCAGTACATTTTTCTGGAAACGCAAACTAAGTTGAATCTTAAAGAAGCAAAAGTCATAGGAATAACAAGGGAAGCGTATATGCATATAAATGTCATTTTCATTCATTCCTTCCTTCCAGAAAAAACACTTATGATCCTGCTATCTGCCATCCATTGGGATAGGTGCCGTACGTGGGACAATAAATTTCTGGGAGCTTATCAGATATGGAGAAGACCCAGAACTGGAGGAAATACCAATTATTATGTTAAGTTCATCAGACAAGGATCTGTTTGTTTGGAACCATGGGTCTAGGTAGAGAGAAATATAAAGAATGAAAACTAGGGCTGAGTAAGTATGAGAGAGAGCAAGCAATACCAAGAAATGAGGTGAGAGGAAGAAATAAGTGGTACAAGACCATTTTGGGGAGGGGGTGGATTTGCACAGCAAGTTGCAGAGTTTCACTCCATGTTGAGTTGGGGGAGTCAGATTGTCATTGGGTGTAAGGAAGACTATCTCAGCAATAGAATATTGAGATGGACTGGAAACCAAGCTAGAAAGCCATCGGGATGGAGACCTCTGGATGATCAGAGTCCAGCAAAGGTGCATCCGGTATCAGAGCTTCCCTTCATGAGATCTGGATGAGCTGAACAGTCTATTTTCAAATGATGCTACAAGATCCAACTGGGCCTCATGCCTTCAGCCCTTCCCTTTCCCTTTGCTGTTTGTCCTTCCTTCCCCTTCCCAGTTTCTTCCTTATTCCTCCCTTATTTTCACTTCTGTTTTGCTTTACTTCTCTCATTAGAAGTCTCTCCATTTGAATGGTTTGGAGTCTTCTAGAAAAATGAATTCTGGGAGGGAAAAAAAGTGAATTCTGGGAAACATCTTGTCATCCTTGGATCTGTACAAACCAACACAAGTGTGTCTGTTGAAGCCCTCACGGTTTGACTACCTCTTGCACTGCACTGTGGGCTTAGCTAAAAGAACAATTGTGTGTGTGTGCAACATGTTTCCCTCATTTCCTTCATTTTGTGACCTTAAAGAGACAGGGAAAAACCAGAGAACCAAAGTCACGCAGTGCTCCCCTCCAAAGACTGTGATGGAGCTGGGGTTTGAGAACCCATGCTCCTGCATCTGAGTCAGCAACTCAGCCAGCTCAGCTGATAGCGTGTGCCAGGATCGCCCCCTGTGCATTAACCTCTGCGGCTCCCTCTCTCCATCGCTCATCAGCTGTTTCTTTGCTGCTGAAAGCACACACAGTTCAGATAATTAAGCACTTGTGAGGCATTTTACATTTTCATGAATCTATCAACAGTGAATTATTTTTGAATATGCTCAGGCCATATACTCCAAGATTCTTATCCATAATTTGCAGAAGGGCAGGGGTGGCTTCATCATGCATGCAGAAAGTGAGACTGGAGCTGGCCTCTTACTTGCAGGCCTGCTTTTCAAGGTCCTGGGCATAGCTCTGATAATTTTGTGGTTGTAATTTATATTCTTTTTTCTTAATGATAGTCTTCCCCATCCTCAACATCCAACTTTATAAGATGAGATCCCACAAAAACTGAATCTACCCCCTGGAGAAAATCAAATATTCTCATCTGGAGATTCATAAAATGACAAGTAACAAGACACTCTGTTTTTACTAGGCTAAGTCTAAAGGCAGTTGCAACCAATACTGTCCTGCCCTGATCCCTCATTTCAGATGTGTAACTTTAAGTTTGGAGGCAGTCTGCTCCTCACATGTAGGCTAGTTCACCTGTTATAAAGTTCTGTTTCTTCACATGTATACCTGTGGTGGATTCATTTTGATATTTGGCAAAACTAATACAATTATGTAAAGTTTAAAAATAAAATAAAATTAAAAAAAATTTTTTTTTTTTAATTTAAAAATGTGTTCATTTCCTGAACCAACTTTATTTAACTTATTAACCTCGTCTGTGGCTGTTTGTGCAGAATCTCCTAGTGAGCAAAAACGCACACCTTCTGTCTCTGGTGGGAATCGGCCACCCAGGGCCAGAGGTGCTGGGATACAGTGGGTCAGCTGAGCCATGGTCTAGAAGCATCTCTTCCCTAATCCTGAGATCCTAATTTGCCTTGGTCCAGAAGGAAGACCTGTTGTTTAACCTTTAATGGCTTTCTTGCAAGTAAGGTGAGAACCTATTAGTTCCCAAGCCAGCGAAAGTTCTAAGCTGAATGATAACTGCTGACATTTGAGGCACCTAGAATGAAAACTGAATAGTTTAGCATAGATTTTTCCTTCTAATTAATTCATCATTTATCTTGACTCGATGTGATGATCTTTTTTTATCAAACTAGTCTTTATTGGAGTAATGCTAAATTCTACCAAAGTTAAGACTAGTTACAATGGAGAAGATTTTCTTCTTGGACCCAAATGTTATTTTTTTAAAAAGCACCCTGAAACCCTCCAAAACAATACATACACTGTCACACACAATCCATGGCTATATTCCTATATAGGTCCAGAGTCATGGAAACCAGCTAAGCTCTTCTGTGCCTCTCTGATGAAAATCTGATCAAAAGACAGTGTAGTGGTATAAATCCAAACTCAGTTTAGAGTGAAAAGGAGGTGCTGGGTGCATATAGATAGTCAGGAGGTCTAAAATAAAATGAAATAAATCTGCCTTTGGTTATAATAAAAGAAAACATAAGTTGTGCAGTCAGTGTTACTGCATCATCCATTTCTTATTGTCTCACAATGATAGTTCAGGTCTTTTGGGAGAGTCATTTTGTGTGTATATCTTGGGATTTTAAAAGCTTTCCAGCTCTGCGATGCTCAACAATCAGGGTGTCTGATTCGTGGAGAGGGTCATAGCCCTGAACGGGAGGGTCTGCTGATGGAGAGCGGGAGTTGGGTGGGATGAGAGTACTGGCCCTAGGATGCTGTGTGGGCATCTTGGGAACATCTCCCCCCTGTGCTGTCTCCCTTGGTCCCCGAGTTGCAGTTTCCTCTGGTGATACCGGAGACGCAGATGGAGGAAGAAGGGGGCGCGTGACTGTGGTGGGAGGCTGGGATGCCTCGCGGGGAGTGGGTGGGGTCTGGTGACTGGAGACTGTGTGACACCCGCGAGAGGACCACGTGCAGTGTCTGGGGACAGTTGAGGCGCTGCCCGGGCAGCGGGGGGTGGTGCGCGGGGCTGGCTCTGCACACTCACCCGTGCTGCTTTGGATGGTCCTCACGGTGGTGGTGGTGCGTGGCGGGGAGGAGGACCGCAGTGACACGCACTCGTCGTCCTGCGAACAGCCCTTCTCGATGGCTCGCACGTAGCTGTGGCTCCGCATGCGGAAGCAGCCAGGCATCGGCAGGTCCAGGGCCTCCACCACCTGCGACTCCAGCTCGCTGAACACCGACTCGCACACCGACTCGAACTGCCCGTTCACCTCCATCTCACTCATCTGGCTGATGGTGCTCATGGCACGCATGTAGCTCTCGTTCCTGGAGCGGAACTTCGGAGACGTGAGCAGCCCCGCAGGGTCAAGGCTGTCGGGGCTTCAGTTGATGGAGACCTCACTGACCGCCCTCAGGTAACTGTGACTCCGGATCTGGAGTTTGGGGGAGTGCTCATTGGAAATCTTGAGAGTGGTGAGTTCTGTGAGGGATGGCTGAGTCGCCTTGAGATAGCTTTCCCTTCGCGCAGCCACTTTTGGGAGAAGGCTTGGGGCTGGTGTCCGAGTCACCGCTGTCTTCCTCTCCCATGGCCTTGATGTAGCTGCTGCTCCGCATTCTTCGGCAGGGGATTTCATCATCTTTACCTCTAGGGGTGTACCCTGTCCATTCATCCTGAGGGACCTGAAGGTACTGGCAGGAACGTTTTGTTGACACGACTCTGACTTCACCATGGCCTGGTCCATGTTGACCGAGGCTTTCTGGTAAACCTCTCGGGCTCGACTCACGGTCAGCGTGGAGGACCAGGCACTCTTCTTGAGCAGCGGTGCATCTAGGGTGACGGGCAGGTTGGCGCAAGTGGAGCACTTGACGTCGTTGTTACTCCGGGAGGCCGTCACTGCCTGCTCGCTGATGGTGTTGTAGGCCTCCATAAAGTACTGAGAGGCCGAGCGGTCGGGGCACCTGCCCATGGTCATCACACCCGAGGGGGAGTGGTAGATACACATGTCGCTGTCGAGGTTGTCATCAGAACTCCACCAGCCAGGGGATGTGTTGTTGCGCAGCTTGGGCTCCGGGCGCCGCTCCTTGCTTTTGCTGCGCTTGCCGTACCTCACGGTCTGCGTCTCGTCCGGGCTGGCCTTGCCTCCGTTGATGCTGCCCTTGGACGGTCCCTCCAGGGAGTGCGATTTGGTGAAGAGCTTCTGGACCGAGTGGACCAGGTGGCGGATGCAGCCGGGGCCGTCGCTGCGGTGCTCCACGGCCGTGCGCTTGTACTGCCAAGTGTGGTAGCCATACCGGCTGAGAGGTAGCTGCCTCTCAAACTGGTCCAGGAGGTTGGCGGGGATGCGGTTGGCCTTGGTGGCCAGGGTGCGGGGCACCAGGGCACACTCGTCCTTTAGCTCCTGCTGCGAGGTGTAGTGCCGCCGCGGGAAGGTGCTGCTGGCCAGCGGGTTGCTGAAGGGGCCCACACACTCGGCCTGGAAGGAGGTCCGCTGAGTGTAGTAGGGGTGGTCGGCCGGATGGTGCTCCACCGGGCTCAGCAGGTATGGCTTGCGGTCCGCGTGGTGCGACAGCAAGTCACAGGCTGAATCGCAGGTGACTCCGTGGTGATGGCTGCAGCTGCCCGATAACCCTTTCATCGCTGACGGGGCAAAGCCACGGGGGTCATGGACACCCGGGGGTGTGGTTCCAGACCCGTCTCCCGCAAGGACCTTTAATGATCAATTTTCCATTTTTCTTGCTTCCAACGTAGGAAAAGATCCAAACTTTACAGCTTTTGTTTTTTAACCCGATGTGCCTTTTGGTGTGTGATGCTCAACTGTTCTCTTCAGATGAACCAGACATCTGATTCTTCATCTGCAGGCTTCCCTTGTGGCTCAGTGGTAAAGAATCTGCCTGCCAGTGCAGGACATGCGGGTTCAACCCCTGGTCAGGAAGATCACCACATTGGACTTATGGTGTAACAGGCAAACAACACATTATCTTGGATAGGACTCCAGAAAAGCAGGGATTGTGGTCAGAGGAGGAACCTGTAACTTGTCTTAGTGAGACAAGCAGTGTCTGGTCTGCAGCAACCCCATGAATCTGAAATTGAACTGGATGCTTGCTGATCCTTTGGAGAAAGTGTCCCCAGAACAGGTGTGAGTGGTTCTCACAAAAAGTGCTCAAGAGCACCATTCACCTGCTGACCTGTTTCTTATAATGGCTATAACTCAGGAACAGCCAGGTAAGAGAGATGCTCAAGACCAGACACCCAGGGAAAAGGCGAGAAGCTTCCATCTCTCTCTGACATCATTGCTCTTCTAGCACCTCCCTGTGCTCACTATCCCGGAAGTTCTCTGGAGGCTGCCCGAATGGGTTTTTATCGAGGCTTCCTTAGGTAGGAATGATTAACATACCATTAGTTCAGTTCAGTTCAGTCTCTCAGTCGTGTCCAACTCTTTGCGACCCCATGAATCGCAGCACGCCAGGCCTCCCTGTCCATCACAAACTCCCGGAGTTCACTCAGACTCACGTCCATCGAGTCAGTCAAAAAAAAAAAAATTTTTTTTTAAACTGTATTTATATATTTTTCTAGGCTGCACAGCAAGGCCATGTGGGATCTTAGTTCCCTGACCAGGGATCAAACTCACGCCCCTTACATTGGAAGCATGGAGTCTTAACCACTAGACCACCAAGAAGTCCTAAAGCTCTGTTTCTTGAGTGTGGTGGTCAAGAGAATGTGTCTTGCAGAATGCCAACCACAGGGAGCTTAACTGATCAAGGAGCCATCACCATATCTGCACCAAGGCCATGTTTCCCACAGGCTGCTCCCAGCTATTAACTCGGCACAGTGGGAATATCTGGACAGACCCAGTCCTGGGAGACAGTGGACTCTTCAGTGACTGACTCTGACACAGGCCTCCCTGATAGCATTGCTAACCCTTCATTAGACTTCGAAGAAGCTCACAACACTTCTACCCAACTTCCCTTCCCTTGCTCCTTCACTTGGGGTCAGACTTGTATAACGTCTGATAACTTTCCCAGGCTTCTCCCCATTTTCTCTCACACAGGCATTTCCCTTAAAAAAAGTCCTGGTGCACTGAGTTCTGTTTTAGTATCTACTTCAGAGGATGCAAACCAATACTGACTTATTAACAAAAAAACAGGATTGGAACCATTAATAAAAGTCCCACTGAATTTTCAGAAATCTGAGGAAAAGAAAATTAAAAAAACAAAAACACTGTTATGTATCTCCCTGTCAGTTTTGCCCATACTTGAAATTTTCTTTTCTCCTTCTCTATCTAAATCCTCTACACCTTCCTCAAAACCTTGGTTCTCCATCTTCTGCATTGCCATGGTCCTGGTTCTATGAACTCACACATCATGGTAATCCCCAACCAACTGGTGATGAACGATCAGTCTTCAAAGGTAAAACCCCCAATTGTAAGATGAGCTCTGGCTTACCACCCCCACATAGCATTCTCCTGCAGTTTATAGACCAATGTTTCCTAGATTATGTTTCAGTGAAAGCAAGAGGTAATGTGTATTTTAGGAGAGAAAGCTTCCATGGGCAAATAATTTTGAGGGAAACATCACTGTGTATCATGGCCCTGTCTCAGATATTCAAATGCACACCAGTACACCAAAGGTTTAGAAACAACTTATGGGAATGGCTTCAATTAACTCTGTATTTTCCACCCTCATTTGACCATAGAAACATTTTTCCACAAAATTTCTACTAATAACCACAAGCGGCCTCCCTGGTGGTTCAGATGGTAAAGAATCTTCCTGCAATGTAGGAGACCTGGGTTCAATCTCTGGGTCAGAAAGATCTCTTAGAGAAGGGAATGGCTACCCACTCCAGTATTCTTGCCTGGAGAATTCCATGGACAGAGGAAAAGGCTGAAGAACTGATGCTTTCCAACTGTGGTACTGGAGAAGACTCTTGAGAGTCCTTTGGACAGCAAGGAGATCAAACCAGTCAATCCTAAAGGAAATAAACCCTGAATAGGCACTGGAAGGACTGACGCTGAAGCTCCAATACTTTGGCCACCTGATGCAAAGAGCCAACTCAGTGTAAAAGACCCTGAGGCTGGGAAAGACGGACAGGAGGAGGAGAAGAGGGTGACAGAGGATGAGATGGTTGGATGGCATCACGACTCAATGGACATGAGCAAACTCAGGGAGATAGTGAAGGACAGGAAAGCTTGGCGCACTGCAGTCCATGGGGTCACAAAGAGTCGGACATGAATTAACAACTGAACAACAATAACCACAAGATTTTATATTTTGCAATACAAGTTGAGAAATACAGCTGAAGCTATCTCTTTCAGAGATGCATGTGTATTAAGCCACCATCCGAACATAATCAACAGGGTAAGGGGAAAACCAACTGGTAATGCTGGCAGGTAGGGCACCTCTGGACCTCAGCCATGAGATCGAAAGAAAACAGGGCCAGGAATAGGGTCTGGTAGCGTGTACAAGGCAGGACTTGGGAAAGCAGGCACAAGGGTGTTAAGAGAGTCTACTTTTAACAGCATTTAAAGGGAGGGGCAACAGATTCTTCTTCAGGAAGCGATGCACAGGAAGCTCCATATCATCGCTTGTAGAGAATGGCCTTCCAAGGAAAACCGAGAGCTTCTGAGGTCCTGCCTGGCTTTGCAGGCTCTCTCAGCATCCACACACTTTGCTTTCCTGCTAGCTAGCTTATACAGCAAGATAAGGGAAAGTGTCTGACCACTCTTCAACTTGCCTCAGCATTCAGCACTCCCACATTCATTCACTCATTCGTCCCACAAATATTGGGCCCCTACTGTGTGCCAGCCACTGTTCTGGGTGATGGGGATGCAGCAGTGAATAAGACCCAACAAGGTGCCTGTCCTCATGGAAGGTACTCTCTAACTGGGTAAACAGATAATAAGCCAAGTAAATCAACTTAAGTATAACACTAATAACAGCAACTGCTATGAAGAGAATAAAGCAGGATAAAAGATTAGAGAGTTCACTAGGCAGAGTGATTGACTGTGTGCGTGAGCTCAGTCGTGTCCAGCTCTGTGCTCTTTCTAGAGATCACAGTGTCTAGCTCTATGTGACCTCATGGACTATAACCCACCAGGCTCCCCTGTCCATGAGATTTTTCAGGCATGGATATTGGAGTGGATTGTCATTTCCTTCTCCAATCGATTGATTAGGTACGGCCCTTTGATAGCTTCAGTGATTCTTCTGCTGCTTTCGAAAATGACAAGAGAGAACAGTGCTATCTTGGATGGCACTGCTGCTGCTGCGTCACTTCAGTCGTGTCCGACTCTGTGCGACACTTGGACAGGACATCTGATATAACCCTGTTCCCGCTCTCCATGGGCAGGCAGAGATGTGGATGTCCCATCTGCAGCTGTCAGAGCTCCGTGTCTAGCACAATTCCTCTTGGTCTGAGCATCTTGAAAATGCCGCTACCTTTCCCGCATCATCCCACCCATTACGCCCATGTAATTACTGAAATGATTTCAGATTAAGATGTTAAAGTCGAAAATGTTTGTGAAAAAAAAAAAAAATTGGCAAGCTGTCACTTCTGAATACCCAGCTGAATTGCCGAATGAATAATAATGCAAAAATGCTTACTGAAAGAAGAATAAATAAAAGCTCATTGTTGTACAATAAATCCTTTTCTGTAAAACACCACTGAGGAAACTGGCTCTGGGTTTATCACATTTCCCTCCAAGTATTCAGGCCATTTTATTTCATTCTTTCCCGTGCTTTATTATTTTCCAGGAACTGGTGTGTGGTTCTACCCTATTGTTCCTCATGAAATATTAATGCTACAGGAGTGTATGGGGAGCGATGCCAGCAACAGGGCTGTTGATAGGAGCTGCCAGTGACTGGAATGACTGATTAGTTCAGAAAGTGGCAGCCACAGAGGGGAGGAGGTGGGAGCAGGTTGGATTGGGAATTTGGGATTAGCAGATGCAAACTGGTATACACAGAATGGATAAACAACAAGGACCTACTGTGTAAAAAACAAAACTATATTCACTATCTTGTGATAAAGCATAACGGAAAAGAATATGAAAAAAGAATGTGTGTGTATATATATATATATGTATAACTGAGTCACTTTGCTGTACAGCAGTAATTGGTACAAAACTGCAATTCAACTATACTTCAATAAAAGATAATTTTTTTTAAAAAAAGCAGAAAGTGGTAGCCAAAAGGAAGTGTGCATTATAGGTAGAGAAAGTTATTTTATTAGCCTTCAGCCCAAACAGAAGCCCTTTTATTTCTTTCTTTTAAACCAAAAAACCTAGATTTAAGAGTATCCACCCTGCCCCTTGCAGAGCAGCTCTGCTAACGTGAAAGGGGAAGGACACTGATGGTGATCTCCTTACCACAAATCCACACAGGCCAGATTAGGATCTCTCTGGAAGGGCCCTTGTGCTGGTGCACACCTTAGGCTACACCATGAACCACAGGTCATTGTCACATCTGAAAACTGGCAAGGCGTGTCAGATAATTGGGCAATAACTAGGATTCTTTATTTCTTTGGGCTCCAAAATCGCCACAGACAGGGACTGCAACCATGAAATTAAAAGATGCTTGCCCCTTGGAAGAAAAGCTATGACAAACCTAGACAGCATATTAAAAAGCAGAGATATCACTTGCCGACAAAGGTCCATCTAGTCAACACTATGGTTTTTTCAGTAGTCATCTACAGATGAAAGTTGGACCATAAAAAAGGCGAAGCGCCGAAGAATGGACGCTTTCAAACTGTGATACTGGCAAAGACTCTTGCAAGTCCTTTGTACAGCAGAGATCAAACCAGTCAATCCTAAAGGAAATCAACCCTGAATAGTCATTGGAAGGACTGATGCTGAAGCTCAAATCCTTTGGCCAACTGATGCAAAAAGCTGACTCACTGGAAAAGACTCTGATGCTGGGAAAGATTGAAGGCTGGAAGAGAAGGGAGCAACAGAGGATAAGATGGTTGGATAGTATCATTCATTCAACGGACATGAGTTTGAATAAATTCCAGAAGATAGTGAGGGACAGGGAAGCCTGCCATGCTACAGTCCATTGGGTAACAAAGAGTTGGACATAACTGAGCTACTGAACAATATGATTCTACACAGCCCACCTAGCCTGAATATGTAGGATTAAAACATCCACTGTAACTCATTTGATTCCCCAACTCATTCGAGAAAGTAGGATTATTTTCCCTATTTTAAAGATGAGACAGACGAAATTCAGAGAAGTGAAGTAATTTGTCCCGGGTCACACAGCCAGCAACGGGAAGAGCTAGGATTCTAATCTAGGTCTCCCTGACTCTCTAGTTTGGGCTTTAGCCACTCTTTTATACCCTTCCCTCTTCTTTACCCAGGTTCAAAGAAGGAGCATAGACCTTCTTCCCCACCCTTCTTCTTCCAATGGCTCCTATTTATTGTGTTAATCTTCTGAATGACCACTTTTCATTTTTCAAATACAAACTTGTTCAATCAAAGGAATGCTTCCCTAAGGGTGGGATTCTAGGAGACAGGTTTTTTGGAAGTGTGGTGATGGGGCAGGAATTATAGTGTAAACAGTGTTCCCTGGACTGTCTAGTCTACTTGTTCAGATTTGGATGCAGCAAATATTTATCAAAACCCAACGCTACTGGTCTCCCTTCCAACCATGCTCAAGGATACTGGAGTGGGTTGCCATTTCCTCCTCCAGATCTGCAGGATAGAGGTAGCCCTTTGAAAGTACAGACATGTTTAGTTCGTACTGCTTCTAACAAGATCAAATTAGGGGGGAAATGCTTTATATCTGTTCAGCGGTTTCTCCAGTGTTAGGAATTCCATATTTTTAAGCCCTTAGCCTCTCTGTAGAAAGCTGCCTACTCATTTTTGTTGCCTTGTGTTCGCTAATCAAGCATCTTTAAAGCAACGAACTCATTTGTTAAAAATCACCAAAGCTTTTCTATAACATCCAGAAAAAGCATCAGATCCAAACCAGAGACCATAATTTCAACCTAATGCAAACTTTTATTTGCCTTTGGGATTGAAATCAGTATGTTCCAGGTTTGCTAATATCAACAGCATCAATGAGGGTGACAATGGCTAAGGCAATGGAGATGCTCATGATGCCAAAAGTGTGTTTGTATTACAACTTCTTGAGTTTTATCATTGCTTTGAAAACAACCAAAACTTGTCAAAAATTCAAGAAATCTTCTACCAAATGATCTGAAGCAATATAATTTTTTTTTTTTTCGGTGTAATTTCTAACCTAACAGTACTACCGTTGAGATGTACATACATTGCTCTCTGGGCAATTAGACAAGCAGGAAAAAAAAAATGAGATAAGAACCTAATAAAGAAATTAAGGTCAATGAGATTCTTTTTAACTGAGAAAAGCCTTTCATTTAAAGCACATCTGTTTTCAAACCTATTTACCATAATTATCATCTCCCCTTTCCTTTCATCTATCTCTGTTTTTTTATTGTTTTTTATTTGGTCTCTCATCTTTCATGCTTCTTTTTAGCAAGCAGAGCAGTGAAAGAAACAGCCTGCTAGATAACGAATTGCATTATTAATTTGGTTTGTTTTTAGGGAGACTGGTTCTGACCTAACATATTAAATAAAGTTCCAGGATTTAATCGAGGAATGGAATCTGTCAGGAAAAAAGAATCAACTCTGCAGGTGAGTAAACTGAAAATAATTTGCATTTGGAGCTCTGTTTTAGGGATGCTTGGTCCAAGTTCTTCCATGAGGAAATAAAATGAAAATGCTATGCTTTGTTAGTTTAAAAATCATATCCTTACAATAACTGGGAGAGTAGGAAGCTTTTCTGATTTATTCTGTTCAGCCATCACTCTCTAGAGTCATTTGCACTCATGGACCGTTGGGAGAACATTAATTGACTTAAAGAGGCAGTAGTTATTGTCCAGGCAGCATTGTGCAACCTTCTGAAATGATTTATCCTGACCTGGGCTCTCCATCTTGCCCTCTCACCACTCCAGCTTTTACAACACAGGATGGATCTACATGCCAGGGGTCAAATGGTGTCAGACTGAAAAGCTTCATCAATTCCAGAACCTTACCAAACCTCCTACTAGGAAATTTAAATGTAGGCACCTTGGCTGGCATCTCCAAGACGTACTTGTGAGATATTGTCTATAATTCAAAGCAAAAAGAAAAAAAATGTGTGTCTATATATATTCCTACTGTGTTGCAAAAATTAAAGTGGAAAAAGAGCTGTTGATTCTAATTCCTCAACCCAGGACTTCAGATGCCAATAATGACTGCCAGGAACAAACACCCACAGAGCACAGCCCAGAAACTTAATTGTTTTCTTGTTATTTAATATCTACGGTCCTCAGTGTGCACTGGTGCTGCCGGGCTTATTTACAGAGCCCTGCCTGGAGTCCTCAGTATATCCAAAGTGATGCTTACACATGTGAAAGGTTAGGAAAAGCTAATGGAGAGTAAATTGCTTCTCCTTTTCTGTGCTACCTCAGAAAAATTAAGCTCTCCAGCCTTCTCCTTTTCCTCCTTTTCTGTGCTACCTTGGAAAAATTAAGCTCTCCTGCCTCCAAGGTAAGGGCACTGGTTCCCATTTGGGGGCTTCCATGTCTGTTGGGCCATCAATGTCTAGTATGAAAAAAGGAAGGGGTTTTGAAGAAGAGGTTAAGGAGTGGGATACTCAAAAGAGGAAGTGCCTCGGGGAACTGGAGATCTCCTTAAAAAATGGGGCCTGAGTGGACCTTCAGTGGGTCCCCTGCAGGGGGACTGCAGGCACATTCACCTGGAGGCTGAATCACTGCTCCTCTTACTTCACTTCTGCAACAACATTTATACGTTTGCCCGACTGCCTGTGCCCAGGAACTAGGTGATGGAAGGACACTTCACTAACATCCTGTACCACACCTGAGTTCAAGGAAAGACTGCCCTGTCTGTGCTGGGGACTTCTACTGGATCACTTCTAGTTTACCGCCATGGATCCTCCCCACACCCAACTGTGCAGCATAGGTATAAAACCAAGAAAATGAGGAGGGTCCTAGATACCAGAAGCCTGTGTATACGGGGCCAATTAGGGGTGGAGGGAAGTTCTGTCTCATCTTTACCTGCCTAATGCACATGACGCCCACAGAAAAGCGTCAGTAGCTAATGCTGCTGCTGCTACTGCTAAGTCGCTTCAGTCGTGTCCAACTCTGTGCGACCCCATAGACAGCAGCCCACCAGGCTCCCCCGTCCCTGGGATTCTCCAGGCAAGAACACTGGAGTGGGTTGCCATTTCCTTCTCCAATGCAGGAAAGTGAAGTCGCTCAGTCGTGTCTGACTCTTAGCGACCCCATGGACTGCAGCCCACCAGGCTCCTCCATCCATGGGATTTTCCTGCTACCTATGTTAAAACAATGAAAAAGATGACAAGACAAATCCTAGACTATCAACTTGTGACTTGGTCTACCTGCCTCTTCTGTTCAGGAGGGATTTGATTCTGCTTGAATTAAAGCACATGGCAACCACACACCTGCCGTGCTCAAGCCCCTGCTCAGCTAGCTCACCATCTTATATACACATCACCTCACTTCTGCCTTAGGCTCCAGTCCTGTTGGCCAAGGAGTCCCACAGACTGGTGTCTGGAAACCCAAGAGGGAAACGTATGCTTTTGGGGGAGACTCAGGTGGCTGAGATCCTTAATCTGCTGAGACATCTGAGAATCTTATAGAATCAATGATTTATTTTCTGTAGGTTAGTTTGAAAGTAGGGAAAGAGGCAATAAACCAGGAAATTGGCAAAGTGCTTTTTAACAGTGATATTTGATGACCATTTTTAGGTTTAGGTTTATAAGACTAGGGTTCATGAGAATGTTTTTATAATTTCTTCCTACATACTCTGCCTTTAAACAGCACCTGGGGTACAATCTCACCGCAGATGCAGTCTTCCCCAGCGTATAGTTGGAGACAAGGATGCATTTCCAATGCCTGATGTTACCTGCCCTGCCTGCAGCTATCAGCCTACAGGTAGAATTCAACTGTCCAAATACTGGCTTGCCCTGGAGCTAAAGTACCCACTGTGGTGACAGAGATGGGAAAAACAGCTTCTGCCTTCTTCTGCCAGTATCACCAGGCAACTGAGAATGTGTGGGTGAAGAATAAATGTTTTGACCCCTCTAATTATTTCAACCGGAGCCCTAATTATGGACCCATGGCAACAGCCAATCACAAGCATCTGCTGTATTATTTGCGACCAATAGTCATGCTTTTTCTTAATCTTTGATAAAAATTTATTTCAAAGGGAAAGCACACCAAATTCTCAAAGAGAGTTTTAACAAAGGACCTTCAGTATTTCTTAAGGAGACTTTCATCACAGTAACCTTAAATCCTGCATAGTTTTCCTTCCTTAATCAGATAGGCAGGATGATCTCTAGAAAGAGCAGACAGCCTCATCACTCCTTACTTACAAATAAGAGACAAAAGTCACTGTTGATTCCAATGGCTTCCACCGAGACAGTAAAATCCTTACATGCAGGATTCTGGAGCATAGGATTCAGGGACCCCTGTAACGTCCATCCCAGGGATGGTTCATGTGCAAATTTCCATCTCTGCACCCAGGATTCAGGGTGTACAATCTCTCATAAAGTGATGGGGGTAAGTACTTATTCATGGAGTCTTAAGCCACACAGCCAAATTTAATATAAAGATACAAGGTTTTCATTGCTAGAGTTCAAATACTAAAGTCACATTACAATTTTCCATTCACTTGGGAGAAAAAAGATAAGACTCTGGGATTGCTAAAAAGTGAGAGGAGGGAAATAGGAGATGTGGCCTGAGGCCTTTTTCACAAACATGAGTAGGTTCAGCTGCATACAGTAAAAATTCAAGAAGATGTGGTTTAACAAGAGTTTTATTTTTCTTTCATGAAAAGGAAATGTAAGGAGGCAGGACTGACTAAAAGAATTCTGCCTCTAATACCAACGTTGGGGGGTGGGGTGGGGGGTGCTGGTTCCCAGGAACCAGCTGGGTATCCTACAAATTAACTCAGTTCTGACACAATCTGCCTGGAGGCAGCTTCTGATTCCACAAGTTTGAAGGTTCAGTTCTACAAGACCCGCCTCCAAACTCCCACTTCAGAAACCAGTCAAAAGCCCAGGTATATCTGACTGACCAGCTACAGATTTAAGGTTCCAGCAACTTCTCCTTAGGTTCAATGAATTTGCTAGAGCAGCTCACAGAACTGAAACATTTTACTTACTAGGTAACCAGGTTATTAATATTAAAGAAGAATTCAACAGCCAAATGAAGAAAACCACAGGGGGCTTTCACACTGTCTCCAGGCTCATTGCTCTCCTGGTATCTCCACGTGTTCACCAACCTGGAAGCTCCCCAGACCCCGTTCTTAAGGGTTTCGTGGTGACTTCATTACATAGGCATGGTTGATTAAATCACTGGCCACTGGTAATGGATTCAACCTCTTTCCTCCCCTCCCCAGAGATCAAGAGGTGGAAGTAACATCCCAACCCTCACTCACAGTGTTGGTTCCCCTGGCAACCAGCTCCTTTCCTACCCTTTGGAGACCTAGGGGTGGTCCTATAGCCACCTCACTAGCATAATAGACACCTTGAGCCCTCTCACCGCTTAGGAAATTTGAAGCATCTGTGCTAGAAACAGGACAAAAACCAAATATATATTTCTTATTATAAACCATGATATCACAAATTTAAAGTCAGAAATCCAGATTCCGTCTGTCTTTATGTTCTGCAATCATTAGGACTTGGCTTCCCAGCCTCAAGATAATCTTATGTTCACCAAATGGTCACTGTGGCTGCAGCTACTGGGCAGCCCTTCTCAAAGTGTGGGCTCCAGACCAGTAGCATCAGCATCACCTAGGAACTTTGACAAATGAAAATCCTCGGGCATACGCCACCAGCTGCCTCAGAAACTGCGAAGCAGTTTTAACAAGCAGGGTTGTTAAACAAGGGAGCAGGATTTTAACAAGCAGCAAAAGCCATTTTAACAAGCCCTTCAGATGATTCTAATACAACCTCAAGTTTGGTACCTGTGACTCAGAGAGCAAGGCGGGGGACAAGGGAGAAGACGGATGGGTGTCCCTCAGGTGACTCAGGCCCTCATAAAGATGATTCCCAGAAATCCCACCAAATGACTTCTGGCTACTTCTTCCTATGCCCCCAATCTCCCCAACTCCCTTCCTCCGATCCTCCAAACAGCAAGGGAACCTGGGAAATGAACGTTTTTGGTGGCTACATAGCCATTCCCAACACTATGGAGATTCATTGAGAAAAAGAAGGTGCAATAAACATCAGGGACATAACTGGCAGGAGAGTTAAACGTCACTAAAGCACAGGGACTGGGCACATTATGATGACTGTCCTGAGCGAGGCATGACAGTGGTGAAACAAATTGTGTCAGTGGCTAAATGAGGATCTGCGGGGAGCGAGCTCCGCCCCTGGCAAAGGTCATGAGGAAGGAGGCTTGTCATACACAAAGGCGGGATCAAGCCTCAGGAGTCTCCCTGGAAATTCTCGAGCAATCTATCCCCAAAACCAGAGTCTGCCTACTTTCTGCTTTGTGCTTTCACCTACACCTCTGACTTTACGGGGGGCTGTCCCCCACTACCTCTCTCTGAAAAAAGAGTTAGCTTACAGCTCCAGTTAATAATTCCTGGGTGTGACAGTGTTTCAACCTACAAACTCCTTTGGAAGTCCTCTAGCCTCCCTGAATAGGTTTTTTCCGGCAACATGTGATTGTTCAGAGCCTCCCAACTGGGAGAGGCAGGAGATGTTCTAAACTGTCTAAACATAGATTCCTTTGAGTAGTTAAAAGATTGATTAGAAATTGTATTGGTGAAGGGTTTTTCACTTGTTGGGCCAATGTTTGCTGCTAAGTCTCCATATCCCTTACCTACTGTGTCCTTGGCGGTGTATTGATTGATATAATGGGTGTATAGAAATGTAAGCAGTTGCCTCAATGTTTGTAATCTTGGACCCTTGAGTTAATTCTTTTCTTGATTGAGCCCACCTCACCTTTGCCCTATAGGAATGCAACTTTCTCCAATGCTTTTTGGAGGCTGGCGCCTGACTTTAGAGAAAAATAAGTTTCTTAAAATGTTAACAGGCTTCCTGGCCAGAAGATGATGTAAATCACCTAAACTTTTGCATATGATAAGTTTGAAAGCCTGACTTCGATAAGGATCAGGAACTGCTGTCTTTGCATGACTCTACCCCTTCCCCCATTATCCTCTATGCACAACTTAAGGTATAAAACTACTTTGGAAAATAAAGTACACCCTTTTGTTCACCGGAATTTGGTCTCCCCATGTCATTCTTTCTTTCACCTTCTAGCTGAACTTTTCCTCTGAGGCAGGGAAGCTCGTCAAACCTACTAATTTTGCCTGGGCTTCTAAGATCTGACCGGGGAGGCCTTAGTGTCTCCTCTCCTTCGGGAGAACGGGAGGACGCCTGCGGCCTTCGTAGGTGACGTAAATTCCCTGCTTTGGAATTTTATTCAGCCTCTTTTCTTCACTGAATTTCTTCGCTGAGCTATCCTTATTTCACCACTCTTTATATCCTTAATAAACGTTTAATTAAGCAGTTGTTTCCTGATCCTCGCCAACGCCGTCCCCGCTTCGAATTCCCTGGATCAGCCGGGGCTGGTCCCCAGCAAGGATCGACCTTCAAGTTGCAATTTTGTACCAAGCAGCAGTAATATCAAAAACCTGGATAGCCCATGACTCCACAACATTCAGCCCAGCTGAGCGCATGAAAAGACTTATCAGTAACAAAAAATTTTAAAGATAAACAGCATTACCTCTATTTTGAAACCTTTGTATTTTTCAAAAGTCAGAAAAGCGAGCAGCCAAGCTGACAAAAACTTCTTAAGACTTACTCTGGTGACATCTCTTCACAATTAGCCAAATATAGTTAATATGCGTTCCATATCCTGGAATGAACTAATTGAGAATAAAATTAAGTAAAACCGGATTCCAACTCAGAAAACTCCTCACTCGCTCCCTCTTTCTTCTCAGTCTTCTACTTTTAGAAAAAGCGTCAAATGACAAAAACTGGCCATCCAAATCAGGAAAATAATAATTAAAAAAACTAACTCACCAGTTCTGTTCACTTGTTAGAATACATCTATGGCCATCTTTTACTCTTCCATCTAGATAGAAATCCGTTGGATGCATTTCGTGGTTGAGAATTGTCCTTAGCTGAGCTCCTCGGGGCAGAGGAGCTTCCCAGATTTTGAGATTTGTGTGGCAGAGATTTATTGGGTATATGCAACACCTGTGGGTTTCCCTGGTGGTTCAGACGGTAGAGTCTGCCCACTATATGAGAGACCCAGGTTCGATCTCTGGGTTGGGAAGATCCCCTGGAGAAGGAAAGGGCACCCCACTCCAGTATTCTTGCCTGGAAAATCCCATGGACGGAGGAGCCTGCTGCTGCTGCCAAGTCGCTTCAGTCGTGTCCGATTCTGTGCGACCCCATAGACGGCAGCTCACCAGGCTTCCCCGTCCCTGGGATTCTCCAGGCAAGAACACTGGAGTGGGTTGCCATTTCCTTCTCCAATGCATGAAAGTGAAAAGTGAAAGTGAAGTTGCTCAGTCGTGTCCTACTCTTAGCGACTCCATGGACTGTAGCCCATCAGGCTCCTCCATCCATGGGATTTTCCAGGCAAGAATGCTGGAGTGGGGGTGCCGTTGCCTTCTCCCATGGAGGAGCCTGACGGGCTACGATCCATGGGGTCGCAAAGAGTCAGACAAAGTGTCGGTCTAAATTGTTAGACTGAGCGACTAACAATTCAACACCTGTGTGGCGTGAGGCCAGAAGACTGGACAGAGTAGACTCTGGACTGTGGTACATCCCCTGCTCACCGTCCAGAAGGCTCAGAAGCTAGGCTGACCCTCAGGCCAGCTCCAACTGAGGAAAGGGGCCGAGCCTCGTTCCCACGCTGACATGTCATTGGCTGCCGCGGGCGTGGGAGGGCGTGTCAGCGTGCGTGAGGCCGCTCCCTTAAACGCACAGCTCCTGGAGAGGTCCTGGCCTGCGACTTCCGCAGCCTGCATTCCCAGCTGCTCAAGGAGGGATGGGTGTGGAGGTCTTGAAGAGGGATCAGGGTGTCTGAGCGGGTCAGCATAGCATCCACTAAGCAAATGATCAGGATATCAATAGATCCTAATGTGAGAAATTATCTGTAATTATCAAAGACGCTGAGTAAAATCCGAGTCCTCATCACGACCTACCTACAGCACACATGACATAAATACCACTTCTTGGCATCACCTCCCAAACTTCACCCTACCTCAGGCCTTTTGCATCTGCTGTTTCTCCCTGCTGGACATGCTTCTCTGTAGATAACCCTATGGGTGCTGTCGCATTTCAGTCCCACAGCTACTCAGACGTCACCATCGTAGAGAAGCTTCCTTGACCCTATCTGAAATGTCCCTAGCACCTGCAGTTTCTTTGTTTATCCTCACAGCTCATCACTGCCTGACATTATAGTAAATGTTTCTTTTTAAATTTTTATTTCTTTTTAGTTTTGGCTGCCCTAGGTCTTTGCTGCCGTCTGGCTTTCTCTAGTTGCGGAGAGCGGGGCCTACTGCTTGTTGCGGTGCTTCTTCGGCTTCTCACTGCAGTCAGCGGCTTCTCTCGTTGACCAGCACAGCTCCGGGGCGCTGAGCTTCAGTAGTTGTGGCGCTGGGGCTTAGTTGCTCTGCAGAATGTGGAATCTTCCCCGAACGGAGATGGAACTCATGTACCCTGCGTTGGCAGACAGACTTCCAACCACCGGACCACTAGGGAAATCCCAGAAATATTTCTTTTTTGTTTGTTTGTTGCTTTCTGTCCCTCAGTTACAAAAAGAAAACCCATGAAGTCAATCGTGCATCATACCCAAAAAGTACTGCCTGGCACACAGTAGAAACACGCTCCTAGGCAGTGAAGAAATAAACGAATTCATCCTAACAAATTCTCTCTGATGAATTTACTAAACTGGAAGAAGTTAGTTTTAGGCAGACATGAAGAGGGTTGCCTTGCTGTTCTCCTGAAATTATCACAGTATAGTTAATTGACTATTCCCTAATCCAAAAAAAAGAAAAAGAAATGAAGAGGGTTTATAAGAACTTGTAGGTAACCAAGAAATGTTAACCAGTGCACCTCAGCCCATCCCAACAGGTTCTTTGAAGGAATTGTTATTATGATAGCTTATTGTCTTGCATCAGTTTATAATAAATATTTACACTTAATTTATGTGCAGTAAACTATCTGCTTTTCCCATTTGGCATGTTGATGCCTTTATCACTTTTACATCATTTATTGTGTTTTTATAGCTCAGTCACCTTAACCTAGCCTTTAGGAGGAACAACTATAATGCAACTTGGAACAAAATCAGGTTGATATTTGAGTTTTTTTTTTTTTTTTCTCACAGGTTAGTGAAAACCTTATTTTAGGTTTATAGACTATTAAAGCCAAGCAAATGACTTTAGAAGCCCCAGCAGCAGCATCAAAGAGTTTTTGGTTGATGAAGCTAATGTTTGTTCCCTGCCTGCAGGGCAGGTTTCCTCCACCTTGGGTCTGTTTGATGAGTTTCTAGAGGCTCTTTCCAGAGCTTGGAGAGTAGGGAGGTGCGTTTGGAGCTGAGGCAGTGGAAGAGAAGGGAGATGAGGACCCTTAGGAAACAGTCTGGTCTGTGTTCCCTGCCAGGTCAGCTAACTGCCTCGGCAGTGCTGCTAGCCAAAGCCAGAAGTGACAGAACTGATTTTATAAGGGACTTTTGGGGACACTCCGACCATACAAAGAGTGGCTGCTGGGACTGGATCACTAAGAGTAGTTCCAGGGTTGGGGGTCCACTCATACCACCATGGCTATTTGGCTTTCCAAGAACTGACAGCTTTGGGGTCACTGGAGACAGTGCCCTTGGGCATGGACAACTAGCAAACATGATGGGCAGCAGCAAAAGCAGGGCACCTCCTGGGAGTTTTCTTTACAGGCAGGTGGGATGGAGCTGAAGAGACAAACAGGGAGAGGACTCATGCCTGGTCCCCACAACGACACAGAGACACAGCTCAGAGCCCGCCAGCAATAAAGGGGCAAGGGACACTGGAGATTTGCTTGAGCATTGTTGGATTCAGAGATTTAGATGTCACCTCTTTATATTCACAGCTAGGTGACATTTGGGTTAAAGAGTGATTGGCCCAGCGTCCTTGCAATGCAATTATCCCAGAAAAGCTACCTCTTAAAGCCTCTTAAAAAGTTTAATTTACATCTCAAATAGAATGCAACTGTTTTTCAGATTCCAATTTTTTTTAACCTTGTTTCTGCAAAGGATGATTTCCATAGCTTAAATGTTTGAAAAATCAAGTTGAAGGCTGAGATTCCTCTGAGCACATCAGACTTTGTCCAGCTGCCCTGGCTTGGAAGTGAGAAACACCAGCACCCTCTTAATCCAGAAATTTGGTTTCCTGTTCCAAATCACTTGACTGCATTTCTGCCTCCATACCTTATATTGGTATTTCATTAGCAAGCTTAAAAATCCTTCAGAATGACGCTCTTGTGCTTTGTAAAATCTCACCCAGCATCCTATGGGAACTCTAATTCGCTTATTCATCACTGAGTTTAGGTTGTTTCCTATACTTTCTTTTCCCCTCTCTGAGTACAGGGGAATTGCTGCAGCATATTGCGGCCCATGTTTTCCTTTTGTCTGGAGTGTTCTTGCTCTGGTCACTGCCCCCACTTCCCCATCATTCTCCCACCTTCCATCGCTCATACCCCCAAATACTTGCCTGGAGAAACTTAACACTTATACTCATTTTTTGCATTACTGATGCCGAGCAGGTCCCTGTGGGACTCCAGGGCACAGAGGCCTTTTTGTCCCCCATTCCTTGCAGGCAGGCCTCCAGCTTCCATGACTTTCTCTGAGTTCCAAAAGGCAAAACTGTAGCTAATCAAAGGAGAAGCAGCAAGAGGCTCATCCTTGAGGCAGAGGCTCATCAAGATTAGGAGAGGACCACCAGACCTTGACCTAGGACCATGCATATACCCTAATTTTGTCAACAACCCCATCCTTTAGAAAATGCAGAAGAAAGAAGATTGTAAGACTGTTAATGCCTTGATCCTTCCCACATACTCCTGCCTGACTATATAACCTTTCCCTACTCACAGAGGAGGGGGAAAAGCAGTTCTTGAGTTGTTCGCCTATTGTGTTCCCCCTTTGCCTGGCAAAATAATAAAGCCACTCTTTCTTTCTTCTCCATAACTCTCTCTGTATTTCTGTTTGGCACTGGTGCACAGAGAGCCAAGAATTTGGCAACATTATGTCCTCAAATTCATTCTTAAAACTCTTCACCCTTGAAAACCAGTGCCCGGTAATAATGAGATACATGTATACGTGAGGCTGGTTCTATATAAGTGTAATTGGATAGATGGATAGATGCAGACCAAGCAAATGGTAGAATCCCATTCTGTGACAATTTTAGGAAATAAATAAGAATGTGGGACTATGAAGAAGGAAGGGAAAATATTTAGGTTTCCAAAAGAAAAGAAAAATGTTCTGGGTGTATAGTGATGATTTTTTCCCCAAGGTCTGCTTAATTTTTAACTTCCTAGTAGGGGGTGACTGAGATAACTTTTTGAGGTCCCAACTGGCAATGTGACTCTGGGGTGAGGAGGTTTAGAGCTGGCTTCAAAAAAAAAAAAAAAAAAGGAGTACATCAAGGCTGTATTTTCTCACCCTGCTTATTTAAATTATATGCAGAGTGAATCATGCAAAATGCTGGACTGGATGAAGCTCATGCTGGAATCAAGACTGCTGTGAGAAATATCAATCAGTTCAGTTCAGTTCAGTCGCTCAGTCCTGTCCGACTCTTTGCAACCCCACAAACTGCAGCACACCAGGCCTCCCTGTCCATCACCAACTCCCGAAGTACATTCAAACTAACATCCATCGAGTCGGTGATGCCATCCAGCCACCTCATCCTCTGTCGTCCCCTTTTCCTCCTGCCCCCAATCCCTCCCAGCATCAGAGTCTTTTCCAATGAGTCAACTCTTCGCATCAGGTGGCCAAAGTACTGGAGTTTCAGCTTTAGCATCATTCCTTCCAAAGAAATCCCAGGGCTGATCTACTTTAGAATGGACTGGTTGGATTTCCTTGCAGTCCAAGGGACTCTCAAGAGTCTTCTCCAACACCACAGTTCAAAAGCATCAATTCTTCAGCGCTCAGCTTTCTTCACAGTCCAACTCTCACATCCACACATGACCACTGGAAAAACCATAGTCTTGACTAGATGGAAACTTTGTTGGCAAAATAATGTCTCTGCTTTTCAATATGCTATCTAGGTTGGTCATAACTTTCCTTCCAAGGAGTAAGCATCTTTTAATTTCATGGCTGCAATCACCATCTGCAGTGATTTTGGAGCCCCCAAAATTAAAATCTGACACTGTTTCTACTGTTTCCCCATCTATTTCCCATGAAGTGATGGGACCAGATGCCGTGATCTTAGTTTTCTGAATGTTGAGTTTTAAGCCAACTTTTTCACTCTCCTCTTTTACCTTCATCAAGAGGCTTTTGAGTTCCTCTTCACTTTCTGCCATAAGGGTGGTGTCATCTGCATATCTGAGGTTATTGATATTTCTCCCAGCAATCTTGATTCCAGCTTGTGTCTCTTCCAGCCCAGCATTTCTCATGATGTACTCTGCATATAAGTTAAATAAGCAGGGTGACAATATACAGCCTTGATGTACTCCTTTTCCTATTTGGAACCAGTCTGTTGTTCCATGTCCAGTTCTAACTGTTGCTTCCTGACCTGCATACAAATTTCTCGAGGCAGATCAGGTGGTCTGGTATTCCCATCTCTTTCAGAATTTTCCACAGTTTCTGGTCATCCACACAGTCAAAGGCTTTGGCATAGTCAATAAAGCAGAAATAGATGTTTTTCTGGAACTCTCTTGCTTTTTCCATGATCCAGCGGATGTTAGCAATTTGATCTCTGGTTCCTCTGCCTTTTCTAAAACCAGCTTGAACATCTGGAAGTTCACGGTTCACATATTGCTGAAGCCTGGCTTGGAGAATTTTGAGCATTACTTTACTAGCGTGTGAGATGAGTGCAATTGTGCGGTAGTTTGAGCATTCTTTGGCATTGCCCTTCTTTGGGATTGGAATGAAAACTGATCTTTTCCAGTCCTGTGACCACTGCTGAGTTTTCCAAATTTGCTGGCATATTGAGTGCAGCACTCTCACAGCATCATCTTTCAGGATTTGAAATAGCTCAACTGGAATTCCGTCACCTCCACTAGTTTTGTTCATAGTGATGCTTTCTAAGGCCCACTTGACTTCACATTCCAGGATGTCTGGCTCTAGGTGAGTGATCACACCTTCGTGATTATCTTCACTTAATGGCAAATAGATGGGGAAAAAAGTGGAAGCAGTGACAGGTTTTATTCACTTGTGCTCCAAAATCACTGCAGATGGTGACTGCAGCTGTGAAATTAAAAGATGCTTGCTCCTTGGCAGGAAAGCTATGACAAACCTAGACAATGTATTAAAAAGCAGAGAAATCACTTTGCCAACAAAGGTCTGTCTAATCAAAGCTATGTTTTTACCAGTGTTATGTATGGATGTGAGAGTTGGACCATAAAGAAGGCTGAGTGCCAAAGAATTCATGCTTTTGAATTGTGGTGCTGGAGAGGCCTCTTGAGAGTGCCTTGGACAGCAAGGAGATCAACCCTGAGTAGTCAATGGAAGAACTGATGCTGAAGCTGAAGCTCCAATACTTTGGCCTGTCTTGAAGATCTGACTCATAAGAAAAGACCCTGATGCTGGGAAAGACTGAAGGCAGGAGAAGGGGCGACAGAGGATGAGATGATTGGATAGCATCACTGACTCAATGGATATGAGTTTGAGCAAACTCTGGGAGATGGTTTGGCATGCTGCAGTCCACGGGGTCACAAAGAGTCAGACATGACTGAGTAACTGAACAGCAACAGCAACCCGCCCAAACAGACTACTTTGCCTTTGGTTGGAGAAATGAAGGAGCAGGGGATAAACCATTAAACTCCTTGAATTCTCAGCAGTGGAAAGGCTGGGTTCTTGGTACCATGACCAGGTAGGCATGTTTGTCTTGGATGACTTCACTCTCCTTCATCTCCGTTCACCCTTTCCTCCCTTGTCCTTGTTATTCCCCCTCCCCTCCCCTAATCTCACACACACACAGACACACACACACCATCAACAGAGGCATTCACAAAAGAGGAGGAGGAAGGCAGGGCCTTTGTGGCCACTGCTGTCCCATCAGCCCCTGCAGGGGCTCCTGGCTTCATGGGTCTCTGCTCATCACCTTTCAGGGCAGAACAACCTCTCTAAGCAGCTCCTGCCGTGCTTGACTGCTCACAGTTCAGACTCAGCAGCCTTGTCCCTGGCAGAGAGTGTGCTCCCAGAGCTGCTGCAAGGATTTATGCCTCTGCCTGAGGAATCACCAGCCAGGCTTCCCTTTTATTTATTTAAAAATGTTGATGACACAAATAACACATGGCTACCTTTTGGTTGTACAATGTTTAAATCTAAACATAAAAATAAAGTTAAAGTCTGCCTTGGCCATATGCTCTGCCTCCCTCCCCATACATTGCATCCCTCTTCCCAGAGGTAACTGTTACTACCTTTTCTTAGGCATTTAAGCTCATATAAATAATATAGAGGGAAAAAGGTCTTCTTTCATGTCTTAAAGATGTAAACATCGTCATATGATGTACAGAGTTTGATAAAATGCTTTTTCTCCCACTAATATTTCTGTCTTCGTCAGTATATACAAATCGCCTCATTCTTCCCAACTGCTGCGCATTGAGTGGTTGTGAGCATCACAGTGTTTAGTTAACCCATCCCTTATTAGTATTTAGGCCGCTTACAGATTTTGCCACTAGAGGTGACACAGCCATGAATCTCTTTGAGCCCTCCAGTTTGTGCCTGAGTGTGAGTGCCTCTCTCCATGTGTTAAGTTTTAAAATGCATCAGCAAATTATCCCTTAAAAGAGCTAAGGCAATTTATTAATTTATTAATACATCCCTCCAGCAAGTAGGGATCCCTCTTTTGAGTACCTTCTACAACATTCTAAGTAATACTTGATGATTTCATATATTCAAACTTTTCTGTTTGGCATAACTTTGTTATTATTATGCACTTAATCATTCACTGGCTTATTCAACAAATGTGTACTGAGTCTCAGCCATCATCACCTACCAGGAAAGGTTTGTAAGGCTGGCAGCTTTGCAAGCAGCAACCCATATGGGTAATGTTAATGTCAGGAAAGGCTCCTGACAGCCCAGCCTCTTTCATCTGCCCACCATGGTCACTGGAAGTGCCTTTTCCTGGGACTCCAGCTCCCAGTGCCTAGTGAGCTGTTGGGCTGTCAATGCAAACCTACTCAGGGTGTTGTCACATTCATTGGAGCAACTCATGCATCCCGAGGGTCCCAGTGGATCACTCCTGAGACAGGACGTGGCTGGAGGATTTGGGGATAGAAAACAGCAGTGGGGAGGAAGCAGAGCTCTCAGTTACAGGAAAGGACAAACGAAGCTAGGGAAGCTAGACTTTCTCTACTTTAATCGCCCCTACAATCAAACAGGTGCTACTAGATTTGGTAAGACTTTGGTGTGTTTCCCCTCATCTTCTGAAAATCACATACAAAACTATTACAAAGGACCTAGCGTAATAATGCTGCTGCCGCTAATAATAATGTTTCACCTAAGGAGCACAAGTGGTAAAGAACCTGTCTGCCAAGCGGGAGACACAAGAGAGGTGGGTTCAATCTCTGGGTCAGCAAGATCCCTGGAGAAGGAAATGGCAACCCACTGCAGTATTCTTGCCTGGAGACTCCCATGGACAGAGGAGCCTGGCAGTCTACAGTCCAGGGTCACAGAAGTGGACACAACTGAAGCAACTTAGAACAACTGTTACATAGGCCATTATTTTGGGAGCTTCTGAGGAAATATACTGCCAATTATAATTGTAAGATGCTACTGATTATGTGCTACTGTGGTGTTGGAGAAGACTCTTGAGAGTCCCTTGGACTGCAAGGAGATCCAACCAGTCCATTCTGAAGGAGATCAGCCCTGGGATTTCTTTGGAAGGAATGATGCTAAAGCTGAAACTCCAGTACTTTGGCCACCTGATGGGAAGAGTTGACTCAATGGCAAAGACTCTGATGCTAGGAGGGATTGGGGGCAGGAAGGGAAGGGGATGACAGAGGATGAGATGGCTGGATGGCATCACTGACTCAATGGGCATGAGTTTGAGTGAACTCCAGGAGTTGGTGATGGACAGGGAGGCCTGGCGTGCTGAGATTCATGGGGTTGCAAAGAGTCAGACACAGCTGAGCAACTGAACTCATTATGTCACATCCTGGTTTCACAGATGTAAAAATGTAAATCAAAAGTCCCACAGTCCTACAGAAATCTGGTAATAATCTACAATTCTCAAGTGCCTACTGTGTGCAAGACACTGTGAAGCCCTTTAACATGACTTGTATTATTTATTCCCCACAAAATGTTTTACAGCTGGCTCTCCAAAAAGAAAATGCCCTAATTTGTAGCCTTTGCCAATTTCCATGGTGTAAATACTCTCAGGGGTTATTCAACTTTCCAATGTGAACTCCCTGAACTTAACGTTGGAAGATCAGATCAGATCAATCAGTCGCTCAGTCGTGTCCATCTCTTTTCGACCCCATGAATTGCAGCACGCCATGCCTCCCTGTCCATCACCAACTCCCAGGGTTCACTCAGACTCACATCCATCGAGTCAGTGATGCCATCCAGCCATCTCATCCTTTGTCGTCCCCTTCTCCTCTTGCCCCCAATCCCTCCCAGCATCAGAGTCTTTTCCAATGAGTCAACTCTTCACATGAGGTGGCCAAAGTACTGGAGTTTCAGCTTCAGCATCATTCCTTCCAAAGAAATCCCAGGGCTGATCTTCAGAATGGACCAGTTGGATCTCCTCCAAGTCCAAGGGACTCTCAAGAGTCTTCTCCAACACCACAGTTCAAAAGCATCAATTGTTTGGCACTCAGCCTTCTTCACAGTCCAACTCTCACATCCATACAGGACCACAGGAAAAATCATAGCCTTGACTAGATGAACCTTTCTTGGCAAAGCAATGTCTTTGCTTTTGAATATGCTATCTAGTTTGGTCATAACTTTCCTTCCAAGGAGTAAGTGTCTTTTAATTTCATGGCTGCAGTCACCATCTGCAGTGATTTTGGAGCCCCCCAAAATAAAGTCTGACACTGTTTCCATTGTTTCCCCATCTATTTCCCATGAAGTGATGGGACCGGATGCCGTGATCTTCATTTTCTAAATGTTGAGCTTTAAGCCAACTTTTTCACTCTCCACTTTCACTTTGATCAAGAGGCTTTTTAGTTCCTCTTCACTTTCTGCCATAAGGGTGGTGTCATCTGCATATCTGAGGTTATTGATATTTCTCCCAGCAATCTTGATTCCAGCTTGTGCTTCTTCCAGTCCAGGATTTCTCGTGATGTACTCTGCATAGAAGTTAAATAAGCAGGGTGACAATATACAGCCTTGACGAACTCCTTTTCCTATTTGGAACCAGTCTGTTGTTCCATGTCCAGTTCTAACTGTTGCTTCCTGACCTGCATACAAATTTCTCAAGAGGCAGATCAGGTGGTCTAGTATTCCCATCTCTTTCAGAATTTTCCACAGTTTCTGGTCATCCACACAGTCAAAGGCTTTGGCATAGTCAATAAAGCAGAAATAGATGTTTTTCTGGAACTTTCTTGCTTTTTCCATGATCCAGAGGATGTTGGTAATTTGATCTCTGGTTCCTCTGCCTTTTCTAAAACCAGCTTGAACATCAGGAAGTTCACAGTTCATGTATTGCTGAAGCCTGGCTTGGAGAATTTTGAGCATTACTTTACTAGCGTGTGAGATGAGTGCAATTGTGTGGTAGTTTGAGCATTCTTTGGCATTGCCTTTCTTTGGGATTGGAATGAAAACTGACCTTTTCCAGTCCTGTGGCCACTTCTGAGTTTTCCAAATTTGCTGGCATATTGAGTGCAGCACTTTCACAGCATCATCTTTCAGGATTTGGAATAGCTCAACTGGAATTCCATCACCTCCACTAGCTTTGTTCATAGTGATGCTTTCTAAGGCCCACTTGACTTCACATTCCAGGATGTCTGGCTCTAGGTCAGTGATCACACCATCGTGATTATCTGGGTCGTGAAGATCTTTTTTGTACAGTTCTGTGTATTCTTGCCATCTCTTCTTAATATCTTCTGCTTCTGTTAGGTCCATACCATTTCCGTCCTTTATCGAGCCCATCTTTGTATGAAATGTTCCTTTGGTATCTCTGATTTTCTTGAAGAGATCTCTAGTCTTTCCCATTCTGTTGTTTTCCTCTATGTCTTTGCATTGATCGCTGAAAAAGACTTTCTTATCTCTTCTTGCTATTCTTTGGAACTCTGCATCTTTCCTTTTCTCTTTTGCTTTTCGTTTCTCTTCTTTTCAACAGCTATTTGTAAGGCCTCCCCAGACAGCCATTTTGCTTTTTCGCATTTCTTTTCCATGGGGATGTTCTTGATCCCTGTCTCCTGTACAATGTCACGAACCTCATTCCACAGTACATCAGGCACTCTATCTATCAGATCTAGGTGCTTAAATCTATTTCTCACTTCCACTGTATAATCATAAGGGATTTGATTTAGGTCATACCTGAATAGTCTAGTGGTTTTCCCTACTTTCTTTAAGTCTGAATTTGGCAATAAGGAGTTCATGGTCTGAGCCACAGTCAGCTCCTGGTCTTGTTTTTGCTGACTGTATAGAGCTTCTCCATCTTTGGCTGCAAACAATCTAATCAATCTGATTTTGGTGTTGACCATCTGGTGATGTCCATGTATAGGACAGAAGTTGTAAGGTTGTAAGGTTGGAAGAGGAAGCACAAAATCAGCCCTTGCAATCCAGTGAGAGCTGACCCCAGCCCAACACTGGAGAGATTCTATGATTTTTTCTATTTTACAGATGAGGTAACTGAGGCTTGGGCGGGAGGGGGGTGGGTGTTAGATGATTTGTTCAGGACCACGCAAGCTTCTCAGGTGGCTCAGTGGTAAAGAATCTGCCTGTAATGCAGGGGATGTGGGTTTGATCCCTGGGTTAGGAAAATCCTCTGGAGAAGGAAATGGGAACCTGCTCCAGTATTCTTGCCTGGAAAATCCCATGGACAGAGGAGCCTGGCAGAGTCCATGGGGTCACAAAAAGAGTTGGACTCAACTTAGTGACTACACAAACAGCAGTGCAGCTAGCAGACAGTCAAACTGGCCACTCCACCATCAGATCCTTACAACTACCCCTCACTAAGAAAGGTTGTGCATAGTGAGTAAAGGACCGAGAATCATTCTTATAGCAATCCTCCCAGATAAGCAGGCAACTTCAGCTGACCCCTAATTCCCATCGTGAGGGGCTGGGGTGGTCTTGGGGGTGACGGGAACACTGAGTCCTGTCCCCACATTGTCTGTCTTCTTCCCTCGTGGATATGTTTATATGTTTGCTTAGACTCAATGCACCAAATACTTATTCAGCACTTACCATAAGCAGAGCACTGATCTAGACACCATCCACTTGGCATCCAAAGAGCACAGAGGGTGCTTCTCCCCTCTCTGCTCCAGTTTGCCAGTAAAGGAGAGAAACCAACTGTTTAATATATACTGGAACTGTCAAAAGTACAGGAAATCACCTATGAAAATCGTGACACGTAAATGAGTATTCATGTTGAAATGGAATAATAGGTCAGTTTTAGTATGAAAAAAAAATGAAAACCTATTTTTACCATATACCCACCTCCTTTCCCCCAAACATATCAATTAAGCTATCCAGTAGAGGTCACCAGGATGAAGATAGAGCACCTCTGACTTTTCTTGTTATCCATCTCCTGAAGACTAGCGTGAGATCAGATTGCTTGGCTCTTTCAAGCCCAGGAAGGTGCAATGATATTCATGGATGCTGAAAAGATGTTATTATCAGCTGGGTGAATATTCCAAATGAGGAGCTCCATGGAAAATCCAAACTCTGCAAGCTCACTGACATGGGAAAAAGATTTCTACATCTATGAATCTGCCACTTCTTGGATCTCTGACTCTGCTTTTAAGGAATATAGTACATCCAGATGGGCTTCTGTCACCTAGCTACACCTGTCACATGCCACTCATTTAATTTATTTCTTTGCAGCCATGCCCTGTGACCTTTTGCTTTGCCTGGCTATTTGTCGCATAGCCCATAGGCAGGTGTCACACTCTCAGTGGCTTGATCCCCTTGTAAAGACACTACCAAGCACACCAGGACATGACTGCCTGGGCAGCTGCCAGATGGGGAAATCTTCAATGAAAATATTCACAGGCTGAAATGGTGCCAAGAGGCAGGCAGGCAGTCTTGTGAAACCAACATGGCTTTGGAGACACAATGCCACTGATGAGTAAGAGGCTCTGTGGTATTTATGGAAACCCAGCTGTTGCAGATGGTGACATTAGCTTGCTCGGCTATGGTAACAGTCATCTGAGTTTGGGATCACTGAGCCTTAATACTGTATAGGATTTTTTTTTTTTTTTTTTTTGTCCCTACTATTCTCTGCTGTTAAACCCTGGTCTTTGGTCTGAACCACGGCTGTATATTTCTGAAGAAAGACTTCCAATTCTACCAACAAGCATGTATTAATCATACAACCACGTATTCATTTCCAAACTGGGAATTCAACTTTAGCCAGGAACTAGCCCAGCAGGAGAAGAAAGACTATATTAAAGTTTCGAGGAAGAGGAAATGGTTCTCTCACGTGGCTGTAAGTGGTTTTAGAGCCATTCAGTGATACAAGATAGCAAAAGTCAGCAGAGGGGCTGAGTGAAAACAAATCCCATAGGCTGCCCCTGGGGGTCACCTAGAGCAGAGAACCAGAAAGCGTGCTTAGTAGGAAGGACTGCAGGTGGACCATTGATCTTCTGTTTTACCCACTCTTACACCCAAATAGCAGGAAGGCAGATGCTATTAGTTCTTTTCAGTTCCCATCCTCATTCCATTTTCTCCCTGGAAAAAATGAGTTTCTCTCTCAACACCCTTCCAGCTATATGCCTTTTCACATGATTTATTGAATGCCTCTCCTGATGGCCAGCAATGTGCCAGGAATCCTGAGCAAGTAGTTACAGGATGTCCTTTAGAGGAGCGCTGAAACAATGAAATTTGCGTGCACCCTCAGGACCAGCACATTTGGGTGAGATCTAGTTTTCTCACTGAAACTGGGGGCAAGCACTGGCCAGCATCTTCTTCTTTTACCTGTCTTCCTCTGCTCTTCCTCTCTGCAGGAGAGGAACAACAACTAGATGAGTGACCCTAGGCAGGATCTAGAGAACCCCAGGAAACTCACTTCTCTGAGCTGCAATGGTTGGACTAGCTGAGGTCATTCATCTTCCAAATGGGCCCTGAAATCTTAAAGCAGGCATCGGTAGACTGTGCCAATCAGCCCAAGGGTTTTCACTGACTTCTGAGTTTATCCTCAGACTCTACCTACCTCCCAACTCCCAGGCTCTTTTCCTCAATGTCCAGTGTCCACATATTACTTCTTGATTCTCCAACATCAGGCTTCCCAGATGACTCAGTGGGAAAGAATCCACCTGTAATGCAGGAGAGGCAAGACATGCCAGTTCCATCCCTGGATCAGGAAGATCCCCTGGAGGAGGGAATGGCTACCCACTCCAGTATTTTTGCCTGTAAAATTCCGTGGACAGAGGAGCCTAGCGGGCTATGGTCCAGAGTCAGATGTGACTGACAGACTGAGTATACTCTCCAACATTACCATTTGACTGCCATTGGCTGAGCTCCACAATGTTAAAGTGCTATGCAGGTTCTCTGCTATTCTTCAGGGAAGCAGTGTCATACTCCATTTCAAAGAAGAGGAAAATACTCTGCCTGAATATCAGTAGGTGGGAGCAGGGGTCTCAAGGCAAATTTGATGTTGTCTGTTCTTGAAGCCTGTTGTTTTTCCCTTGGAGTTCCCTTCCCTTCTACAATGGGGATTTTTGTGACAGTGGTTGGGAATGATTGATGCTACAATACCCATAGGGCACATCCAGAACTTTGCCAAGTAACTGATTAGAATTATTAGGACTTATTAGGAGTCATTGGTTTCTGTAGATCTCAGGTTCCCAATTCATGAAACAAGAGGGGTTGGACTGGGTGATCCCACTCCAGCTTCTGTCAGAGTCTGTGAGGAGTCCGGCAGACCAATGGTGTTTCCAGGGACACTGGAAACTCTGCCTCTTAGGTTGGAGTCCTGGGGATTTAATCATTGGAGAGTAACTCAGGCTGGACAATGAGCCAGATAAATGAGGTTTTCCCAGCCTAGATCACAGTATTTCAGCTCTTTGTCCCCATGAACACATACATTCTTGGAGGTTCAAGAGACTTGATCTTTACTTCAGAAAATAAAATATCCCTGACCCATGCAAGCAATTCCAGCATTTGGAAAGGTATTATAAAGAGACCAAATTTGGGATATGTCCTTGGGGAAAAATGTATTTGAAGAGGTGAGTTTATTATAAAGTTTTATAGAAAGAATGAAATTTAAGCAGGACATGTAGATGAGTTCTTGGGCATTGCTGGAATGTAAGCCTAGGAAAGAAAAAGTGATTTTATCTGATGATATGGGACAGAGGTAAAAGCAGTGGCACTTTTACTGCCAAAATAGATGACAGGGCTGATGAGAAAAAAGTGGAGGGCATTTTATAGCAGGCTTGATGAATGTCATCCTGAAATCTAACTCAATATTTGAATGCTATAAATCGTGTTAAGAAATATAAAGCCAAATAAACCTTTGGGACTGTCTGTGACTGATTCAAGGCAACTGAGCTTAAACTGCTGCTGATGAAATGGATGGGGGTAGAATAATGGTATTAGCAATTTGAGAAAATCCTAATAAATCAGAGATGAAACCTGATTTAAGTTACACAAAAAGTCTTGCCAGAGCACATGAGCTCCGTTTGGCTGAAGTCTGTGGTTAAAATGAGAGCTGGAACTGGAGGATGGAATCACTGCCATTCTAGTTGTTGTTGTTAGTGGCTAAGTCATGCCCGACTCTTTTTCAGCACCCTGGGACTTGCCACTCCTTTCCAAGTTCCAGCAAGGGTTTTGTCGAGTGACACAGAGAGTGATGCTCACCACATCAGCAAGCCCTTGTGTTTTCAGATCACGTTCATTTCATCTGAGAAGTCATCTCAGCCGTCCCCCAGGTACTACCTCACGTGTAAAGATTTCACCCCAAATTACGAATTGATGAGGGGCTTCCCTGGTGGTGCAGTGGAAAAGAATTTGCCTGCCAATGCAAGGGTCACAGGTTCAATCCCTGGTCTGAGAAGACTCCACAAGCCTCAGAGCTACTAAGCCCATGAGCCACAACTTCTGAGCCTGGATGCCAAACTACTGGAGCCCACACACCTAGAGCCTGTGCTCCACAACAAGAGAAGCAAGCACAACGAGAAGCCAGGGCACTGCAAGGAAGAGTAGGCCCTGATCGCTGCAGCTAGAGAAAACCTTCATAGCAGCGAAGATCCAGCACAGCCAAAAATAAATAAATCAATAAAATTATTAAAAAAAAAAAAAGAATAGATGAGGATATCAGTGGACATTCTGTCTTCAGAAGGTTCATGGAATTAAATTTCTCTTGGAAATTTAACCTTAAGGTATATATCCAATAAAGAAGTAAACATATACCAACAATTGACACAAAAAATGGCAATAGTTGAAGTTCCCAAAAACTTAAATCACTAATCGTCACCAGTAAAGTGGATAAATTCTAAATGTCCTAAATAAGCTGTGGTGTATTCATGTGATGGAATGCTCTACAGCATTGGAAATGAGCAAACTACAGCTAGGTGGGGGGAAAATGGATGATTCTCATAAAATAATTTTGACTAACACACAAGCAAAAACATACTATTCAATTCCATTTTGCTAAAATCAAGCATCGTGAATCCGTTGTTAGAAACCAGAGAGTCCTAAACTTTCAGGGGCTGGGAGGGTAACGTTGGGGAAGAGCACAAAGAGGCTTCTGGAAACAAGGCAGTGTTCTATTTCTTAACTTGAGTAGCATCTACACAAGTGTGCTCATTTTGTAAGAGTTCATCAACTGTTATACTTACGAACTGTGCACTTTTCTGTATGTCCCTTATATTTACATTAAAATTAAAAAATAATATCAAGGGCATCATGCCTACAGGTGAAAGGTGGATCTTATCTGGGTCCAGACAGTAGTAGTTTATGATAGGACCAATCAATATCCCCCCAGCTTTCCGGACGCAGTTCAGGATGCCTCACTTCTAAGCTTTCCTTGTTAAGACAAAATTCTCTAAATGGATCACTCCTCGGTGTTCCTGTCACTCTACTTATATTCCCACTTTAATATCTGTCATAAATGTGTTTGGACTAGCTAACTCTCTGCAAATTCGTTTTCTTTTTTTCCCTGCTGAGTTTCACTTCCTGATGCAGAAATCATGATTTATTTATCTGTATATCCCTCAGATGCTGGGAGGGATCGGGGGCAGGAGGAGAAGGGGATGACAGAGGATGAGACGGCTGGATGGCATCACCGACTCGATGGACATGAGTTTGCGTGAACTCCGGGAGTTGGTGATGGACGGGGGAGGCCTGGCGTGCTGCAATTCATGGGGTTGCAAAGAGTCGGAATGACTGAGCGACTGAACTGAACTGATATCCCTCAGAGCACCTGAAATACTGACCAGTGCATGTTCAGGGAGCATTTGTGGACTCAAATCGACCACCCGCCACACATATGTTCAAGTCATATGTTGTCCTAATGAAGACAGTCAACATTTT
This sequence comes from Bos indicus, assembly GCF_029378745.1. Classification (NCBI taxonomy): domain Eukaryota; kingdom Metazoa; phylum Chordata; class Mammalia; order Artiodactyla; family Bovidae; genus Bos; species Bos indicus. Next base: position 42,176,995 of record NC_091767.1, on the reverse strand, counting down.
CTTAATATGGCTGGTGACTTTCAAAGGAGGAACCATTAAGCACAGAAAACATCAGATGCTTTTGCATTGTTATCACCATCCTAGAAAGTCCTATATTCCAACCAATATGTGTTGAGCATCTGCTACGTACCAGGCTCTTGACTGATGAAACAGAAAATATCCTGAAGCAGGCCCCAGTTAGGAGAACGAAAAATTGAAAAACACGTATCAGTGTGCTTCAAGTTTTCCCAGAAAAAAAAAAAAAATCACAAAAAAAGAGAGATTGCAAAAAAAAAGAGAACAGCTCAGCAGAAAAAAAAAGTACCAATTCCTTGGAAGTAAAAGTGAAAGTCACTCAGATGTGTCCGACTCTTTGTGATCCCATGGAATAAGTCCATGGAATTCTCCAGGCCAGAATACTGGAGTAGGAAGCTATTCCATTCTCCATGGGATCTTCCTAACCCAGGGATCGAATCCAGGTCTCCCCCATTTCAGGGAGATTCTTTATCAGCTGAGCCACCAGGGAAGCCCCAATTCCCTGGAGTCACATCTTATTTGGAGCCCGGTGTGGCTGATGGAGAGGTTGAGTGTGGAGGCTTACGTTCAGGGCTGAGGCAGGACCTCCCTGTGTCTCTCAGACCACTCCCACTCCCTTGCCCCACCCCTGCAGGACACTGGCACCTACTCCACTCAGCCACTCCCCACCCCCATTGTCCACCAGCAGCCCTGCCTCAGTGCTCTACGGTGTGCGCACCTCCTACTTGGCTTCAGCCTGGGCCCTAGCATTTACTCTCTTGCTGGAGGCCAGCTGCCTAAGGCCACCACCCAACCATTTCCCTTCTGAGAACAAAGGGCAATCAATCTGCCCTCTTGTTCAAGAAGCAAATACAAAAGCAAGGATGGTCTTAATATCATTCTGCCCTAGGGCAAATAAGCCAGGTGTTTCTTCCCTCTGAAGGGCTTCCTGTGTGGCTCAGGGGTAAAGAATCTGCCTATGCAGGAGATGCAGGAGACAGGGGTTCGATCTTTGGGTCAGGAAAATCCCCTGGAGAAGGAAATGGCAACCCACTCCAGTATTATTGTCTGGAGAATCCCATGGACAGAGGAACCTGGCAGGGTACAGTCTACGGGGTTGCAAAAGAGTCAGGCAAGACTTAACAACTGAGCACCTCATCCATCTAGGGTCTGATCCTATATCTAGGTGAGCAACAACCACTGTGTTGATGGGAGGAGGGTTGCACAATCTCAGCATTCCTGACGTTTGGGGCCAGATAATTCCTTGAGGTGGGAATTGTTTGTTGTGGGTAATCAGCAACAGTAGCACGTCTTCAAGAGATGACAACCGAAAGTGTCTCCAGATAGTGCCGAATGTCCCCGCGGTGAGAGTGAGGGGCAAAACCACCCCATCCCATCCCCAGTAGAGAACCAGTAACTTTGAGTGATCATGAGCCCAAGTTTCTTTTTTTTTTTTTAGCTGTTTTTTTTAAATTTTATTTTATTTTTAAACTTTACATAATTGTATTAGTTTTGCCAAATACCAAAATGAATCTGCCACAGGTATACATGTGTTCCCCATCCTGCACCCTCCTCCCTCCTCCCTCCCCATACCATCCCTCTGGGTCATCCCAGTGCACTAGCCCCAAGCATCCAGTATCGTGCATCGAACCTGGACTGGCATCTCGTTTCATACATGATATTTTACATGTTTCAATGCCATTCTCCCAAATCTACCCACCCTCTCCCTCTCCCATAGAGTCCATAAGACTGTTCTATACATCAGTGTCTCTTTTGCTGTCTCGTATACAGGGTTATTGTTACCATCTTTCTAAATTCCATATATATGCGTTATTATACTGTATTGGTGTTTTTCCTTCTGGCTTACTTCACTCTGTATAATAGGCTCCAGTTTCATCCACCTCATTAGAACTGATTCAAATGTTTTCTTTTTAATGGCTGAGTAATACTCCATTGTGTATATGTACCATAGCTTTCTTATCCATTCATCTGCTGATGGACATCTAGGTTGCTTCCATGTCCTGGCTATTATAAACAGTGCTGCGATGAACATTGGGGTACACGTGTCTCTTTCCCTTCTGGTTTCCTCAGTGTGTATGCCCAGCAGTGGGATTGCTAAGCCCAAGTTCTATACAATGACATAACTCAACTGCCCAGCTGCGATTTGATTAATAAGTTTTAATTATTAATAGCAATTTAATAGGTATCAATACTAATAATTTAGTATTCATTATTAATACATTATTAGGGATTAGTCACATAATTACCTCTTGAGGATGGTTGGGGTGGTTGAGGAAGGCTAAAGGGAGAGAAGAGTGGGGCCCACTGACTGCAACTAATTAAGACAAAATTATTTTAGGCTGGGAAATAAAGGCTTAGTGTTGTATGTTGCCATTTCATTGGTGAGAAGAGGGGCTGGTAGAACACAGCAATTAGGGAAGAAGATCAGAATTAGAATGACCTGGATTCAAATCTTAGCTCTGCCTCTTATTAATGTGTGCATTCAGGCAAGTTATCTCACATCTCTGCCTAGGAAGATTCATTGCTATGCAGATGGTACTGTCCTTAGCAGATGCAATTCTGAGGCTATATCCATGCAGCCACCCTGTGCCAGGTCTGCAGAGAGGGACAGTACGTGGGCCAGCTGCCTCTCACCGCCTCAGCACCCTTTTCTGCATCCCCACTCCCTCGGTGATCAGAAAGGCTCTCAATCTTTTACCTTCCCCAGAAGCTACCTTGAAAAAGAGGAAGAGAAACAGCTCTGCTTAAAGACTTTAAGTGAATTTTTGTCCAAAAGAGTTATTCATATAAAGATACTGAAATGGAGCAGGACCCCATAGTCCTTGCCCCCTGCCACCCCACCTTCTCTGCTTGCCTTTTTTCTGTGGAAAACTTTAGTCAAAGAATAAGTTTAATCAGAGAAATAAGAAATGCAGAAACAAAGGAAAACAGTCAAAAGAGACTAAATAATAATAATGTAGTCATTAAGCATAGTCGAGGACCTTTAGTTCTTTCTCAAGGGCTATAGATAATATTCTGAGCCATATCCTGTGAGCTGTCTTATAGATACCAAAACACCAGGTGGAGAAGTTAACTACATGATGATCAGACTGTACCCAGGACATGAGCTGCCACAGTTCCAAGAACTGGTCACTAAGAAATGGGAACAAATGGACCCTGGAACTGAAGATGAACTGTACCTAAAACAACCAAGATGACACTGGTCAGACCACTGATGACCAGTGTGAAGACGACTGTCAGGGATGACTGTGCTTTTTCTACATGTAGTCTTCTTCCCCTCCCTCCACCACTTCTGTCTATAAAATCTAACTTTCTGCTTGTCAAGGGAGGGGGTAGTCGGCCTTTGGACAGGTGTCTGCCACTCTCCCCACTCCCCCCACATCCAGTTGCTGGCATCTGAAATAAAGCAATTTTTCCACCAAGCTGGCTTGTATATTGGCTTTTGAGCTTTGGGCAGCTGGAGGACCCCCTGCCCCCAACACCTTTTGGTTTCTTTAAATATTTAATTTATTTTCCTAGATCACTCTTCTGGGAGCTTTGAGTTGCTACCAGAGTAGTCTGACTACCTATATGCTTATGCTGGAAGCCACGTGTAGGTATCCAGAGGACACGCCCACCCCGAGTCCAGCCTTCCACCAGCCCACCGAGGTGCTAAACGCTGATGGAGCTATCTCAGACCAGACTGACTTACTCACTAGATGAATTCCAGCTAATGACTTCATTTCACCATATATGGAGCAGAAAAACTACCAGGTTGAGCCTGGCCCAAATTTCTGATCCAGAGTCAGAGATAAAATGGTGCTAGTTTAAGCTCACTAGTTTTGGGGTGGTCTGTTCTGCAGTGGTAGTCAACAGTAAAGTAGAAAGTAAGGTAGGATGACAGGGAAGAAGAGGATCTCTGAGATGGGAGTGATGGGACTTAATATGACCTTGGGGAAGGCAGACCATGGTCAGGTGGAGGTGAAGGCCGTGAGGAGGGCGTAACCAATGCAGGGAGGACAGCAGGAGAGCAGGGCAGTGGGAGCATGTAGAGAGTCCTGAGCTTGTCTGGAGTGACTGGAGAGGCTGATGTGGGTGGAAACAGCAGGAGGAAGAGATTTCTGAAAGAAAAAAAAAAAAATTCACTGGATAATGTCAGGGTAATGCCTGAAATTGGAGACACTTGTTGCTACCGAGAAGGCAGTTTCAAGGTGAAGAAGGCTTCACCTCTGGTTATTGCTTCAGTGTCAGAGGCTGTTTATTAAATGTGTCATGATAAAAAAAAAAGGCTCACTAGTCCAGACTGAACCCTAAGGTGTTTTCTTTCTCTGGCAAGAATATGAAAGGTGTGACCTGCGTTAAATGCATCTCAGCTTTGGGTGGTTTTCTGGTCACGGATTAAACCTGAGACCCACATCCCAAGATTCCCAGAAGGAGATTCTGATTGACCCTGAGGCTGGTCTCCCTGCAGTGTACCATAAGCTGCGGTGAGGTTCTGAAATTTCTCTGTTCAAGGTGCTTCTTTTTCAGTTTTCAGAATCCCCCTATTAAGGTATAACCATTCTGTTCATTCATTTATTCAACAAATAATTCTTGGGAACCTAGCATGTGCCAGGCACTGTTCTACGCACTTTCCAACATGGGATAAGACGGTCCTGCCCTGGCCCTGGTCTAGAGCAGCTTATGCTCTAATGGGAGATATCGATTGTAAACAAGTAAACCAACATGATGATGCAAGAGCTATTTAAAAAAAAAAGAAAGAAACCAGGGCATGTAACCCAAAGTGACTGAAGGTAGGAGATGATAGCTGATAAACGATCATGTAAACCATGGGACCCCATGGGGTCTTCCTGGGACAGACCCCTCCCCATATCCTCTGCTTTAGCTCTTCTCTGAAGTACCCAGATAATAACTATCTAATGCACATTTCTCAAGTTGTTTCACAGATGTTAAAACCATCACCACACAGAAGAAATAACACTTGATGACCATAAGCATGTAGCCCCGTGACCTATTGGCACCTAAAGATTAACAATGCTAATCCCTATTACCTCACCACCAACCAGAGAACTGTGCATAAGCTGATCACATACCCAGGACTCCTCTCCCTCACCATGCCTTAAAACCTTTTCCTGAAACCCACTGGAGAGCTCCAGTGTTTTGAGCACTAGCTGTCTTGGACCCCTTGGAGGGCACCTGCATTTAAGTGCTGCCCTTTCCTTCAACACAACTGCTGTCAGTAGGTTGGCTTTGTTGCGCACAGGTGAGTGGACCCATGTTGGGTTTGGTAATAGTCATGGAAGGCCTCTCTGGGGAGACAGTGTTTGAGTTGCAGTCTGAATCCTAAGGCTTAACCGTGTGAGATCTGAGAAAAGGGCTCCCAGGAAGAAGGAAGAGCAAGTGCAAAGCCTTGAAGCCGGAAGCAGTTAGTGTCTGAAGCACAGAAAGAGAGAGAGAGAGTGGCACGGTGAGGGGAAGGGTGATGGGCAGGAGAAGACATCGGGGAGTCAGGTTTACATGTTGATCACGGAAATGCTTGTGGGGCCTGGTAAGCAGCTGGATTTCTTCTCTTTTTTTTTTTCATTAAATTTTTTTTTTTTTTTTTTTGCTGAATGGCACAGCATGTGGAATCTTAGCTCCCCTGACTAGTGTTCTAACCCAAACCCCCTGCAGTGGAAGCACAGACTCTTAATCACTGGACCACCAGGGAAGTCCAAGGGGTTGGATTTCACTTTAAGTTTCACAGGGAGGAAGAAGAGACAGCAGGGGTTGATTTCTTTTTTAAACAGATCTCTGGTTGACGGAATAAGTTCTCAAGATCAGTTATGAAGTTATTAAGATCACATCAGGGGTTGGCAAGATTTTCTGCAAAGGGCTAGAAAAGTAACCACTGTAGGCTTTGAGGAGGTTTGGTGTCTCTGGCAGGTACTCAGTTCTGCCTCATGCTGTAAATAACACGTGCATGCAATAAGTGTGGCTGTATTCCACTAAAATAGTTTTTGCAAAGATGGGAGGTGGGCTGGATCGGACCCCCAGGCAGTTGTTTGCAGATAGCTGGATTAAATGACAAGATGGGAAGCAGCAGAGTGCACCCAGAGGAAGGTGACTCGCGTTTAGTGGGGACACAGAGGATTCTAAGGGCCATAGCCACAGGATCTGAAACGGGAGGGGTGGCATGATGGCAGCCACAGAGCTCTCATGTTGCCTGATCTTGCAGGGGCTGTTCCTCTGGGAGCCCATGTTCAGGTGGTGTCCTGGGGCGGTGGGTTTCATGGGACCTGAGACTTAACAATTGGGGGAGCTTTTGTAAGAAAATGGATTAAAAATGACAAAAACCAAATTAGGAACAGGGCCTCAGAAAAAAAAAAAAAAAAACAAACCTGCGAGAGTGACAGACCCTGAAGTATGAGCTTGATTAGCTTCAGGCTAAATCCGCCTCAGCTTGTGTTTATATTTTTTCCCCCTGAGCTCATAGCAACAAACTGAGCCTCATTATTTTGAGTCAGATTGTTTCAAAAAAAGCTTCCTTTAGTGACATCTGGTGCATGACGGATACTTTGAAACACTCAGGATCCTAAAACATGGAAGAGGCACCTGCTCTGCCTTTACTGCGATGTCCCGCTATGTCTGATTTGTCATTACAGGATGTAGGCGCCGAGGACCACTCCTATTCCACAGTCCTCGTAACACAAACAGCAGCAGCTCACCATGTCCTTATGTCCTGCTCGTGTACTCTTGTCTGTATTATCTCAAATGACACTGGAACCCAGAAAGAATGGATGCTGTAGGTCAGAAAGAGAAAAACAAATGTCGTACATTAATGCGTGAAACACGGAATCTAGAAAAATGGTGCTGATGAACCTATCTGCAGGGCAGGAATAGGGACACAGATGCAGACAATGGACTTGTGGACACAGCAGGGGAAAGAGAGGGTGGGACAAATTGAGAGGAGCACTGAAATATATACATTGTGTGTGTGCGTGTGAGATTAGTTGCTCAGTTGTGTGTGACTCTTTGCAGCCCTCTGAACTGCAGCCCACCAGGCTCCTCTGTCCTTGGGATTTTCCAGGCAAGAATATTGCAGTGGCCTGCCATTTTCTTCTCCAAGGGATCTTCCGGACCCAGGAATGGAACCCACATCTCTTGTGTCTCCTGCATTGGCTGGCAGATTCTTTCTCACTGTGCCACCTGGGAAGCCCATTCAGCACTAAAAGTGGAATATATACATTACCATGTGTAAAATAGATAGCTAGTGTAAAGTTTCTGTGTAACACAGGGAGCTCAGCCTGGTGCCCTGTGACAACCTAGAGGAGTGGGATGGGGGTGGGGTGGGTTGGGAGGGAGGTTCAAGAGGAAGGGGGCGTATGTATATGTACGACTGATTCACGTTGTTGTATGGCAGAAACCAACACAACACTGTAAAGCAATTATCCGCCAATTAAAATTTTAAAAAATTAGGATAAATTTTTAAAAGGAAAGAAAGAATGGATGCTAGGCTTTAGGTGATGAAATGGAAGCACTTTTATGGGCTGGATCTATTCTATTGTGTCCTAAAAGATTCTGTATGTGAGGCTCTTCTCTGAATTCCACACATCTTTCTTGGGAAAATATTTGGCTAAGCACCTGTCAGATCAGATCAGATTAGTCGCTCAGTTGTGTCCTACTCTTTGCGACCCCATGAATTGCAGCACGCCAGGCCTCCCTATCCATCACCAACTCCTGGAGTTCACTCAGACTCACGTCCATCGAGTCAGTGATGCCATCCAGCCATCTCATCCTCTGTCGTCCCCTTCTCCTCCTGCCCCCAATCCCTCCCAGCATCAGAGTCTTTTCCAATGAATCAACTCTTTGCATCAGGTGGCCAAAGTACTGGAGTTTCAGCCTCAGCATCACTCCCTCCAAAGAAATCCCAGGGCTGATCTCCTTCAGAAAGAACTGGTTGGATCTCCTTGCAGTCCAAGGGACTCTCAAGAGTCTTCTCCAACACCACAGTTCAAAAGCATCAATTCTTCTGTGCTCAGCCTTCTTCACAGTCCAACTCTCACATCCATACATGACCACAGGAAAAACCATAGCCTTGACTAGACGAACCTTTGTTGGCAAAGTAATGTCTCTGCTTTTGAATATGCAATCTAGGTTGGTCATAATAAGCACCTGTACTAAGTGCTAAATCTCCAAGGCAACTGGGTGGAAAGCCGGGGGAAAGGTCGGCATGGTGGCTTAGTAGTGGGAGGGGAGAGAGCGGGGAGGAGGGAGGGACTTGGAGCCTGTGGTTGGAGGAAGGACATCTCTGCAATGGGCTGTCCCTCTGAATCCCCTCTCTGTCCTTTCCCTTCCTGACAAACTGTCAGTTAAATCAACCAAAGAGAGGGAAGAAGGGAGGACAGGGGTTGGCAGGGAAGAACAAAGGGCTTGATGTGCATGGATCTCTTTAGAAGCAGTGGAAGGAGCTGAGTTCTGCAGCAGGAACGTGGGGAAGGGTGCTGGAGGTATATGAGTGATAAACAAAGCAGGTAAGGAAGATGGAAACCATAGCAACTCACAGAAATTATGGGAAGGTTTAGGTGGCCACAAGCCCCGAAATGAAAGTCTGGAAAGTTAACCATGTTACTGACATGCAGAGGAGCCTACCTGATGGCGGTGATGGCAGCAGGCATGGGACACCCCTGGTGTGGCCGCAGCCAGCAGGCTCACAGTGTTGGTGAGCTCAGGTGAGAATCCCCAGTGTGCATTCTCAGTCACTTCAGTTGTGTCCCTGACTCTTTGAGACCCCATGGACTATAGCCCGCCAGGCTCCTCTATCCATGGGACTCTCCAGGCAAGAATACTGGAGTGGATTACCATTTTCTTCTCCACAGAATCTTCCTGACCCAGGGATTGAACCAGTGTCTGCCAATGTATCCTGCATTGTAGGCAGAATCTTTACCTATTGAGCTACCTGGGAAGCCCTCATAGTCCCCAGAGGCCCTGGGAATATCGGAAGATTAAGCAAAGAATTGATTTTCTGCCTGAGTAGGTGCATCCCTGGAAATCACAGAAATGTACTGTGACCTCTCTGGAGACCCCAGCAAGGTGAAGCCTAGAGATAGTTGGGCTGTTGGGGGTTACATATTTGTCTTCCCTACTTGATGGCATGGCAACCCACTCTAGTATTCTCGTCTGGAGAATTCCATGGACAGAGGAGCCTGGCAGGCTATAGTCCATGGGTTTGCAAAGAGTCAGACACAACAGAGCGACTAAGCACAGCACACTTGATTGTATAGTTGTGGTGGTGGTGAGCTTGTTATTCATTTTCATAATCCTCCCCTGTCCTTGCATCACTCTGACTCCATCCTAACCAGAGCCTAGCACATATTCACATGGTGATTATATGTGCAATGAATACATGAATAAAGAATGCTCAGAAGTCTGTACACTGGCCTGCACCATCCTTCATTCTTGATCAGCTCTAACTTCTTTCTTGGGCTTTTGGGTCCATCTATCTGCCATGAGATAAATAATGTTGCTATCATAGCGTTGTTCAGGCTGACACTTGGAATTATAGAATGGCAGAGCTGGAAGGGTCCTTACAGATGGAGTCCAAAGCTTTCCATGAAATCTGAGCACCTTGAAACACCTGAGGCAGATTTTAGTTAACTTCCATTTATCTGAAAGATAAATAGTCAGGACATGCAAATATCTGGAATCTTTTATACATTCTATGCCATATTTTTATCTGTGAGAGAGTGTCTTAGACTCTGTGAGATATCAAATCCTTTCACTTATACTATCTCATAGAATTCTCACAGTATGTCTTTATTTTTTAAAAGAAACATTTATTTATTTATGTATTTATTGTTGGCTGCACCGGGTCTTCGTTGCTGTGTATTGACTTTCTCTAGTTGCCGTGTGCAGGCTTCTCGTTGGCTGGGGCTCTTGTGGAGCACGGGCTCTAGGCTTCAGTAGTTGCAGCACATGGGCTCAGTACCTGTGGTACCTGGGCTTAATTGCTTTGCAGCATGTGGATTCTTCCCAGACCAGGAATCAAACCTGTGTCCCCTGCATTGGCAGGCATGTTCTTATTCACTGGACCACCAGGGAGGTCCATCATAGTATCTTTTTAGATAGATAATGAGATCTCCCATTTTACAAAGGTTGAGTTACTTGCCCTGAATCATTCAGCTAGCAAACAGCCACTTGAGTTCAAAGTGGTCTGCTGATTTTACGTTTAGGGCGCTATGCCTCATTTGCATTCCATAAAGGACAAATAGGCAAACCCCAAGCATCTCTTGATAAGAAACATCAGTTCCAGGTTTTCTCAATCTTCTATCGCTTCTACAGCTCCAGCGCTATGTGGTAACATTCCAGATTTAAGTTAGCACCGCTGTTTCAATAATTCTCCTGAGCTGTGACTGGGTCTGAACTCCACGTTACCTCATGTCAAGAGACTGTACTAGTTACACATTGCCGCTATAACACATTTCCACACACTTCGTATTTTGGAAGACTTAACAGTTCTGGAAGTCAAAAATGCAAAATGAGTTTAACAGATCTAAAAGCGAGGCATTGGTGTTACTGAAAGCTCAGCTTCTCAATACACCAGTGCCAAATTGAATCTCAGAGACAGTTTTGGGTAAGCCCGCCACGGTCTGTGGGGTTGCAAAGAGTTGGACGTAACTGAGCGACTGAACTGGAACTGAGAAAAGGATAGCTTTATTACTTTGCCAGACAAAGGGCAACACAGCTGACTCCCACCTTGAAAAACCATGTGTCCCGACCCAGGAGAGTTTGATGAGTTTTGTGGTTCAAGGATGGGTTTGCTGACAAGATTAGGGTGTGTGTAGGGTCTCAGGTGGTTGGTCTTCTAATCTGGGTGTGCGTCAGCTGTCCCTTTAATCTTTTTTTAATAAAACTTTTTATTTTGTACTGGGATATAGCCGATTAACAATGTGATAATTTCAGGTGAATAGTGAAGGCACTCAGCCTCACTTATACATGTATCCATTCTCTCTCATGACTCCTCTCCCACCTAGCTGGCATATGACATTGAGCAGAGTTCCATGTGCTATACGGTAGGACCTTGATGGCTATCCATTTTAAATATAGCAGTGAGTACAGAACCTTTCCAAACTCCCTTTAATTTTACCTCAGGTGGTTCCTACCTCAGCTGCTCTTCTCTTGATTAGCAGCTGTTGGAATCTGCCCTTTGGAACTCAGGGAAGGTAATGGAGGTTGGAGTCTTGACTACAAGAAACGGGGGACAAAAAAACCCTCTGTGTCTGGGAGCCCCACCTGGTTTCACTGGCAAGGCTGGTTTGTTCTGGAGACTCAAAGGGGAATGCTTTCCTTTCCCTGTCTGGTTTTTGGAAGCTGTTGACATTACTTGGCTTGTGGTCAAATCACACCAGTCTCTGCTGCCATCCTCACATTGCTTTCTCCTCTGACTCTGATTCCTCCGACATCCTTTTATAAAGATCCTTGTAATTATGTCAGGTTTACTGGATAATCCAGGGTCATTCCCTCACCTCAGTGATTCTTAATTTAATCACACATGCACAGCCTCCTTTGCATGTCCACAGGTTCTAAAGATTAGGTCATGGCCATATTTGGGGCCCATTATTCAGTCTTCCAAAGAGGAAATTTTTCTTTTCCTAGTGTATCAGGCCCAGTGACTTTAAATATATATATATATTTATTTATTTATTTTGCTGCACCGGGTCTTAGTTGCAGCATGCAGGATCTTTAGATGAGCATCTGAACTCTTAGTTGAAGCATGTGGGATCCAGTTCCCTGACCAAGGATCGAACCTGGGCCCCCTGCATTGGGACAATAGAGTCTTAGCCACTGGACCACCAGGGAAGTCCCTAGGCTCAGTGACTTAAAGAGAGATTTAAATTTTTTACTTGTCAAGGACTTTATCAGAGGAGAGAACGGGAGTGTTGGAGTACAAAAGCTCATTGCATTGCCAAGAAGGGGGAAAAAGATATCCAAGACTTTCTCGGGGGCCTGTCCTTTCCTCACAGGTGTGCCCCCCGCCCCCTGCTTAGACTCTGAGTTCAGAGCAAAGGCAGGGGCAGGCAGACTGGTGTCCATGATATTGCTGTTTAGTTGCTGAATCATGTCCGACTGTTTGCAACCACATGGACTGTAGCCCACCAAGCTCCTCTGTCCATGGGATTCCCTAGGAAAGAATACTGGAGTGGGTTGCCATTTCCTTCTCTAATGTCTCTGAGTCCATGAACAGAGACAAAATTCCTTAGTCCTGGCTTTTGAGCCTCTACCTAGAAGTGAGAAGGATGCCAAAGGCTAGGGTTTGTATGTACGTTGACTAATCTTTGGTATTAGTTTGTGTTGGTGGGGGGAGCTGTGGGTCCCAGCTTGAGAACCTTGGCTGTCTGTATCCTAGGATGCAAACCTGTCTGAGTGGTCCAGGGAACCCATGGAGCAGACTCACCAGACAGGCCTCTCTGCCTCCTGCAGGACTGGAGAGCCCTGCTGGACAGGACTCTCTTACTGCTGGAGGAGAGCGTGGGAGCTTCATGCTTAGAGCACAAGAAGTTAAATGACATTGGGAGGTGGGCAGGAACCACGTCTGTCACTCAGATCAGCCCCTGCCCCAGCCCCTCAGGCTCACAGCCAAGGAAGTTAAACAGTGAGTGGAAGCTAAAAGAACTGTTTCTCTCAAATCCCTGGGAGGGCATCAAAAGTGCAGAAAAGCCTTGCTGACTTGGCAGTCCGGGGGCCTTGGGCTTGGGCAGCCTCAGGAAGTGGCACAGGGGGGCCCCCAGGGCTTCCTGAGCCTGAGCTGGCAGTGAATAGGGGGAGGGATCAACAGTGAAAGCGCATTTTAGGATCTTCCCTTGAAGAGTGGAAGGGAAGAAGAGCTTTGAAGGTGCGCTAAGGCTCTTGAAATTGAGGCTTGCAGCCAAACCCAAGAACAGCTGTGATGAAATAATATTTTAAAATATTACAGCAGGGTTTCCCTGGTGGTTCCAATGGTTAAGAAACCACCTACCAATGTAGGAGACATGGATCTGATCCCTGATCCAGGAAGATCCCACATGCTGTGGAGCAGCTAAGCTGCTGTGCCACAACCACTGAGCCCACACCTAGAGCCCGTGCTCTGCAACAAGAAAAGCCACATATATGAGAAGCTTATCTACTGTAACTAGAGAAAAGCCTGCACAGCAATGAAGACCTAGCACACCCAAAAACAAATAAATGAATAAACAGACTCTTAAAAATACATTAATAGCAGTCTTAATTTTCCTGTTATTTTCTGTTACCCTACAATCCCCTCAACCTTCCCCTCTTCAAGTGAGGTATTCATTGCCATGGAGAATGGATGTTATAGCAAAAACAGAAAAAAAGGTTTGAGTTTCAAAAGCTTAGCTTTGAGGATACTTAAGGCATGAAAAATATGTTTGGACTGATACATGTCCAGTGTATCAGTGAGGGGTAGACATTTTAGCTCTAGCTATCTCTAGATTCCCAGGATTTGGGTCAGGGGTGGAGAAAAATAGAGGGCTTCCCTGATCCACATAGTCAAAGGCTTTGGCATAGTCAATAAAGCAGAAATAGATGTTTTTCTGGAACTCTCTTGCTTTTTCCATGATCCAGCAGATGTTGGCAATTGGATCTCTGGTTCCTCTGCCTTTTCTAAAACCAGCTTGAACATTTGGAGGTTCATGGTTCATGTATTGCTGAAGCCTGGCTTGGAGAATTTTGAGCATTACTTTACTGGCATGTGAGATGAGTGCAGTTGTGCGGTGGTTTGAGCATTCTTTGGCATTGTCTTTCTTTGGGATTGGAATGAAAACTGATCTTTTCCAGTCCTGTGGCCACTGCTGAGTTTTCCAAATTTGCTGGCATATTGAGTGCAGCACTTTCATAGCATCATCTTTCAGGATTTGAAATAACTCCACTGGAATTCCATCACCTCCACTAGCTTGGTTCGTAGTGATGCTTTCTAAGGCCCACTTGACTTCACATTCCAGGATATCTGGCTCTAGGTGAGTGATCACACCATCGTGATTATCTTGGTCATGAAGATTTTTTTTGTACATTTCTGTGTATTCCTGCCACTTCTTAATATCTTCTGCTTCTGTTAGGTCCATACCATTTCTGTCCTTTATCGAGTCCATCTTTGCATCACAATAAACTGTGGAAAATTCTGAAAGAGATGGGAATACCAGACCACCTGACTTGCCTCTTGAGAAACCTATATGCAGGTCAGGAAGCAACAGTTAGAACTGGACATGGAACAACAGACTGGTTCCAAATAGGAAAAGGAGTACATCAAGGCTGTATATTGTCACCCTGCTTATGTAACTTATACGCAGAGTACATCATGAGAAACGCTGGACTGGAAGAAGCACAAGCTGGAATCAAGATTGCCGGGAGAAATATCAATAACTTCAGATATGCAGATGACACCACGCTTATGGCAAAAAGTGAAGAGGAACTCAAAAGCCTCTTGATGAAAGTAAAAGAGTAGAGTGAAAAAGTTGGCTTAAAGCTCAACATTCAGAAAACGAACATCATGGCATCTGGTCCCATCACTTCATGGGAAATAGATGGGGAAACAGTAGAAACAGTGTCAGACTTTATTTTTTGGGTTCCAAAATCACTGCAGATGGTGACTGCAGCCATGAAATTAAAAGATGCTTACTCCTTGGAAGGAAAGTTATGACCAACCTAGATAGCATATTCAAAAGCAGAGACATTACTTTGCAAACAAAGTTCCATCTAGTCAAGACAATGGTTTTTCCAGTAGTCATTTATGGATGCGAGAGTTGGACTGTCAAAGCTGAGCACCAAAGAAATGATGCTTTTGAACTGTGGTATTGGAGAAGACTCTTGAGAGTCCCTTGGACTGCAAGGAGATCCAGCCAGTCCATTCTGAAGATCAGCCCTGGGATTTCTTTGGAAGGAATGATGCTAAAGCTGAAACTCCAGTACTTTGGCCACCTCATGCGAAGAGTTGACTCATTGGAAAAGACTCTGATGCTGGGAGGGATCGGGGGCAAGAGGAGAAGGGGACAACAGAGGATGAGATGGCTGGATGGCATCACCAACTCTATGGATGTGAGTCTCAGTGAACTCTGGGAGTTGGTGATGGACAGGAAGGCCTGGCGTGCTGCAATTCATGGGGTCGCAAAGAGTCAGACACGACTGAGTGACTGAACTGAACTGAAGTAATAGCTCAATTGGTAAAGAATTTGTCTGCAATGCAGGAGACCCTGGCTCGATTCCTGGGTCAGGAAGATCCACTGAAGAAGGGATAGCCTACCCACTCCAGTATTCTTGGGCTTCCCTGGTGGCTCATTTCGTAAAGAATCTGCCTGCAGTGTGGGAGACCTGGGTTTGATCCCCGGGTTGGGAAGATCCCCTGGAGAAGGGAAAGACTACCTACTCCAGTATTCTGTCCTGGAGGTAGAAAAATGGAGGGGAAGGAAAGAATGAGTGTATGTTGTGACTTGGTGTCAAGGGAAGAGGGCGTTTTCTCAATCATCACTCATCTGGTGGTGAGAGCACTTCCTATTCAACTGGGGAAGTACAAGAAGAAAGACATGTTGAGCCTCCTGCCCAAAATGGCATCCTAGAGCACAGAAGTGGGAGGGACCAGAGAAGTGGCTGCCTGTGTAATAATTTGAGGCATGTGGAGTCCTATACAGTCTCCTGGTCTCATCCTGGTTCACTGTGGTGCTGAAAAGTTAAAGAGTTAGTCATTTAGTCATGTCCTACTCTTTTCTACCCCATGGACTGTAGCCCACCAAGATTTTCTGTGCATGGAATTCTCCAGGCAAGAATATTGGAGTGGGCTGCCATTCCCTTCTCCAGGGGGTCTTCCCCACTCAGGGATCGAACCTGTATCTCCTGCATTGCGGAGCTGATGCCTTAGAATTGCCTCTCAGTGGATCCTGGCTGCAGCTGAGAGAGCTGCACCCAAACTTTCTGTGGAGATGAGGGACAACCCAGGAATAGCTTTGATGGGTAAGTGAAGTCCTGATGGAAGTGAAATGTCTCAGCAATTGCCAACCTGAAGAGATGATATCTCCCTTCTCACAATGATTCTGTTTGATTCCTCCCCTCAGATTTACATGCACCCCTAAAAAAGGGGGTAGTATCCCAATAGATTATGATTCAGTGTATGCTCTTCTGGCATAAAGGGAACTTGAAATAGAAATCAGATTAAGTTGTAGAAAAATAGAGAAAATCCCACTCTGGGCATGTCTGAGTAAGGGGACCGTGCTTCACAATTTCTGCTTAATAGTGATGCATTTGCAGGTGGCCCGTGTCCCTGGCTTACTGCAAGGTGTCATTTTGATAAGGCAAAAGTTTACATCTTCTATACAGGGACATGAGTTTTTCATCTGAAGCTACTGGATCACCCACTTTTCAATTGCTCCTATATGTGAAATCACTCTAACTGAGGGTCTGGAAAAACACATCAATTTACTTTATATTTACCTGCTGTATTGCTCAGGTTTTGAGGGAGTGGTGGTGGTCAGAGCAAATTCTAAGCTATCATGATTTTTGCGAATCTGAAGAACTGGAACAGCCTTGGGATATATATGGGTCAAGGGTCATCTGTGCTATATTTGACATCCCAGAAAACTGGTTTAAGCAGTTTGTTTTGTGAATCTTGTATAAAATTTTGAACCTACCCTAAATAAGAGAATACTATGGTGTGCCTCCATGTTCCCATCCCATAGCTTTAATTGTCAACATTCTGTCAGTCTCCAACTATTAAATTTTGAAACAGGCAATGCTTCATTTTAAAAGCGAGGAAATGGACTTCCCTAGTGGTCCAGTCACTGGGAGTCCTCTTGTCAATGCAGGGGACATGGGCTCGATCTCTGGTCTGAAGCCCCCGCAACCTAGAACCCATGCTCTGCAGCAAGAAGAGCGATGAGAGACCATGCATCTCAATGAAGAGCAGCCTCCTCTTGTCCCAGCTGGAGAAAGCCCTCACATGGAAACGAAGACCTAGCACAGGTAAAGGCAAATAAAAATAAATAAATAAATAAATATGAGGAAACGCCGGACTGAGGGCATATCAGTGATCTGCCTAGTTCTCTGAAGTATTTGGTGCACTAATCAATAGTCAATATTTGATCATCATAACATTCTGGATAAGCAGGAGGTCATTTTACAACAATAATTTAACCTGACTCCCCCATAGCATAGCCTTGTCTCTCCTTGTACAGTACAGATTATATTGTATTTCTTAAAGAAAGCATTTTCAGTTAATTAGTGTACCTTCCAGTCTGATGAGATTATGCTATGTCATTGTTTTTTTGGTCAGGTATTTTGATCTCCATTGCAATCACCAGGCCATGTAACAGCATGCTAATGCTAACAGGAAGCTTTCTCTTCTGGGTACAAATAATCATATTTTTATCTACATCTGAATACATCTCTTCAATATTTAAATGGTTCAGTTCAGTTCAGTCGCTCAGTCGTGTCCTACTCTTTGTGACCCCATGAATTGCAGCATGCTAGGCCTCCCTGTCCATCACCAACTCCTGGAGTTCATTCAGACTCACGTCCATTGAGTCAGTGATGCCATCCAGCCATCTCATCCTCTGTCGTCCCCTTCTCCTCCTGCTCCCAGTCCCTCCTAGCATCAGAGTCTTTTCCAATGAGTCAACTCTTCACATGAGGTGGCCAAAGTACTGGAGTTTCAGCTTTAGCATCATTCCTTCCAAAGAAATCCCAGGGCTGATCTCCTTCAGAATGGACCGGTTGGATCTCCTCGAAGTCCAAGGGACTCTCAAGAGTCTTCTCCAACACCACAGTTCAAAAGCATCAATTCTTTGGCGCTCAGCCTTCTTCACAGTCCAACTCTCACATCCATACATGACCACTGGAAAAACCATAGCCTTGACTAGACAGACCTTTGTTGGCAAAGTAATGTATCTGCTTTTGAATATGCTATCTAGGTTGGTCATAACTTTCCTTTCAAGGAGTAAGTGTCTTTTAATTTCATGGCTGCAGTCACCATCTGCAGTGATTTTGGAGCCCCAAAAAATAAAGTCTGACACTGTTTCCACTGTTTCCCCATCTATTTCCCATGAAGTGATGGGACCGGATGCCATGATCTTCGTTTTCTGAATGTTGAGCTTTAAGCCAACTTTTTCACTCTCAACTTTCACTTTCATCAAGAGGCTTTTTAAATGGTACTCATGTTTTATTAGCATTTCACTTGTTTTAAACTGCATTCCTGTTTCCCATTAGAGGTAAGGGTGGGAGAGGAAAAAGACTTTATGGGAGAAGTTGTGTGTGTGTGCTTAGTTATGTTTGACTCTTTGTGACCCCATGCACTGTAGCCCACCAGGTTCAACTATACATGGAGTTTTCCAGACAAGAATACTGGAGTGGGTTGTCCTTCCCTTCTCCAAGGGATCTTCTTGACCCAGGGATTGAATCTAGGTCTCCTGCATTGCAGGCAGATTCTTTTCTGTCTGAACCACCAGGGAAGCCCCATGGAAGAAGGTAGGTTGTGTTGAATCTGTGTCCTTCTACTGTAACCAGAAAAACAAGACAACCATCTCAATATAAACTTTGAGGAGAAGATTTAGCTGTGTGAAATCAACTCATCATCTGAAATGAAGTTTGAGGTCTTTCTTACTGGTGACCCCAACAGTCATAATTCTTAATCTCCTGCTTACAGAATATTTTAAAAAGCACATCACAAATTGGGGAAGAGAGTATAGAGAATCATTCAAATCAGAGACCAAATTCCAGCTACTGAACTGCCTGGCTGTGTAATCTTGGGCAAGAGGCCTAATTCTCTATCCTGAGCTATAAAAATGGGGATAACAAAGATGTTTTTGTGACGATTAAATGAGATGATGTGTGTGAAGTGCTTAGCGCACAGAGTCTTTGGCACGTAGACTGCTTACTAAGTGGTCGTTGTTTTTGTTATCACTATCATTTGGCAGGTTTGTGAATTGGAGGTAACTCTAAGGTAGAAAAACCCTTTGAAGAGAAGAAAGGCACAGAACCTAGGCTGAATCTAAGCCTACTCGCTACTGAGTGATTGAGATATCCAATATCCACACCAGAGTGGCTAACAGCTATACAATTTTCTGTGATGAAATTGCTTGTTTCAGCCAGAGGGTGGGGAAAAAAATAGAATGAACTTGTGTTTGCTATTTTATTGCATCCAGTGAAACACACATTTGTTGAGCACAGAGGAGGAGCAGGTGGTGTGGTTGAGAGAGGAAAGTGCAGAATTCAAACGGGCAAGGATTAGTTTGAATCCTAGTCTTCCCTCTTCCCAGCTCTCATGGGGTCTTGACAACTGGATTTGTGAAACACAAATGCTCAGTGGCATTGACAAAGCCAGGACTAACAGTGACAGCGGCTGAGGGGCACGCCTCCAGGACAGGGCAAACCCGCACGATGCCCCCCACGAAGGGAGAGAGCAGTGGTACAGTCCAGTGCTGGCGTGCTTACCTGCCTCACTGCTTATTAGCCTCATAGCCTGGACCACGTGTGACTGATTTTCACCATTTGCTTGGTGTCTTAGTCGGATCAGGCTACTATAAGAAAACGTCATAGACCAAGTGGCTTAAACAACAGAAATTTATTTCTCAGAGTGCTAGAGGCTAAGTCCCAAATCAATGTGCCAGCAGATTTCAGCTTCTGTGAGAACTCTGCTCCAGGCTTGCACAGTAGCCATCTTCCTGTAACACCCTCATCTACAAAAGAGAGAAAGAGGGAGATGTGAGGTGGAGGGCATATGCATTTAAAACACATCAGATTTGCCAATCTTTACCTGCTCACTGACAGTGCACAAAAATGCCAGGCGCCTCAATCAGTACTATATGCTGTCAAGCTCTCAAGTTTTTGTGAATGTGATGAGGATAGAAAAAGATAGCTCATATGGCTTTAATTTGCATTTCTCTAATTACTAGTAAGGTTGAACATCTTTTCATTTGTTTATTGGATTTTCTTGCTTTTCTTCTATGAATTGGTTGTTTACATCTTGAGCTTATTTCTCTGCTGGGAAATTTGTCTTTCATAGCAATTTGTAGAAGTTCTTTATATGTTCTAGATACAAATCCTTTGTTTGTTATACATGTTACAAACATCCCTATTTGTCAGTTGTCTTTTTAACTTAGTTGATGGTTTCCTCCATTGCTCAGAAGTTATGGTTTTTTGTGTGATCAAATCTGTCAGCTGTCTTTTTTGTCAGTTGGGGAATTCTTGGGCCTGACTTCTGGAATGCTGGAATATTAAAACTAAGTTATCCTCAAGTCAGAGTCTGGATAGTTCCTTGAACTGAGAGTCTATGTTTTATTTTTGACTCTTCCCATCAATGGTGGTGTGTTTTTGGTTGGAAAAAAAAGGTTACACACACACTCAACCAAAACTTGGGGCACTAATCTTTGTTCATGTCAGTTCAAAAACAGAAACAAAAAAAGACCAGACAAACCCCAGAGTATTCTAGTCTCATAGCAGACAGTTTCATTAAATACACATACATACACACAGACAGAATTCTCTGTAAATATAAAATCTGTAAGAAGATTGAAAGGCCAGTGTGTATGCTGTGTGTTTATGTAGATGCTTGTTTCTTAAAAAGCAAGCACTTAGGACTTCCCTGGTGGTCCAGTGGTTAAGAATCTGCCTTGTAATGCAGGGGACATGGGTAGATTCCACATGCTGCAGAGCTACTGAGCCCCTAAGCCATAACTAGAGACAGTCTGCATACTGGAACAAAAGATTGGTGTGATGCAACGAAGATCCTGTGCAACAAAGATGTGACTCAGCCAAATAAATTTTAAAAATCTTTTTGTTTTGTTTAAAAGGCAAGCACTTAAAATGTACTGTGTATTCTATTGTAATCAGTGAACAATAGTTTAAAAACTGTCAATCTATGAATAGGATGATATTTTTGATATTTCTTAAATTGTAAGGCATTAAACTGTAGTTCAGCGATAATAGACAACTTTGTAAAAAGTCAAGGAGCTAGATGGTAAGTGGCAAAACCAGCCATTAAACCCAGGTGTTCTGACACCAAGCATAGCACCAAGCATATTCTGGACTGCTGTTCATATAGAGTCAAGGGAGTGGCGGTGGTGGTATCTATCTGGGGGCATTTTTTTTGTCTCTGTATCTTAGATGTGGTGTGTGTATCTGTGTATCTCTGTGTTTGTCTAGATATATGCATGTGTGTGTGTCTTTGTGGTGAGAGAGAGAGAGAGATTTATATTAAGAAATTGACTCTTGTGATTGTGGAAGCTGGCAAGCCTAAAATCTGGAGGGAATGCTGGTAGTCTGGAGACCCAGGGAAGAGCTGATGCTGCAGCTCAAGTCCAAGGGCGGTCTGCTGGCAGAATGCCGTCTTCCTCAGGGGAGGCTGGACTTTTTCCTCTAAAGGACTGATTGGATGATGCCCACTCACAGTAAGAAGAGTCCTCTGCTTCACTCAGTGTCTACTGATTTAAATCATCTCATCCAAGAAAGTACCTTCACAGAAATATCCAGAATTTATGGCCTAGTTAGGATGACACATGCACTTAAGCATCATAGAGAAGGAACTGTGTTTTATCAAGTGCGTTTTGCCATGTATTGTATGATTCTTCTCCTCTGCTACTACAGGTAATTTTTTCAATAGGTTCTTTTAATATTAGACTTTCCTTGAATTCCTAAGAGAACTCACACCAGTTTTCACCCACTTTATTTCCAATACTTTAAAAGATTCAAAATAACAAGTTTTGGCATGGATATTGGAACATGACTATAAAGTGGTTAAGTCTTTTTGAAGAATAATTTGACAGGATCCATAAAAAATTTTAAGTACATCTCTTATGACCTATGAGTTCTAATTTGTTGACCTTGTATCCTTGAAAATACCTTTGCATGATGGGCAAGGTTGTTTATTATTGTGTTGTATGTGGAGTAACAAATTGGAAACAATCAAAATATTATTAGGAAGGGGATAAATGAATAATGAAATATCTGAGGACTGGCAGAGTCAAAAGAATACGTTTTTTAAAAAAGATTTATTTATTTATTTTTGGCTGCGTTGGGTCTTCATTGGTACAGGCGGGCTTTCTCTAATTTTGGCGAGTGGGGGTTACTCTTTACTTGCAGTGTGTGGGCTTCTCATTGAGGTGGCTTCTCTTGTTGCAGAGCATGGGGCTGTAGGGCATGCAGGCTTCAGTAATTGTGGTGCATGGGCTCAGTCACTCTGCAGTATGTGGAATCTTCCCAGACCAGGAATTTAACCAATGTGTGTCCCGGGCTTTGGCAGGCAGACTCCCAACCTCTAGACCACCAGGGAAGCCCAAAAGAATATGTTAAATCTATGTATATACATGCCACCTGCTTACAATCTTCTGACATTGATAATTTAAAATGAAAGCAAAGTTCAGAAGTTAGCATGAAATGACATCACTTACATTTTTTTAAAGTCCAAATTTCCATATGTACATTATGATATAAATGCAAAGAAAATAATTTAAATAATTTGTGTAACATACAAGAATTATCACCTCTGGAGGGGTATTGTTAGGGAGGACCACTATTTATCTGTATTGTTTGCATCTTTTACAGTGAGTAAGGACTCATAGATTACTTGCATAATTTCAATTCAATATTAAAAGGTAAAAATTTACAAATTGCACTTTCATGTCAAATATTAGAATTTAGTTTTGAACTTTGACACATCAACTTGGTATATTAAAAGACACATTACAAAGTAATTGACATAATATTTTAAATTTATATCAAAAGATTAAATACTGAATTCTTATATTATTTTAAAGTATAAATACAATGTCTAATCTCTGGACAAACAGGGAATGTATTTTATATTTGATAATGGAGCTGCATAAGAATTTTCTCCTAGTTTGGATAGCACAAGTAGAAATGAGGCCCACATGTTACTAATTTGAAAAGCAAAGATAGATTACTCTTTCACAAAATATTAGCTATTTACAAAACCATCCACAACAGGCTGGGCATTGTGCCTCAATATTTCACAGTAATAACCAAGGGGAGAGAGAGAGTAATAACAATATGATTTAAGAAACATAGTTTCATTTAAAAAAACTAACCAACAAATAGAAATATTTCTTTACAATTTTATTAAAGAAACTAAAATGTCTTTTAGATAATCAAAAACTGAAAATTATCTTCTGATACTTTTATTGCACTGATCAATAACATATATAGCTTTCATGAGAAGGTTTTTTTTTTTAGAGAGAAAATGTAGCATATAAAAATAAAATAATCTCACATTTATTTATATTCTTATGTATGACTTTAAGCTTATTTTTAATAGAATAATGAAAAAACAAACAACTGCCTTGCCTCGATGTTTAGATGTTGAGGCCAACTTTCTCAAGAGAATAATCTGTTCCCAGTCAGCTAGATCCCTGGACCGTTGACAGTGACATGGGTCCAAAATCATTCTCTCTTGAGAAGGACAATGAGTTCCCCTTACATTTATATGGTACTGAATGTGCACCTCCCCCTCCACCCTCCATCCCCCATCCTCCACCCCTACCTCCCCACCCCTGCATTTGTTCACCCTACCTGATTCTCTCAGACGGGACTTCTCTCCATAACCTCACATTTTACGCCTCTTTGTTTAAATACCTAAGGCAGCGTCAGCTATGTGATAACTTGTGCAGTCGCTCAGGTTCCCACTCAGGAGAGTCCCACGATGGTTTGATGCTCTGCTGTCACTGTCTTGAATGAAATCTTGCCATTTATAGCAACGTGGATGGACCTAGAGAGTATCATACTAAGTGAAGTAAACCAGAGAAAGACAAATGTCGTATGATATCACTTATATGTGGAATCTAAAAAGAATCTGATTCAAATGGACTTACATACAAAACAGAAATGGACTTGCAGACATAGTAAACAAATGAGGTTATCAAAAGGCAAAAGGAGGGAGGGATAAATTAGGAATTTGGAATTAATCTATACATTAGTGAGTGAAGTCGCTCAGTCGTGTCTGACTCTTTGCGACCCCATGGACTGTAGCCTAACCAGGTTTCTCCATCCATGGGATTTTCCAGGCAAGAGTACTGGAGTGGGTTGCCATTTCCTTCTCCAATCTATATATACTACTATATAAAAAAATAGGACTTACTGTATAGCATGGGATACTATACTCAATATTTTGTAATAACCTGTAAGGTAAAACTATCTGAAAAAGAATATATGACTAAATCACTCTGCTGTACACTTGAAACTAACACAACATTGTAAATCAACTATACTTCAATTAAAAAAAAGTGAGTTGTAGAACAACAACAAAAAATATTTGGTAATTCTGCCTTTGAACTTGGGATTTGTAAGTAAAGCCTGATGGAATAGTGGAATTCACACATGAGCAGATGAGATGCTTCCTGTGTGAGTGTCTCTGTTCTCTGTTGTCTCATTCACCTGTAGTGTTCAAGGAGTTCTCTAGCACAGAACTCCAGGGGGCTCACTATGCATGACAGTTCCAGATGAGCAAGTACAAGCTAAGAGTGTTAACTCTGCAACTAAGTGGGGATGCTGATAGCCTGGAGAAGCCATACTTGCTGCTCTAACCAGAACTTGCTTCCAACATGGAAAGAAGGCAAAGGTGTCCTAAGAAATGAGGACAACAAAGAAATCCTATCTTACCCATGTTATTTCCTTGGATCAGCCAAACATTTGAACTAAAAAATGACGACCTAAAAAAAAAAAAAAAAAGACAAGACAGGGCAATGTACAGTTCCTTTACCTTTAGTCCTTCCTTTCTTATGGGCAGAAAGGTGGGTGGGGCGAGAGGGTGCCATGCCCCGAGAACTTAGTGTGCTACAGTTTTATAATCAAAGGAGAAGTGAGGAGGGGGAAAAGACCACTTTCTTCCTTATTCTTCAATAGGCATCAAACTTCCATCATTAGCCCCTCCTCCACGTCAGATGGAGGAGTTTTCTTGTCCCTCCATAATCAAGCCAGAACTGTCATTATGTGCTCAGTTGCTAAGTTGTGTTCGACTCTTTGCGACCCCATGGACTGTCTCCCACCAGGCTCCTCTGTCCTTGGGATTTCCCAGGCAAGAATACTGGAATGGGTTGCCATTTCTTTCTCCAGGGGATCTTCCTGACCCAGGGATTGAACCTGTATCTCCCACATTGGCAGGCGGATTCTTTACCACTAAGCCACCTGGGAAGCTATGGTTATTCTAAATTCACTTTATAATTAATAGCATAAATTATACTCAAAAACACTGTGTAAAAGGAAAAGTTTACCAACCATGGGAAGTTGAAAATTAAATATTACTCAAAAGTTAAGTTTATATTAAAAAAAAATACGGTGTCATGATGAGAGTTTACTTTGGTGCAGTTTTCCAGCTGTTGATAAATCTTTGATTCTTTATGGAAAGGATGATGATGAGATTGTTTATAAACTGACTCCAAACATTTTCCCTTCGACTTAACAATTTCAAATAATCTCATCTTTTGTTTGACAACTTTGAGGAAGTGTTTTTGAAAAGCTTTTTCTTCTTCAGGAACCACAATCATTTCATGGATGGCAAGCTGTATAGCTTTGTTTCAGAGAGTATTGCCAGCTTGCATTCAACTCTTTCAATTTCCTCATGTGTAGATGGAGTATCTGATGCAGAGCTTCCTGCATCAATTTCAATTGTCATATTTATGTTCCACTTCTTCAAAAAGTCTTTGAACAGAGTAAGAAATATTCATTGCAATAGGAAGTTGACTTCATTGATGTCACTTTCATTCTCCTCTTGAGGATTTCCGAGGCATAGATGAATGGTTTCTAAATGAATGCAGTTTTGTTAGATTTGAAATTTTAGGGCAGCAGGTAAATTTCTGGGTATATCTTAAGGTGTGAAAAAAAATCAAATTTCAGAATTTAAAAATATGGATACATATATAAAGTGTTGCTCTAGTAAAACCATAAGTATTTCAATACTTAATGAAAAGCTTGCACTGCAATTGTTTACATAGAGGACATAAGGATCACAAGATGCTGGCTCACACACAAACACATCTGAGAATTTAGCAAAATTCTTGTCCATTTCACAATCGTTTCATGATGATGTAAGCCCAGCGTGACATGTGGAGAGAAGGTATTTCTTCTCCTGAGAGCAGAAAAGTGCCCCTGATGTCTGGCCACAAGAAAGCTGATCAGAGCATCAGAAAGTTTGAAAACTCCAAAGTACCCAAATTTAGACTTGGGCACGTGCTAAAACTCATGGCTGCACATTCTGGTCTTGGGGGCAGCTGTGGGGTATAGTTTTGTGTGTAAAACACATTGGCCCCCTCAGGGTCCCTGAGCCAGCTGAGAAACTGGCCCACCCCCAGCACAGCTACATTCAGATTTGAGTCCTCAGAATACTCAGTAATTCTCACAGCACAGCTCTGAATAGCCAGACTCAATGCAGTTGACGAAGCATACAGAGTAAGTTTGGGGGCAGCCAAGTGGGCAATTGTGAATCAGGATTTTGTAAGGAGCTTCCAATAGAGCCTGAATCTGTTGCTCTGCTCCATAAACCAAATGTGAAGTTTTAAGTGAAAATCATCTGCAGTTCTCCAGGTTCCTTTCTCTTTATTTATTTAGATTCCCCAAGTGCAGAGGCCTCACGGCTGCCTACTCTACCTTAGCCTAATTTTCAGTGGCCATCTGGCCAGAGGGGGACAGGTCCAGCATTTCCTCCTTCCAGATAGTCAAATCATCCAGGTTCATCTCTAGCAGTTAGGGAGGCTAGAGAGGCTGCTTTTTCAGCAGATTAAATCAAAAGCAGATAGGGAGAGGAAGGTCAGGGCTAAGAGGCCTTGCCATTCTCCATGACCTTTTTCCCTTGGGAGGATGGAGCCCATCCAGATGTGTACACTCCCCTGGAGCCATCGTGTGCTTCCTGGAGGTTGAACCTGGGTCTGCTTGCCCATGAGCAGTAAGACCCCAATCTACAGACTCTAGGTTGTGGTGAAGGAAAGTGCAGCATTTACTGCAGGAGCCAAGCAGGGAGTCCAGGCAGCTAATGCTTAAAAGGCCCGAGTATTCAGGGAAAGGTTTCTAAAGACAGTGTGAGGGAGAGGGTTGCAGGGTGCAAATCAGCCATGGACAGTCCTCTGATTGGTTAGTGGTGGGGTAACAGGGAGTCAACATCATCAGATTTGGACATGATCTGTTTTCCAGATACTGAAATCCCCAGCAGGTGGAAGAAGTTAACAATACACTGCTCACAAGCCTGCAGACCCCAGGCTGTCTGAAACCAGAAGGCTGACGATACTGACTCCCAGTTACCTCACCACCAACCAATCAGAAAAATGTCCATGGGCCAATTTGCACCCTGCAACCCTCTTCCTCATGTCTCAGGGTATTATCTGGGCTTTCCCAGGTGCTCAGTGGTAAAGAATCCGCCTGCCAATGCAGAAGCTGCAGGAGGTACAAATTTGATCCCTGAGTCAGGAAGATCTCCTGGAGGAGGAAATGGCAACCCACTCCAGTATTTTGGCTGGGATAATCCCGTGGACAGAGGAATCCGGTGGGCTACAGTCCATGGGATCGCAAAGAGTCAGACATGACCGAGAGACTGAACATGCATGCAGGATATTATCTACAGCTCTTAAAGAAGAATTAGAAGTCCTTGACTTTGTTTAATGGCTAAACTATTATTATTTTGTTTTGTCTGACTGTTTTCCTTTGTTTTTGCATTTTCTCACTTTGATTAAATTATTCTTTGGAACTCAGGGAAGGCCTGGGAGACTAAGGGTTTTCTATAAACAAGACGTAGGCAGAGGACATCGGAAGGGGGGTGGGATAGGGGGATCCTGTCCTGGGAAGGCCCCACAGGGTACGGCTTGGTGGCATTTGTGACTCTCACTGTAACATGACTCTCTAAATTGAATTCTTAACATCTTATGAATCTAAAACCATAGTATGTAATAAACTGATAAAAAAAATTGGAACCCATTTGAAATGTAGTTTAATGGACATTTGTGTGCCTTAATATATCAGACATTATATTAGAAGCTGGGGTATAAAGGCAAAATAAAAATTCAAGCATTCAAGGTCATACTGCAGAATGCAATTATTCACATAGCAATGAATGAAGACACAGGCATGGCTAAGACACTTTAAAACACAAAGGAGATGAGGCAAGGCTTTAGGCTTCAGCAAGGGAGGTGACCTGAGCTGAGTATTGAGAGGCAAGCAGACTTCATCAGGCATGAATAAGGAAAAGTCATCTAGATAGAGGAATTGATATGAACGCAGGTAGGGAGCAAGAAAAACCATGACTGTGTTTCAAAAGCACCATGTGATGGAAGCACAATTTGAGCATGAAAGGAATGACTTGAAATTAAAGTTGGTAAGTGAGGCCAAAACTCAGCTGCAAAGGGCAATATCTGTGTCAATTTCTATCAAAATTAATGGAAGCAAGATCTCACAGACTTTAAGCATGGGAGTGCAGTCACAGTGTATGTTTCAGAAAGTTCACTTAGGTGGCAGCAAAAGAGAAATGAAGGCAGAGAAGATAGTTAAGGGCACCGAAAGGAAGAAAGAGATGGGGTAGTAGGCTTCAGGAAGAATAGTATTGAAGAAAGTTGTTTTTTTTTTTTTAAAGATGGAGGCGATTTTAATATTGTAGGTTGCAGGTCAATTGCCATTGGAGATGGAGAGATTGTCAAGACAGGAGTGAGCAGAGATAATTGATGCGGCAAGCTTTTTACCCAACCTTGCCTTAAGTGAGTTCCTTGTAAGTAACTACAGGCAATGTGTCATATCAGTTCTTTCGAAAAAGAACACACAAAATGTTTAATGCCATTGTGTATAGTATAAGAATATGTTGAAAGAAGAGCCGAATAGAGAGATGTCTTCATCTCAGGGTAGATGGAATGACATGGACTAAAATAGTCTATCCTGAAAATGTAACATGATGAATTAAACAAGATCATATCAAAGGATAGTCAAGTTACCAGTCAATTAAGTGATGTGAAGGGCAGTGACGTGAGAGGGACTGCAGTGGAGAAAAGAGAGACCATGAACATCAGACAGATGGCACTCAGAAATCAACGTCAGTCAGAGGAAGAGATCAACATGCACAGGAGATGCCGGTTATTGCCAAAGGGAGAGCAATGACTTGGGGGGTCTTAACCAACGCACAAATCCTGCTTCTACCCTGTCTCCCCATCCCCTTCACCTAAGGTGAACGCTGTGACAGATACACCAGCGCAGCTCTCAGAGCAAGAGGCCAGAAGCGTCTGGAGCCTTTAGAAATGGTTTTGCAGCATTTCTGGGTCTCTCAGGTCACCCCTTGGTAAACTGGCTGTCCACCTTTTTACCCCAGCTGAGCCTCACAAGGTAATAAAGAGTGCTGTACACAGATCACCTGACCCTGAGGTCCTCAGATCCATCATGCCTCCTTTCTCTCCATCCCTCCTGCCTCCTACACAGTGACTCAACACAGTGCTATGCTGCATGGGTCAAGGAGTGTTCACCTCTCCCAAGTGACAGATGAGGCTGTGATGGGTCCAGCTGTCCTTATACCTATCGGACTCTTCCATAAAATGTACTCGGAGCCTGGCTCAGTGCATCTCCAGTTCTAAGGTACCTAAGACTCACCTAGGAGTCTTGCTGCAGAGGCAGGTTCTGATTCAGCAGGTGTGCAGTGAGGAGCCGAGATTCAGATTGCTAATGAGGCCCCAGGTGTGGCCCATGAACCACACTTTACATAGTGGCCTAGGCACAGTTCCTCAGGCTCCTCGGGCTGCTCGCAGGGTGCCTGCTTGGAGATGTGGTAAGTATCGTCTCTGCCTCACTACCAGCCCGGTGTCTCCGTAGTCAGTCAGTTCAGTTGCTCAGTTTTGTCCAACTCTTTGTGACCCCATGAGCTGCAGCATGCCAGGCTTTTCAGTCCATCACCAACTCCCAGAGTTTACTCAAACTTATGTCCATTGAGTTGGTGATACCATCCAACCATCTCAACCTCTGTCATCCCCTTCTCCTCCTGCCCTCATTCTTTCCCAGCATCAGGGTCTTTTCCAATGAGTCAGTTATTCACAAAGGTGGCCAAAGTATTGGAGTTTCAGCTTCAGCCCTTCCAATGAATATTCAGGACTGATTTTCTTTAGGATGGACTGTTTGGATCTCCTTGCAGTCCAAGGGACTCCCAAGAGTCTTCTCCAACACCGCAGTTCTAAAGCATCAATTCTTCAGTCCTCAGCTTTCTTTATAGTCCAACTCTCACATCCATACATGACTACTGGAAAAGCCATAGCTTTGACTAGATGGACCTTTGTTGGCAAAGTAATGTCTCTGCTTTTTAATATGCTGTCTAGGTTGGTCATAGCTTTTCGTCCAAGGAGGTCTCTGCAGAGGTGTCCTTGACTCTGGTGCCATGGTGGGCCCAGCCTACATTTTTGTGACCACCAATGAAGAGGCCTGGGCTTGAAGAAATTTGTGAGTACAATTTCTCCTTCTTTCTTAACAGCCCAGAAAAGACAGGACTGGTGCTCGTGGGATTCACCCACTTAGCAGAATAGAATAGACGAGCCCACAGAGAAATCAGATTTCCAAATGACTTTTGCTTATGACCTGATTTTCATCTTTGCAAAGAGCTCAGGAAATGAGTTGCTTTCCCCATCTAGGCCCTTGCTGAACTTGGTTTAGAAAAAAAAAAAAAAAAAAAACTTGAGGATTTGGGCAAGGTACACTTGACTAGCAAGAGGGATTATGGCAAAGGCTTTCTAGAATGTTTATATTTAGATTCTGCACAAGGGAAGTTCTTTTTGTCACCCGAATGTGTCACTTTAATTTGATAAACAGTGAGGGTGGAGAGACTGGCATTGAGAAAGCTTAAAACACTGTGTGTTGCTTCACTTAGTTCTGTTACAGTGGATTCTTAAGGAAGTTTTATTTTCAGTTCTGTTGGTGTTGATTTTGTTCAGTTCAACAAACATGCATTGAGTGTTGATGAGAGCAGACACTGTGCTGGGTGCTGAGCACACTGAGGTGAGTGAGGAGGAGCTGCTGACCTTGGGGCGCTCTCAGTACTCTGGGGGACAAAAGCAGAGACAGGAGATCTCTGCAGCATTGTCGTGCAAGGAGGTAAGGGAACGGTGTGTGGAGCACAGGTGAGATCTCTTTAACCAGCCTGGAGGTGGAAGGGATGGAGCAGGGAGGCTGCTTTGAATAGAGGACACCTGGCCTGAATCTAGAGGCTTGAGTAGGAATTCAACAGATGAAGAAGTTTTAGAATTCTGAGTTGTTAAATACTATTTCCTTGACTATTTCTGGTTCTTGTCTTTTGGGCACACAACAGTAGCATGTCCTTATCCTCTTGAATTTAAGTGTGGCTGACGGACAGTTGTGCTTGAGCCAAGGAGATGTGAGGGAAGTGATGCCTGTCTCTGCTAGGTAGAAGCTTCAGCTGCCAGTAGTGATTGACCATTTTCCCATCTCCCCACTGCAGAAACTGTGGAAACGATGTTAAGATAAATCTGTCATCAGTCTAGACTCTTGAGTGATGACAATGAGCAGAAACATGTTGTTTAAAGCCATGAAATTTCAGAGTGGATGATATGGCAGCAAAAGATTCGTCTGTTCTGGAACTTCCCTGGTGGTCCAGTGGTTAAGACTTTGCTGTCCAGTTCATGGGGTGTGGGTTTGATCCCTGGTGGGTGGGCTAAGATCCCACATGCCTCACGACCAAAAGCCCAAAACATAAAACAGAAGCAGTATTGTAACAAATTCAATAAAGACTTTAAAAATGGTCAACATAAACAAAGATCTGAAAAAAGAAAAAAAGGTTGGTCTGTCCTGAGTAATGCAAAAGGGCACCCTGGAAAGGGAATTTTACTTGCAAAGGCTCAGAGACATGCAGTGTCATTGGTATGAAAAGTGCACGTGGTTAATAATACCCGAATATGTAATACAGCCCAAGGTAAGTGGGGATTGCGGTGGTGGTTAACTTGTCTTGGGTCTCGGAATAATAAAGACTCATGGGATTGAAGTAAACTGTTGGCCAGATGAGCTATGAGTTTCTTTTCTAACTGAAGACTTTGATTTTACACAGTTGAATGCAGTTCACGGTTTTCTCCAGGAACCACTTTCCCCAAATTCTTAGGCATGGTTGAATACCCTCTTCCGGAAAGCTTTGGCATTTTAAAAAAACTCATAGTACTAAAAATTGTGCAGAGTTTGTATTATCTTCACTAGACAAAGTTCCTTGATGGCAGAAAACATTTTTGTTTTCCCATGATCCTGTATCAGTGCATAAGAGTGTAATAAGTGTTGAATAAATGAAAATGCAAAGCTTCTTTGTGGGTGTATATTGGGCACCTCTTGAGACTGTTTGGTCTCGCCCGTCTCCAGTCCATAGGCTACATAGCTCCACCTAAGCCATCGCTATGGCCAGTTGACTCCCCGTGAGACCATTTGGCTCTGCTCCCTGCAGACAAGCAACCACAGAGCCTTTTGCTCTTCCTGCCACTTCCAGAGGCACAAGTACATGCTGTAGTTTCCCAAGCACCTGCTGAAAAGGCAAAGCCAACCCTAATAAATCTTTGGGCAAATGTTTACTAGTGGTAGATGGGAGGGAGCCAGCAGATCAATTCTTTCCCTCCCTACCACGGGCTGTAGCAAAGAATAGCCTGAATGGAGGTGTGAGCACACGGCTGAGCACGTAAAACCACTGGCTGACACCATTGTGAACCAGTGTCCAGGTGGTAGCACATTGTACCTTTCACTGCTTTCTGTCCTCTGTGCCTAACTCTGTTTTTTCCTATTCTCACTGTCCTGGGCTCGGAAAACATATTAGCACATCATCTTTGGCACAGGTTGAAATTGGTGACTGTGGGATCTGAGAACTGTGGGATGGATCCAGGAGAAGGAGCACACATTGTGGGGATCTTTAAGGTTCATATTAGCGTGAATCAAAAAAACATCAGTTCAGTCGCTCAATCGTGTCCGACTCTTTGCGACCCCATGAATCACAGCACGCCAGGCCTCCCTGTCCATCACCAACTCCCGGAGTTCACTCAGACCCACGTCCATCGAGTCAGTGATGCCATCCAGCCATCTCATCCTCTGTCGTTCCCTTCTCCTCCTGCCCCCAGTCCCTCCTAGCATCAGAGTCTTTTCCAATGAGTCAACTCTTCACATGAGGTGGCCAAAGTACTGGAGTTTCAGCTTTAGCATCATTCCTTCCAAAGAAATCCCAGGGCTGATCTCCTTCAGAATGGACTGGTTGGATCACCTTGCAAAAAAACATTAGCCGCAGGTAAAGCTACCAACTTAGCTGGCACCATCCTTAGGGAGATCACCCAGATGCCTGGTGGCAGGCAGACTTATTTTGGGTTCCTTCCTCTCAGAAAAAGACCGTGACTGACTTAACGGAACTGACATCTGCTGCAGATGTGGATGTGTGCATTATATCCTGTGCATCACTGCCTCAGACTATACATGGTTTATTGCAGATCAGCCCTCTTTCCTTACTCATCCAGCTGGAAATACAGGGTTACTCTTAGAGTTGCAGCCATAATCACTATTTCACCTGGGGAGAAATGAAGAGGAAAAGAAAAAAAAATTGCAAGAATCACCTTCATACTGTTTTTACAACAAGAACTTTACATTTATTTTTTATTTTTAACTTTATTTTCAATCAGAGGATAATTGCTTTGCAGTGCTGTGTTGGTTTCTGCCATATAGCAACATGAATCAGCCGTTAAGTATACATATGCCCCCTCCCTCTTGAGCCTCCCTCCATGCCACCCTTCTAGGTTGTCACAGAGCACTGGATTGAGCTCCCTTTGGTATACAGCAACTGTCCATTAGCTATCTGTTTTACATATGGCAATATTACCCTCTCAATTCCTCCTCCTCTCTCCTTCCTCTGCTGTGTCCACAAGTTTGTTCTCTATGTCTGCATCTCTATTCCTGCCCTGCAAATAGGTTCATGAATAACATTTTTTTCTAGATTCCATATATACGGATTAATATATGATATTTGTATTTCTCTTTCTGGCTGACTTCACTCTGTATAAAGGCTCTAAGTTCATCTACTTCACTAGAACTGACTCAGATGCATTCCTTTTTCATGGCTCTTATTCCATTGTGTGTGTGTGTGTGTATATATATGTATGTATGTATGTGTGTGTATATATATATATATATAAATGTGGCTGTATCAATTTACATTCCCACCAACAGTGCAAGAGGGTTGGTTCCCTTTTTTCCAACCCCTCTCCAGCATTTATTTGTGGACTTTTTGGTGATGGCCATTCTGACCAGTGTGAGGTGATACCTGATTGTGGTTCTGATTTGCATTTCTCTAATAACGATTGATGTTGAGCATCTTTTTGTGTGTTTGTTGGCCATCTGTATGTCTTCTTTGGAGAAATGTCTGCTTATGCCACCCACCCACTTTTTGATTGGGTTGTTTGTTTTTCTGGGATTGAGCTTCAAGGGCTGCTTGTATATTTTGGAGATTAATCTTTTGTCAATTGTTCCATTTGCAATTATTGTCTCCCATTCTGAGGGTTGTCTTTTCATCATTTATAGATTCCTTTGCTGTGCAGAAGCTTTTAAGTTTAATTACTTGCATTTGTTTATTTTTTGTTTTTATTTCCATTACTCTAGGAAGTGGGTCAAAGAGGATATTGCTGTGATTCATGTCAAAGAGTGTTCTGCCTATGTTTTCCTCTAAGAGTTGTATAGTTTCTGTCCTTACATTAGGTCTTTAACCTATTCTGAGTTTATTTTTGTGTCTAGTGTTAGGAAGTGTTCTAATTTCATTCTTTTATATATAGCTATCCAGTTTTCCCAGCACCACTTATTGCAGAGGCTGTCTTTTCTCCATTGTATATTCTTGCCTCCTTTGCCAAAGATAAGGTGCCCATAGGTGGGTGGGTTTATCCATGGCCTTTCTATCTTGTTCCATTGATCTGTATTTCTGTTTTTGTGCCAGTACTGTACTGTTTTGATGGCCGTAGTTTTGCAATATAGTTTGAAGTCAGGAAGGCTGATTCCTTCAGCTCCATTCTTCTTGCTCAAGATTACTTTGGCTATTCAGGGTTTTTTGTGTTTCCATACAAATTGTGAAATTTTTTTGTTCTAGTTCTGTGAAAAATGCCATTGGTAATTCGTTAGGGATTGCAGTGAATCTGTAGATTGCTTTGGGTAGGATAGTCATTTCACAATTTTGATTCTTCCAAGCTAATCAAGAAGATGATACAGCTCTCCATCTGTTTATGTGGGACTTTTTTTTTTCCCAATCCCTCTTTTAAGTGAGAGAGGTTTAATCTCAGGATCTTCAGATGTTCATGCTACTGTGGCAACTGTGTGACTGGCATTGGGACAGGCTGGTAGAGACGGAAGAGGGGAAAGCAGTAAGGATTTTTGCCACACTCGACAGCTTTTAATGAGTCCCTATTGTCAATTCTTTGGCCACAAAGATAGATTTTCTGAGTTTTGTTGTTCAGTTTCCCTATTTGGCTTGCCTTTGGGTCAAAGCTAGAAGATACAGGGAGAAAAAACAAAAACATAAAACCAGGAAATTCACTGTTGCCACATCAGTTGTTCAAGTTTCCACTTGTTCTGCAAATTACTCACCTGCTCCTGTTGACTATTCAGAGTCCTTAAGAAGTTACTATTTTTATTTTGTCTGAAATTTTACCTCTAATAAGTCACAGCAAGATCTGTTTTTTTATCTTGGCCAAGTCCAGAAGGATTTATTGAAAAGACCAGATTATATCTGTACCCCTCCACCAGCAGCTTTTCTTCTATTTTTCATGCCAGAGCAACTTGAGGCTCCTTTACTTTTTGGTAGAGAGATCACCCAGTTTAAGGAAGAATGCATAGGAAGTTTGCAAAATGGAGCAAGCACTAGAATAGTAAAACAGTCTTATTTTGACCAACCTGGAAACTTGAAGTTGCCCTGAGCTTTCTAAAATAATGGGTGTTTAAATGAAAAATTAGTAGGATATAAAACATAAGTCTGCAATGAAAATGTTACACAACCTGTTGAAGAACTAACACACTGCTGTTGGGGAGGGGAGGTTTGGGAAGGGGAGCTTGGGAAGTACAGGCCATGGATAGGGCTTGGTGGATGTGGAGACTGCAGTATCCTGAACCTGTGGCATGGGCAGTTCTGAACTTTGAAAACACCCCATCACTGAGTGATCATTTTTAAAAGCCTGAACAGTAGAGTCCCTCCTCTCAATCACCAGCATCTCTAAGGGCTTATTATAGAAAATCAAGGCCGGCAAGGAGTTGGGTTCTTCTGAGGCCAGTTGCCAATGCTCTGTTTGTGTCATGGTCTTGGACACTCCTAGCCTCAGCCTTCTGTTTCACTAATGGCTTCTGTGCAAGGGGAATTAAGCATTGTGGTGAAAAAGACAAAGAGAATGCCATGTAGTCAGTAGATCTGGGATGTGGCTGTTTATCGTTTGGGGAGACTTGGCTCAGCCACTCGCTTTCTAAAGCTCTACAGCACTGTCTGTAAAGCGGGAATGATAATGCCCCTGTTAAAGGGCTGTGGGAGTAAATGAGGTTGTGCAAAACTGTTCCTCACGCCTAACTCCTCTCCCCTTCCAGGCTCCAGATGAGATTTGCATTATAGATCACATTGTCTGCAGTATTACATCTATCTATCGTCATCTGTAGAGATTTTTATCTTCAAATGGTAAACTTTGCCTATAAAGCCCTGCATAGAAAACACCTACAAGAGCTCCCTAATGGAGCAGTCAAAAATGATTCAAAATCCACATGTATCATTTACATATAACTGCTGTTTGAAAAATATTGAAGCTTACTACAGTAGAAGAATCTAAGGCATTTCCTGTCTCTCTATTATATAAATTGTTGGTATAATAATCTCTCTTCTTAGAAAAACTTGAAATTAATAGGGCTGGAATTACTAATATTTTATTTCCCTGCTCTAAAGGACTGGGTTACTTTGTTCAACTTTTAAAGCATAATAATCTCTTCTTGGAAAAACTTGACATTAATAAGGCTAGAATTACTGATATTTTATTTTCCTACTCTTAAAGGACTGGGTTACTTTGTTGTCCAACTTTTAGAGCAAAATTGTAACTTTTAATCATTTTCTTCAGACCACACACAGAGACCAGCATTATGCTTTGCACTTAGCAGGTACTTAATAAATATTGGTTAAAGTAATTAATGACCAGTATCTCTTGAGTTTTTGACTGCTTCCTATATCAAATTGAGAGGATTCATTCAACTCAAATAGCAACATCAAGAAGAAAACAGAAGAGGCTGAAAAGCACGGGTTTATTAATTCTCTGTACGTTCTAAATTTCGGTCACTTGGAAATCAAAAATTCTCAGCATAATTACTTATTTGCATCCAGATTGAATCCCTGAGCTTCTTCAACTGTGTGTGTTGTCCCACTTCCAGCCAAGCAGTTTCACCAGGTCTGCAGTTTGCAATTATTATGGAAGTTCAGTGTAACACATTATTGACCAGGGGATTTTTGCAGAAACTGCCTGTGGCTGGCAATTTGTTATGTAAGTGAATATTGAAACATCTCTGGTCAGTGATGTTCAGGTAACAAAAGATGTTTTAATATGTCTCTGGTCAATAAGTTGGTCTGAAGGGTAGAAAACCTCCAAAACAACAAGTAATTTATCACTATTTCCAGTCTTTAGCTTTTTTTCCTTCATGGCGACATTCTGTCAAGAAAGATGACTTGGGACATTTGAGTAGACAAGGAACATTGGTCGGCAATGAGGCCTATCGTGATGTGGGCTGCAGGGGGATTGGAGGAGAAAGGGAAGGAGGGTATGAATATTTCCTGAGTGCCTGCACCAGCAGCTTTAGGTAATTTATCTCATGGCCTTCTCTCCAAAAACCTGTGAGGGAATAATAAGCGGTCTTTCTCAAGGGCTTACTCTGGGCCTAGACTTCTACAGTCATTACCGCAGTGAAACCTCAGAACAGCCCATGCTGAGCTGTAAGATGCGTGTCGGAAGTAAAGCTTCGAGGGTTGAATATCACACAGCTGCTCAGAAGTGGAACCAGAATTTAGAGGCACTTAATCTAACTTCCAAATTTGAACTTTGAAGTTCCCTTCTTCTCAAAATAAAATTACCCTTTTCGTGTTTAAATAATGTATGCCTATGGCAAAAAAAATCAATGCAGAAATACTCTCAAATATTTAATTTTTGAATATGCAATGCCTTTACATACTTAGAAAACAAAAACTCTTTCAAAAGAGAAGCGCTATTGTTGATCTGTCGATTCTTTCTGGAGGCTTTTCATGCATATATGGATGGCTTTCTGCCTTTGTACAGTCATGATACTGGACATACTACACCATAAGTTGCTTTTATTTTTTTAACTTAACAATGTCATAGAGTTCTTTACAAATCTGAGCATGAAGAGTTTTCTTTTTAAATAGTTGCATTATGTCCTACTTCATTAATTTATAAAAGCTAATTTCAGAATTTTAACTTTTAAAGAATTTTTATTTTGTATTGAGGTGTAGCTAATTAACAGTGCTGTGATAGTTTCAGGTTAACAATAAAGGGTCTCAGCCATGCATACACATGTATCCGTTCTCCCCCAAACTCCCCTCCCATCCAGGCTGCCACATAACATTGAACAGAGTTCCCTGTGCTAGACAATAGGTCTTTGGTGATATCCATTTTAAATATGGATACATGTGTACATGTCCATCCCAAATTCCCCAACTATCCCTTCCCCATCCCCCATCCTTACCCCCTGGCTACTATAAATTTGATCTCTAAGTCTGTAAGTCTCTTTCTGTAAATGAGTTCATTTGTATCATTTCTTCTTAGATTCTACATACAAGGGATGTCAAATGATCTCTTTCCTTCTCTGTCTGAATTACTTCACTCCATAACTTGATTAAAGTTCTGAGATGATTTTCAATTTTGTGTGCAGACAATGGTGAAATCAACTACCCTCTCCTGAGCCACGTGTTTTCCCCAGTGAGTGCTAGTGTGTCTCTAGGATGTATTACTGCATCAGAGGTAAAGGGGAGCATTTGTAATTCTGATAGGTACTGACCTCTCAGAGGTCCTCTCACCCGTAGAGTTTAACATGCCTCTTTCCCCATTGCTTTGGTAATAGTTTTCATCAGACTCTTGGGATTCTGTCAGTCTCATAGGTGGAAACTAAGTCAGGGTAGTTTGAATTATTTCTTGTTTGTATAAATAAAGTTGACCGTCTCTTCATGTTTGAGATGAGAGACGTGTATTTCCTTTTCCATGTATTACTTTTTCATATTCTCTATCCATTTTTCTATTGGGCATTTTTTATATGTTAGGGAGTTAGCACTCTCTGATATGAACTGCAAATAGCTTTTCTTAGTTTCTCTCTTGTTTTGGTCTTTTATAGTGTTTCTCCCCATAGAAAACTTTCTATTTTAGGTCAAGTTTATCAGTCTTTTCTTTTATCACTTCTAAATTTGAATCTTAATTAGAGCATCATCACTCCAAGGTTATAACTCCCCCATGTTTTTGTTTAGAACTTTGATGGTTTCAATGCATTTAAGTCTCTAATCCATTTGGCAGCAATCCCACTGTGTCTGTTGAAACCTGCATCCAACTTTATATATTTCTAGGTAGTTTTCCAATTATCCCAATATCATTTATTGAACCAGTTTGTGACTGATTTGAGATGTCTTTATCATATGATTTCAAGTCTCTCTATAGATAGGGGTGTGTGTATGTGTGTATACTTTGAACTTCCTATTTTCTTCCATCAATCTATTAACATATTACCACACTGTTCTAATAAGAGAAGGTTTTTTTTTTTTAAGAGAAGGTTTTAAAACATGTTTTAATATCTCATGACTATTTCAACCTCCCTTGCTCTACCCCATTGTTCTTTTTCAGAGTTTTCCTGGTTATTGCAATTTATGTTTTCATGTGAGCTTTAGAATCTTCTCCCCTACCCATTTGGGGTGTTTTAATTGGGATGTATTAAACTTATAAATTAGGTTATAGAAATTTCACACCTGTGTCATGGTGTGTGTTTCCATTAAAAAAAAATCTTAGTTCTTCAGGAGTATTGTAAATGTTATCTGTAATGTTATATGTAAATGTTACATATTCTCATTAATTCTTATTTTGGTTGCCATATTCATGTAGTCTTCTCTTAGATTATATTATCATGTGGTTGTGTATGTGAAAGCTGACATTTCTATTTTTATATCCCTAATATCTTTTTGAATTCTCTTATTGGTTATGGTAACTTTTCAGTTGGTTTCATATGGTCGTAGCACCTGCAAATAATTTTTCATGTTCCTTTTCAACTTTTAGAATTATTTCTTTTTCTTACCCAGTTGTATTTCTTATACTTGTAGCACAACATCAAGTTCTATTTTTGACTTTAATGGGAATATTTCTAGTGCTTCCCATTAGGCATAACACTTCCTTTGGGGTTACAACAGAGCTATTTTATCTTGTAACAGTCTAATTTATCTAACACTATTTCCTTGCCATTTCTAAAAATTAAGAATGGACATTTAATTTTGTTTGTAATATATTATATACCTTTTTCCCTTGCTTATATAATCTGAAGGAGTTTTGTCATTGACTTATAAAACTGGGATTGTTGTATATCTGTATATATATTATATGTACACACTTACCTGTATCTTGTATTTTCAGTGTATAGCATTTTGTAGAATTCACCAGTTACCTCACAGAGATCCAGCTCAGGGTTCCAATGGCTGCATAATCCATTGTTTGGATTTAGCCCATTAATTCAGCCATTTCTGTACAGTAGGCTTTCATCTTTCCTTTTGTCCCCCTACTATAAACGAATCATCCTTATATGTATAGTCTTAAGTGATTGGTTCTTTTATGTCTAAGGACAATATCCTCAGGGTTGATAGTGCGGAGTCAAAGGTTGTATATAATTTCAATAGCCACTTTGCTATACTATTCAAGATCTTACAGCCAGAGCTGGGATTCAGTGAGAGCTCTGACTCCAAAGCTCACTAAACCAAACTACTGCCCAGATGAGAGCCATAAAAAAAAAAGCAAGTCATAAGAATTGACCGTGCTCATAGTCACTAGTGAATGCTGTGCTTCATCTAGTGGACAGAATGTAAACATCAGGATAGTCACTCAAGGGAATCTTTATCCTGCAAGCGTGAGCTTTGTAATTAGGCCGGCTTTGGTTTCTGTGAACTTGGATGAGTAGTTTTGTCTCTTTTTTCTCTTCAGGTATATGGGAGTAATAGTACCTACCTTACACATTGGGTGATGCCGGGCCGCGGAGGGGTGGGGGCAGGGAGGAAACGGGAAGTTAGTGTTTAATGGGGACAGAGGTTCAGTTTAGGAAAGTGAAAAACTCCGGAGATGGATGATGGTGAAAGTTGCATAACAATGTGAATGTACTTAGTGCCACTGCACTGTACAGTTAAACATGGTTAACATAGCATGTTTTATATTATGTGACTTTTACCCCAATTAAAAATTGAAAAAGACATTGTATTGATTTCCTGGTTACAACAGATTGCCATAAACTGAGTGACTAAAAGCAACACAAATGTACTCTTGTACGGTTTTAGAGGTCAGAAGTCCAAGATCAGTCTCACTGGGGGAAAGTGGGGTAGCAGGGCTCGTTGTTTGCGGAGGCTCTAACGGAGAGGGTTTCCTGGTTTGTTCCACCTTCTGGAAGCTGCCTGCCTTCCTTGGCTCACGACCCTGCCTCCACAGTGCATTTCTGCAGTCTTGGGTTCCATTGTCACCTCAGCTTTCCCTTCCTTGATCCCACCTCCTCCCTCTTCTAAGGACCCTTATTCCGTTCGGTCTACCTGGATAACCCAGGACAACCTCCCCCTCTCAAGGCTCATCCTCTTAATCCCATCTGTAGAGTCCGCTTCTCCGGGGAAGGTGACTTGGGTCACAGGTTCTGGGGTTGTGATGTGGGCATCTTTGGAGGGATGTGTTGCTCTACCTGCCACAGACATATACGTAACCCGTGGCAACAACACCTGCCATCTGCTCTTTGGAGGCTTGTCCTAACACTAAACACCAGGTTTTTCATTTGCCTTCTCTCTTTGTCCCTAAAGAAATTCATGTTTTCTTGGCTAACTCCTTCTCTCTTGCCCAAAGAGAAAAGATACGATCCCTTTTGTTGCCTTCTTCTATAAGAGGGGCTTCACTGGTGGCTCAGATGGTAAAGAATCTGCCTGCAATGCAGGAGACCCAGGTTCAATCCCTGGGTTGGGAAGATTCCCTGGAGGAGGGCGTGGCAACTAACTCCAGTATTCTTGCCTGGAGAATCCCCATGGACAGAGGAGCCTGGCAGGCTATAGTCCATGGGTTCACAAAGAGTTAGACACGACAGGGTGACTTTAACTTACCGTAAGAGAAAGAGTCTGGGGAGAACACGGTCATTCTCCTTAGCCCCTAATGCCAGAAGGGCTGCATTTAAGTCTTGAGTAGCAGAAATATTTTCAACTCCCTAAAATAGAAAGATTAAGGAGAAAGGGGAAAGGGAGAAAAAAAATAAAGCTTTTAAAATCATAAATTAAAAAACTTGGGTTTCCAGAGGGTTTCTAGGAAAACAAAAACAAGGCATAAATTCATTGATTCTCAGGTATTTTCTGTAATGCAATAAAATAACCATAGGTGTCTCCTAAATGCACTTACCTGTGGGTTAGAAACTTGCAGTCAGGGCAGGGAGGGTTTGTGTACCCAGAGAAACTCTGCTGACTTTAAGGGTTACCCTGAGGCAGAGATTAGAGTTAGCATTCTTGTTCTTGCCTTCATCCCGGGAAAGGTTGGCTTCTCTGGTTTTCTCCGTGCCTTGGAGTGTGTTTGAGTAGGTTGAGATCAGTCAGAGGCTCAGTGAGATTTTGGGAGAGAGATGAGAGAGTGGAGAAGGAAAAGAAATGTAAGAGAAAATAAATCTCTTAGCCCTTGCCCTCCCTCATGTGTTGAAAACATCTTACTTAGAACTCTTTATCTTGAGGAAGAAACTATAGTTTCCAAAAACCACAATCTTTTCCAAATGATGTTCATTCTGTGATCTCCTCCAAATGAGTTTCCATGCATTTACTATCAGAATAAAGAAACTTCCTTTCTTTCCTCCCTTCTTAGTGTGAATTTTCCACATTTTTCTTGGTCCTGTTTCCCATGGCCCTTTTACCCTGCAAAAGGGTGTGTACCCGTGCATATGTGTAAGAAATGAAGAAAAATTAATAAACTAGCAAGAGGATTAGAGGGCAAGTTGTGAAAGGAGGGTGAAGAGCTAAATTTATATAACCTAGAAAAAGAAGGCTCTGGAGGAACATGATAAAGTTACACTTCACAGAAGCAATATAAATGAAGGGAGGGAATTATTCAGAGTCTCTGAAGATGACAGGACAGAAGCGCTGGGCCCAAACCAAGGCTGGAAAGCTGGAAAGGGAGTCATGATGGATGATCAAGACAGGAGACCTGAGGGAGCTTGTGATGTAGGGACCACTGCTCGATGACCACCTCCCTTCCCCCACCCTGCTTGCAGCTCACATCTGATGGACATGAGGATCCAGCAATTTCACGTGCTCAGTTGAGAGGGGCTACATATGGGGCTTTCCCACCCACAACTCCCTGCTTTCCCACCTGCTTTCCCACCCACAACTCCCTGCTTTCCCACCCACAGCTCCCTCCTGGCCTGGGAAGGAGTCTGG
Source organism: Bos indicus (assembly GCF_029378745.1). Lineage (NCBI taxonomy): Eukaryota > Metazoa > Chordata > Mammalia > Artiodactyla > Bovidae > Bos > Bos indicus. The sequence continues at coordinate 42,133,371 of NC_091767.1, read as the reverse complement.
CCCTGATAGGGATGGTGGGGTCAGAGAGAGGGATTTTGTCTTCAGTGTGGATCTCTGAAAGTAACTTTTAAGAGCCAGACTCCCTTCCCTGAACACAGAAATAATTGCCAGCGTAACACTCCAGTGACTTGGGTTCATTTTTATATTCTATCTTGCTGCGTTTAATTTTTGATCAATTGCAGCTATTTTAATGCTTGTGAAGCTGTCTGTCTAGCCAAGAAAGGAGGACAACTCTTTTTACTCTGAGCTTGATAGGATAGATGTCTGCTGGCGATTAAAGAGACCCCATGCTGCCAATACCTGTGGAGCACAGAGTGGTGAATGGAAGGTAGGGGTCGAGGCTCCATGTCTTACTCGGCCACTGTGTTAGTTCTTTGGAGCTGCTTTGATATCGTGGTTTGTATCAAGATGAATATTGATCTTTAACTCCATTTCTGGCATGGAACTCCTGAAACATTTGCAATTTCCTAAAGGAAGAAAGCCATAAAAGTGTTTTTCTTATGTTACTGAGGTGACTTTTGGACCCCACTTTAGGATGGCAGCTGGTTGCCAGGAGACCCAGTATTGTAATAAGAGGGTTAGAACTTTCAGTTCCACCCCTGACTTCCAGAGAAGGACTCGAGGTTGAATCAATTGCTAATGGCCAATGATTTAATCAGTTATGACTGTGTAATGATGCCCTGCAAAACCCCCAAAAGGACAGGGTTCAGAAGCTTCCCGTTTGGTGAACACAGGTAGTACTGGCAGAGCAGTGAGCTTGGAGACAGCATGGACACTAAGCTCTTTCTTCATACCTTGCCCTCTGTATGTCTTCCGTCTGTTCCTGAGTTACATCATTTTATTGTAAACAAGTGGTCTAGTAAGTAAATGTGTTTGTCTGAGCTCTGTGAGCTTCTCTAGCAAGCTAATCAGATACAAGGAGAAAGTTGTGGGAACCTCTGATTTATAGCCAGTCATTCAGAAGCACAGGTGATTGGGATTGGCATCGAAGTGGTGGGGGGAAGGGCGTCTTACAAGACTGAGCCTGCATCTGTGGAATCTGATGCTGTCTATGGATAACAGTGTCAGAATGGAGTTGAATTGCAGGACACCCAGTTGTTGTCCCGGAGAATTACTTGCTCGGTGAGGGAAAAACCCTCCTCAGAGATTTGCTTGTTAACATGGAGAACCCGACCCCTACTCCTCCATTGAAATTGGTGCCAGAACACTTTTGGCTGTGTAACAAATAGCTTAATGGCTTAAAGCAACAACTTGAGTCTGGGTGTGACTTGGCTGGGTCTTCTGCTTTGGGCTTTCTCCACAGCTGCAATCCTGGGTTAGCCCAGGATCTCTAGAAGACACTCATGAGGTTGGGTCTGGCCACATCCTCTCAAGACTTGAGTGAGGTTGGGATCCGCTTCCAAGCTCATTGAGTAGTTGTGGGCTGGATCCAATTCCTCACCAGCTGTTGGCTTGAGGACTACAGTTCCTTGCTCAGTATTGGCCGGACACCACCCTCAGTCCCTTGTTATGTAGGCCTCTCCAACATGGGAACTTGGTTCACTACAGTGAACAAGCCAAGAGAGCCAGAAAATGAGCGAGGGTCCTAGCAAGGCAGAATGCGAGCGAGACACAGTCAGTCTCATAACCTATCCTGGGAGGTGACTCCTTCCATTTTCCCTGTATTGTGTTTGTTAGAAGCAAACCACTAGATCCAGCCCCCACACAAGTGGTACATATCACACAGGAAGTGGATAGCAAGAAGCAGGACCATTGGGAGCCTTTTGGAAGTCTGACTGACAATCTTCTCCAGATAAGTGGCCTTCGGTCTTGGTTTAATATGATAACACAACATTTTACGAGTGGTTGAACAAAATCAGGGCAGTAAATTCAGCTGCCTGCCAGAGTCTAGAGGATTGTATTAATCTGTGAAATGGGTCACATGTGAAATGATGAGCACTGAATTATAAGAACTCCTGATGGTTACACTTGCTCTGCTAGGCTTTTGGTATTCAAGATCAAATCACATAAGAAGATAAATACTGAGTTTGAGCAAACTCCAGGAGATAGTGAAGGACAGGGAAGCCTGGTGTGCTACAGACCATGCTGACTCACAAAGAGTTAGACATGACTTAGCGACTGAACAACAATTAATCAAAAAAGACCTCTCAGTCCTGTGTCTGCAGGTCACCAGTCTGACACAATTGCAGATAGCATGTTGTTCTAAATGGTTGGCACATAGTAGGGATGCTGTTTTTTTCCTCCTATATTCTCCTTGTCAGAGCATCTGGCAGAAGCAAATGGTGCAGGCTCTCGTGTAGGTCATAATTTCCAGCTCTTATGTGGAACCAAGCAGCAATAATGACCCTAAAGAGGAAGGTTTCATCAAAACACAGAGTGGCTCTTGATTAAATTAAAAAAAAAGTGAACATTAGGTACCAAAGGGAAGGTAAGCTGGCTCCCTGGTTCTCCTGGCCCACATCCAGCCCTAGTCAGAGAGTCTCACCAAACTAACTGGCAGGGGTATTATCTAAAATAAGGTTGAGTCAAGGCAGTACTTTAGGATGATGGGATGTTTGATAAATTATCATGGCTTCAGCAAATACTGAGTACCTCCTCTGTCTGGAACTGCATTGGCTCTGAGGAAGCCAAGATTCAAAAAACCCACTTCTTTAAGTTCTCCTGGTCTATGGAGGACACACCAAGAGTGTGGCTTGTGCCGCAAGGAAGGGCAGATGGGAGGGGACACGTAGGTCTGTGTGGGGGAGGTAGTGATGGCTTCAGAGTGGACAGTGATGTGCCTCTCTCCAAGAGGCGTAATCCTTGGCTCCCATTTTTGCTTTTGATGTCAAAATGTTCTATGGTAGGATTATCTCATTAATCCTTCTAATACCCTAGGATTGCAGAAAGTCACAGGTATTATTCTGCCTGATAGAGAGCTGAGGCTGAATCCAACAATATAAACTGAAAGTTCCCCTAAATCCCACTCCAATGCCTAACAAGATCCCAAGGTAGGAGTATAATCCAGTCTCTGGAAGGAGTTGGTTTGCTTAGCCCCGCTGTTCTCGAATGAGAAGCTGGTTTGAAATCACAGTTCTCATGGCATTTACACACTGCTGCTTTGGGATTAACTATCATTGAAGTGGCTGCTGCTGCTGCTAAGTCACTTCAGTCGTGTCCGACTCTGTGTGACCCCGTAGACGGCAGCCCACCAGGCTCTTCCATTCCTGGGATTCTCCAGGCAAGAACACTGGAGTGGGTTGCCATTTCCTTCTCCAATGCATGAAAGTGAAAAGTGAAAGTGAAGTCGCTTAGTCGTGTCTGACTCTTCATGATCCCAGGGGACTGCAGCCTACAAGGCTTCTCCGCCCATGGGATTTTCCAGGGCTAGTTAATAATAAAAAGCAACTGTAACAGCATTGTACTTTTTTATATGATATTTTAAAAATTTTCTTATTTGATAGCAGCAAAGAGGTCTGAGTTTAGAAAGAGGATGCGTTATATTCTTTCATCAAGCCTTAAATGGTCCAAATTCAAAGTTCTTACAGGGATCCTCTAAATATTAATTGAAGCACTAAATCCAGGATAAAGTGCTTATATGGAATGTATGATTACTCTATTTTAGATCTAAGAGTCACTTTCTCTTCTTGTCATATTCTATTTGAAAAATGTTAAAAACAAACAAACAAACAAACAGTGTTTCCTCCCTTTCTTCTGCCCTAGCTCTTCCTAGCCCAGGTGTTATTTGTAAAGCTACTGTTTTGTCGTTAGATACCTGGCTATTTCCCCCAAAAAAGTGCATATTAAAGTTATACAGGAAATTGCTTCAATTCTCTGTCTCATTTTGTGTCTATCAATGAATCCAAAGTGCTGCTTTTCTATGATCAGAGGAAAGGGAAAAAGTTCTGTGTATTTATTCATCTGGGAGCTGTATACTCATCACCCTGTCAGCCCTGAAAGGCAGTTCAGACAGCATCCATTTAGACTGGAGACCAATTAAATAATTATCAAAGTATCAGGAAGAGAGCAAGGATAAGACTCAGAGGAACACATGGAATCTGACAGGAAAACATAATTGCTGTTTTGAATTTTTCCCTTTCTCACCATAGACTAAACCAGGAGCTTCCATTGACCTCTGCATATCAAACAGGGCTTTGGGCAGCTACTTTGGATTCACCAACCTCCCGGAACACAAAGGAGTTTTCTGGGGTTTTTCAGGCTTAGGAGGAGATGCATTTTTCCCCCCAGTTAAGCTGCCAGGCCATTTGGACTTGCAGAAATGAGCCCTTGGTTCAGGCCTGTGTGAGTCTGTATTCTGGCTGCCTACATATGCAGAGTTTGCGCCTTTGAGCTTTGCCTAGCACGTACCCAGTCCAGCCTGATGTGGCTGTCATCTCTAGGATGCTCAGGGAGAATGGTAGATTTCGTCCTTGTTTTCTGTAGGTTTGTTTCTTCTCTTTGATTCCTTTTCATTCTGTTTCTACCTTGATCGAAGAAGCAAACCAGGAAAATCTGACTCAGTACCTTCCGAAAATGAACTAAAGCCAGCTTCATCCAACCTGTGCACCTGGCCAGAGGTCCTCACGGGGCTGCTCTTGAGGGCTGGGCATTATCCTGTGACCTCCCCATTATTGAGAGAGAAGGAAGGCCGTGTGCAGCCATCCTGCTGCAGACAAGCCCTGTACCTTCACCCTTGATAGAGAAACAAATGGTCAGCAGTCGGCCTATTCAGAGCGGGTTTGGAACTCATCATCTGTCTACGAAAATTGGAAATCTCTGAGGTGGCCCAGCACAAAAGGATGCAAATGACAACGGGTCAGCGGCAGATGCCGAATAATAGAGAGGAACAAATGGCATTCATGAACTTTGTGTCCGGGTGTCTCCCTCAAACGGCGCCTCATTCTTCCCAAGTCATTTTCAATTTCAACCATTCCTATTTTTTCATGTCCAAGGGAGGCATGCAAGGGGCATCTGGACTGATTTTTGCTTGAGGTTTGCTGCCCTTGGATTGAAGTGGGCCTCTTCTATTTCTCTACAGAAGAGTGACATGTGTCTACAAAGCTTTGTAACAGCCACCCCTCCTGCCCCATGTTGCAGAGATGTCTGTATTTTCATGCTGAGTGGGAGGGATGGCATTGAAGGAAAGTTTGCATAAAAACTTGGAATCCTAAACAAAGAAAGTGTGGGCTTGCCAGGGTTGTCATTGACCTTGAGCTTGAAAGCAAAATACTAGATCTATGATTTTTATTAATTTGAGATCACTCTCTGATGTCACAAACCAAGGGGAAAGTGTATACAAATACATACCCACACCTCTCGCCTCCATCTGAGGGGGAGGCATGGGTTCCAGGATGTCCAGCCTCCTCTGAAACACAAGAGGAGAAAAGTGAAACGTGGCCATTTCAATGAAACTGCAGATACAATATCACTGAACTTGTCCAACTCCATCAACACAGGGATAGATTTTGTCTCACATGTAATCATAGCAAATATTTAATGAGGTCTGATTTCCAAGGACTCATCTAAGAGCTTCACAGTGTTATTTTACCTGAGCCTCTTATTACTGTGAGATATGTGCTTTAATTATCCTATTTCTTACATGAGAAAATTGGATGCAAGGAGCTTGAGTAAATTGTTCAAGGGCACAGAGATAAGCATGGGAGAGCTGGCATAGGACCCCAATGAAAGTTGCTCCAAACCTAGGTCACAACCAGGGGACCTTATCAGCTAGAACTTGACAGAAGCGTGTATTGATATTAACAGAAAACAGTAAGTAACCATGAGCCATTTCACACGTAGGTTTCTTTTCTGATTCCTTCTAGAGGTAATAATCTGGAAGTAGCCAATCCAGGGTTGGTATAACTTGTTGCTGTCATTCGATTGCTAAGTCATGTCCAACTCTTTGCTACCCCATGGACTACAGCACACCAGGCTTCCCTGTTCTTCACTATCTCCAGGAGTTTGCTCAGACTCATGTTCATTGATTCGGTGATGCCATCCAACCATCTCATCCTCTGTCATCCCCTTCTCCTCCTGCTCTCAATCTTTCCTAACATCAGAGTCTTTTCCAATGAGTCCTCTCTTTGCATCAGATGGAAAAGTATTAGAGTTTCAGCATCAGTCCTTCCAGTGAATATTCAGGGTTGATTTCCTTTAGGATTAACTGGTTTGATCTCCTTGCTGTCCAGAAGACTCTCCAGAGTCTTCTCCAGCACCACAATTTGAAAGCATTAGTTCTTCAGCCTTCAGCCTTCTTTATGGTCCAACTCTCACATCTATACATGACTACTGGAAAACCATAGCTTTGACTATATGGATCTTTGATGGCAAAGTACTGTCTCTGCTTTTTAATATGCTGTCTAGGTTTGCCATAGCTTTCCTTCCTAGGAGCAAGTGTCTTTTAATTTCATGGCTGCATTCACTATCCACAGTGATTTTGGAGCCAAAGAAAATGATATTTGTCACTGTTTCCACTTTCTCCCCTTCTATCTGCCATGAAGTGATGGCACTGGATGCTATGATCTTCATTTTTTGAATGTTGAATTTTAAGCCAGCTTTTTCACATTCCTCTTTCACCTTCAAGAGGCCCTTTAGTTCCTCTTTGTTTTCTGCCATTAAAGTGGTATCATCTGCATATCTGAGGTTGTTGATATTTCTCCTGGCCATCTTGATTCCAGCTTGTGAGCTATCTAGCCTGGCATTTTGCATGATGTATTCTGTGTATAAGTTAAATAAGCAGAGCAACAATGTACAGTTTTGTCATACTCTTTTTCCAATTTTGAACCAGTCTGTTGTTCTATGTCCAATTCTAACTGTTGCTTCTTGATCTGCACACAGGTTTCTCAGGAGACATGTAAGATGATCTAGTATTCCTGTCTCTTTAAGAATCTTCCACAGTTTGTCATGATCCACACAGTCAAAGGCTTTAGCATAGTCAATGAAGCAGAAGTATACATTTTTCTGGAATTCCCTTGCTTTCTCTATGATCCAACAAATGTTGGCAATTTGATCTCTGCTTCCTCTGCCTTTTCTATATCCAGCTTGCACATCTGGAAATTTTTGGTTCCTCTACTGCTAAAGCCTCACTTGAAGGATTTTGAGCATTACCTTGCTAGCGTGTGAAATGAGTGCAATTGTGCAGTAGTTTGAACATTCTTTAGAATTGCCTTTCTTTGGGATTGGAATGAAAACTTAGAAAACTGGAAATAGAACTGCCATACAACCCAGCAATCCCACTGCTGGGCATACACACCGAGGAAACCAGAATTGAAAGAGACACGTGTACCCCAATGTTCATTGCAGCACCGTTTATAATAGCCAGGACATGGAAGCAACCTAGATGTCCATCAGCAGATGAATGGATAAGAAAGCAGTGGTACATATACACAATGGAGTATTACTCAGCCATGAAAAGGAATACATTTGAATCAGTTCTAATGAGGTGGATGAAACTGGAGCCTATTATACAGAGTGAAGTAAGCCAGAAAGAAAAACACCAATACAGTATACTAACACATATATATGGAATTTAGAAAGATGGTAACAATAACCCTGTATGTGAGACAGCAAAAGAGACACTGATGTATAGAACAGTCTTTTGGACTCTATGGGAGAGGGGAGGGGGATGATTTGGGAGAATGGCATTAAAACATGTATAATATCATATAAGAAATGAATCACCAGTCCAGGTTTGATGCAGGATACAGGAGGCTTGGGGCTGGTGCACTGGGATGACCCAGAGGGATGGTATGGGGAGGGAGGTGGGAGGGGGGTTCAGGATGAGGAACACGTGTACACCTGTGGCAGATGCATGTTGATGTATGGCAAGATCAGATCAGTCGCTCAGTTGTGTCCGACTCTTTGCGACCCCATGAATCGCAGCACTCCAGGCCTCCCTGTCCATCACCAACTCCCATAGTTCACTCAGACTCACATCCATCGAGTCAGTGATGCCATCCAGCCATCTCATCCTCTGTTGTCCCCTTCTCCTCCTGCCCCAAATCACTCCCAGCATCAGAGTCTTTTCCAATGAGTCAACTCTTCGCATGAGGTGGCCAAAGTACTGGAGTTTCAGCTTCAGCATCATTCCTTCCAAAGAAATCCCAGGGCTGATCTCCTTCAGAATGGACTGGTTGGATCTCCTTGCAGTCCAAGGGACTCTCAGGAATCTTCTCCAACACCACAGTTCAAAAGCATCAATTCTTCGGCGCTCAGCCTTCTTCACAGTCCAACTCTCACATCGTGATTATCTGGGTCATGAAGATCTTTTTTTTACAGTTCTTCTGTGTATTCTTGCCATCTCTTCTTACTATCTTCTGCTTCTGTTAGGTCCATACCATTTCTGTCCTTTATCGAGCTCATCTTTGCATGAAATGTTCCTTTGGTATCTCTGATTTAAGTACTGCATTTCAGACTCTTTTGTTGACCATGATGGCCACTCCATTTCTTCTGAGGGATTCCTGCCCACAGTAGTAGATATAATGGTCATCTGAGTTAAATTCACCCATTCCAGTGCATTTTAGTTCGCTGATTCCTAGAATGTCGACATTCACTCTTGCCATCTCCTGTTTGACCACTTCCAGTTTGCCTTGATTCATGGACCTAACATTCGAGTTTCCTATACAATATTGTTCTTTATAGCATTGGACCTTGCTTCTATCACCAGTCACATCCACAGCTGGGTATTGTTTTTGCTTTGGCTCCGTCCCTTCATTCTTTCTGGAGTTATTTCTCCACTGATCTCCAGTAGCATATTGGGCACCTACTGACCTGGGGAGTTTCTCTTTCAGTATCCTATCATTTTGCCTTTTCATACTGTTCATGGGGTTCTCAAGACAAGAATACTGAAGTGGTTTGCCATTCCCTTCTCCAGTGGACCACATTCTGTCAGATCTCTCCACCATAACCCGCCCATCTTGGGTTGCCCCACGGGCATGGCTTAGTTTCATTGAGTTAGACAAGGCTGTGGTCCTAGTGTGATTAGATTGACTAGTTTTCTGTGAGTATGGTTTCAGTGTGTTTGCCCTCTGATGCCCTCTTGCAACACCTACTGTCTTACTTGGGTTTCTCTTACCTTGGGCGTGGGGTATCTCTTCACGGCTGCTCCAGCAAAGTGTAGCCATTGCTCCTTACCTTGGATGACGGGTATCTCCTCACCGCCGCCCTTCCTGACCTTCAATGTGGGATAGCTCCTCTAGGCCCTCCTGCGCCCGCAAAGCCATGGCTCCGGGTAACTCCTCATACAGTATTGTAAAGTAAAAAAAAAAAAATCATACAAGCTTATTTTCAGATGCAGACACATCTTGATTACTCAAATGAAGGAGACACATAGAATATACCAAAGAATGGATAATTCTCAAGCCATTTATAAAGTAATGCAATGATGGATAAAAATGATAAGACATGAACTCTTGGTTAATTAAAATTTTTGCTTAATAAAAAATAAAAAAAACCTGTTTTTTACTTAAAAGAAAACTGACCTTTTCTTTCTTTTTTTTAAATAAATTTATGTATTTTTAATTGAATGATAATTGCTTTACAATATTGTGTTTGTTTCTGCCAAATATTAACATGAATCAACCATATGTATACATATGCCCCCCCCCCCCACCATGAACCTCCCTCCCACCTCCTAACTTCCTGGATGGTGACCCAGAAATCTAAGAAGGAACCAGATACCCAGTGGTTGTCTGAGGAGGCTTTACAATAGCTGAGGAAAGAAGAGAAGCAAAAGGCAAGGGAGAAAGGGAAAGATATACACAACTGTAAGCAGAGTTCCAGAGAATAGCAAGGAGAGATAAGAAAGCCCAAAAGAATAGGAAGGACTAGCAATCTCTTCAAGAAAACTGCACATATCAAGGGAACATTTCATGCAAGGAGGGTATGATAAAGGACAGAAATGGTAAGGACCTAACAGAATCAGAAGAGATTAAGAAGAGGGGGCAAGAATACATAAAAGAACTATACAGAAAGGTCTTAAAGATAACCACAATGGTGTCATCACTCACCTAGAGCCAGACATCCTAGAGTATGAAGTTAAGAGGGCCTTAGGAAGCATTACTACAAACAAAGCTAATGGAGGTGATGGAATTACAGCTGAGCTATGTCATCATCCTAAAAGATGATGCTGTTAAAGTGCTGCACTCAATATGTCAACAAATTTGGAAAAATCAGCAGTGGCCACAAGACTAGAAAATGTCGGTTTTCCACAACAGTATGAGACTAGATATCAATTACAGGGAAAAAAATGTAAAAAATATAAACACATAGAGATTAAACAGTAGGTTTCTAAATAACAGGTTACTGAAGAAATCAAATTAGATTTCTGAGTAACCATCCTAACTTCAGGCTTCCCTAATAGCTCAGTTGGTAAAGAATCCACCTGCAATGCTGGAGACACCAGGGTTCGATTCCTGCATTGGGAAGATCTGCTGGAGAAGGAATAGGCTACACACTCCAGTATTCTTGGCCTTTGTGACTCAGCTGGTAGAGAATCCACCTGCAATGCAGGGGACCTGAGTTTTATCCTTGGGTTGGGAAGATACACTTAAGAAGGTAAAGGCTACCCACTCCAGTATTCTGGCCTGGAGAATTCTGTGGACTGTATAGTCCATGGGGTCACAAAGAGTTAGACATGACTGAGCGACTTTTACTTTCAGGACCTTCAGATTATAACTTCATGCCTGCCTTTGATCCTTAAGCCCACTTTATAATACAAAATATTTTTAGGACCTTAGCCATCGTATCTAATTCCAGAAAGCTAACAGTAAGGGAGAAAGGTCAAAATGTACTTGAGCAGTTGTCTACTCCTTTAAGGAGAGTTTTCCTGAATCTCTACCCACCCACTTCTGCTGAGGCTTCATTGCTTGGAACTGAGGTGGCCACACCTACCTATAAGCAAGTGGGGCATTTGACTTTCAGAGTAAGTTGTCACCTTGAATATAATTAAAACTTCATTTTCAAAGAAGGGATGAATGGATATTAGTAACCAGCAGGATGAGCCAAAGTTCTCATTGACTTTAACTCAAGATCTAGAAAAAACAGCTGTGTAGATTTGGGCTCATCTCTGCAGCCTGCTTGTCTCCTTGCTCCTCTATTTATCATGGGAGCCAAGGAGCCACTTGGACATACATCATGGCATGTCCTGAACTGACCTTAAGACCCCTTGGTGGGGTTAGGTGTGGAGTACCTTAGAAGCCACTCGAAAACGAGCCTTCACCAAGAGGAGGAAGGCATCTGTGAGTCTGAGTGGAAGGTGAGTGCAACTCTGAGTAGAGCTTGGCAGCTGGTACTGAGGTCCTCTCTGACTCCCCTTCTCTGGGGGTTTGTCCATTTTGGGGACTAAGAGGTTTCTGCCTATAAACTCAAGTGTGACTGTATTATTAAATTCAAGCATGTCAGGACAAATGGCTCTGCTGTGGAGGTCCGTCTGAATGTAAGGCAGACAGAGGAAGCTATTTCTTATGTTTCAAGCCACTGATTTGTTGAGATGACTTGAGGATTAAGCATATGGTAGCCAGGGTTATCTACAGCAACATGAGCCCACAGGAACAGGCACAGAAGGGAATGTGATAGGGATCAGAGGGACATTATGAGTGATGAATGTAAGATAATCCTTGATGGCTTGCCAAGATACCAGCAAGGGTTCTTTTCATGGGGCTGGAAATCATGTCTTGGTCTGGCATTAGAGTTAGTAATACGAAGATTTAACAGGGTCATTTATTCATAAACATGCTGAGGCCTGGGGATATTCAAGTTACACTAAGTTCACACAGGCTTCAACTGAATTGTTTTTTGCTCAAACACCAAATCCTGAGGCTAAAAAACACAACTCAGGTGAAACGAATGTAACCCCCTTTACTCCCCACTCCTAAATTCCTCTGCCCCATTTCATACAAACTGAAATGGAAAGAGAAAAGAAAAGGAGAGAGAAGACAGAAAAGTAAGACAGGAAAAATGCAAGAAAGAAGTGAGGCAAAGATGAAGGAAGAAAGAAAAAAATATGGAAAGAGGTGGGAGAGAAAAGACCCAAACCCTCAAAATGGTAATCATCAGTAGAACTATGAGCCATAGTTGGCCAACTATGAGCCAACTTTAGAGCCATCCATAAATGATATCATACAGGATTTGTCTTTCTCTGTCTGACTTGTGTTGTTTGGCATATGCACTCAAGGTCCATTCATGATGTGGCGGAAGTTCCTTTTTCATGGCTAAATAATATTCCATTGTATATATATACATACATAGATGATATGTACATACATACATATATAGAAAGAAATAAAAAATATTTATCCATTCATCCATTGACCAGATGTTTATGTGGCTTTCATATCTTGACTATTGTGAGTAATGCTGCAGTAAACATGGGTGTGCAGACATCTCTTCAAGTAGTGATATCATTTTCTGTGGATATACCCTATAAGTAGTAGTAGACTAAAGATCTCTTCAAGAAAATTAGTGATACCAAGGGAACATTTCATTCAAAGATGGGCACAATAAAGGACAGAAATGGTATGGACCTAACAGAAGCAGAAGATATTAAGAAGAGATGGCAAGAATACAGAGAAGAACTATACAAAAAAGATCTTCATTACCCAGATAAACACCTTGGTGTGATCACTCACCTAGAGCCAGATATCCTGGAATGCAAAGTCAAGGGGGCCTTAGGAAGCATTTCTATGAACAAATCTAGTGGAGGTGATGGAATTCCAGTGGAGCTATTTCAAAACCTAAAAGATGATGCTGTGAAAGTGCTGCACTCAATATGTCAGCAAATTTGGAAAACTCAACAGTGGCCACAGGACTGGAAAATGTCAGTTTTCATTCCAATCCCAAAGAAAGGCAATGCCAAAGAATGTTTGAACTTTTGCACAATTGCACTCATCTCACACACTAGCAAATAAATGCTCAAACTTCTCCAAGCCAGGCTTCAACAGTATGTGAACTATCAACTTCCAGATGTTCAAACTAGATTTAGAAAAGGCAGAAGAACCAGAGACCAAATTTCCAACATCTGTTGGATCATAGAAAAAGCAAGAGGGTTCCAGAAAAAGATCTACTTCTGCTTTATTTACTACATCAAAGCCTTTGACTGTGTAGACACAACAAACTGTGGAAAATTCTTAAAGAGATGGGGATACCAGACCACTACTTGCCTCCTGAGAAATTGGTATGCAGGTTAACAAGTAACAGTTAGAACTGGACATGGAACAACAGACTGGTTCCAAATCAGAAAAGGAGTACATCACGGTTGTATATTGTCACCTTGCTTATTTAACTTATATGCAGAGTATATCATGTGAAATGCCAGGCTGGATGAAGCACAAGCTGGAGTCATGATTGCTGGGAGAAATACCAATAACCTCAGATATGCAGATGACACCACCGTTATGGCAGAAAGCGAAGAAGAGCTAAAGAGACTCAATGAAAGTGAAAGAGGAGAGTGAAAAAGTTGGCTTAAAACTCAACATTCAGAAAACTAAGATCTGGTCCCATCTGGTCCCATCACTTCATGGCAAATAGATGGAGAAACAATGGAAACAGTGACAGGCTTTATTTTTTGGGGCCCCAAAATCACTGTAGATGTTGACTGCAGCTATGAAATTAAAAGATGCTTGCTCCTTGGAAGAAAAGCTATGGAGCATATTAAAAAGCAGAGATATTACTTTGCCAACAAGGGTCCATCTAGTCACAGCTATGGTTTTTCAGTAGTCATGTAGGATGTGAGAATTGGACTATAAAGAAAGCTGAGCGCCGAAGAATTGATGCTTTTGAACTGTGGTGTTGAAGAAGACTCTTGAGAGTCTCTTGGATTGCAAGGAGATCCAACCAGTCCATCCTAAAAGAAATCAGTCCTGAATATTCATTGGAAGGACTGATGTTGAAGCTGAAACTCCAATACTTTGGCCACCTGATGTGAAGAACTGACTCATTGGAAAAGACCCTGATGCTGGGAAAGATTGAAGGTGGGAGAAGGGGACGACAGAGGATGAGATGGTTGGGTGGCATTACCAACTCAATAGACATGAGTTTGAGCAAGCTTCAGGAGTTGGGAATGGACAGGGAAGCCTGGGGAGAAGACAATGGCACCCCACTCCAGTACTGTTGCCTGGAAAATCCCATGGATGAAGGAGCCTGGTAGGCTGCAGTCCATGGGATCACTAAAAGTCTGACAGGACTGATCGACTTCACTTTCACGCATTGGAGATGGAAATGGCAACCTACTCCAGTGTTCTTGCCTGGAGAATCACAGGGACTGGGGAGCCTGGTGGGGCTGCCATCTATGTGGTCACACAGAGTCAGACACAACTGAAGTGACTTAGCAGCAGCAGCAGCAGCAGGGAAGCCTGGCACACTGTAGTCCATGGGGTTGCAAAGAGTCAGACATGACTGCGTGACTGGACTGAACTGACCCTATAAGTGGGACTGCTAGATCATATATTTTTTATTTATTATTTATTTTTTACTTATTATTTTTTGGCTGCACTCGCTGTTTGTTGCTGTGCCTGGGTTTTCTCTAGTTGTCAGCAAGTGGGGCTGTGCACAAGCTTCTCATTGAGGCAGCTTCCTGTTGCAGAGCATGGGCTCAATACTTGTGGCACATGGGCTTTGTTGCTGTGCAGCATTTTGGATCTTCCTGGGCCAGGGATCAAACCCATGTCCCCTGCACTGACAGATTTTTAACCACTGGACCACCAGGGAAGCCCCAGATTGAGTTTTTGAAGAAGTACCATACCGTTGTCCCTATGGCTGTACGATGTTACGTTCCCACCAACAGTGAACATATAAGGGTTTCCTTTTTACCGTGTCTTTGCCAGTACTTGTTATCTGTTGTCTTTTTGATGATAGCCATCTAACAGATATGAAGTGATGTCTTACTGTGGTTTTTATTTGCATTTTTCTGATGATTAATGCTTTTTAGCATCTTTTTATATCCTGTTGGCATGTCTTCTTTGGGAAAATGTCTGTTCAGGTCCTCTGCACCTTTTAAAATTGAATTATTTGCTTTATGGCTTTTGAATTGTATGAGTTTCTTCATGTATTTTAGGTATTAACCCCTTATCTGGTATATAGTTTGCTTATATTTTCTCCCATTCTCAAGTTTGACTTCTCAACTTATTATTTCCTCTGCTATACAGAAGTTCTTAAGTTAGCATAGACCCACTTGCTTATTTTCATTTTTGCTGCCTGTGCTTTTGGCATCCCATCCAAGAGATTACTGCCAAGACCAATGTTGAAGATCTTTTTCCCTGAGTTTTTTCCAGGAGTTTTATGGTTTGGGGTCTTATATTTAGATCTTTGATCAATTTCATATTTTTGTGAGTGGTCTAAGAAAGGGGTTCAATTTTATTCTTTTGCATGTGGATATCCTGTTTGTCCAAAACTATTTTTTGGAAAGGCACTCCTTTCTCCATTGTACGCTCTAGCATCCTTGTCAAAACTTAGCTGACCAGATATGCATGAGTTTATGTCTAGGCTTTCTATTCTGTTCCATGAGTCTATTGGTCCATTTTTATGCCAATAACATGCTGCTTTGATTACTGTAGTTTTAAAATACAGTTTTATACTATAGCTTTAAAGTGAAAGAGGAGAGTGAAAAAGTTGGCTTAAAGCTCAACATTCAGAAAACTAAGATCATGGCATCTGGTCCTATCACTTCATGGCAAATAGATGGGGAAACAGTGGAAACAGTGACAGGCTTTATTTTGGGGGGCTCCAAAATCAATGCAGATGGTGACTGCAGCCATGAAATTAAAAGACGCTTACTCCTTGGAAGAAAAGTTATGACCAACCTAGATAGCATATTGAAAAGCAGAGACGTTACTTTGCCAAAAAAGATCTGTGTAGTCAAGGCTATGGTTTTTCCAGTGGTCATGTATGGATGTGAGAGTTGGACTGTGAAGAAGGCTGAGGGCCGAAGAATTGATGCTTTTGAACTGTGGTGTTGGAGAAGATTCTTGAGAGTCCCTTGGACTGCAAGGAGATCCAACCAGTCCATTCTGAAGGAGATCAGCCCTGGGATTTCTTTGGAAGGAATGATGCTAAAGCTGAAACTCCAGTACTTTGGCCACCTCATGCGAAGAGTTGACTCATTGGAAGAGACTCTGATGCTGGGAGGGATTGGGGGCAAGAGGAGAAGGGGACGACAGAGGATGAGATGGCTGGATGGCATCACGGATTCGATGGACGTGAGTCTGAGTGAACTCCAGGAGTTGGTGGTGGACAGGGAGGCCTGGTGTGCTACGATTCATGGGGTCGCAAAGAGTCGGACACAACTGAGCGACTGAACTGAACTGAACTGAATGCTTCCATTTTTTTTGTTCTTTCTTAAAATTTCTATGGCTATTTGGGGTTTCTAGTGGTTCCAAGCAAGTCTTTAAAATAGTGTTTTCTATTTCTGTGAAAAATGCCATTGGAGTTTTGGTCAGGATTGAATTAAATATGGAGATTACTTTGGGTAATATATTTTTGCATTATTAATTTTTCCAATCCAAGACCATGGGATACGTTTCCATTTATTTGTCGCCTTCAGTCTTTTTCATCAATGTCTTATAGTTTTCAGTATAGGTCTTTGTCCTTGGTTAAATTTATTGATTTTGATGTTATTAAGGGATTGCTTTCTTAATTACTCTTTCAGATAGTTCATTTTTAGTATATTAAAATGCAACTGATTTTGTATCCTGCAACTTTACTGAGTTCATTTACTAGCTCTAACAGTTTTTGGTGATGTCTGTAGGGTTTTTACATATAAAATCATGCCATCTGCCAATAAAGATAATCTTAACTTCTTCCTTCCTGAAATGATGTCTTTCTTCTTGCTTCATTCCTCTGGCTAGGACTTTCAGTACTATGTTGAATAGAAATAGAGTAGACATCCTTGACTTGTTCCTTATCTGAGAGGAAATAAAGTTACTTTTCATCACTGAGTAAGACATAGCTCTGGGCTTGTCACTCATGGCCCTTATTATGCTAAGGAAAATTTCTTCTATCCTCAATTTGTTGAGTATTTTAAGAATCTGCCTGCAATGTGGGAGACCCATTCCTGGGTTGGGACGATCCCTTGGAGAAGGAAATGACACTCCACTCCAGTATTCTTGCCTGGAGAATTCCACTTACAGAGGAGCCTGGCAGTCTACAGTCCATGGGGATGTAAAGTGTCTGACACAACTGATCAACTAACACTTTACTATGAAAAGATACGTTTTATCACATGCTTTTCCTGTATCTACTGAGATTATCATATGAGATTTTTATAAGTTAAAACCATCCTTAAATTCCAAAGATAAATATATGATTCTTTTAATGTGCAGTTAAATTTGACTTGCTAGTATATTGAAAATTTTTGCATCTATATTCATCAGGGATATTGGTCTCTAATTTTCTTGTAGTGTCATTATCTTGTTTTGATATCAGGGTGATGCTGGCCTTGTAAAATGAGTCTGATAAAAAAGAGTCTGATAGTGTTCCCTCTTTTTCAGATTTTTTTTGGAGGAGAAAGATGGGTATTAATTCTTCTTAACTGTTTGGTAGAATTCACATGTGAAGCTATCTGGTCCTGGGCTTTTTTTTGTTGGAAGTCTTTTGATTATCAATTCAGTCTCTTTGTTATTGATCTATTGAAAACGTTACCCCAGAATCGATGGGGCAGGGCTCAGGGCAATAGAGGCTGACCTTGTAATGATAAGTTAGAGTCTTGACTTAGGGCGATGGTTGGGATATAGAGCAGTAGCAGCTCTTGCCCTATGAATGATGAGATGTGGTGGTGTCCTAAACCTGGAAAGTGGGTTGAGCAGCAACTGGGGCTCCTAAGGGCAGATCTCACCACAGCTACAGTTCCAGCCTTAGAGAGTAGGTTCAGCCGTGGAACTCTAGGGAAGCTCCATCAGCTGGGGTTAGCATTGGTAAAGACGGTGATAGAGCTCTGTAATAAAGGTTGCAAACTTTCACAGTAGTGAGGCTTCCTGGGTTCTCTTGCTTTTCTTTTACCTGTGGGGTGAAATTTTTCTGAGGCAGTCCTTGGTGCAGAGCTTGTTTTGACTGGGAGATGGAGTGATGCAGATAATATGCCTCTTATACTTTTCTCTGTGGTCACCCTTGACTTTTTAGCTCTGCTTAATTTGCTACTGCTTCTTCATAGTCCAGAGTTTTCCCTGAGATACTGCCTTTGATTTGTAGTTTATTTATTGTTTTTTTTTTCCTCTCTCTTTTTTGGGGGGTGGTGGGGGAGACAAGTATTGAGACCTCCTAGCCCTCCATCTTGCTTAAATGAAAAACTTCTGGCAGAGGAAAAATGGCCTAAGATGGGAAGCCTGAAATGCAAGAAGGAATGAAAAGAAATACAGGGGAAAATATTTAAAATATATGATTATACCTGAAAGAGCTCAGATTGAATAAAGTGATAAGACATTGTCACATAAATTTGAAAAGAAACAAGGTACAAGTAATATACAGACAACAGTAGCAGATAAGTAAGGAGAGAGGAGAATTCATAAATTTAAGAGTATAATCGGTTCAGTACAGTTCAGTCGCTCAGTCGTGTCCGACTCTTTGTGACCCCATGAATTGTAGCACGCCAGGCCTCCCTGTCCACCACCAACTCCTGGAGTTCACTCAGACTCACGTCCATCGAATCCGTGATGCCATCCAGCCATCTCATCCTCTGTCGTCCCCTTTTCCTCCTGTCCCCAATCCCTCCCAGCATCAGAGTCTTTTCCAATGAGTCAACTCTTCGCATGAGGTGGCCAAAGTACTGGAGTTTCAGCTTTAGCATCATTCCTTCCAAAGAAATCCCAGGGCTGATCTCCTTCAGAATGGACTGGTTGGATCTCCTTGCAGTCCAAGGGACTCTCAAGAGTCTTCTCCAACACCACAGTTCAAAAGCATCAATTCTTTGGCGCTCAGCCTTCTTCACAGTCCAACTCTCACATCCATACATGACCACTGGAAAAACCATAGCCTTGACTAGACGGAACTTTGTTGGCAAAGTTTTTGAATATGCTATCTAGGTTGGTCATAACTTTCCTTCCAAGGAGTAAGCGTCTTTTAATTTCATGGCTGCATTCACCATCTGCAGTGATTTTGGAGCCCCAAAAAATAAAGTCTGACACTGTTTCCACTGTTTCCCTATCTATTTCCCATGAAGTGATGGGACTGGATGCCGTGATCTTCGTTTTCTGAATGTTGAGCTTTAATGGTATTGATTAACTTTAATGTTATTTGATATTTGTAATAATCACAAGAAATGGAGAAATAAAATACATAGCTGTCACTGTAGCAAGTGGAAAAATACATGGAATGTGAAAAAATCAATCCAAAGATTAAAGGCTATGAGATTAAAAACAAACCATAGAATAGGCCAAAAAAAAAAAAAAAAAATTGAAATCACAAAACAAAATGATAGATTTAAAACATGTATGTAGTTAACTACATTAAGATAAGTGGATCAAATCCTCCAATTAATAGACAAAGATTGTAGGCTGGATAGAAAATGAAAATAATAACAATAAAATCTAACTCTAGGTCATTTTTAAGACATATACCTAAAATAGCAGAACCAGGAAAGTTTGCAAATAAAAGGATATGTAAATAGTATAGTTGATTTTGCTACTTCTGTATTGAATAAATTTTAAGGCAAAATACATTGCTAGAGATAACTAGGATCCTTCATAAATGTACATTTAAAAGTGTAGAATAACTCATGTGTTATGAATTAACACAACCCTCTTACTAAAACTTCAGCAGGACAGTAAAAAGAAGGGCTGCTCTTCCTCGTTAATATAGGTGCAAAAGTCATAAACAAAATATTAACAAACTTAGTCTAGGAATAGGTAAAAAGGACAACACATTAGGACCAAATTGGGTTTATTTCAGGAATGCAAGGTTAGTTTAAAAATCAGTTTAGAATACCAATTAATATAATTAACTATATTAAGATATTAATGGAGAAAAATAATCACATCAGTGGACAATGAAAAATCTTATAAGATGCAATATCATTTATGATTTAAAATATTTCTTAGCACATTAGTTGTAAAAATGAAACTACCTGATTCAGATAAAGTCATGCTTAATGGTGGAATGTTGAATACTTTCCCTTTAAAATCATAAGCAATGAAGTTCCTTTTATTACTATTTCCATTCAGTACTGCACTGGAGATCCTAGTCAGTGTAATAAGTCAGAAAAAATATTAACATTGAAAATAAAACTCATTTTCTCATGGGTAACATAATTTTTTTATTAAAAAATATACCAAAAATTGCTTAGAATTAATGAGTCCAACAAATTTCCTGATACATAATGCAATATAGAATAATTATAGTCCTATGCATCAGCATTAAACAGAAATTTTAAAAACTACAAAGCTCTTAGGAATAAATCTGACAAGGCATATGAAAGACCTGTAGAGAGAGAATGATTAAACTTTTTTGAAAAAGTTTAAAGATGACCTAATAAATGCAGAGTTAGAATATGTTTGTGGCTTGAAAGTCTGAATGTTGTAAGAATCATAGCATCTCCCAAGTTGATTTCTTGATTCAGTAGGACTTGTGGAACTTAATAAATCAATTCTGAAATTTATATACTACAACAAATGACCAAAAATAGTCACATATACTCTTGAAGAACAAGGCGGGAAGAACTGTTCTACCAGTTTCACAACTTCTTTTATAATGAAGACAGTATAATATTGGCTTGGAGATACACAAATACACCAGTGAGACAGCAAAGGTAACCTAGAGAACACATCAACGCGCATGTGGCCTCTATGTATACAGAGGCCCCGGGGAAAAGCAGAGAGGAAAGTTACCTGCAGTCAGTGGTGTTGGGACAAATGGGTAGTAATAGGGCAAAAGTTTTGACCCCTAGGTCACACCATACACAAAGTGGATTCTAGTTGAATTAAAGACCTCAAGTAAAAGGCAGACTATATAACTTTGCATCATCAACTCAGTGGACATGAGTTTGAGGAAATTCTGGGAGATAGTGAAGGACAGGGAAGCCTGGCGTGCTGCAGTCCATAGGGTCACAGAGTGAGACACAGCTGAGCAACTGAACAGCAACGTAAAGCTTTAAGAAAGTAATGGAGGAGAGTATCTTAAGGATAGGGAAGAATTTCTGAAGACAAAAAAGGCTTACCCAAAAAGATTGACTAAACTACACTAAAAATTGAGGACTTATGCCCATTAAAAGACAACATAAATACAGTGAAAAGGAAAGCCATAGAGTGGGAGAAGCTATTTATGCTACATATAACTTATGAAGGACTAGTATCCAAAATACTCCTAGAATCCATATTCATATCAGAATATGAAGCTCAGAATATGACCCAGCAAGTCTCCTAGATATATACCAGCAGAAACTCATGTACATGTGCACCAGAGACATGGAAAGGAATATCCATAGCAGCATGAGTTATTATATTGCAATAATCCAAATTTTCGTTAACAATAGAAGGAATAAATAAAGTGACGTGATACCCATAGGATAGAGTACAATTTGATGAAGAACAAACTGTTAAATGTAAAAGCATGGATTAATCTCACATGTCTAGTGTTGAGCAAGAGAAACAAGATGGGAAAAGTCATATAGTATGACTCTATTCTTGAGAAGTTTCCCCCCCAAAATTGGCAAAACTGAAATATAAGCGACATTTAGGTTAAACTATTAACTAAAAAAATCACGGTCACAAAAGGTAGGATAGTGATTACAGACAGAGTTGTGAGTGAGAAAGGCATACAGGAGTCTTCCAGAGTGCTAGTAATGCTCTTCCATTGAATCTAGGTCAGAGGTCAGCAAACGTTTTTGGTGAAGGCCTAGCTAGTAGTGAGTTTAGGCTTTGCGGGCCATATGGTTTCTGTCACAACTACTCAGCTTTGATAGTAGTAGACATAGACAGTATATAAAGGAATCTGCATAAGTGTGTTCCAATAAGATTTTATCATAAGATATTCAGCAGAATGGATTGGGCCTGTGGGCTATATTTGCCAACTTCTGTTCTAAGTGCATGGTTACATAGGTGTTTGCTTTATGATTATCTATTATATGCATTTTGGGGGTATGTATGCTGTAATTCATAAGAAGAAGGATGCAGACTGATGAAAGAAATTTAGCTTGAGTGTTTAGCTTTAGGGCTATGGAATCAGAAAACTGGGGTGTGATTTGTGTCTTACAAGGTACTGGGACTTAGGCAACACATATAACATATACCTACAAAACGAGGGTTGTGGTAATACCTACCTGATAGATCTACTCTGAGAATTAGCTGAGCTGGTAAGGTTAGATGCCTAGTAGAGCTCCTAGCACATTGTATATGCTCAAGAACTTTTTTTTTCCTCTCGTATAATAGGGTCTTTAAAGCACATTCAACTACTTTTAACAAGACTGCAAAGACATTCTGGTTGCTATTGAGAAAAATTATCTACTCTGAAAGGAATTCATGAAAGAATAGGAAATATACATAATCTCCTCTACACATAACATGGAAAAGTCATAAGTAAACATGGTATGCTGCCTACTATTTCCTGGAAACACTTTTTCCTTAACATACTTTTGGTGCTAAATAGAGGATTTGTAAAAAATATTTTTAACTATGTTCCAAATGTAAATTAAAAGAGGAAAAAAGTAGTGTGAAGGGAAAATTTCATTCCTGATTTCCCAAACTGGAATGACTCTGTTTTACACCTCAGGGAACTCAAGGAAGTTTATTAAAGGGATTAAAAAAACCAAAAACCAAAACAAAAAAACCTGATTTTGTTTATGAACGGGTAGAAAAATTTTTTACATTCTAAAACTGTGAGGATGTTACCTTGCCTATAAAAAGGGACTTTGCAACTGTAATTGAGCTAAGGATCTTGAGGTGAAGAGATTATCCTGGATTCCCTGGGTATTCTCAGTAGAATAAAAGTGTCCTTATTTGAGAAAAAGGGAGGTAGGGGAAGGTCAGAGCCAGAGAAAGACTGGAAGATGCTCTAATGATGGCAAAAAGGGCCACAAGCCAAGGAATGTTAGCCTCTAGAAGCTGAAAAAGGCAAGAAGTGGATTCTTCTCTACATCCTACAAAGGAAAGGCAGCTGTGCCCTGACCTTAATGTTAGCCCAATAAGACCCGTTTGAGATTTCTGACCTCCAGAACTCTAACCCAAATTTATGTGTTTTAAGCCACCAAGTTTGGAGTAATTTGTTATAGTGGCAATTGACAATTAATAGAACTCTCATTGAGTTAGGTTGAACTAGGCCAAACATAACTCCTTAAACTCATCCCATGCACTTTTTCGGAGAATTTTTATTGTATAATCTAAAAAGTGCTATTGATGATCTCCTGGGTACCAGGGCTAGTTACAATGATGAATAAATATGATCCTACTCCCCAAAGAGCTTACAGAATAATTATAGAGTATTAGTATTGGGAGGTCTATGGGGTCGCACAGAGTTGGACACGACTGAAGCAACTTAGCAGCAGCAGCAGTACTGGGAGACTATCTCTTAGCTTTCTGTATATCTTATGAGCAGAGTCACAGAATGTCTTTGTTCAAGATTATCTTTTCAAGGATATCTGCCTGTGTAATGAACAGCCTTAAAAGATAGTCTATATCTGTAGCACAACGGCAGTGGCACCCCACTCCAGTACTCTTGCCTGGAAAATCCCATGGACGGAGGGGCCTGGTAGGCTGCAGTCCATGGGGTCGCTGAGGGTTGGACACGACTGAGCAACTTCACTTTCACTTTTCACTTTCCTGCATTGGAGAAGGAAATGGCAACCCACTCCAGTGCTCTTGCCTGGAGAATCCCAGGGACGGGGAGCCTGGTGGGCTGCCGTTTATGGGGTCGCCAGAGTTGGACACGACTGAAGTGACTTAGCAGCAGCAGCGGCACAATGGGCAGACATGCTTACAGTCTAATACAGAAGATTGAGGTTCCCTAAGCTCAGGGTCCCTCTCTTGGAAGGCAGCCCCCTGAGCGTGCATGTGTCATGTGGCCCCCTTTGTGCCACCATGGGAGAACTGGGATTGGAAAACCAGCCCAAGAAAATGCTGATACTCTGGGTGCTGCTATTTCTGTGGAGTCATAGGTGATCCTCTCTCTCTGACCCACGGATTTTGTGGCTTCTGTCAGCATCCATGAAACCTAAGGAAGTTAACCTGTTAGCTTGTAAGTAGTCTCAGTCCCTTCACAGTTCTGGACAAATGGTAAAAGAACAGTGTTCAAGGTCTCTGGGATCACCATGGGGCACAGCCTACTAAGGCTGTTTATTTATAATAGAAATGGAAAAGAGAGAGGGAATATGTCTACTAGGCACCAGGTCCTCTGCCAGCACTTTACAAATACTCTCATTGAGTTTTCACACCGCTCTGTAAAGAGAGATGTTCCAACTGCATATGTCAGCTAGGATAACCAGGTTGTTTCTGATTCAGAGCAAATGGACTCACCATATCCCTATTACTTCCCTTATGACATGCCCTTAAGAAAAGCCAATGTCCCCCAGAAGATTCCAGAACAAGTGGTTCTCAAAGGGGGCTATATTCCCCTGTTCTGGCAATGGGTGAAGATTTTTTTGGGGGGTCACAATTTGGGGTATGGGTATTATCAGTTTCTAGAGGCTAGAAGCCAGAGATACTGCTGAATGAAAGTCCTACAATTGATAGGAGCCCATACAACAAAGAATTATCTAGTCTAAAATGTCAGTTGTGCTGAGGCTGAGAAGCCCTGCCCTGGAGTATAAATATCTCCGACTTTGATTTCCTGAAATCCACTGATTCTTAACCTTACCTTGGTTTTTATCCAAACTTCCATCCTTCCCTTCCTAAAACAAGATCCCACTTATTCAAAGTTATTGCATGCAGGAGAAAATTTTAAATTTTTGAAGGTATGAGGCAGAAGGTACAAAAATCACATTGTCCAGCAAGTAAAACAAATAGTATATTACACAGACCTGCTCTTCTTTTTAAAAACATTTTGTTTTGTACTGGGGTATAGCTGATTAACAATGTTGTGACAGTTTCAGGTGAACAGCAAATGGACTCAACCATACCTATAGATGTATCCATTCTACCCCAAACTCCCCTCCCATTTAGGCTAGCACGTAACACTGAGGCCCTGTAGGCCCTTGTTGGTTATCCATTTAAAATCTAGCAGTGTGTAGATGTCAATCCAAAACTTCTTAACCATCTCTTCCCCCCATCATTCCTGCCTGCCCCCATGCCCAGCAGTCATAAGTTCATTTTCTAAATGAAGTCTGTTTTTGTTTTGTAAGTAAGTTCATTTGTATATAGTTTCTTTTTAGACTCCACATATAAGGGATGTCATATCTCTCCTTTTCTGTCTAGGCAGGCTTGCTCTGAAAGTCCCTTCAGCCATCATACCAGTGGGGCTGGAACTTTCTCATGGCTCATGTGACCTCATGCGGACTCCCACCATCTAGACCACTCTCCATCCTACTGGCTCCATTCCTTGTTTGTCTACTTCTTAGACTACACCCAGAGCTCCAGCTTCCTCTGTATTATGCAGAGCAGGTGTTCAGTTCTCACAAGCCTCTGCATCTAAACTCAATTCCAGACCTACCCCAGTGGCTCTCAAATTGGAGCAAGCCTTAGAGTCACCCAGGGGTCTTATGACATAGCTTGCTGGGTTTTGAGCGTGAAGGTGTGGGTGAGAAGATGGGTTTTTTCCAATTCCCAGATGATGTTTATGCCACTGGTCTGGGAACAACTCTTTTAGAACCACTGAAAAAAAAAAAAATCCATACAAAAGAGCCACTGATTCCTGCAGCAATACAAAGGCCCTACCGAAGCCCTCAGATAAAGGTCTTTCTCTTACTTTGATCTGCCCCCTCTTCAGAAGAGTGTAGTTTTGCAGAGCACTGCCTACAGTGCTCAGTCAAACACAGAAGAGGAAATTGAGGCTGGGGCTCAGAGAGGTTAAGTAATGAGAAGACTATGACCCAGAGCCCAGGCTAATTCTGCAAACCCTGTCTGTAGTGGTGTCCAATGGAAAGGAAGCAGCAGCTGCTGCTAAGTCGCTCCAGTCATTTCCGACTCTGTGCGACCCCACAGATGGCAGCTCACCAGGCTCCCCCGTCCCTGGGATTCTCCAGGCAAGAAGACTGCAGTGGGTTCCCATTTCCTTCTCCAAGGAAGCAGCAGAGCCTTCCAATTTGTGCAATGGTGTAGAGAAGGCTTGGGGAGTAGAATTCACAAATGTAACTCAGGAGTGTATTTAAAAATTGTTCTTGCACCAGCAATGGGGATAAGAACTCACTATCAGTTTTCATTATAAATAATTCCCTAGGACAAATAAGATAACAATGCCATCAAATGAATGGCACTTGCAAGAAGCTCTGATGTAGTGCTTGATGACAGACAGTGGTAGATGTACATATGCCGGTGTTGTGTGCAGGAGGAACCTGGCCTGAAATGTCTTAAATCCCGACAAAACCTTTGAGAATTGAGCATAAATGACCTTCAGAATGAAGACAGAACAAATTTCAGGATGTCAGGACACTGTACAGTGGCCTCTTGTACAACATGGGTTTAAACTGCACAGGTCCATTTGTACATGGCTTTTCCCCTAAGTAAATACAGCACTACCCTACCTACAGTTGGTTGAATCCACAAATGCAGAACCGTGATACAGAGGAAATGCAGGTACCAAGGAACCTTGGGTTGGAAGCGTCCATAATAAATTATAGATATATTTTCAGCAACGTGGTACATGGGCACTCCTTCCTTATTCCAGGGTCAATGGTACATAATTTTCAGAGAAAACAGCACACCTATGTTCCTTTTCTCATCTGGGTCACTGGAATAGTATAGCCTAACCGTGGCTGGGAATTCAGCTTCTAAGGTCAAAGAATGGTAACTCAGGACACAATACTGCTTAGAAAGTGCTGCTTTCTAGGTTTCCTGATATGTTGCTTTGTGTTTATTTCATCTATACTCTTGACAGGTTTCTACATCAAAACAATCTCATTCACAATCATGACTGCTAGGACAAAAAAATCAACTCATGAAAATATCAATGTAATTTTTAAATGGGCAGAAGGTAAAACAAACAGCTCAGAGGTGTCTGATTATCATAGAAAATAGGCAATAATTGATAATAGGTATGGCGGTGGTGTGAACGTCCCTGGTGGCTCAGATGGTAAAGAGTCTGCCTACAATGAGGAAGACCTGGGTTTGATCCCTGGGTTGGGAAGATCCTCTGGAAAAGGAACTGGCAACCTACTCGAGTACTCTTTCCTGGAAAATCCCATGGATGGAGGATCTTGGTAGCTTACAGTCCATGGGGTCGCAAAAAGTCAGACACGACTGAGTGACTTCACTTTGACTTGTGGTGGTGGTGGTATTTAGTCACTCAGTTGTGTCCAACCCCACGACCCCATGGGCTGCAGCACATCAGGCTTCCCTGTCCTTCACCATCTCCTGAAGTTTGCTCAAACTCATGTCCATTGAGTTGGTGATGCCATCCAACCATCCCATCCTCTGTTACCCCCTTCTCCTCCTACCCTCAATCTTTCCCAGCATCAGGGTTTTTTCCAAGGAGCCAGCTCTTCGTATCAGGTCGTCAAAGTATTGGAGCTTCAGCATCAGTCCTTCCAATGATTACTCAGGGTTGATTTCCCTTAGGGTTGACTGGTTGGATCTCCTTGCAGTCCCAGGGACTCTCAAGAGTCTTCTCCAGCACTGCAGTTTGAAAGCATCAAATCTTCAGTGTTCAGCCTTCTTTATGGTCAAACTCTCACATCCATATATGACTACTAGAAAAATCTTAGCTTTGACTATCCAGACCTTTGTCAGCGAAGTGGTGTCTCTGCGTTTTAGTATGCTGTCTAGGTTTGCCATAACTTTTCTTCCAAGGAGCAAGAGTCTTTTAATTTCATGGCTGCAGTCATTGTCTGCAGTGATTATGGAGCCCAAGAAAATGAAATGTCACTGTTTCCAGTTTTTCCCCATCTATTTGCCATGAAGTGATGGGACCGGGTGCCATGATCTTCCTTTTTGAATGTTGAGTTTTAAGCCAGCTTTTTCTCTCTCCTCTTTCACCTTCACCAAAAGGCTGTTTAATTCCTCTTCATTTTCTGCTATTAAGGTGGTATCCTCTGAATATCTGAGGTTGGTGATATTTCTCCTGGAAATCTTGATTCTAGCTTGTGACTCATCCACCCAGCATTTCATGTGATGTACTTTGCATGTAAGTTAAATAAGCAGGGTGACAATATACAGCCTTGATGTACTTGTTTCCCAGTTTTGAACCAGTCCATTGTTCCCTCTCTGGTTCTAACTGGTGCTCCTTGTCCTGCATACAGGTTTCTCAGGAGGCAGGTAAAGTGGTCTGATACTGCCACCTCTTTAAGAATTTTCCACAGGTTTTTATGATCCACACAGTCAAAGGCTTCAGTGGAGCAGAAATAGATGTTTTTCTGGAATTCCCATGCTTTATCTATGATCCAGCAGATGTTAGCAATTTGATCTCTGCTTTCTCTGCCTTTTCTAAATCCAGCTTATACATCTGGGAGTTCTTGGTTCACATACTGCTGAAGCCTAGCTTCAAGAATTTTGAGCATAATCTTGCTAGCATGTGAGATGAGTGCAATTGTGCAGTAGTTTGAACATTCTTTGGCATTGTCTTTCTTTGGGATTGTAATGAAAACTGACTTTTTCCAGTCCTGTGGCCACTGCTGAATTTTCCAAATTTGCTGACATTATTGAGTATATCACTTTAACAGTATTATCTTTTAAGATTTGAAATAGCTCAACTGGAATCTCATCAACTCCACTGGCCATGTTCATAGTAATGCTTCCTAAGGCCCACTTGACTGCATACTCTAGGATGTCTGGCTCTAGGTGAGTGACTACACCATCATGGTTATCTGAGTCATTAAAAACTTTTTCTATGGTTCGTCTATGTTTTCTTGCTACTACTACTTAATATTTCTGCTTCTGTTAGGTCCATACCATCTCTGTCCTTTGTTGTACTCATCTTTGTATGAAATATCCCCTTGGTATCTCCAGTTCTCTTGAAGAGATCTCTAGTCTTTTCCATTCTATTGTTTTCCTCTATTTCTTTGCATTGTTCATTTAAGAAGGCTTTCTTATGTCTCCTTGCGGTTCTCTGAAACACTGCATTCACATGAGCATATCTTTCCTTTTCTCCTTTGCCTTTTGTTTCTCTTCTTTCTGAGCTATTTGTAAGGCCCCCTCAGACAACCATTTTGCCTTTTTACATTTCTTTTTCTTGGACATGGTTTAGGTCACTGCCCCTTGTACAGTATTATGAACCTCCATCCATAGTTCTTCAGGCACTCTATCAGATCTACTCCCTTCAATCTATTTGTCACTTCCACTGTGAAATCATAAGGAAATTGATTTAGGTCATACCTGAAAGGCCTAGTGGTTTTCCCTACTTTAGTTTAAGTCTGAATTTAGCAATAAGGAGCTCATGATCTGAGCTGCAGTCAGCTCCAGGTCTTGTTTTTGCTCATTCTATAGAGCTTCTCCATCTTCAGCTGCAAAGAATATAATCAATTTGACTTTGGTATTGACCATCTGGTAATGTCCATGTGTAGAGTCTTTTCTTGTGTTATTGGAAGAGGGTGTTTGCTATGACACGTGTATTCTTTTGCAAACTCTGTTAGCCTTTGACCTGCTTTATTTTGTACTTCAAAGCCAAACTTGCCTGTTACTCCATCATAGGGTACTGATTATATTGGCAATTATATTATATTATACTGATACTGATTATATTATGGTTCCTCATATTGGCTCTAAGCCAAAATGCTGGAGATTTCAGTTACAGCTTTATAAAATCTCAATGGATTTTCCTTCCCAGCATCCAGCTCCAAGCTTTATGGGTTCAGTTTCTCAGTCGTGTCCAAGTCTTTGTACCCCTTGGACTGTGGCCTGTTAGGCTTCTCTGTCCATGGAATTTCCCAGGAAAGAACACGGGAGTGGGTTGCCATTTCCTTCTCCAGGGGGTCTTCTCCACCCAGGAATTGAACCTACATCTTTCAAGTCTCCTGCATTGGCAGCTGGATTCTTTACCACAGTGCCACCTAGGAAGACCAGTCTTACTCATTGCTGCTGCTTCTGCTGCTGCTGAGTCGTTTCAGTCGTGTCCGACTCTGTGCGACCCCATAGATGGCAGCCCACCAGGCTCCCCTGTCCCTGGGATTCTCCAGGCAAGAACACTGGAGTGGGTTGCCATTTCCTTCTCCAATGCATGAAAAGTGAAAGTGAAGTCGCTCAGTCATGTCCGACTCCTAGCGACCCCATGGACTGCAGCCTACCAGGCTCCTCCATCCATGGGATTTTCCAGGCAAGAGTACTGGAGTGGGGTGCCATTGCCTTCTCTGCTTACTCATTGCAGTTTTGTTTAATTTTGTTTTTGGGCTCTGTCTTTGTAGCGCTAGCTAGCTACATGTGTGTTTGCCTTTGTATAGGTGTCCTATCAAACTTTTGGTTTTAAAATGGACTCTTGCCCCTCTACCCCTCCATGGAAGGTTGCTGAATAATCAGGAGCCTAACTTACTTCTGGCCTCTTCACCTCTCAGTGGTCTATTTCTTCTCTCAACAAATTTGAGCACCTATAAAATGTAAGCTTTTCTCCAGATGCTGAGCTACAGCTGTGCCCAGACTTTGGCACCTGACCCGCCTGGTGCCTCCAGCCTGAAAAGCTTGCTGCTTAGTCAACTGTAAGCTTCTTTCACACAAGATCTATGTCTGCTCCATCTGGGTATCCATCAGTTCCTAGGAAAGTGCCTTTGTCACAGTAGTAACTTAATTCTGTAGCTGTTCGCTATATAAAGGCATAAAAAGTAAATTGCTTCAGAAAATAAATCAGTTTTGCCACAATCTTTGCAGATCTTTTTCTTCACATGAGGGCAAATCAATCTAGTAAAAATACAAAAATCTCTAGACACTAAACTCTTCTAGCCATTAATAGGTGAGAGGGAATAAATTTTCCAACCAACTGACTTTCAAATTTGAACTGGGAGAGAATAGAAGGGAATACCTGCTCTGGATCATCCAGGATTACTTAGGACAGAGGTGGCAGTCACTGGGGACACCCAGGGATCAAGAGATAGTGCCCAAGAGGGTCAAAATAAGAGTAGGAAACTTAAAAGACAACTTTGCTAATCTCACAACTGAAAATTACTGAGAATTCTTACAAAGAGAAAGATATCTGACCCAGGGAATATTTTAAATGTTTGCAAAGAGCCTCTGGCAATAACTATGGAAGTTGCACATCATATATCTTGTCCCATTTGGGAGTTGGTGGACAAAGATGAAATATGGTTTCTTCCCTCATTGCAGGGAAAGAGCCTGCCCTGCAAACACACACTCAAACTGATTTATTGTCAGATTTACAGAAGGTGACCTAGTGGGAAATTCCCTTTTGAGCAATATTAGCTGCTAGAATTCTTGGTTTTGTGAAAGCAAATGTTAGCAAATTTAGGAATATGAGCAAAATTCAAAATGTGAGCCACAACTTGGAGATAAACGAAAATGTGACAGCCTTATAAAGATACCCTGTAATCTCTCCTTATTGACAGCTTATTTGTTAATCATTCATGCAAATATTAATGGAAAATAGATGAGGAATCAATTTGTAAGAACTGATTTTTATTTTAAAAATGTATAAAGGTCATGTATGGATGTGAGAGTTGGACTGTGAAGAAAGCTGAGCACCAAAGAATTGATGCTTTTGAACTGTGGTGTTGGAGAAGACTCTTGGGAGTCCCTTGGACTGCAAAGAGATCCAACCAGTCCATTCTAAAGGAGATCAGCCCTGGAATTTCTTTGGAAGGACTGATGCTAAAGCTGAAACTCCAATACTTTGGCTACCTGATGCGAAGATTTGACTCATTGGAAAAGACTCTAATGCTGGGAGGGATTGGGGGCAGGAGGAGAAGGGGACGACAGAGGATGAGATGGCTGGATGGCATCACTGACTCAATGGACATGAGTTTGAGTGAACTCCGGGAGTTGGTAATGGACAGGGAGGCCTGGCGTGCTGAGATTCATGGGGTTGCAAAAAGACGGACACGACTGAGCGACTGAACTGAATAAAGGAACTTCTACTACAGTGACAAAAACTCAACTATAGATCCTGAATCTTTTTAAAATTTGGAGTTGAGTTGGCCTGAGAGCTAAAGTAAAAGTGAAAGTGAAGTTGCTCAATTGTGTCTGACTCTTTGTGCCCCATGGACTGTAGCCTACCAGCCTCCTCCATCCATGGAATTTTCCAGGCAACAGTACTGGAGTGGGTTTCCATTTCCTTTTCCAGGGCATCTTCCCAACCCAGGGGTTGAACCTGGTTCTCCTGCATTGCAGGCAGATGCTTTACCATCAGAGCCACCAGGTAGAACTAAGAGTATATGAGAATTGGGTAGGACAAATTTCAGGTAGGACCTGGTCAATTTCCATAGGACTTATTGACTTGCCAATTTGGAACTTAGGTGTCTTAGGTTTTATTTTCCTTTTGGAAACTTTTTGAGTATCTTTGGCCAGGTTACTTTTATCTCTTAGTGTCTAAAGCAAGAAAGTAAATAAAAGAAGGAAAAAGAACATCTACAGTTTTGCTAAAGCACACATGCATGTACATTGCACAATTACTGACACAGAAGCATGTGGAAATACTTCATCTTGCTTTTATTAAAATGTCTTAGAATAGTTTAAGTAGGGTATCTATTTAGAGAAACAGACTAACTTTTTAAAATCCAAGTTTAATTACTTCATTTCCTTCCTTAAAGAATCTTCTAGAGATCCCCATTGACTTTGGATTAAAGTTAAAATTCTTGGCATGTTTTACTCTTTATAATCTATTCCTTAACCTTATCTCCTGGCAACCCCACCCCAACCATGGGCCCCTGCTGTGTTTCTTTTCCTGGTATAAAGAGTACCCCCTCTGGCAAGTCTACCCTGAGTCTCCACATCATGCCAAGTGCCCCTCCTCTAAGTCCCCACAGCACCCTCTGCATAGTTCTGTCTTATCTGATAGTGATCTGTCCACATGTCAGTCTTCTTTCCTAAACTGTGTGCCCTCTAAGGATGTCCACATCATCCCAATAGCACTAGGATATAGCTCAACACAGCATCAGTTCAATATGATGACTCATTAAACTGAATAGAATTGCATCAGTTAAAGCACTTACTGTATGTAGGCATGGCTAAAAGCCACCCAAGTGGAATGGAAGCTGAGATGACTCTCATAACACAGGGCAAATGCCCATCTGGATAGACAACATCTCAAAGAGATATACCCCTGTGCTAGAAAAAAGGTGGAAGCAGAGGTGACAGGTTCTGTTTTTTCCCTCTGTTTCCTCTCTTGCATCTGGCCCTCTCGTTTCTTCTTCTCTTTCTGCTTATTTTTCCACCCAAACACAAATGCACTCACAGGCACCCACCACATAAAAAGGTCAACTGCCCACCAGGCTCTTTTTTATTCATTATATTTATTTATTTTTAATTGATTGATGATTGCTTTACAATATTGGTTTGAATTCTGCCATATATCAACATGAATTAGCCATAGGTGTACATATATCCCCTCCCTCTGGAACTTCCCTCCCACCTCCCATCCTTTCTGACCCCTCTAGGATATTACAGAGCCCCAGTTTGAGTTTGCTGCTACTGCTAAGTCACTTCAGTTGTGTCCAACTCTGTGCAACCCCATAGACGGCAGCCCATCAGGATCTGCCATCCCTGGGACTCTCCAGGCAAGAACACTGGAGTGGGTTGCCATTTCCTTCTCCAGTGCATGAAAGTGAAAAGTGAAAGTGAAGTCGCTCAGTTGTGTCCGACGTTTAGTGACTCCATGGACTGCAGCCCACCAGGCTCCTCCGTTCATGGGATTTTCCAGGCAAGAGTGCTGAAGTGGGGTGCCATTGCCTTCTCTGTGAGTTCCCTGAGTCATACAGCAAATTTCTATTGGCTATCTATGTTACATATGGTAGTGTATATGCTTCCATGCTACTCTCTCCATTCATCTCACCCTCTCCGTTCTCTCCGCTGCTCTTGTCCATAAGACTGTTCTCTATGTCTGCATCTGCACTGCTATCCTGCAAATAGATTCATCAGTACCATCTTTCTAGATTCCATATATATATACATTAATATACAATATTTGTTTTTCTCTTTCTAACTTACTTCACTGTATATAATATGTTCTAGGTTCATCTGCCCCACCAGAACTGAATCAAATGTGTTCCTTTTTATGGCTGAGTGGTTTTCTGTTGTACATATGTACCACAGCATCTTTAACCATTCCTGTGTCAATGAATGTCTAGGTTGTTTCCATGTCATAGCTATTGCAAGTAGTGCTGCAATGAACATCAGGGTACATGTGTTTTTTTCAGTTTTGGTTTCCTCAGAGTATATGCCTAGAAGTGAGGTTGCAGGGTCATATGGTGGTTTTATTCCTAATTTTTTAAGGAATCTCCATACTGCCTTCTATAGTGGCTGTATCAATTTACTTTCCCACCAACAGCACAGGAGCGTTCCCTTTTCTCCACACCTTCTCCAGCACTTGTTTGAGGAATTTTTGACCATGGTCTTTCTGATTGTCTGAGGTGATATCTGATTGTAGTTTTGATTTGCATTTCTCTGCTTTATTGCGGAGAAGGTGATGGCACCCCACTCCCAATACTCTTGCCTAGAAAATCCCAGGGACGGAGGAGCCTGGTAGGCTG
Organism: Bos indicus; assembly: GCF_029378745.1. Lineage (NCBI taxonomy): Eukaryota > Metazoa > Chordata > Mammalia > Artiodactyla > Bovidae > Bos > Bos indicus. The sequence continues at coordinate 42,098,708 of NC_091767.1, read as the reverse complement.
CAGTCCATGGAATCTCGAAGAGTCGGACACGACTGAGTGACTTCACTTTCACTTTTCACTTTCATACATTGGAGAAGGAAATGGCAACCCACTCCAGTGTTCTTGCCTGGAGAATCCCAGGGACGGGGGAGCCTATTGGGCTGCCGTCTATGGGGTCGCACAGAGTCGGACATGACTGAAGCGACTTAGCAGCAGCAGCGGCAGCTTTATTGACTATGCCAAAGCCTTTGACTGTGTGGATCACAATAAACTGTGGAAAATTCTGAAAGAGATGGGAATACCAGACCATCTGACCTGCCTCTTGAGAAACCTATATGCAGGTCAGGAAGCAACAGTTAGAACTGGACATGGAACAACAGACTGTTCCAAATAGGAAAAGGAGTACATCAAGGCTGTATATTGTCACCCTGCTTATTTAACTTATACTCAGAGTACATCATGAGAAATGCTGGGCTGGAAGAAGCACAAACTGGAATCAAGATTGCCGGGAGAAATATCAATAACCTCAGATATGCAGATGACACCACCCTTATGGCAAAAAGTGAAGAGGAACTAAAAAGCCTCTTGATGAAAGTGAAAGAGGAGAGTGAAAAAGTTGGCTTAAAACTCAACATTCAGAAAACGAAGATCATGGCATCTGGTCCCATCACTTCATGGGAAATAGATGGGGAAACAGTGGAAACAGTGGCTGACTTTATTTTTGGGGGCTCCAAAATCACTGCAGATGGTGACTGCAGCCATGAAATTAAAAGATGCTTACTCCTTGGAAGGAAAGTTATGACCAACCTAGATAGCATATTGAAAAGAAGAGACATTACTTTGCCAACAAAGGTCTGTCTAGTCAAGGCTATGGTTTTTCCTGTGGTCATGTATGGCTGTGAGTGTTGGACTGTGAAGAAAGCTGAGCGCCGAAGAATTGATGCTTTTGAACTGTGGTGTTGGAGAAGACTCTTGAGAGTCCCTTGGACTGCAAGGAGATCCAACCAGTCCATTCTGAAAGAAATTAGCCCTGGGATTTCTTTGGAAGGAATGATGTTACAGCTGAAACTCCAGGACTTTGGCCACCTCATGTGAAGAGTTGACTCATTGGAAAAGACTGTGATGCTGGGAGGGATTGGGGGCAGGAGGAGAAGGGGACGACAGAGGATGAGATGGCTGGATGGCATCACTGACTCGATGGACTGAGTCTGAGTAAACTCCGGGAGTTGGTAATGGACAGGGAGGCCTGGCGTGCTGCAATTCATGGGGTCGCAAAGAGTCGGACACGACTTAGTGACTGAACTGAACTGAATAATGAGTGATGTTGAGCATGTCTTCATGTTTTTATTAGCCATCTATATGTCTTCTTTGGAGAAAGGTCTGTTTAGGTCTTTTGCCCGCTGTTTGACTGGGTTGTTTTTCTGGTCTTGAGTTGTGTGAGCTCCTTGTATATTTTGGAAATTAATCCATTGTCAGTTGTTTCATTTGCCATTATTTTCTCCCATTCTGAGGGTTGCCTTTTCACCTTGTTTGTAGTTTCCTTTGCTGTACAGAAGCTTTTATGTTTAATTAGGTCTCAGTTGTTTATTTTTATTTACATTACTCTAGGAAGTGGGTCAATGGCACTCCACTCCAGTATTCTTGCCTGGAAAATCCCATGGACGGAGGAGCCTGGTAGGCTGCAGTCCATGGGGTCGCTAGGAGTTGAACACAACTGAGTGACTTCACTTTCACTTTTCACTTACATGCGTTGGAGAAGGAAATGGCAACCCACTTCACTGTTCTTGCCTGGAGAATCCCAGGTACGGGGGAGCCTGGTGGGCTGCCGTCTATGGGGTCGCACAGAGTTGGACACGACTGAAGTGACTTAGCAGCAGCAGCAGGAGGTGGGTCATGAAGGATCTTGCTGTGATTTATGTAAGAGAGTATTCTGCCTATGTTTTCCTCTAAGAGTTTTATAGTTTTTGGTCTTACATTTAGGTCTTTAATCCATTTTGGGTTTGTCTTTGTATATGATGTTAGGAGCTGTTATAATTTCATTCTTTTACATGTAGCTGTCCAGTTCTCCCAGCACCAATAATTGAAAAGACTATCTTTTTTCTATCGTATATTCTTGCTTCCTTTATCAAAGATAAGGTGCTCATAGGGGCATGGGTTTATCTCTGGGCTTTCTGTCTTGTTCCATTGGTCCAACTTTGTGTTTTTGTGCCAGTATCATACTGTCTTGATGACTGTAGCTTTGTAGTATAGTCTGAAATCAGGTAAGTTGATTCCTCAAGTTCCATTCTTTTTCCTCAAGATTGCATTGGCTATTCAGGGTCTTCTGTGTTTCCATATGAGTTGTGAGATTTTTTTGTTATAGTTCTGTGAAAAATGCCATTGGTAATTTGATAGGGATTGCATTGACTCTGTAGATGCATTTGGTAGTTTAGTCATTTTTACAACATTGATTCTTCCAACCCAGGAGCATGGACTATCCCTCCATTTATGTCATCTATGATTTCTTTCATCAGTATCTTGTAGTTTTTTGTATATAGCTCTTCTGTCTCCTTAGGTAGGTTTATTCCTAGGTATTTTATTCTTTTTGTAGAAGTGGTAACTGGGATTGATTCTTTAATTTCTCTTTCTGATTTTTCATTGTTGGTATATTTGATTTTGTATCCTGCAAATTTAGTAAATTCCCTGATCAGCTCTATTAATTTTCTGATAATATCTTAGGGTTTTCTATGTACAGTATCATGTCATCTGCAAATAGGGAGAGTTTTACTTCTTCCTTTCCAATCTGGATTCCTTTTCTTTCTTTTTCTTCTCTGACTGCTGTAGCTAAGACTTCGAAAACTATGTTGAGTAATACTGGCATGAGAGTGGACACCCTGGTCTTGTTCCTGATCTTAAAAGGACAGACTAACTCTTGACTGGAGTATAGGAAAGGTTTAGAGACTGACTGGCTTTTATGGAGAGCTAGCATAGAGTAGGGAACACAGATTTAAATGCCTTCAAGAGCCCACCCAGCAGCCAATGTAACTATGTGAAAAGCATTAAAACCAAAAATTTAAAAAAAAAAAAAAAACTGTAACAAAAACCTTGCTGACCACTGGAACATAGTTGACTGATACATTTCACTGACTGGTTTTCTAGTTTGGGATCTCTGGCCTAGACTCTTGGTGAAAACTTTAATAGTAGTCCCAGGAACCAATGGTGTGGAACTCAAATCACAAATGCAAAGTATTTAGAGGAAGAATGTACCAAAAGAAAAAACATGGGGTCCCAGCATAATCACTGTTGGAAAAATGTGCCTCCTAAATACAAAATGACTCTAGATAAAGCTGGTGACTCAATGTACACAGACATACAGCAGTTCAGAGGTCAAGACCTTTAGACCTTCATGTTGTAGGTCCAAACATGCTGAGTCTATTTTGTGTGTTCTTGGTTCTCTGTTCACCATCCATAAGCCACATGTGGGCCAGATACTGGGATGGAGCAATGAATAGATATGGTGGGGGATTTTTTGTTTTTGATTTTTTGATTTTGTATTTTTGAGAGTTTAATTTCTTTCCATGGTTTTTATTATTATTAAAAAAAAAAAACAATTTTAAACTTTTTATTTTGTATTGGGGTTTGATCTCTGAGTTGGGAAGATCCCCTGGAGAAGGAAATGGCGATCCACACCAGTATTCTTGCCTGGAGAATTCCATGGACAGAGGAGCCTCATGGGCTCTAGTCCATGGGGTCGCAGAGTTGGACAGGACTGAGTGACTAACACTATAGCTGATTAACACTGTTGTGGTAGTTTCAGGTAAATAGTGAAGGGACTCAGCCATACAAATACAGGTATCCATTCTACCCCAAACCCACCTGCCACCCAGGCTGGCACATAACATTGAGTAGAGTTCCATGTGCTATACAGTAGGTCCTTGTTGGTTATCCATTTTGAATTTAGCTGTGTGAACGTCATACTCCCAAAGTCCCTAACTATCCCTTCCCCCTGACAACCATAAATTTGTTTTCTAAATCTGTGAGCCTCTCTCTGTTTTGTAAGTTCATTTGTATCATTTCTCTTTAGATTCCACATATACAGGATGTCATTTGATATTTCCCTTCTCTGTCTGACTTAGTCAGTGTGACACTCTCTAGGTCCATACATGTTGCTGCAAGTGACATGATTTCATTCTTTTTCAAAGTAATATTCCACTGTATATATGTACCACATCTTTATCCATTCCTCTGTCAGTGGACATTTAGGTTGCTTCCATGTTTTGGCTGATGTAAGAGAGGTGGTTTCAATCCCTGAGTCAGGAAGATTCCATGGAGAAGGAAAGACAACACACTCTAGTATTCTTGCCTGGGAAATCCCAGCAGGGTTCAGCCCATAGGGTCACAAAGAGTTGAACACAACTGAAGTTACTTAGCTTGCATGCATGCATGTCTTGGCTATTGTAAACAGTGCTGCCGTGACTACTGGAGCACGTATGTCTTTTTGGATCATGTTTTTTCCCAGATATATGCCCAGAAGTGGGATTGCAGGGTCATTTGTTAGCTGAAATAAGATCATTCCTTAACTCCATACACAAAAATAAACTCAAAATGGATTAAAGACCTAAATGTGAGAGCAGACACTATTAAACTCCTAGAGGAAAACATAGGCAAAACACTTGCTGACTTAAATCACAGCAGCATCTTTTTTGATTCATCTCCCAGAATAATGGAAATTAAAAACAAAAATAAACAAATGGGACCTACTTAAACTCAAAAGCTTCTGCACAGCAAAGGGAACAATAAACAAAATGAAAAGACAACGCACAGATGGGGAGAAAATATTTGCAAATGATGTGACAGATAAGGGATTAGTCTCCAAAATTTCTAAACAGCTTATGATGCTTAACAGCATCAAAACAAACAACCCACTCAAAAAATGGGCAGAAGACCTGAGCAGACATTTCTCCAAAGAGGCCATACAGATGGCCAACAGGCACATGAAAAGATGTTCAACATTGCTAGTTATTAGAGAAATGCAAATCAAAACTATAATGAGATATCATCTCATACCTGTCAGAATGACCGTGATCAAAAAATCCGCAAATGCTGGAGAGGATATGGAGAGAAGGGAACCCCTCTACAGTGTTGGTGGGAATGTAAATTGGTCCAGCCACTATGGAGAACAGTGTGGAGGATCCTTAAAAACAGACATGATTGTTATTCTCCAGGACTTACATGTTAGCAGAGAAAGGCATTCAGTCATCTATATTAAAAGTGAACTGAAATATCACAGGGAGTAGTGGGATCTGCAGAAGAGAGTGACTATTCCTATCTGAGGAAGTCAAGAGAAGTCTCCTCAAAGGGACAACCATTGAGTTGCATCTTTACAGGTGAGTGAAGTGGTGTTTCCTGGGGAGATGGGGCCACAGAGAGAAGCTGGAACACAACCATGAAACACAACAGTGCCTTGGGAAACCATTGTCATTGCTGTTCAGTCACTAAGTTGTATCAGAGGCTTTGCGACCCCAGAGACTGCTGCATGCCAGGCTTCCCTGTCCTTTACTGTCTTCTGGAGTTTGCTCAGATTCATGTCCATTGAGCGAGGAGTGCCATCCAATCATCTTATCCTGTTCTGCAGGGCTTGAGAGAGAAAAATAAAGACTAGAAAAGCAGGCAGAATCCATATTATGGAAGCCTTAGAGGTCTGGCTAAGAATTTTGAACTCTAATCTGGAAGAAAAAAGAGTATTTGAGGGTGTGGCAGGATGATTTATTGTAATTATTAATTTACATTTTCCATGTACCTTCCTTCTGTCAGGAAGGTGTGTGCGTGCGTGCTTAGTCACTTCAGTCGTGTCCAACTCTCCCTGACCCCATGGACCATGGCCCTCCAGGCCCTTCTGTCCATGGGATTCTCCAGGCAAGAATACTGGAGTGGGTTGCCATTTCCTTCTCCAGTGAGAAAGTACGAAGTGAGCGAAGTGAAGTCTCTCAGTTGTGTCTGACTCTCTCTGACCCCGGGGGCTGTAGCCTACCAGGCTCCTCTGTCCATGGGATTTTCCAGGCAAGAGTACTGGAGTGGGATGCCATTTCCTAGTCTGAGCTTTTCTCTTCTCTCACCCTAGGGTGTTGGCAGTGCCCAAAGGAGAAACTGTTAGAAGAACAACATTCTTTCTTTTGTGCTCAAAGCCTCATATTTTAGAGGAGATTATGTTCAACATCCTGGCTGGGGAGGGGAAGGAGGAGAGGACCTGGGAAAGAAAGGCTGAGGAAGGAGAGAGAGATTCCCTCTGTCTGGGAGAAAATAAGGATTGTCACTTCCCCAGAGGTCAGAGACACGAACCTGATGACCTGGATGGCAGGAACTCAGAGAGGTGCCTTAGAGAAACCAAACCTAGGCACTGTTGCTCTCTCCTAAACAAGTAGCTCAGTAGCACAACAACTGGAGAGAGGCCCATACTTCAGGGCCCATGTTGATTTGGAGAATGGGGCTATGGGTGGCAACCATGACAGACTGAATGTTGGAAGCCATCCATTTTTCTGGGCACCATGATTCCTGGAAACTAGCTTCTTGTTTTCATGGACTACTCTAAGGAAAGAGAAAGACCTCCACTGAGTGCTGTGTGACTGAGTTTCCTGCCAGCTGTAAGAACAGGGGCTTAGAATTAGATTTAATTGGATTTTTTAAAATGTGATATTCATCAAACACTCAAATCTGCAAAGTAAAATTTACATATACACCATGAAAAATTTTACAAAGGAAATAAATAACATGCCCACACTGGTGTTAAAGGAAGGATAATGTTTGAGAAAATTTCTGACATTGATGAACTTTATTGCAATTGGGGAATCAGATCTTTCCAGAAAGTAGTAAAATGGGACAAGGGGCCAGAGAGAGGGTGCTCAAGGGAGACAGAATATGAGTCTTCTAGAAATGTAAGCCCCACCTCCCACGCCAGAGAGGAGGCACGTAGCCTGGCATCTGTGCCAGTGGATATACTAACACCTCTGGAAATGATAATGTGACGCGGCCTGCCCAATTCAGTCTTGAAAATATCTGTAACAGTAAAATATATTTTTTAACGTTGGCCACAGGGTACAAACTTTCAGTTATAAGATGAGTAAGTTCTGGGGATCTAACGTACAGAATGCCGCCGCTGCTGCTAAGTCGCTTCAGTCGTGTCCGACTCTGCGCGACACCATAGACGGCAGCCCACTAGGCTGCCCCGTCCCTGGGATTCTCCAGGCAAGAACACTGGAGTGGGTTGCCATTTCCTTCTCCAATGCATGAAAGTGAAAAGTGAAAGTGAAGTCCCTCAGTCGTGTCCAACTCTTAGCGACCCCATGGACTGCAGCCTACCAGGCTCCTCCGTCCATGGGATTTTCCAGGCAAGAGTACTGGAGTGGGGTGCCACTGCCTTCTCCGAACGTACAAAATAATGGCTAATTAATACTGTGATGTACACTTGAAATTTGCTATGAGAGTAGACCATAACTGTTCTCACCATACACACACACACACACACACACACACACACACACTAGCAGTGTGAGGTGATAAACGTGTTAATTAACTTGACTGTGGCCACTATTTCACAATGTATATGTATTTTATATCATCACACTGTTGTTCCTGTTCAGTTGCTGAGTCATGTCCAGCTCTTTGTGACCCCATGGACTGCAGCACGCCAGGCGCCCCTGTCCTTCATTATCTCCCAGAATTTGCTCAAATTCATGTCCATTGAGTCGATGATGCTATCTAACCATCTCATTCTCTGCTTTCCCCTTCTCCTTTTGCCTTCAGTCTTCCCCAGCATCAATTATACACCCTAAATATATACAATTTTTGTCAATCATACCTCATTAACAATACCTCAATGAAAAAATACACCAATTTTTGTTTATTATGCCTTATAAAAACAAATAAGTTTTTAATAAAACAATACTTTTTTTATCTTAGAAATACATGTAAAATATACAAAAAAAGTTTTTGTTGTCAAATATATATTTCAAAGTCTCACATGTGATCATAAGTTTAAAAAAGAACCTCAGCATTATTGGGTCCAAGTTCATTCCTTCAGGCATAAAGTATTATTGTTCCTATTTAAAAAATAAAAATCTAAAATTTCAAAGAGATGACATTCATTAAAGCATTTATTCAGTGTACATGATCTGAGCACCACTATATCCCAGACATGGCATTGAGAATGACCTTGGAGAAGCTGAGTGATGGGAAACAAATACATAAGTAAAAGTTGATAACACACATCTTGATAAGTGGTGCACATTTGTACATTTTTCTTTGGAATATCTGCCTCTGACAATGACCCATTTTCTCTGAAAACTCTCCTTCCTCTCTCTCCCCTCAGTACTGACCTCTGGCAGATGTGTTTTGCAATTTAATTCAACAGTCTGGTTTTAATTAATTGTATCTGTTGTGGTCACTGGACTAAAGCGGGTACAATTAAGTTCCCTTTTCAGGGAATTTAGAATGGGCTTGAGTAATGGTTTCTTAGTCTGGGTTTGTCTCACGGGTCAAAGACAGTTTTAGTGGATTATGTATTTTGATGAATTTCATCAAAACTTTCTAAATTATTCACATAAAGTTCAGAATAACTTATCTTTTTATATCTGCAGCATCTACAGTGGTAGCCTTTTTCATTCCTGAAATTGGTTATTAGTGCTTTTTGCATCCCTCAGATCAGTCTTGCAGTATTACAAAAGGTTTGTGAATTACATTAGCTTTTCAATAACCAATAGTTGACTTTGTTAGTCCTCTCTATTTTATGCTTGTTTCTGTTTCATTAAATTTTGCTCTTTATGATTTTCTTTCTTCTATTGTCTTTAATTGTATGGTTCTTTCTCCAAATATCTTGAGATGATTGCTTTGCTCATTCATTTTTAACCTATTTTCCTCTCTAATTAAAATATTCAAGGCTATACATTTCTAACTACTGTTGAAATTGCATCCCATATGGTTGGAAACTTTTACTACAGCTAAGCTGAAAATCTTCCAAATTTACATTATGATTTCTGCTTTGAAATCATATATGGGCTTTTGTGAAGTTTATTTCTTAATTTCCAAATATAAAGGAAAATTTCTAGGCATCTTTTTGTTATTGACTACTAGTTTTGTTGAACCATGGTCAGATAGCAGAATTTCAATCCTTTGGGATTTGTATAGTGCTGTCCAAGATGTGACCAATTTTTGTGAATGCTTCATGTTTCCTTGGAATAATTGTATATTCTGCAATTCTTGAGCACAGCATTCTATTTTTGTTGCTGTTCAGTCACTCAGTTTTGTCCTACTCTTTGCGACTCCATGAGCTGTAGCACACCAGGCTTCCCCGTCCTTCACTCTCTCTCTGATTATCTATTAAATAAAATTTGTTCATGCTTAAATCTTCTATGAGAGCTTTGCTTTTTGGTTTTTGGCCTTTGTGTTTCATTAGTTCTTTTTGTAATTTTATTTTTGGCCTTGCTTGGTTTCTGTTGCTGTGTGGGCTTTTCTCTACATGTGGCAAACAAAAGCTGCTCTCTAGTCATGGTTTGCAGATTTCTCATTGCAGTGGCTTCTCATTGTGATTGCTTCTCTTATTGCAGAGCCTGGGCCCTAGAGCATGCAGGCTTCAGTAATTGTGGCACATGGGTTCAGTAGTTCCAGCTCCGCGGCTCTAGAGAACAGGCTCAATAGTTGTGGTGCATGGGATTAGTTGCTCCACGGCCTGTGGGATATTCCAGATCCAGGATCAAACCCATACCTCCTGTATTGGTAGGCAGAGTTTTTTTTTAACAACTGAGCCCCCTCTGTTTCATTAGTTCTTAACAGTGTGTTAATATCTCCCAATGTGATTGTGGATTTGCTTATTTCTTCTTAGACTTTTGCTTTTTTCTTTTTATATTTTGGTTTACATATATTTGAGGCTATATTATTATGGACATATAGTTTTAAAGTGTGTTATATCTTCTTGGTAAATTTAACTTGGTATAAACTGCTTGGCTGACATAGTTTTTTAAGCCTTTAAGTTTATTTTGTCTGACATTAATATACATATACACTTCTGTCTCTTGTTAGCACAATACATCTTTTTCCGCTCTTTAACATTTTAACCTTTTGATGCCGAAAACTCTGTATGCTGGTACAGGATAAAATCTTGGAGACATGGTTTGGGTGAAGTAGAAAAGAATAGCTTTATTGCTTTGCCAAGCCAAGAGGGACACGGCATGCTCTTGCTTCTCAAAAAGTCTTGTGTACCAACCGGGAAGGATTTGATGAGAAGTTTGACTGACACTTCACACTTGATAGCAACAGTTCAAGGGTGGGGTTGCTGATAAGATTAATGTGTGTGCAGGGCCTGCATTCCTTTCACCTGGCTTTAGGTGGTCTTCAGATGAGCTTCTCTGGTTTTCAAGGCCATCAAAGTGTATCCTTCTCTCTGGAATGAGGATTGTTTCATCTCCAATTTATTGAGGGTTTCAGTTCTGTAAAGAGCTTGAAAGATGCTGTTAGCTGCATCCCTTGAGGCAGCATCAGGACCCTGCCCCAAGCTACACTGTTGTTTCTTGGCTGCTCCTCCCTTGCCTCTGCATTCCCTCCCTTTCCTGGCTAGCAGCGGTTCAGTTCTGCCCTTTGGAACTCAGGGAAGGTCATGGAGGCTGTTCCCTACAAACAAGAAAGAGGGAGATAGGAAGGTTTCCATGCCCAGGAGGCCCACAGGGTCCCACTTCATTTCACTATCCATATTCTTTTATTTTATGTGACTCATAAATAAGTTGTTGGGTTTTTTATCCAGTATGTTGATCTTTATCTTTTAACTAGACCATGTGGTTCATTTATAATTAATCATTTCCATGTTTGGTTTATTGTTTACTCTCATGTTTTGTGTTATGGCTTTGGTTTTGTTTCTTTTTTGACCCCATGCTTGTTTTCTTTTGCATTGATTAAGCATTTTTTTATAATTTCCTTTTTCCCCTGTATTTGTTTGAAAGTTATAATTCTGTTTAAATTCACTAATGGTTACCTCCCCTGGAGGAGAGCACGGAAGTCTACTCTAGTAGTTTTTCCCGGACAATCCCTTGTACAGAGGAGCCTGGTGGGCTACCGACCATGGGGTGGCAAAGAGTCAGACATGACTGAAGTGACTTAGCACACACGCAATGGTTAACCTACAGATTACAAAACACATTCATCACATCTATACTTAATACATTCACCATCTGCCTTACAAGTTTTTAAACCTTAATAATTCTATTAACTGCCACCATCCTGTAACTTAAATATCATTTATAGTCAATATCTACTTATATTTCCCACATATTCATGCTTTCTTTTCTCTTCTTCCCTTCTTGCACCTCAAACCTTCCATTATAGATCACTTTATCACTTCTTTTCAACCCAAAGAACATTCTTTAAAATATCCTTTAGTGAAGCTCTGTTAATGGCACACTTTCTTATTTCTTGAAAATACTGTATTTCATGTCACTATTGAAAGTTATTTTGAATTGGATGGAAGTTCTGGGTTGGACAGGGCTTCCCTGGTGGCTCAGATGGTAAAGAATTTGCCTACAATACAGGAGACCTGGGTTCAATTCCTGGGCCAAGAAGATCCTCTGGAGAAGGGAACGGCACCTCCATTATTCTTGCCTGGAGAATTCCATGGACAGAGGACCGTGAAGGGCTACAGTCCATGGGGTCACAAAGAGTCAGACATGGCAGTGACTAACACTTTCGCTTTCTGGGTTGAACATTATTATTTCTCAGCATCTTAAAGATACCATTCCAGTATATTCCAGCTTTCATTTTTACCACTGAGATGCTAGCTTTGAATCTGTTATTTGGACAGTATATCACTTTTTCTCTGTTCTCAGACTTCGTCTGTAGTGTCTTACTGCTTTCTGATGCCATGTCAAGGTGTAGATTTCTTTCAATGTATCCTGCTTGAGGTTCATTGGAATTCTTAGGAAAAAAAATTTATGGGTCAGGCACTGCATCTGTTGTCAAAAGTATCTTGTTATTATACTTTTAAATATTGCCACTACCAGATTCTCTTTTTCCTTTCCTCCATGAAATCTAATTAGAACTATGAATTTTAGACCTTATTTTTTTTCTTCAAGTCTTTTAAGCTCACTTTTATTTTCCATTTTATAGTCTTTTATGGATTGTGGGTAATTTTTGAGGCTTCAAATCATTAACTCTTCAGCTAAATTAATTTCCTGTTAAACTTGAATTTTAAAATTATTATGTTTTGATTTTGTTTCTTGGTTTAAAAAAAAAATCTTCTTGGTTATAGTCCTGTTCCCTATAGACAATTTTAACTTTGTCTTTTATAATGTAAACACAGTACCTGTAGTACGTAACTTCTGTGTCTGATAATGCCAGCATTTGAAATATTTCAGTCTTTTGCTGTCTTTTGTTGATGTTCTTTGTGTTTGTGAAGCACTACTTCATGTTCTTGAAACATTTGTTTTTTTTGTGGGTACTTTCCTTGGAAAAATTGAGGATTGTGATAAAGGTTCATTCCCCTGGACAGAATTTGCTGTTTCTCTGCCATGAACCCATGAGTACTACAGTCTGAGTTCCTTAATAATAGGTTTTTTTTAAAGGTTAATCATTTGTGTTTGTTTTTGAACTACTTGGGTGATTTGAATTTGGGCTGCGAATCCATATCTGATTATTTATTTGCCTGCTCTTATGTTAAAAGTACAGCCATCTGGGGGTGTTCCAGTCTTATGAGAGATTACACATTGGATCCCCTCCTTTGGGGAGGTCTTTCTCTTCTATCCCTTATGCATATGACCCATGAACACTTAGACTCTAGTTTATCAGGTTTGATAAATGGCTTCGAGGCAGAAGCGACTTCTGTGTTCCTCTTGCATCTATGGGTTTCTACATTCACGTGGATTTTGCACTGATAAAATCTCTTTATTTTTTATCCCTCTATTTTCCTCTTAGATACTTTGAAAAGGTGTTTTCTGTATTTTATCATTTATTTCAGTTCTCAACATTAGAAGGGTTAGTTCAGATACTAAGCTAAATGTGTATCAAAAAGAGAAGTCCACTTTACTTTTGAATGGTAATTTAATGTTAATCCTTAAAAGTAGTTTTTTATTTTTCTTTTTTAAAAAAATTATTTATTTTACTTGGAGCATAATTACTTCACAATATTGTGGTGGTTTTTGCCGTACATCAGTATGAATCAGTCATAGATATATACGTGTCCCCTCCATCTGCACCCCAACTCCCACCTCCCTCCCCACCCCATCCCTCTAGGTTGTCCCAGAGCACTAGCTTTGGGTACCCTGTGTCCTATGTCAAACTTGCACTGCTTATCTATTTTACATATGGTAATGTTTATGTTTCAATGTTATTCTCTCAAATCATCCCACCCTCTTCTTCTTCCACTGAGTCCAAAAGTCTGTTTTTTGTGTCTGTGTCTTCTTTGTTGTCCTGTGTATAGGATCATCAGTACCATCTTTCTAGAGTCTGTATATATGCGTAAATATGTGATATTTTTCTTTCTCTTTCTAACTGATTTCACTCTGTATAATCGGGTCTAGGTTCATCTACCTCATTAGAACTGACTCAAATGTATTCCTTTTTATAGCTGAGTAATATTCTATTGTGTGTATGTACCACAACTTCCTTATCCATTCATCTGCCAATGGACTTCTAGGTTGCTTCCATGTCTCAGCTATTATGAATAGTGCAGTAATGAATAGCACTAATGTAAAGATACATGTGTCTTTTTCAATTCTGGTTTCCTCAGGGTATATACACAGTAGTTGGACTGCTGGGTCATATGATAGTTTTATTACTGGTCTTTTAAGGAAATTCCATACTGTTCTCCATAGTGACTGTATTAGTTTGCATTCCCACCAACAGAGCAAGAGGGTTCCCTTTTCCCCATATCCTCTCCAGCATTTATTGTTTGTAGACTTTTTGATGATGGGCGTGCTGACTGGTGTGAGAGGAAAACTCATTGAGGTTTTGATTTGTATTTCTCTAATAATAAGGGATGTTGAGCATCTTTTCATGTGTTTATTAGCCATTTGTATGTCTTCTTTGGAGAAATATCTGTTTAAGTCTTCTGCCCACTTTTTGATTGGTTTATGCCTTTTTCTGGTATTGAGCTGCATGAGCTGCTTGTATATTTTGGAGATTCATTCTTTTTCAGTTGTTTGACTTGCCATTATTTTCTCCCATTTTAAGGGATGTCTTTTCACCTTGCTTATAGTTTCCTTCATTGTGCAAAAGCTTTTAAGTTTAATTAGGTCCCATTTGTTTGTTTTTGTTTTTATTTCCATTACTTGGGGAGGTGGATTATAGAGGATCTTGCTGTGATTTATGTCAGAGAGTGTTCTGCCTATGTTTTCCTCTATGAGTTTTATAGTTTCCAGTCTTACATTTAGCTCTTTAATCCTTTTTGAGTTTATTTTTGTGTATGGTGTTAGAAAGCGTTCTAATTTCATTCTTTTACATGCAATTGACCAGTTTTCCCAGCACCACTCATTGAAAAGACTGTCTTTTCTCCTTTGTATATTTTTACCTCCTTTGTCAAAGATAAGGTGTCCATAGGTGTGTGAATTTATCTCTGGGATTTCCGTTTTGTTCCATTGATCTGTATTTCTGTTTTTGTGCCAGTATCATACTGTCTTGGGCTTTCCTTGTGGCTCAGCTGGTAAAGAATCCACCTGCAGTGTGGGAGACCTGGGTTCGATCCCTGGGTTGGGAAGATCCCCTGGAGAAGAGACAGCTTACCCAGTCCAGTATTCTGGCCTGGAGAATTTCATGGACTGTGTAGTCCATGGGGTCACAAAGAGTTGGACACGACAGAGCAACTTTCATACACGTACTGTTTTGTGAACTATAGTGTATAGTTATACTATATGACTTTGTAGTATAGTGTGAAGTAAGGAAAGCTGATTCCTTCAGTTTCACTCTTCTTTCTCAAGATTGCTTTGGCTATTTGGGCTCTTTCGTATTTCCATACAAATTGTGAAATTATTTGTTCTAGTTTTGTGAAAACTATCATTGGTAGTTTGATTTGAGTCTATAGATTGCTTTGGATAGTATAGTCATCTTCACTATATTGATTCTTCAAATCCAAGAACATGGTATATCTCTCCATCTGTTCATGTTGTCTTTGATTTCTTTCATCAGTGTTTTATAGTTTTCTGTATACAGGTTTTTTGTCTCTAGATAAATTTATTCCTATTCTTTTTGTTTCAGTGTTGAATGGAACTGTTTCCTTAATTTCTTAATTTCTGACTTTTCATAGTGTTTAGGAATGCAATGGATTTCTGTGTATTAATTTTATATCCTGTGACTTTAACTGTATTCATTGATTAGCACCAGTAATTTTCTGGTGGCATCTTTAGGCTTTTCTATATAGAGAATCATGTCATCTGCAAACAGTGAGAGTTTTACTCCTTTTCCAATCTGGATTCCTTTTATTTATTTTTCTTCTCTGATTGTTGTGGCTAGAACTTCCCAAACTACATTGAATAGTATTGGTGAGAGTGGGCATTCTTGTCTTTTTCCTGATTTTAGAGAAAATATTTTCAGTTTTTTGCCATTGAGATGATGTTTCCTGTGGGTTTGTTGTATATGGCTTTTATTCTATTGAGGTATGTTCCTTCTGTGCCTTCTTTCTGGGAAGTCTTATCAAAAACAGGTATTGAATTTTGTCAAGGGCTTTCTCTGCATCTACTGAAATAATCATATGATTTTTATCTTTCAATTTGTTAATATGGTGTATCACATTGATTGATTTGTAAATATTGATGAATCCTTGCATGCCTGGGATAAAGCCTACTTGATCATGATGTATGATGTTTTTAACATGTTGTTGGCTGTTCCCTAGAATTTTGTTGAGGATTTTTGCTTTTATATTAGTCAGTGGTATTGACCTGTAATATTTTTTTGTGGCATCTTTGTCTGATTTTGGTATCAGGGTTATGGTGACCTCATAGAATGACTTTGAGAGTTTTCCTTCCTCTACAATTTTCTAAAAGAGTTTGAGCAGGATAGGTGTTAGCTCTTCTCTAAGTTTTTGGTACAGTTCACCTGTGAAGCCATCTGGTCCTGGGTTTTTGTTTGTTGGAAGATCTTTTTTTTTTTTGACAGGCTGATTAAATTTAGTTTAGAACATAAATCAGGGATTGACTCACGTGTTTTCAGTGTGCATGTTCGTATGGAGACAAAAACACCTGCTCCAATTTATTGATTCTTTTTTGAAATTATTTTTTTGTATGTTGCTGTTGTTGTTTAGTTGCTAAGTCATGTCCAACTCTTTTGAAACCACAAGGAGCCCACCAGGCATCTCTGTCCATGGGATTTCCCAGGCAAGAATACTGGAGTGGGTTGCCATTTCCTTCTCCATGCTGGAAGATTTTTGATTACAGTTTTGATTTTTGTGCTTGTTATTGGTCTGTTTATATTTTTTATTTCTTCCTGGTTCAGTTTTGGAAGGTTATACCTTTCTAAGACTTTGTCCATTTCTTCCAAGTTGTTCATTTTATTGGCATATAGTTGCTCATAGTAGTCTCTTATGATCCTTTGTATTTCTGTGTTGTCTGTTGTAGCTTCTCCTTTTTCATTTCTAATTTTACTGATTTGAGTCATCTCCCTTTTTTCTTAGTGAGTCTGGCTAACGGTTTGTCTATTTTGTTTATCTTCTCCAGCTACCTTTTAGTTTTATTGATCTTTGCTATAGTCTTCTTCATTTCTTTTTCATTTATTTCTGCTCTGATCTTTACAATTTCTTTCCTTCTACTAATTTTGGTATTTTTTTGTTCTTTTTCTAGTTGCTTTAGGTGTAAGGTTAGGTTGTATATTTGATGTCTCTTTTGTATCTTGAGGTAGGCCTGTATTGTGATGAACTTCCCTCTTAGCACTGCTTTTACTGAATCCCATAGGTTTTGGGTTGTCATGTTTTCATTGTCATTTGTTTCTATGCATATTTTGATTTCCTTTTGGATTTTTTCAGTGATATGTTGGTTATTCAGAAATGTATTGTTTAGCCTTCATGTGTTTGTATTAAAAATTTTTTTCCTATTGTTGATATCTAATCGTACAGCATTGTGATCAGAAAAGATGCTTGAAATGATTTCAGTTTTTTAAAATTTCCCAAGGCTTAATTTGTGGCCCAGGATGTGATCTGTCCTGGAGAATGTTCCATGTGCACTTGAGAAAAAGGTGAAATCCATTGTTTTGGGGTGAAATGCTCTATAGATACCAATTAGGTTCAGCTGGTCCAATGCATTGTTTAAAGCTTGTGTTTCCTTATTGAATTTTCTCTGGATGATCTGTCCATTGCTGAGACTGGAGCATTAAAGTCCCTACCGTTATCGTGTTACTGCTGATCTCCCCTTTAATAGTTGGTGGTATTTGCCTTTGCATTGAGGTGCACCTACGTCAGGTGCATATTTATTAGCAATTCTTATGTCTTCTTGGATTGATCCCTTGATCATTATATAGTGTCCTTCTTGTCTCTTATATTGGTCTTTATTTTAAAGTCCATTTTTTCTGATGTAAGTATTGCTACTCCCACTTTCTTTTGGTCTCCATTTGCATGGAAAATCTTTTTCCACCCCCTCACTTTCAGTCTGTATATGTCCCTAGGTCTGAGGTGGGTCTTTTGTAGACAGCATATATAGGGGTATTGTTTGTGTATCCATTGGGCCAGTTTATGTCTTTTGGTTGGAGCATTTAACCCATTTATGTTTAAGTTTATTATTGATAAGTATGATCCCATTACCATTTACTTTATTGTTTTGTGTTTGTTTTTATAGGGCTTTTCTGCATTTCCTGTCTAGAGAAGGTCCTTTAGCATTTGTTGAAGAGCTGTTTAGTGTTGATATCTCTTAGTTTTTGCTTATCTGTAAAGCTTTTGATTTCTCCTTCAAATCTGAATGAGATACTTGCTGGGTAGAATAATCTTGGTTGTAGATTTTTCCGTCGAATCACTTTAAGTATATCCTGCTTTTCCCTTCCGGCCTGCAGAGTTTCTTTTGAAAGGTCAGTTATTAGCCTTATGGGGATACCCTTGTAAGTTATTTGTTGCTTTTCACTTGCTGCTTTTAATATATGTTGTGTTTAATTTTTGTTAGTTTGATTTGTTTCTCCTTGGGTTTATCCTGTATGGGACTCTCTGGACTTCTTGGTTTTGGGTGGCTATTTCCTTCCCCATTTCAGGGAAGTTTTCAACTATTATCTTCTCAAGTATTTTCTCATGTCCTTTCCTTTTGTCTTTTTTTTTTGAGACATCTATGATTTAAATGTTGGAGTGCTTAAAATTGTCCCAAAGATCTCTGAGGCTGTCCTCATTTCTTTTTACTCTTTTTTCTTTATTCCACTCCATTTCATTTATTTCCAGCATTATATTTTCCAGCTCACTTATCCATTCTTCTGTCTCAGTTACTCTGCTCTTGGGTCTCTCCAGGGTGTTTTTCATCTCAGTTATTTTATTGTTCGTTGCTGATTGACTATTCCTTACTTCTTCTAGGTCCCTTTTAAACATTCCTTGCCTCTTCTCATTATGTGTCTCGAGTTTATTTATCTGTATCTCTATTTTGTTTTCAAGATTTTGGATCATCTTTCCTATCATTATTCTGAATTTGTTTTCAAGTAGACTATCTCCTCCTCTTTTGTTTGGTCTGGTGGGTTTTTATGGTGTTCCTTTGCCTGCTGGATATTTCTCTGCCTTTTAATTTTGCTTAGTTTTCTGTGTTTGGGGTCTCCTTTCTTCAGGCTGGAGGGTCATAGTTCCTCTTAATTATGGAGTCTGCTCCCTTTGGGTGGGGTTGAACTAGGGCCTTGTGAAGGTTTTCTGGTTGGGGAAATTTGTGCCTGTGTTCTAGTGGATGGAACTGAATTTCATCTTTTCCACCACGGCAGCCATAAGTTTATTTTCTAAGTCTGTGAGTCTGTTTCAGTTTTGTAAATAAGTTCATTTGTGTAATTTCTTTTTAGATTGCACATATAAGGGGAGTCATATGATATTTCTCCTCTGTTAATCATTTTAAAATGTACAGTTCATTAGTTGTTGTTATTGTTCAGTCACTCAGTCATGTGTGACTCTTCTCAACCCCGTGTTCAGCCTTGCTATCTCCTGTTTGACCACTTCCAATATAACCTGATTCGTGGACCTAACATTCCAGGTTCCTATGCAGTAGTGTTCTTTACAGCATCTGACTTTACTTTTACCACTAGACACATCCACCAGGTATAGTTTCCGCTTTGGCTTAGCCTCTTCATTCCTTCTGGAGCTATTTCTCCACTCTTCTCCAGTAGCATATTAGACACTTACTGACCTGTGTGGGGAATTCATCTTTCAGTGTCATATATTTTTGCCTTTTCATATTGTTCATGGGATTCTCAAGGCAAGAATGCTGAAGTGTTTTGCCATTCCCTTCTCCAGTGGACCATGATTTGTCATAACTCTCCACCATGACCCATCCATCTTTGGTGGCTCTACACTCATGGCTCATAGTTTCATTAAGTAGGCAAGGTTGTAGTCCATGTGATCAGTTTGATTAGTTTTCTGTGACTGTGATTTTCATTCTGTCTGCCCTCTAATGAATAAGGACAAGAGGTTTGTGCAAGCTTCTTGATGGGAGGAACTGCCTGTGGGGAAAACTGGGTCTTGCTCTGGTGGGCAAAGCCTTTCTTGTTGTTGTTAAGTCTCTCAGTCATGTCCAACTCTGCAATGCCATGGACTGCAGCATGCCAGGCCTCCCTGTCCTTCATCATCTCCCAGAGCTTGCTCAAACTCACATCCATTGAGTCTATGATGCCATCCAACCATCTCATCCTCTGTAATTCCCTTCTCCACCTGCCTTCCATCCTTCCCAGCATCAGGGTCTTTTCTAATGAGTCAGCTCTTCAAAATTGGTGACCAAAGTATTGGAACTTCAGCTTCAGTCCTTCTAATGAATATTCAGGATTGATTTCTTTTAGGATTTACTGGTTTGATCTCCTTGCAGTCCAAGAGATTAGAGTCTTCTCCAACACTTCAGTTTAAAAGCATCAATTTTTTGGTATTCAACCTTCTTTATGGTCCAACTCTCACATCCATGCATGACTACTGGAAAAACCATAGCTTTGACTATACAGACATTTGTGGGCATAGTAATGTCTCTGCTTTTTAATACACTGTCTAGGTTTGTCATAGTTTTTCTTCCAAGGAGAAGGGTCTTTTAATTCCATGACTGTAGTTACCATCTGCAGTGGTTTTGAAACCCAAGAAAATAAAGTCTGTCACTGTTTCCATTGTTTCCCCATCTATTTCATCTATTTGCCATGAAGTGATGGAACGGATGCCATGATCTTAGTTTTTTTTGATTTTGAGTTTTAAGCCAGCTTTTTCACTTTCATCTTTCACCTTCATGAAGAGGCTCTTTAGTTCTTCTTCACTTTCTGCCATAAGGATGGTGTCATCTGCATATCTGTGGTTATTGATATTTCTCCCAGCAATCTTGATTCTAGCTTGTGCTTCATCCAGCCCAGCATTTCACATGATGTACTCTGCATATAAGTTAAATAAGCAGGGTGACAATATGCAGCCTTGACATACTCTTCCCAATTTTGAACCAGTCTGTTGTTCCATTTCCAGTACTAACTGTTGCTTCTTGACTTGCATATGGGTTTGTCAGGAAGCAGGTAAGGTGGTCTGGTACTTCATCTCTTTAAGAGTTTTCCACAGTTTGTTGTGATCCACACAGTCAAAAGCTTTAGTGTAGTCAATAAAGCAGGAGTAGATGCTTTTCTGGAATTCTCTTGCTTTTTCTATGATCCAATAGATGTTGGCAATTTGATCTCTGGTTCCCCTGCCTTTTCTAAATCCTTCTTGTATATCTGGAAGTTCTCAGTTCATGTACTACTGAAGCCTAGCTGAAGAATTTTGAGCATTACTTTGCTAGCATGAGAAATGAGTGCAACTGTGTGGTAGCTTGAACATTTTTTGGCATTGCCCTTTTTTGGATTGCTCAGTCTTTAATCCAATTTTCTGCTGATGAGTGAGGCTCTGTTTCCTCTCTGTAGTTTGGCCTGAGGCCAAACTATGGTAGGTGCAATGGCAGTATTGGTGACCTCCTTCAAAAGGACTTATGCCATTAGCCTGGGCCTCTCAGGACCATTGTAGTCAGTGCCCCTGACCCCATGGCAGGTCACTGTCAACCCACACCTCTGCCAGGGACTCCCAGACACACAGGGGCAAGTATGGCTCAATCTCTTGTGGGGTCACTGCTCCTTTCTCTTTGGTCCTGGTGTGCACAAGGTTTTGTTTGTGCCCTCCAAGAGTCTCTGTTTCCCCAGTCCTGTGGAAGTTCTGTAATAAAATCCTTTGAAGTCAGTTTCCCTGGGGATACTCAGTACATTTGCCAGATCCCCAGGTTCAGAAGTCTGTTGGGCCTATAACTTTTGCAGCAGCAGAGGAACTTTTTTGGTATACCTGTTTTCCAGTTTGTGAGTCACCTGGCAGGCAGCTCTATAGTGGAGCTAATGGCGACCTTCTCTAAAAGGACTTATGCCACACACTGTGCCTTCCAGGACTGCTTTTGCCAGAACCTCTGTCCCTGTGGCAGGCCACTGCTGACTCATGCCTCTGCTGAAGACCCTCAAACACTCAAAGGCGGGTCTGGTTCAGTCTCTGGTGGGGGTCACTGCACCTTCCCCTTGGTCCTGTTGTGCACAAGGTTTCTTTTGTGCCCTCCAAGCATCCCTGGTGGGTATGAGGTTTGATTTTAAATGCGATTGTGCCCTTCTTATCATCTTGTTGGGGCTTCTCCTTTGCCCTTGGTTGTGGGGTATATTTTTTAGTGGGTTCCAACATTCTCCTAATCAATGGTTGTTCTGTAGTTAGTTGCAATTTTGGTGTTCTTGCAGCAGAAGGTGAGCACTTGTCCTTCTACTCCACTATCTTGGAATTGAAGGTTCACAACTCCAAGCATTCACATTTTGGGGCAATGAATGTCTAGAACTCTTCTCATCTTGCAAAACTGAAACTTTATACCCATTAGCCAATAATTTCCAATTTTCCCCTACCCTCATCCTCTGGCAACCACCATTCTACTTTTTGTCTCTATGGGTTTGACTGCTCTAAATACCTCATGTAAGTGAAGTTACACAATATTTGTCTTTTTGTGACTGATTTATTTCACTTAGCATAATGTTTTCAGGTTTCATCTATGTTGTGGCATGTGTCTTTTTCCACTGTATGCACATACCACATTTTGATTATCCATTCATCTCTTGATGGACATTTCAGTTGCTTCTCTTTCTCAACTAATGTGAGTAGTTCTACAGTGAATGTGGGTATACAAATATCTCCTCTAGACACTTTTTTCAGTTCTTTTGAGTATATACCCAGAAGTGGAATTGCTAGATCATAATCTTTGTTTCCTATTTTTTAGTAGGAAACACACTGTTATGGAAAACGCACTGTTTACATTCCCACCAATAGTACATAAGTATCCTAATTTCTTCACGTTACTGTCAACATTTGTTCTTTTCTTTTCTTTCTTTTTTTTATGTGTAGCAATACAGACTGAGGTTAATTCTGTTACTTTTTGTTTTTAAATATATTTGAAGTTATGTTTATAAGTTCACAAACATTTAAATTTTATAAAGGATTAATTTACCTCTTTATAATTATAGAATACCTGTCTCTCTCTTTAATGATATTTCTTGCTTTGGAGTGTATTTTTTATGATAGTAGTAATGCTACATTGAACTTATTTTCTTTGGTGTTTGCATGTATATATTTTTCTATTCTTTTACTTCCAAAGTCTGTCTTAATGTTCAATGTGTAGCAGATAATCAAGTTAATGATTTTTTAAAATCTAATCTGATAATTGTAGTTTTATATAATTGACATGTTTTGTCCACTTACATTTACTGCAATTATTGACATATAAATCTGGATTTGGATTATTGATATCCAAAACTCCAGGCTCTTTCCAACAGGATCCATAGTGCAGTTTAATGTTACCTTCCATATCCCAGCATTAGTTTCTATGCTCATCATATTGGTTATGTATATATATTTTGCTTTTGGAATCTAAAATATATCTGAGGCTTTTTACCAAACTCAGTTACATTCATTAAAAACTTTTCATTATGCATTTTTTCATATTTGTGTCAGGAAGGAGAATGGAGAAATCCACATTTAGTTCACAATAATGCTGAAACTGTAAGATCCCATGCCAATAAAATGAGGGGTCTAGAAAGTGTCTGAAGTACCTTACGTATTTGAAATTCTTTTACTTTCAGTGCTAATGTTGACTATTGAGCCCATCTTTGCATGAAATGCTCCCTTGATATCTCTAGTTTTCTTGAAGAGATCTCTAGTCTTTCCCATTCTATTGTTTTCCTCTATTTCTTTGCATTGATTGCTGAGGAAGGCTTTCTTATCACTCCTTGCTATTCTTTGGAATTCTGCATTCAAATGGGTATATCTTTCCTTTTCTCCTTTGCTTTTCACTTTTCTTTTTGGTTCACAACTATCTGTAAGACCTCCTCGGACAACCATTTTACTTTTTTTCATGTCTTTTTCTTGGGGATGGTCTTGATCCCTGTCTCCTGTACAGTGTCATGAACCTCCATCCATCATTCATCAGGCACTCTATCAGATCTAGTCCCTTAAATCTATTTCTCACTTCCACTGTATAATCATAAGGGATTTGATTTAGGTCATACCTGAATGGCCTAGTGGTTTTCCTTACTTTTTTCAATTTAAGTCTGAATTTGGCAATAAGGAGTTCATGACCTGAGCCACAGTCAGCTCCCAGTCTTGTTTTTGCTGACTGTATAGAGCTTCTTCATCTTTGGCTGCAAAGAATGTAATCAGTCTGATTTCGGTGTTGACCATCCGGTGATGTCCATGTGTAGAGTCTTCTCTTGTGTTGTTGGAACAGGGTGTTCTTTTTTTTTTGTAAACAGTGTGTTCTCTTGGCAAAACTCTATTAGCCTTTTCCCTGCTTCATTCTGTACTCCAAGGCCAAATTTGCCTGTTACTCCAGGCATTTCTTGACTTCCTACTTTTGCATTCCAGTCTCCTACAATGAAAAGGACATCTTTTTTGGGTGTTAGTTTTAGAAGGTCTTGTAGGTCTTCATAGAACCGTTCAACTTCAGTTTCTTCAGCATTACTCATTGGCGCATAGACTTGCATTACCATGGTATTGAATGGTTTGCCCTGGAAACAACAGAGATCATTCTGTCGTTTTTGAGATTTCATCCAAATACTGCATTTCGGACTCTTTTGTTGACGATGTTGGCTACTCTATTTCTTCTAAACGAAATGGTATGGACCTAACAGAAACAGAAGATATTGAGATATCATATCTGGTCCCATCACTTCATGGCAAATAGATGGAGAAACAGTGGAGAGAGTGGCAGACTTTAGTATTTTGGGCCCCAAAATCACTACAGATGGTGACTGCAGCCATGAAATTAAAAGACACTTACTCCTTGGAAGAAAAGTTATGACCAATGTAGACAGCATATTAAAAAGCAGAGACATTACTTTGCCAATGAAGGTCCATCTAGTCAAAGTTATGATTTATTCCAGTAGTCATGTATGGATGTGAGAGTTGGACTATGAACAAAGCTGAGTGCGCAAGAATTGATGCTTTTGAACTGTGGTGTTGGATAAGACTCTTAAGAGTCTCTTAGGCTGCAAGGAGATCCAACCAGTCCATCCTAAAGGAAATCAACCCTGAATACTCATCGGAAGGACTGATGTTAAAGCTGAAACTCCAATACTTTGGCCGCCTGATGTGAAGAGCTGACTCACTTGAAAAGACCCTGATGCTGGGAGGGATTGGGGGCAGGAGGAGAAGGGGACGACAGAGGATGAGATGGTTGGATGGCATCACCAATTCAATGGGCATGAGTTTGAGTAAACTCTGGGAGTTGGCAATGGACAGGGAGGCCTGGCATGCTGCGGTCCATGGGGTTGCAAAGATTCAGACACAACTGAGCAACTGAACTGAATTGAACATTGACTCTATCTAATGCATGTATATTCATTTGAAATTCCTATAGTCCTTACCTGCTACTAGTTCCTTAAATATCAGAGCATTTTATCCTAAGAGTTTCCAACAAAGAGAATAATATTTTGTAACTGTATATTCATAAAATGCTGGGCTCAGGAAGATTTCTGTATGAGCCTCTTAGTGAACTTAGCTCAGTGTGATGGAATTCTTTGACTAACTTCGATTTTAAAATGTAACCTCTGTGTTGGTTGTCATAGCTATTGAATATGTTGACAGTTATTTCACCTCTTTTTTCTTTGAAACATATGGTAGCATTGCCATTCTCCTGCCTTTAAAATTTTAGATGTAGCAAAAGACTTGCTTTGGCCAATGAAATGTGAGACAGTGTCACTTCCTGGTGGAAACTTTAAGAACTAATGTGTGCTTCACCAAATTCTGTTTTCCTTCTCCCATAGAAACTGGCAATGTCCCAGATGGTGTTGCTTCCTTAGCATAGGTACCGAAATGAGATTTATGCAAAGTAGTGTTTCTAACTGACTGATAATTGACACGGAGTCTGAGTGAGAAGTAAATTTTTATTGTCTGAGATTTTAAGGTTGTTTGTTACAGTAGTAAAACTTAGTCTTTCCTGATTGATTAAAAAATAAGGGGAAAGATTATTTTTCATTGAACTTCCCATATCCTGGCACAGTGTTTGTGAATTGTTGAGTCAGATTTTAAAATTAGAGTTCTCTAACCCCTATGGTAACACTGCAAAGATGGACATTCTCCAGTTTTTTGTGAGACTTCATCTTATATACTTAATATAGTCCATCCATTTTTCTCCCCTAGCTGGAGGCAAGGAGAATTAAATTTGAGTTAGTCACAACTAGAAATCATTTTGTTTCATACAAAGCCCATTGGGAAAAGAATACAAAAGAATTTTTTCCCAGTAGGAAAAAATTTCCTGTTATAACTAGGTAGGCTATTGGCCTATTAGAAATGGTACTAGGTACGAGAAGAAGCAAGGGGTTTTTGTTTGTTTTTCAGTTCAAAATAATTGGGACAGAAACCTCTCTGGTCACAGAATTGTGTGCTTGGGAGTGACGTTGGTATTCACCAAATTCACCTCATTTCCTACAAGTAACCTAGCTCAGAGAAAGTGCTTTATTCCTAGAGGGTATGAGGTCATTTTTGTTCTATGAAGTTAGATGGATCTACCAAGAGAAAGTCATATTCTCTTGGTCAGATAAATATTTTACGGATTTTTTTCTCAATAGATGCAGTAGCCATGTTATTTATTGTTCAAACACAGAGATGTTTGAGAATCAAAGAGGGTATTGTTACCAATTAAAACAGGACATCTAGCATGTACTGATATTTGCTTGGGAAAACTGCATGAACACCTTACAAATACAGACTTATTAATGTGAATTTCATAACAGAATCAGGCCATTAAGTCCTTTGTTCTGAGAGGAGCTGAGTGACTGAATAACAGAAAAGCCAAGAGAAGGAAATTTCATCCCTAGTTGGGCATTTCAGTGAGTAACATCATTTTTCCATTAGCTGATCACCATTAAACTTTCTGCAGATATAACCCTAAGTGGGGACTTTGATATCTTTGTACAAATGCGTGAACTGTTTGCCTGCAAGATCCATTCCTTCCCAGCAGTCCTCCACCCCACGACCCACATTAAATGTTATTTCCTCTGGAAAGAGCATCTGGAGAGGTGGCTGGTGTTTGGGGACTAGGTTTCCCCAGCACAGTGTACACACTTCTGTGTAGACTTGGCACACTGAATTCTAATTCTCCGTTTATGTCTGCCTTCCCTCAAGGGCTGCTCAAGGGCAAAATCCATACCCTCTTCTATTGTGTCTTCCTAAGAAAAAACTTTTTTTGACCGAAAGTGACCGCTGAGGAAATTATTGAAAGAATGAACCCAGAGAGCTATTATACTTATTTAGAAAAAGATTATGCTTACAAGACCTTCATAGCTTGAGCATGAGATAAAAGGAATAGAAAGGCTGAACTGGTTTACCCGCTGTTTGCTGATTCATAACAGGAGGAAGGGAAGAGTGATTTGGAGGTGGAGGCAGGGGAAAAACAAAAGGCAGTGCCTCCATGTTAATTACACTTGGCTCTGGTGCCATTTCAGAAGGGAACTCACAAAGCTGTTAACTGCTAGAAGCTGTGTTTATTACTTGAGGGAAAACAAGGTAATATATTAATCTTTAAGGGAGTTTTAAAAGACTTTCCTGATACAACTTCTAGGAATGAAACTGCATGTAGATCAGATCCACCAAGTGACAATTATAAGCATTAGAGAGGCAGAGAACTCATCTGGTCAACCCTCTCCACAGGGCATTCATTTTTATGTACCTCCTGTCACTTCCCAGAAGTAGGTGGACCTCAAACAGAGCAGAAAACACTGCTTTGAAAAGAGAAGGCAGATACTTGGCTCCTAATGCTACATGGCCTTGGTGAGGGATCTGAAATTGACCAATGTTAAATTAGCAGTAGAATTCTCCAAGCCAGAGTTACTAATAAGTCTGAAGCCTGATCTCCTGAGAAATCATATATATTTGTGTAGAATGGGGATCCCTCTCTTCTGGGTCAGGAAGTGGGTGGAGAGGAGATACATTTGCTTTCTTAAGCTGTTTAAAGGAATTGAAAAGCTGATCTCATTGAGGAATGTGGCAAGACAGAGCAATTTTTATCAGAAGTAGTACTACGAAGAATAGCACAAGGCACAGAGACTTTTAAAGTTCCTTTTGGTTTTAACTTTGAGCTGACATGTTGAATGGGTTAGAAGCACTAAGCATCGGTGTTTCCCTCCAGGGCTAGAGTTTTTGTAGCACTAGGGTATTGACTTCCCTGGTGGCTCAGGTGGTACAACATCTGCCTACAATGTGCGAGACCCGGGTTCAATCCCTGGGTTGGGAAGATCTCCTGGAGAAGGAAATGGCAACCCACTCCAGTATTCTTGCCTGGAGACTCCCATGGACTACAGTCCATGGGGTTGCAAAGAATTGGACACGACTGAGTGACTTCACTCACTCACTCAGGGTATAAGGAGGGGTCTCAGGGATTGTGGGAGGTGGTGGCAGAAGGAGATGGTGCAAAAAGGACATCCCATCTCCCTGCATTGAGTCTACCTTGGCCTTCACCTTCCCCGTATTCTCTTCCTTCAATAAGTGTACCCTGGACTTCCTCCACTAAGTTCATGGCACTGTGCGAAGCAGTGGTAAAAATGACAGCCTTGTCTGTCAAGATCTCCCAGTCTTGTGGGGAAGGCAGCTACAACAAACCATCATCATTCACTGTGATAGTTATGCTATGAGAAACGTGTGCAGGAGTTTGTGGGAATATTGAGGAGGGAGTTGCTGATTCTGTGTGGTTATAAATACAGAAGAATTTAAGATTGGGGAAGGCTTCACATGTGGCTCCCCATTGTAAAACCCAACACTGTTGGTGAGGCATTCTTGATGTCTCCAGCATCTGTGTCTTAGTCACCTTGGGCTGGTATAACAAAATACCACAAACTAGGTAGCTTATAAAGCATAGGAATTTATTTGTCACAGTTCTAGAGGCTGGGAAGTCCAGGATCATGGCACCAGCAGACTTTGTATTTGGCAAGGATTTCCCAGTTTGTAGACTGTTGTCTTTTCTCTTTTTCCTCAGACAGCAGAAAGGGCAAAGGATATCTCTGTGGTCTCTTTTAAAAGTGCATGAGTTCATTCATGAGGGCTCCACCCTCATAACCTAATTACCTGTAAAAAAAACTCTGCCTTCTAATACTACTACTTTGGGCATTAAGTTTTCAACACATGAATTTTGAGAGAGCACAAGCATTTGGTCTGTAGCCACATGTCTCCACTGATCCAGTATCACCACCATGTTGCTTGACACCATCACAGGGCTCCATCCACTTTGCACTGCTCTCACCTTTGTCCTGTTTGTTCCTTGGCTGGAAAGTGCTTCTTGGTTCTAATCTGATTCTTATCCGTCAAAGATCAGCTGATATCATACCTCGTCTGTGGAGCCTTCTCTGAGGTTCATAGCCCACAGTGCTCTCCCCATTCTGGAACTGCTGTTTGGAGTTTGACTTTGATACTTGATATCTTGATTCTTTGTTACTCTTATCCTGCATTGTGACATCTCTTATAGTTCTTCTATTATTGATTTAATAAGCAGACTTTTCTCAACTAAAATTAAAGGCAGTAAGTGGCAGAATCCATTATCTAATATTCCATATACATTGTGTAAAGTGTAGGAAGTAGTACCAGTAGATATTTATTGAAAGAATGAGTGGAAAATATAGGCCTTTTGCTCCACGGACGACATTTGGCATGAAATTGTCTTTTTTTTTTTCCTGAGCCCCAATTCAATATGAAGCGCCTTCCCTTCCTGTGGCTACTAGCTGGGTAATGGTATGTTTTTCCTGAAGGGCATTCAGCTTGTTACTGAGTAGCACTTCCTAGCTGGGGAACAAACAAGAGAAAGCTGAGAGTAGTACAAACTGAACACTAAATATTTACTTGAGAGTTCACTATGAATCTCTACTTGGTGCCAGAGAAACTGAAATTAATATACCCTAAAAACTCACCAAGAGCCAGATATCCTGGAGTGTAAAGTCAAGTGGGCCTTAGAAAGCATCACTACAAACAAAGCTAGTGGAGGTGATGGAATTCCAGTTGAATTATTTCAAATTCTAAAAGATGATGCTGTTAAAGTGTTACACTCACTATGCCAGCAAATTTGGAAAACTCAGCAGTGGAGTTTCTGCTGGAAAAGGTCAGTTTTTATTCCAATCCCAAAGAAGGGCAGTGCCAAAGATTGTTCAAAGTACCATACAGTTGTGCTTATTTAGCATCATAGCAAGGTAATGCTCAAAATCCTTCAGACTAGGCTTCAGCAGTATATAAACCGAGAACTTCCAGATATACAAGCTGGATTTGGAAAAGGAAGAGGAACCAGGATCAAATAGACAACAATTGGTGGATCATACAGAAAGCAAGGGAATTCCAGAAAAATTTCTGCTTCATGGACTACACTAAAGAGATGGAAATATCAAACAACTTTACCTGTCTCCTAATAAACCTGGTTTTTGGGTCAAGAAGCAAGTTAGAACCTTACATGGAACAATGGACTGGTTCAAAATTGGGAAAAGAGTACAACAAGGCTGGATATCATCCTGCTTATTTAACTTATATGCAGAGTACATCATGCAAATGCCAAGCTGGATGAATCACAAGCTAGAATCAAGAATACTGGAAGAAATATCAATAACTTCAGATATTCAGATTATACTGCCCTAATGGCAGAAAGTGAAGATGAACTAACAGCCCCTTGATGAAGGTGAAAGAGGAGAGTGAAAAAGCTGGCTTAAAACTCAGCATTCAAAAAACAAAGATCATGGCATCTGGTTCCATCACTTCATGGCAAATAGATGAGGAAAATGTGGAAACAATAACAGGTTTTATTTTCTTGGGCTCCAGAATCACTGTGGACAGTGACTGCAGCCATGAAATTAAAAGACACTTGCTCCTTGAAGAAAAGCTATGGTGAACCTAGACAGCATATTAAAAGGCAGATATCACTTTATCAACAACAGTTTGTATAATCAAAGCTATGGTTTTCCCAGTAGTCATATATGGATCTGAGAGTTGGACCATAAAGAAGGCTGAGTGCCAAAGAATTGATGCTTTCAAACTGTGGTGCTGGAGAAGACACTTGAGAGTCCTGTGGACAGCAAGGAGATCAAACCAATCAATCCTAAAGGAAACGAACTCTTGAATATTCATTGGAAGGACTAAAGCTGAAGCTCCAATACTTTGGCCACCTGATGCAAAGAGCCAACTTGTTGGAAAAGACCCTGATGCTGGGAAAGGTTGAAGGCAAAAGGAGAAAGGGTGGCAGAAGATGAGATGGTAAGATAGCATTGCAGACTCAGTGGACATGAATTTGAGCAAATCTGGGAAATAGTGAAGGACAGGGAAGCCTGGCATACTGCAGTCCATGGTGTCTCAAAGAGCTGGACACAGCTTAGCGACTGAACACACACACAACAAAAGAACTGACATCTAAATGAGATAAAGTGCGTTCAGTGAGGCTGGATTTAGATGCTACTTCTGACTCTTGATATTTCTATGTGTTACCCTTTTCTTTTCCCATTTTGGCATCAGAGGTTTTTAGACTCCTCACTTTGTCCCTGGTATCAAAGATAATGTATCTTGATATATTTTGTTGTTAACATGTGGCTTTAATTTAATAAAATTTAAAAGGGATAAAAGATAAGTGTGATAAAGCATGAGGAGTTTTCTGTTAGGTGAGGGGCCTAACAGAGAGTCAGTTCTCTCTCAATGGTACGTAATGCTTTCATGAGGCAAAGAATATTTATTCCCATGTTCAACAGGGAATGATAATGTGGGGTGGGAGCTTTTGGGCTTCCCAGGTAATAAATAAACTTTTGGGTTTCCCAGTAATAAAGAATACACCTGCCAATGCAGGAGACGCAGGAGTTGCCGGTTCGATCCCCAGGTTGGGAAGATCCCCTGGAGTAGGAAATGGCAATCCGCTCTAGTATTCTTGCCTGGGAAGTCCCATGGACAGAGGAGCCTAGTGGGCTGCAGTTCATGGGGTCGCAAAGAGTTGGACACAACTGAGCGACTTTGCTTTCACTTTTCACTTTCATGCATTGGAGAAGGAAATGGCAACCCACTCCAGTGTTCTTGCCTGGAGAATCCCAGGGACGGGGGAGCCTGGTGGGCTGCCGTCTATGGGGTCACACAGAGTCGGACACGACTGAAGCGACTTAGCAGCAACAACAGCAGCAGCAGCAGCAGCAGAGCTCAGGGCATCCAGTGCAGCCACATACCCCACAAGTTTTAGATCCAAGTGAGGAGCCCTAGACACCAGCTGGTTATTATAACTTTGTCTTATCTGCTTTGTGCATTCCTGACCTGATCCCATTGTGACCTTGTGTGTTTGAACACATCTTTATTCTACCCTCACAGAT
Source organism: Bos indicus (assembly GCF_029378745.1). Lineage (NCBI taxonomy): Eukaryota > Metazoa > Chordata > Mammalia > Artiodactyla > Bovidae > Bos > Bos indicus. The sequence continues at coordinate 42,066,758 of NC_091767.1, read as the reverse complement.
GGTTTGATGGATACTTTGGCAGGAGATAAGAGTTCTTGGCTGGAAGTAATTGTCCCTCAGAATTCTGAGGGCATTTTCCACTTGTTTCTAGCTTTCAGTGTGCCTGGAGTTAGATCCCATTTCTGATTCTTGATGTTTTTATGTGTGACTTTTTTCTTCCCCTTGCCTCCAGAAGTTTTTAGGGTCCTCTCTTTGTTCCTGGTATTAATAATACTGTATGTTGATATGTTTTGTTGTTGTTAATTTGTGACTTTAACTCAATAAAACTTAAAATTTTTAATGTTTTAATGCATAATGGGCCCTTTAAAAATTGAGATTCATGACCTTGCTTTATTTCTTTAGTCATTTTTCTACTTTTCATGTTCTCCCTTCTCTTTTTCTGAAATTTCTATTGGGTAGATTCTTATCTTCTGAACTGCTTCTCAATTTTTACATCCTCTCTCTCATTATCCATCGCTTTGATCATTTGTTCTACTTTCTGAGATTTTTTTTAACTTCATCTTCCAACTATTTTGCTGAATTTTTTTTTTTCTGAACATAGTAATACATTTTTCTTAGTCATAGTAAGATCTGTTTATTTTAATTGAAGTGCAGTTGATTTATGATAATTAGTTTCAGATGTATAGCATAGTGATCCAGTATTTTTATCAATCATACCTCCATTAAGTTATTATAAGATAATGGCTATAATTCCTTGTGCTATAAAATATATCTTTGTTGCTTATCTATTTTATACACAGTAGTTTATTATTCTTGTACACTGAATTTGTCCCTCCCCTCTTTGGTAACCACTAGTTTTTTTTCTAAGTCTGTGAGTCTGTTTCTCTTTATATATACATTCATTTGCATTGTTTTTTAGATTCTACACTTATGTGATATCATACAGTATTTGTCTTTATCTGTCTGACTTATTTAACTAAACATAATATTCTTCTCTATGTTCATCCACATTGCTGCAAATGGCAATATTTCATTCTTTTTTTGTGGTTGAGTAATTTCCATTCTGTGTGTGTGTATATATAAACAGAATGGATATTTCTTTATCCATTCATCTGTTCATGAACACTTGGGTTGCGTCCATGTCTTGGCTATCATAAATTGTGAACAGTGGGGTACTCATTGTTTTCTTCCTGCTATCACATTTTGATTTTCTATTTGTTATTTCTTGTTTCAAGTGATTTTTAAATAGCATCCCATTGTTTCATCAATGTGAAATGTCCTCTTATTTCTCTCAGAATATAATATATAATTTTCTTAAGGAGATGCCCCAGCAAGATGGTAGGGGGGAGCAAAATCTCATTTAGAATCAAACTTTGTACCCACCAGAGATGCTCAGAGCACTCAAACAAAACCTTGTGTGCACCAGGACCCAGAGAACCCACAGAGACTGAGCCAGACCTGTCTTGGAGTATTTGAGTGTCTCCTGCAGAGGCATGAGTCAGCAGTGGCCTGCCGCAGGAGCAGGGAGTCTGGGTGCAGCAGACCTGAGTCACACAGCATGTGGCATGAGTCCTCTTGGAGGAGGTCGCCTTTAACCCCAACATAGAGCTGCTGAGCAGATGACCACAACCTGCAGAACAATTATACCAAATAAATTCTCACATTGTTAAGAAAGTCTAGGACTCACAACAGATTTCCCAACCTGGGGATCTGGCAAAGGGACTGAGAATCCCCAGGGAATTTGACTTTGGAGGTCAGTGGGATTTGATTGCAGTACTTAAACAGGACTGGGGAAACAGACCCTTGGGGGGCACAAACAAAACCTTGTGAGCACCAGGACCCAGGAGAAAGGAGCAATGACCCCACAGGAGACTGAGCCAGACTTGCCTGTGAGTGTTCAGGAGTCTCTGGCAGAGGTGTGGGTCAACAGTGGCCTGCTGCAGGGTCAGGGGCACTGAATACAACAGTGCATGCACAAGTCCTTTTGAAGGAGGTTGCCATTATCTTCATTACCCCTACCATAATTTGGTCTCAGATCAAACATCAGGGAGGGAACATAGCCCCACCCATCAACAGAAAATTGGATTAAAGATTTACTGAGCATGACCCTGCCCATCAAAACAAGACCCAGTCTCCCCCGCAGTCAGTCTCTCCCATCAGAAATCTTCCATCAGCCTCTTATGCTTATCCATCAGAGGGTGGACAGAAAGAAAACCACAACCACAGAAAACTAATCAAACTGATCACATGGACCATAGTCTTGTCTAACTCAATGAAACTATGAGCCATGCTGTGTAGGGCCACCCAAGACAGACTGGTCATAGTGGAGAGTTCTGACAAAATGTGGTCCACTGGAGAAGGAAATGGCAAACCAGTTCAGTATTCTTGCCTTGAGAAGCTCAAGGACAGTATGAAAAGGCAAAAAATATGACACTGAAAGATGAACTCCCCAGGCTGGTGGGTGCCCAATATACTACTGGAGAAGAGTGGAGAAATAACTCCAGAAAGAGTCAAAGCAAAAACAATACCCAATTATGGATATTACTGGTGATGGAAGTTAAGTCCAATACTGTAAAGAACAATATCTCATAGGAACCTGGAATGTTAGGCCCTTGAATCAAGGTACATGGGAAGTGGTCAAACAGGAAATGTCAAGAGTGAACATAGACATTTTAGGAATCAGTGAACTAAAATGGACTGGAATGGGTGAATTTAATTCAGATGACCATAATATCTACTACAAGAATCCCTTAGAAGAAATGGAGTAGCCCTCATGGTCAAAAAAGAGTCCAAAATGCAGCACTTGGGTGCAATCTCAAAAATGACAGAATGATCTCAGTTCATTTCCAAAGCAAACCATTCAATGTCACAGTAATCAAGTCTAAGCCCCAACCACTAATGCTGAAGAAGCTGAAGTTGAATGGTTTTATGATGACCTACAAGACCTTCTAGCTGCTGCTAAGTCACTTCAGTCGTGTCCGACTCTGGGCAACCCCATAGATGGCAGCCCACCAGGCTCCCCCATCCCTGGGATTCTCAAGGCAAGAACACTGGAGTGGGTTGCCATTTCCTTCTCCAATGCATGAAAGTGAAAAGTGAAAGTGAAGTTGCTCAGTCGTGTCCAACTCTTAGTGATCCCATGGACTGTAGCCCACCAGGCTCCTCCATCCATGGGATTTTCCAGGCAAGAGTACTGGAGTGGGGTGCCATTGCCTTCTCCGAAGACCTTCTAGAACTAACACCAAAACCGCAGAAACTCTGCAGGCCATAAGGGAATGGAAGGATATGTTTAAAGTATTGAAAGGGGAAAATCTACAACCAAGATTACAGTACCCAGCAAGGATCTTATTCAAAATTGATGGAGAAATAAAAAGCTTTCCAGACAAGCAAAAGTTATGAGAACAGCTTTACAACAAATGTAAAAGGAACTTGTATAGACAAGAAATACATGAGAAGAAAAAATATCTACAAAATCAACCCAAAACAATTAAGAAAATGGCAATCAGATCAGATCAGATCAGTCGCTCAGTCGTGTCCGACTCTTTGCGACCCCATGAATTGCAGCACGCCAGGCCTCCCTGTCCATCACCAACTCCCAGAGTTCACTCAGACTCACGTCCATCGAGTCAGTGATGCCATCCAGCCATCTCATCCTCTGTCGTCCCCTTCTCCTCCTGCCCCCAGTCCCTCCCAGCATCACAGTCTTTTCCAATGAGTCAACTTTTCGCATGAGGTGGCCAAAGTACTGGAGTTTCAGCTTTAGCATCATTCCTTCCAAAGAAATCCCAGGGCTGATCTCCTTCAGAATGAACTGGTTGGATCTCCTTGCAGTCTAAGGGACTCTCAAGAGTCTTCTCCAACACCACAGTTCAAAAGCATCAATTCTTCGGCGCTCAGCCTTCTTCACAGTCCAACTCTCACATCCATACATGACCACAGGAAAAACCATAGCCTTGACTAGACGAACACTTGTTGGCAAAGTAATGTCTCTGCTTTTGAATATGCTATCTAGGTTGGTCGTAACTTTTCTTCCAAGGAGTAAGTGTCTTTTAATTTTATGGCTGCAGTCACCATCTGCAGTGATTTTGGAGCCCCCCAAAATAAAATCTGACACTGTTTCCACTGTTTTCCCATCTATTTCCCCATGAAGTGGTGGGACCGGATGCCATGATCTTCGTTTTCTGAATGTTGAGTTTTAAGCCAACTTTTTCACTGTCCTCTTTCACTTTCATCAAGAGGCTTTTGAGTTCCTCTTCACTTTCTGCCATAAGGGTGGTGTCATCTGCGTGTCTGAGGTTATTGATATTTCTCCCGGCAATCTTGATTCCAGCTTGTGTTTCTTCCAGTCCAGCGTTTCTCATGATGTACTCTGCATAAACAGGGTGACAATATACAGCCTTGACGAATTCCTTTTCCTATTTGGAACCAGTCTGTTGTTCCATATCCAGTTCTAACTGTTGCTTCCTGACCTGCATACAAATTTCTCAAGAGGCAGGTCAGATGGTCTGGTATTCCCATCTCTTTCAGAATTTTCCACAGTTTATTGTGATCCACACAGTCAAAGGCTTCGGCATAGTCAATAAAGCAGAAATAGATGTTTTCTGGAACTCTCTTGCTTTTTCTATGATCCAGCGGATGTTGGCAATTTGATCTCTGGTTCCTCTGCCTTTTCTAAAACCAGCTTGAACATCTAGAAGTTCACGGTTCACATATTGCTGAAGCCTGGCTTGGAGAATTTTGAGCATTACATTACTTTACTAGCGTGTGAGATGAGTGCAATTGTGCGGTAGTTTGAGCATTCTTTGGCATTGCCTTTCTTTGGGATTGGAATGAAAACTGACCTTTTCCAGTCCTGTGGCCACTGCTGAGTTTTCCAAGTTTGCTGGCATATTGAGTGCAGCACTTTCACAGCATCATCTTTCAGGATTTGGAATAACTCAACAGGAATTCCATCACCTCCACTAGCTTTGTTTGTAGTGATGCTTTCTAAGGCCCACTTGACTTCACATTCCAGGATGTCTGGCTCTAGGTCAGTGATCACACCATCGTGATTATCTGGGTCATGAAGCTCTTTTTTGTACAGTTCTTCTGTGTATTCTTGCCACCTCTTCTTAATATCTTCTGCTTCTGTTAGGTCCATACCATTTCTGTCCTTTATCGAGTTCATCTTTGCATGAAATGTTCCTTTGGTATCTCTGATTTTCTTGAAGAGATCCCTAGTCTTTCCCATTCTGTTGTTTTCCTCTATTTCTTTCCATTGATCACTGAAGAAGGCTTCCTTATCTCTTCTTGCTATTCTTTGGAGCTCTGCATTCAGATGTTTATATCTTTCCTTTTCTCCTTTGCTTTGTGCTTCTCTTCTTTTCACAGCTGTTTGTAAGGCCTCCCCAGACAGCCATTTTGCTTTTTTGCATTTCTTTTCTATGGGAATGGTCTTGATCCCTGTCTCCTGTACAATGTCACGAATCTCATTCCATAGTTCATCAGGCACTCTATCTATCAGATCTAGGCCCTTAAATCTATTTCTCACTTCCACTGTATAATCATAAGGGATTTGATTTAGGTCATACCTGAATGGTCTAGTGGTTTTCCCTACTTTCTTCAATTTAAGTCTGAATTTGGCAATAAGGAATTTATGGTCTGAGCCATAGTCAGCTCCTGGTCTTGTTTTTGCTGACTATATAGAGCTTCTCCATCTTTGGCTGCAAAGAATATAATCAATCTGATTTCGGTGTTGACCATCTAGTGATGTCCATGTATAGAGTCTTCTCTTGTGTTGTTGGAAGAGGGTGTTTGTTATGACCAGTGCATTGTCTTGGCAAAACTCTATTAGTCTTTGCCCTGCTTCATTCCGTATTCCAATGCCAAATTTGCCTGTTACTCTAGGTGTTTCTTGACTTCCTACTTTTGCATTCCAGTCCCCTATAATGAAAAGGACATCTTTTTGGGTGTTAGTTCTAAAAGGTGTTGTAGGTCTTCATAGAACCGTTCAACTTCAGCTTCTTCAGTGTTACTGGTTGGGGCATAGACTTGGATTACTGTGATATTTAATGGTTTGCCTTGGAAACGAACAGAGATCGTTCTGTTGTTTTTGAGATTGCATCCAAGTACTGCATTTTGGACTCTTTTGTTGACCATGATGACCACTCCATTTCTTCTGAGGGATTCCTGCCTGCAGTAGTAGATATAATGGTCATCTGAGTTAAATTCACCCATTCCAGTCCATTTCAGTTCACTGATTCCTAGAATGTCGACATTCACTCTTGCCATCTCTTGTTTGACCACTTCCAATTTGCCTTGATTCATGGACCTGACATTCCAGGTTCCTATGCAATATTGCTCTTTACAGCATCTGACCTTGCTTCTATCACCAGTCACATCCACAGCTGGGTATTGTTTTTGCTTTGGCTCCGTCCCTTCATTCTTTCTGGAGTTATTTCTCCACTGATCTCCAGTAGCATATTGGGCACCTACTGACCTGGGGAATTTCTCTTTCAGTATCCTATCATTTTGCCTTTTCATACTATTCATGGGGTTCTCAAGGCAAGAATACTGAAGTGGTTTGCCATTCCCTTCTCCAGTGGACCACATTCTGTCAAATCTCTCCACCATGACCCGCCCGTCTTGGGTTGCCCCACGGGCATGGCTTAGTTTCATTGAGTTAGACAAGGCTGTGGTTCTAGTGTGATTAGATTGACTAGTTTTCTGTGAGTATGGTTTCAGTGTGTTTGCCCTCTGATGCCCTCTTGCAACACCCACCATCTTGCTTGAGTTTCTCTTACCTTGGGCACGGGGTATCTCTTCACGGCTGCTCCAGCAAAGCACAGCCATTGCTCCTTACCTTGGACTAGTGGTATCTCCTCATCGTGGCAATGAAAATGCTATGGTGAAAATGGCAATAGGAACATACATATTAATAATTACTTTAAATGTAAATGGATTAAATGCTCCAACCAAAAGACATAGGCTGGCTGAATGGATGCAAAAACAAGACCCATATATATGCTGTCTACAAGAAACCCATTTCAGACCTAAAGACACACATAGACTGAAAGTGAGAGGACAGAAAAATATATTCCATGCAAATGGGAAGCAAAAGAAAGCTGGGGTAGCAATCTTCATATCAGACAAAATAGACCTTAAAATAAAGAAGATCACAAGAGATAAGGAAGGACACTATATAACGATCAAGGCATCAACCCAAGAAGAAAATATAACAATTGTAAATATCTATGCATCCAACATAGGACCACCTCAATATGTAATAAGACAAACACTAACAGACATAAAAGGAGAAATTGACAGTAACACAATAATAGTAGGAAACTTTAACATCCCACTCACACCAATGGACAGGTCATCAAAACAGAAAATTAATAAGGAAACACGTCATAAATGATACATTAGATGAGATGGATCTCATTGATATCTTCAGGACATTCCATCCAAATGCAGAAGAATACACCTTCTTCTCAAGTGCACATGGAACAGTCTCTAGGATAGACCACATCTTGAGTCACAAATCAAACCTCAGTAAATTTAAGAAAATTGAAATCATATCATGCATCTTCTCCGACCACAGTGCTATGAGACTAGATATCAATTACATGAAAAAGACTGTAAGAAACACAAACACATGAAGATTAAACAAAACATTTCTAAATTGCCAACAGGTTACTGAAGAAATTAAAAGGGAAATAAAAAATTTTCTAGAAACAAATGACAATGAAAACATGACAACTCAAAACCTATGGGATGCAACAAAAGCAGTCCTAGGAGGGAAGTGTATAGCAATACAATCCTACCTCAAGAAACAAGAAAAACATCAAATAGACAGCCCAACTTTACACCTAAAACAACTGGAAAAAGAAGAACAAAAACCCTGAAAATTAGTAGGAGGAAAAAATCATAAAGACGCAAGCAGAAATAAATGAAAAAGAAATGAAGGAAACAATAGTGAAGATTAATAAAAGTAAACAGTGATTCTTTGAGAAGATAAGCAAAATTGACAAACCTTTAGCCAGACTCGAAAAAAAGAGAGAAGAATCAAATGAACAAAATTAGAAATGAAAAAGGAGAGGTTACAACAGACTGCAGAAATACAAAGGATTATGAGAGACTATTACGAGCAACTATATGGCAATAAAATGTATAACCTGGAAGAAATGGACAGATTCTTAGAAAAGTTCAGTCTTCCAAGACTGAAACAGGAATGAATAGAAATTATGAACAACACAGTTATAAGCACTGAAATTGAAGCTGTGATAAAAAATCTCCCAAAAGACAAAAGCCCAGGACCAAATGGCTTCATAGGAGAATTCTATCAAACATTTAGAGAAGAGCTAATGCCTATACTTCTAAAACTGTTTTTAAAAATTGCAGAGGAAGGAACACTTCCACCACATTGTATGAGCTCACCATTACCCTGATACCAAGACCAGAGAAAGACAACAACAAAAAAGAAAACTACAGGCCAGTATCTCTGATGAACATAGATGCAAAAATCCTCAACAAAATTTTAGCAAACAGATCTCAGCAACACATCAAAAAACTCATACACCATAATCAAGTTGGATTTATTCCAGGAATGCAAGGATTCTTCAATATGTGCAAATCAATCAATATGATACACTATATTAACTAATAGATAAAAACCATATCATAATCTCAATAGATGCAGAAAAAGCCTTTGACAAATTTCAGCACCCATTTATGATTAAAACTCTACAAAAAATGGGCATAGAAAGAACCTACCTCAACATAGTAAAGGCCATATATAATAAGCCTACAAGAAACATTATTCTCAATGGTGAGAAACTGAAAGCATTCTCCCTAAGATCAGGAACAAGACAAGAGTGTCCACTTTCACCACTGTTATTCAACATAGTTCTGGAAGTCCTAGCTGTAGCAATCAGAGAAGAAAAAGAAATAAAAGGAATGCAAATCAGAAAAGAAGAAGTAAAGCTCTCACTGTTTGCAGATGATGTGATACTGTACATAGAAAACCCTGAAGATAATATCAGAAAATTGCTAGAGCTAATCAGTGAATTTAGAAAAGTTGCAAGATACAAAACCAATACATAGAAATCACTTGCGTTTTTATATACTAACAATGAAATGTCAGAAAGAGAAATTAAGGAATCAATCCCATTCACCATTGCAACAAAAAGAATTAAATATCTAGGAGTAAACTTACCTAAGGAGACAAAAGAATTGTACACAGAAAATTATAAGACACTGATGAAAGAAATCAAAGATGACATAAGCAGATGGAGAGAGATTCCATGTTCCTGTGTAGGAAAAATCAATATTGTGAAAATAACTATACTACCAAACACAATTTAAGATTCAATGTGATCCCCATCAAATTACCAATGGCATTTTTTTCTTTACAGAACTAGAACAAAAAGTTTCATAATTCATATGGAAACACAAAAGACCCCGAATAGCCAAAGCAGTCTTGAGAAAGAAGAATGAAGCTGGATGAATCAACCTTCCTGACCTCCGGTTATACTACAAAGCTACAGTCATCAAGACAGTATGGTACTGGCACAAAAACAGAAATATAGACTAATGGAACAAGATAGAAAGCCCAGAAATAAACCCATGCACCTATGGGTACCTTATTTTTGACAAAGGAGGCAAGAATATACAATGGGGCAAGGACAGCCTCTTCAATAAATGGTGCTAGGAAAATTGGACAGCTACATGTAAAAGAATGAAATTAGAACACTCCCTAACACCATAAACTCAAAATGGATTAAAGACCTAAATGTAAGACCAGACACTATAAAACTCTTAGAGGAAAACATAGGCAGAATACTCTATGACATAAATCAAAAAAAGATCCTCTATGACCCCCCCCCCCCAGAGTAATGGAAATAAAAACAAATGTAAACAAGTGAGACTTGATTAAATTTAAAAGCTTTTTCACAGCAAAGGAAACTACAAGCAAGGTGAAAAGCCCTCAAATGGGAGAAAATAATAGCAAATGAAACAACTGACAAAGAATTAATTTCCAAAACATACAAGCAGCTCATACAACTAATGCCAGGAAAACAAACAACCCAATCAAAAAGTTGGAAAAAGACCTAAACAGACATTTCTGCAGAGAAGACATACAGATGGCTAACAAACACATGAAACGATGTTCAGCATCGCTCGTCATTCAGTTCAGCTCAGTTCAGTCACTGTCGTGTCATATTCTTTGCGACCCCATGAATCGCAGCATGCCAGGCCTCCCTTGTCCATCACCAACTCCCGGAGTTTACCCAAACTCATGTCCATCGAATTGGTGATGCCATCCAGCCATCTCATCCTGTGTCGTCCCCTTCTCCTCCTGCCCCCAATCCCTCCCAGCATCAGAGTCTTTTCCAGTGAGTCACTCTTTGCATGAGGTGGCCAAAGTTTTGGAGTTTCAGCTTCAGCATCAGTCCTTCCAATGAACACCCAGGACTGATTTCCTTTAGGATGGACTGGTTGGACCTCCTTGCGGTCCAAGGCACTCTCAAGAGTCTTCTCCAACACCACAGTTCAAAAGCATCAATTCTTTGGCGCTCAGCTTTCTTCACAGTCTCTCACATCCATACATGACCACTGGAAAAACCATAGCATTGACTAGACGGACCTTTGTTGGCAAAGTAATATCTCTGCTTCTGAATACGCTATCTAGTTTGGTCATAACTTTCCTTCCAAGGAGTAAGCGTCTTTTAATTTCATGGCTGCAGTCACCATCTGCAGTGATTTTGGAGCCCCCAAAAATAAAGTCTGACACTGTTTCCACTGTTTCCCCATCTATTTCCCATGAAGTGATGGGACCGGATGCCATGATCTTCGTTTTCTGAATGTTGAACTTTAAGCCAACTTTTTCACTCTCCTCTTTCACTTTCATTAAGAGGCTTTTGAGTTCCTCTTCACTTTCTGCCATAAGGGTGGTGTCATCTGCATGTCTGAGGTTATTGATATTTCTCCCAGCAATCTTGATTCCAGTTTGTGGTTCTTCCAGTCCAGCGTTTCTCATGATGTACTCTGCATAAACAGGGTGACAATATACAGCCTTGTCATATTCCTTTTCCTATTTGGAACCAGTCTGTTGTTCCATGTCCAGTTCTAACTGTTGCTTCCTGACCTGCATATAGGTTTCTCAAGAGGCAGGTCAGGTGGTCTGGTATTCCCATCTCTTTCAGAATTTCCCACAGTTTATTGTGATCCACACAGTCAAAGGCTTTGGCATAGTCAATAAAGCAGAAATAGATGTTTTTCTGGAACTCTCTTGGTTTTCCCATGATCCAGCGGATGTTGGCAATTTGATCTCTGGTTCCTCTGCCTTTTCTAAAACCAGCTTGAACATCTGGAAGTTCATGGTTCACATATTGCTGAAGCCTGGCTCGGAGAATTTTGAGCATTACTTTAGTAGTGTGTGAGATGAGTGCATTTGTGGGGTGGTTTGAATATTCTTTGCATTGCCTTTCTTTGGGATTGGAATGAAAACTGACCTTTTCCAGTCCTGTGGCCACTGCTGAGTTTTCCAAATTTGCTGGCATATTGAATGCAGCACTTTCACAGCATCATCTTTCAGGATTTGGAATAGCTCAACTGGAATTCCATCACCTCCACTAGCTTTGTTCGTAGTGATGCTTTCTAAGGTCCACTTGACTTCACATTCCAGGATGTCTGGCTCTAGGTGAGTGATCACACCATCATGATTATCTGGGTTGTGAAGATCTTTTTTGTACAGTTCTTCTGTGTATTCTTGCCATCTCTTCTTAATATCTTCTGCTTCTGTTAAGTCCATACCATTTCTGTCCTTTATTGAGCCCATCTTTGCATGAAATGTTCCCTTGGTATCCCTAATTTTCTTGAAGAGGTCTCTAGTCTTTCCCATTCTGTTATTTTCCTCTTTCTTTGCATTGATTGCTGAGGAAGGCTTTCTTATCTCTCCTTGCTATTCTTTGGAACTCTGTATTCAGATGCTTATATCTTTCCTTTTCTCCTTTGCTTTTCGCTTCTCTTGTTTTCACAGCTATTTGTAAGGCCTCCCCAGACAGCCATTTTTCTCTTTTGCATTTCTTTTCCATGGGGATGGTATTGATCCCTGTCTCCTGTACAATGTCATGAACCTCTGTCCATAGTTGATCAGGCAGTCTGTCTATCAAATCTAGTCCCTTAAATCTATTTCTCACTTCCACTGTATAATCATAAGGGATTTGATTTAGGTCATATCTGAATGGTCTAGTGGGTTTTCTCACTTTCTTCAGTTTCAGTCTGAATTTGGCAATAAGGAGTTCATGGTCTGAGCCACAGTCAGTTCTTGGTCTTGTTTTTGCTGACTGTATAGAGCTTCTCCTGTGAAGAGCCCCTGACCTTGGACGTGGTGTAGCTCCTCTCAGCTGCTCCTGTGCTGTCGCAGCCTGGTGCTCTCAGTTGCCGCCCTTGACCTTGGGCGTTGGGTAGCTCCTGCACAGTAGGTCGCTGCCACTGCACTTTTGCGCGGTCCTTCGCAGCCGCTGCACTTCATTAGAGACATGTAAATCAAAACCACAATAAGATATCACTTCACACTGGTCAGAAAGGCCATCATCAGAAAGTCTACAAACAATACATGCTGGAGAGGGTGTGGAGAAAAGGGAACGCTCTTGCACTGTTGGTGGGAATGTAAATTGATACAGCCACTATGGAAGACGGTATGGAGATTCCTTAAAATCTAGGAATAAAACCACCATATGACCCAGCAATACCGCTTCCAGACATATACCCTGAGGAAACCAGGGATGAAAAAGACACATGCATCCCATTGTTCGTTGCAGCACTATTTAAGATAGCTAGAACATGGAAGCAACCAAGATGCTGGTCGACAGTGAATGGATTAACAAGTTGTGGTACATACACGATGGAATATTACTCAGCCATAAAAAGGAATGCATTTGAGCCAGTTCTGGTGAGGTGGACGAACCTAGAACCTATTATACAGAGTGAAGTGAGTCAGAAAAAGATAAATATCATATTCTAAGGCATATATACAGAATCTATAAAAATGCTTCTGAAGAATTGATTTACAGGGCAGTAGTGGAGAAACAGTCATAAAGAACACTTATGAACATGTGGAGAGGGAAGGAAAGGATGAGGTGTATGGAAAGAGTACCATGGAAACTTACATTATCATATGTAAAATAGCCAACAGGAATTTGCTGTATGGCTCAGGAAACTCAAAGAGGGGCTCTGTATCAACCCAGAGCGGTGGGATGAGGGGCAGATGAGAGGGAGGTTCAAAATGGAGGGGATGTATGTGTACTTATGGCTGATTCATGTTGAGGTTTGACAGAAAACAACAAAATTCTGTAAAGCAATTATCCTTCAATAAAAAAAAAAATTTAAAAAAAAAAAAAGAAAAATGGGTAAGCTGTCTGCTCTCCATGTTTTGTTTCTTGAAATTTATCCTTAAAAGTTTTGGAGATTCTTTTTTATAAGAAAATATGTATATATATTTTTACTAGTGAGATGACACGATCAGATTTGGAATTTGAAAAAATCATACCATAGCACAGAGGGTGATAAGCCTTTGGGTCATTGTTGTCATCAGTAATTCCATCAAGAAAATATAGCAGTCAGAATCAGAGCAGAACATGTGAGAACTGAGAAAAGAAAATGCAAGGAATATTAAGGAGGTAGGAACCACTGGCCTGGGAAATTGAAAGCTGTGGGGAAGGGAAGGGAGATGTTGATGATGTTTGCTGAGTTTCTTTTTAAAAAAAAAATTTTTTTTTTTTTTTTTTAAATTGGAGTATAGTTTATTTATTGGGTTGGCCAAAAAGTTCATTTGAGTTTTTCTGTACCATCTTATAGAACTTTAGGTGAATTTTTTGGCCAACTCAATACAGTGTTGTGTTAGTTTCAGGTGTGCAGCAAAGTGAATTAGTTATACATATATCTGGGCTTCCCTGGTAGCTCAGCTGGTAAAGAATCCACATGCAATGCAGGAGACCCCAGTTAAATTCCTGGGTCAGGAAGATCCCCTGGAGAAGGGATAGGCTACCCACTCCAGTATTCATGGGCTTCCCTGGTGGCTCAGATGGTAAAGAATCTGCCTGCATGTGGGAGACCTGGATTTGATCCCTGGGTTGGGAAGATCCCCTGGATGAGGGCATGGCAACTCACTCCAGTATTTTTGCCTGGAGAATCCTCATGCCCAAAGAAGCCTGGCAGGCTACAGTCCATGGGGTCACAAAAAGTCAGACATGACTGAGCAACTAAGCACACACATATACATAGATCTACTCTTTTTTAGACAATCTTTCCATGTAGGCCATTACAAAGTATTGAGTAGAGTTCACTGTGCTATACAGTAGGTCCTTATTAGTTATCTATTTTATATATAGCAGTGTGTACATTGGAGAAGGCAATGGCACCCCACTCCAGTACTCGTGCCTGGAAAATCCCATGGATGGAGGAGCCTGGTAGGCTGCAGTCCATGGGGTCGCTAAGAGTCGGACACGAGTGAGCAACTTCCCTTTCACTTTTCATTTTCATGCATTGGAGAAGGAAATGGCAACCCACTCCAGTGTTCTTGCCTGGAGAATCCCAGGGACGGCGGAGCCTGGTGGCTGCCGTCTATGGGGTTGCACAGAGTCGGACATGACTGAGGTGACTTAGCAGCAATGTGTATATGTCAATTCCAATCTTCCAGTTTATCCCTTCCTGCCCTTACCTATAAGGGTAGCTATAAGTTTGTTTTCTACATCTATAATTTCTCTTTTGTAGATAAGTTTTTTTTTAGATTCCACACATAAGCAATATAATGAGTTTCTGACCGATGCAAGTGATAGCAAATAGAAACTTTCACTGAAACATATTCAAAAGAAGAACAGATTTCAGAGAGGAAGTTACTATTAATTCTCTCCTAAAGAGTTCTCGGGCTTCCCAGTTGGCACTAGTGGTAAAGAACCCACCTGCCAATGCAGCAGACGTAAGAGATGCAGGTTCATTCCCTGGGTCAGGAAGATCCCATGGAGAAGGGCATGCAGCTCACTCCAGTATTCTTTCCTAAAGAATCCCATGGACAGAGGAGCCAGGCGGGCTACAGTCCATGGGGTCGTAAAGAGTCGGACACAACTGAAGCGACTTAGCACAAGCACAAATGGGTTCTCAGTTACATGGGGGAGAGGTATTCTTCTGGGAATCATGAATGTGCTTGGCTTTGTCCCAAACTCCAGCAAAAAGAAACCACAAGGATATATCCAGCTTATTGAAGCTGCTTGAAAACTGTCCCCCTCCTACTCTGGCTGTGAGCTCAGCTGATGGAGGAAGGCCCAGATACAATCAAGGGAGGGGCCTTTTCACATGCTAGTTCTGTCCCTCCCACTGGGGCTGGGGAAGTGTGACAGCTGGTGGCAATTGTCAGCTCAGCAACTCTGGAAGTAGGCTGTCCTCATTTTGCTCCAGCTCATGAGGACAAGTAAGAATGACAGGGGCTGTCCTGTGTTCAGCCTGAGCAAGATAACTCATCCTCGATGGATCCCTGAGAGAATCTGGGAGAACTGACTTTGTAAAGGAACCATTTTCTTACTGCTGTGGGAGTCACCTTCCTCACTTTCTGTCTTAACTTTCAGATCAC
This sequence comes from Bos indicus, assembly GCF_029378745.1. Lineage (NCBI taxonomy): Eukaryota > Metazoa > Chordata > Mammalia > Artiodactyla > Bovidae > Bos > Bos indicus. The sequence goes on along the minus strand of NC_091767.1, from coordinate 42,051,208 downwards.
AGTATTTGCATCGTGTTCTCTCTCTGCACTACATGATCTGCTTGGAATAATTATGTTAGGGGTCATTTATCAGCTGTAGTCAGTACATGTCACTTCCTGAGATTCTGGAAATGATACGGACTTCTCTGTTGTTAATCTTTTGGCTCACACTAAATCTCATTAGTGAATTTAATTGTTTAGAGTTTAATATCAACTTCAGTGCCAATGTTTTTGCCCTGTGAATAGTCAAGCCGGTGAAGGCTACTGCTCTCTGTCTTAAGCTGATGAGCCCTAGTAAGGACGGAGGATGGCAGGTGAGGCCATCCCATTATCTCTTGAGTCTCTGGTTGCCCAGGCAACTTTTCCCACGAATGAAAGTGGCAGGTCAGTGCTTTTCAGTGTTGCTTCCCTCTGTCCCGTGTTAGCAGACCTACTGGCCTCTCCCTTTTGTTTTCTCAAAGCGTGTGTGGGAGGAACTCAGTCATTGTGGCCGCTCCCGATGAGCCTTCTCTGTTGATTTCATATCTTTTTGAAAAAGTTGTATAGAATTGAAAGCACAATTTTGCATGTGAAATTACTAGCACAATGCAGCAAATGGCTATAAAAACTTGGAAAAGAAGTGGATATTGAAGGATACATTTAAAAAGCTGGGGGCCCAGAAAGAGAGGCGTTCTGAACTGAGATCTTCAGCTGAATAAGTCATAAGCGTCCATAGAGAAGTAGGGAAACAGACTGCAAAATTGGAAGCACCATGAATTCAAACAAACATTATGGAGCCTACGTTTGCTTTGTTGGAAAGATTGTTAAAGGACAGGGAAATGATAGATAATCAACAGAAGAGATTTTATAAAATAGCCTAGAAAACAGGACTTCAGTGGAAGTGGAGGGAGACACTGCATCTTAACTTATAGAAAGAAGCATTCACTGGCCAAAAATGAGCTTGCTGTTAGTTTGTTTTTTTAACCAGCCCACCTTTCAGGAGGTAATCATGGAATATGATGGGTTAAATGCAGTGTTCAAATTCTCCTAATGTACAACCACATACAAATGTGGGCGGGCACACATGCATACTAATTCATTCCAGTGTGGCTCAAAGCTGCTTCACTAGTTTTCACAAAGTACTACTATGCAGTGATTAAAAATCTGGTCTGGAGTAAAAAGTCTGAGAGTCATATCCCAGATCTGTAAGCTGCTAACAGATTTAGCGAAAATGGTTTGGTCTCTGAGCCTCAATGTCCTCTGAAAAGGGGGGATGATTAAAGGAGAAAAAGCCACAGGGCACCAGCCTGGTGCCTGGTACACCCCAGCTGCCACATTGTTATTTGTAGAGAGTCGCCTACAAAGAGCCTGTGACTGAAGCACAGCACATGGTCTCACTTGCTTTGATTCCTCATGGGAAGGGCTACTTCAGTCTCTGCCTCCCTGTGTTTTGTTGCTGGCCGGCACACAGCCTCTTGGCTCTGGGTCTACGGAGGAGATTTGGCTGTTTGCCAGGCTGCGAGGAGGATTCCCCCCTTAGGGACTGTGTCACAGACACAGAGATGCTAATGAGAGCTCTGCTGAGCTAGGACTGTGAGCTCTCCTGGCAACTGGGGGAGGGCAGAAGCACCTTGCACAACAATTAGCTTTTCACAGCCATTAGCAGTTTCTAGTCATTAGCACTGCAGAAACGTTGCAAATGACACTCAGGAAACAAACACCACTGAGAGTCGGAACCAGGCTTCAGAGCAGCGTCAGTCCCCAGCAAGGCGGGGCTCTTAGCGGGTGAGACCCCCTGTCCCTCCCCACTCCAGCAGAAGGGACCTGTGACCCAAAGCTCCTCTGTCCCCTCCCATCATATCTTTGAAAAGGGCTTCATCGAGCCTATTATTTGTTTCAGTGAAATGTAAGTCTTTCTGAAGGACAGTTCAGAAGACATAGTGCATACGAAAGTGACTGGATTCCTTCACAGACCAAGAAACTTCCTAAACTGGGCATGAGTGATTGAAGTGCAAATCGAATGAAACCCCAGAGCAGTGAAATGATTTAGCCCCAAAGCTATTCATAGCAACACTGCTAAATACTGGGACCATCTATATCTCTAATGGAAGTGAAGTGAAAGTTGCTCAGTCACTCGTGTCTGACTCTGCGACCCCATGGACTACACACTCCGTGGCGTTCTCTAGGCCAGAATACTGGAGTGGGTAGCCTTTCCCTTCTCCAGGGGATCTTCCCAACCCAGGGATTGAACCCAGGTCTCCCACGTTGGTAAAGAAACCCAGGCAGATTCTTTACCAGCTGAGCCACAAGGGAAGCCCTCTCTAATGGAAAGGATAGGTTAAATAATTGTGTTATTCCCATTCAGTGGAATATAACACAACCTTTTAAAATAATATACTGGAATTTGTAGATAGATTATATTTAAAAGGTTATGAAATAGTATTAACCTCTGACTTCATTTTTTGTGAAAATGGTAACTTCTAAAATTTCAGCCTTGGTTGTTCCTGAATGCTAGGAATGGAAATAATTTTTAGTTTTCATTCTTTTGCTGCCCTGCTTCATATTATTTTTCCAAAATGACTATACATGCCTAATTCTTGTGAATCTGAGAGAGAAAAAGAGAGCAGAGAAGTAAGCTGTCTGGCTAACTGGATTTAATACAAATGCAACATTTTCAAGTAAATATTGAAATAATAACCTAATTGCAGAAAAAGACACAAATAATAAGTACACAGTTGGATGACTTTTCACTAAGTGCATAAACCCAGACCCAGAATCAGTCTTAAATACAGCAATGGGTCGTCTTGTGGTTACACAACCAGGAGTCTGGACAGTGAGCAATAACGGTAGGGGTTCAGCAAGAGGCACTCAGTGAACCAGACTGGCAAATTGAAAGCCCTTAATGGTAACTTTGGGGCTTCCCAGGTCACACTAGTGGTAAAGAACCTGCCCGCTAATGCAGGAGACATAAGAGATGTGAGTTCAATCCCTGGGTCAGGAAGATCCCCCTGGAAGAGGGAATGGCAACCCACTCCAGTATTCTTGCCTGGAGAATCCCATGGACAGAGGAGCCTGGCAGGCTACAGTCCAAGGGGTCGCACAGAGTCGGCCCTGACTGAAGTGACTAAGCACAGCACACACTCAGTGCTAACTCTGGAAAGAAAGGTGGTAAATATCTTATAGATGTAGTAACTAGAACAAAGGGAGTAGGAGTAACTGGAATCCCACCGCTACTCAACAGGGAAGCTAAGATTCCTTCTCAAGCAGTCAGGCTCTGGGATCAATGCCTCTCCAAGAGGGAGAAATACAGCTGCAGCAACCAGCAGAAGGCCAGGGCAATCCCTCAGGGCTTGATGACTGGACATCAGAGGAGGGGGAGAAGATGAATGAGAGAGGGCAGGAAGGCTTATGTTTGGGAAGAGGGAGAGAAAAACCAGTTCCCGGCAATTCTACTAAAAGTGACCACTGGTGAAAGCAGTAACTCCTGGTTTGTTAGCTTTGTGCACTTGAGAAACACTGGGCTGGATGAAGCACAAGCTGGAATCAGGATTGCTGGGAGAAATATCAATAACCTCAGATATGCAGATGACACCACCCTTATGGCAGAAAGTGAAGAACTAAAGAGCCTCTTGATGTAAGTGAAAGTGGAGAGTGAAAAAGTTGGCTTAAAGCTCAACATTCAGAAAACTAAGATCATGGCATCCAGTCCCATCACTTCATGGCAAATAGATGAGGAAACAGTGGAAACAGTGTCAGACTTTATTTTTTTGGGCTCCAAAATCACTGCAGATGGTGACTGCAGCCATGAAATTAAAAGACATTTACTTCTTGGAGGAAAAGTCATGACCAACCTAGATAGCATATTCAAAAGCAGAGACGTTACTTTGCCAACAAAGGTTCATCTAGTCAAGGCTATGGTTTTTCCAGTGGTCATGTATGAATGTGAGAATTGGACTATAAAGAAAGATGAGTGCCGAAGAATTGATGCTTTTGAACTGTGGTGTTGGAGAAAACTCTTGAATCTCTTGGACTGCAAGGTGATCAAACCAGTCCATCCTAAAAGAAATCAACCCTGAATATTCATTGGAAGGATTGATGTTGAAGCTGAAACTCCAATACTTTGGCCACCTGATGCGAAGAGCTGATTCATTTGAAAAGATGCTGATGCTGGGAAAGATTGAAGGCGGGAGGAGAAGGGGACAACAGAGGATGAGATGGTTGGATGGCATCACCGACTCAATGGGCATGAGTTTGAGTAAACTCTGGGAGTTGGCAATGGACAGGGAGGCCTGGCGTGCTGCAGTCCATGGGGTCGCAAAGAGTCGTAAACAACTGAGCGACTGAACTGAACTGAACTGAACTCCATGTAGGACTGAAGATGCCCTTGAGGCTGCTGGTCCAGGGATGCTGAGCTCGAGAGCTCAGTCCTTTTTCAGAAGTCACAGTCAGCTCAGGAAGAGGACAAAAATCTGATTTCTTTTTTTAGAATTTGCTGATTCAAAAGGAAGCAAGACACTACTCATAATCCCCCCACTTTAAACATGGTGCCTCAAATCATCACCCAGTTATCAAATGTGTTTGCTGCTTGAAATAACTGCTGTGAGTGAACCACACAGAGAGTGCACGTTGGGCAAGGGATGACTTTGGAGAATAGGGGGTAATGTTGAGGATCTTGAGTGATGACTGCAGAAAGTTGCCTCCCAAAATAAACTCTGCTGGGGAGGACTGAGCTTGGGAAGCTTTCATGGACACCATCTGTCAAAGATACGTGCCTGGGAATGTGGTTTTCTTAATTAACTCAGTGGTAGTACTATGCTAAGAGGGCTAGATATGATCGCTTGTCAATACCTCTATTCATGTTGTAACATTCTGTTTTGTCACTGTAAGCTTTTCAAGGGTAAGGGCCATGTTGTGCATCTCTACATTTCCAATGCATCATAAAGTGCCTGGTAGATAAGAGATGTTAAATAAATGCTTACTAAATGTATCAAACACACACCCTAGATTTTCCAGGGGAATACCAATTTAAATGTTCTGTTGATTATGTACTCCAATTTAAGTTTAGAAACATTGATCACCAGAGAGTTAGGTCTAAATGTGGCTGATGGGAAGTGCTAGGAATTCTCAGGAGCTATTTCTCAGCAGTAGCTGCAATATCTATCGTTTTTCAAAGTCTTAATCATTCTTTGGCCCCAGAAAAGGTAGGATCATACAGAAATGAAAAAGTTCCTGGCAGGGAGGAAATCAAGACTTTTATAAAACTTAAAATTGAATCCTAATCTTCATGCCTCAGCAACTGGAGTTTTTTTTTTATCTTTATATACCTTTGCAAAGGCATTTTTTAAAAATATTACTAAACGTCAGGATAATATTCTGGAGAAGGCAATGGCACCCTACTTCAGTATTCTTGCCTGGAAAATCCCATGGATGGAAGAGCCTGGTAGGCTGCAGTCCATAGCGTTGCTGCGAGTTGGACACGACTGAGCAACTTCACTTTCACTTTTCACTTTCATGCATTGGAGAAGGAAATGGCAACCCACTCCAGTGTTCTTGCCTGGAGAATCCCAGTGACAGGGGAGCCTGGTGGGCTGCCATCTATGGGGTCGCACAGAGTCGGACATGACTGAAGCTACTTAGCAGCAGCAGCAGCAGAATAATATTCAATGATAATAATAGATGAAAATTAATAAGAAACAGTTCAGACACAAAATAAATTACAACATGAATTGGATAGTGTTTGTATCAATAATATATCTTTGGCTACAAGAAGAAGAAATGAAATAATGGTTAAAACAAAATAAAATTTTAATCATCTCACAAATTATCAAAGTCTAGAAGAAAATGTTTCCAGACTAGATTTTTTTTCCAACTATATTGTCAAAACCCTTGTTGTGTCTTTTCCCTGTTTTATCCTGTACCCATTGACTTGTTGCCTCATGGTCACAAAACAGTTGCTGTCACCCCAAGTGCCATGTTCTCACATCATTGCATTCAAGGCAGGCAGGAAGGAACGTTCTCTTTGTAACAGACAATAAAAATCTTCTGAGAAGATCCCTTCAACAAATTACCCCTTTGGTCTCAACGTTCAGAACTGGGTCACAGGCCCACTCCCAAGCCTGTCGTGGAGAGGAAGAGGATTGCCACATTTGGTGTACGCCAATTATGCCTTAGTTTCTCAGGCTAGGGGAAGGTTTTTGCTTCCCTTGAGCACACTGCCAGATGCAGGATTGGGGATCCTATAATCCAAAAAAAAAGATGGAAGGAGAAGGCAATCAACTATGCTTGCCACCTGGTTAAGCATAGAGTTGTGCCAGTCCAGGTACTTACCTTCTCTTACTGGTAACATGTTCAGCTCCACATGCCTTCCTAGCATAAGGCCAAAAGCCCTGCTGCTGCTGCTAAGTCGCTTCAGTCGTGGGCTACTAGAAAACGTGGCCTTTCAGTGACCATGCCCTGGCCTTGACCGCCCCAATCTGAGCTCAGCTGTGGCGCTAATCTTGAGCTCCCATAATCTTAAGCTTTCACAGTTCTAACCAGCTTCACAAATTGTAGCTTGTTGATGTGAGTGAGAGTTAGGAATGCTGCAGGGGAGGATGAGAGTCAGGTCAACATTGGAAGTGGATTTCCTTCCTCATACAGGGGTCTCTTGTCAGGACCCTGAACTCCAATGGCTTCTCCCAAGTGGACTGGCCCAGCTTCAGGTGTCACTGAATGTCATTTAAGAGGAAGAACCAGTAGTTCTTCTTTTCTCCCTGAACAACACTGGTTATTGATTTTAGGATGTAGGTGAGAGAGAAATACAAAGTGGTTTGAGTCTGCAGTGGAGTGGGAAAGGTGGTTGGAAGAGATCTCTTTGGGGAATGTGACTTTGGTCAACACACCCATTGGCACTGGTTTTACAAGGCCACATTCTACACCACTGCTATGTATAATGTGATGTGAGAAGACTCTTGAGAGTCCCTTGAACTGCAAGGAGATCCAACCAGTCCATTCTGAAGGAGATCAGTCCTGGGTGTTCTTTGGAAGGAATGATGCTAAAGCTGAAACTCCAGTACTCTGGCCACCTCATGCTAAGAGTTGACTCATTGGAAAAGACTCTGATGCTGGGAGGGATTGAGGGCAGGAGGAGAAGGGGACGACAGAGGGTGAGATGGCTGGATGGCATCATCAACTTGATGGACATGAGTTTGAGTGAACTCCAGGAGATGGTGATGGACAGGAGACCTGGCATGCTGCGATTCATGGGGTCGAGAAGAGTAGGACATGACTTAGCGACTGAACTGAAGATACAATACTGTATGTATATAGTATGATGTAATGTAATACAATATAACCTAACAGAGTAACTCAAATATATTGAACATTCACTGTGATGGACAGCATATGAAGTACTTTCTTTGTCTGATTACTTAGAATCACATTCATGGTGGAAGTTTCATTATTATTCAGAGATTGGTAACTTGCCCAAAGCTACTCCATTAGACGGTAGAGGCCAGGACTCAGGACTATCTGCCTCAAGAACCCCCATCCCACCCTCCGTTCTGCACTTTGTTGTCTGCTTCCACTTTGCCTTTTCCTCACTAGCGTGTGAAGGAATACTGTGGCGAGAAGGCCAGGTGTTGGCAAAAGACAGAAGATTTAAATGAAAAAAATAGCTCATTTGGACTCTGGATTGGGAACAAATGTTCAACTGGTTAACAAAATAAAAGAAATAGCAGCAACAAGTTATTTTAATCCTGCCCAAATGTTTAGAGAACAAAAGAGCAAAGTTAAATGTTTCTTTTTCTACAGAGTTCAGGAGAATACAGAACAGAAAAGGAAATGCCTTATTGATAGGAACTATATAAACAGATGAGCCTCTTTCTCCAGCATAGAATTTATGCAAATTTATGCATGCATTATCAAGGCCTTGCAGTTCCCTTGTGTTTCCACAATCATTCTCTACCTAGACACTTCATTTACTCGTTAACTCAAAGACTCACTTATTCTTTCATTCATTCATTTATTTACCTAGTCATTTGTCAGATATTTATTTCATCTCTTCCATGAGCTGGGCCCCAAGGAGGATAGTGGAGGCTTAAGAATTAAAGAAAAAAAGAAAAAGAAAAAAAAAAGTGCTGTCTCCTGCATTAAATGGAATGGAATTTAAATATGTTCAAAAGAGAAGGTAGTTTTCCCCTTTGTATTTATTTTCTGCTCCTCACTGTCTATGAATGGCTCTCTGCTAAAGACAGACCCCCTTTAGTTCTCTGGCATGGCACTGCTATCTTAGGGGGAGTTGCCTGTCCCTAATTTAAAACTAGGATACTGTGAAGAATGGAAGACATTAGGTGTGTCTTCTGTTTATCTGCCTGATTGGAGCAAATCCTGGTTTAGGGACCTCCTGTGAGGTTCTGAGACATCAACATCCTGTGGAATTTTGAAGATATCAAAGCTTTCATGAACTGATCAACCCATGTTGGTACCTTTAAGATTTCCTTCCCACCTGTGGAGGGGCTAGGCTATGGGTGCAGCAGGGCCTGCAGCAGTCTTCACCCAAGAGCTGCCCCCAGCTGATGGCCATCCCCCTGGTCTGGCCTTTCAGCTTGACCCACAGATTCTAACAAAAGTCTCACCTCTCCAGTGCCTTTCTCGTACACCAAGAAAACCAGTGATGAGCACCAATCCTGAAATAGTTCTAGAATTGTCCACACTTCTGTATGGCCTCTTAGGCTTCCTGTTAAGAGAAGGCCCCCAAAGATTGGGATTTCAGCCCAGCCATGCCATTCTGAGGAGGTATTCCAGATCACTGAAGATGACCTGTATCAAAAATGTCTCCCCCCACAGTGATGGCAAATGTCCTAAGCAGTGTTCTGTGTCAGAGGTAGTTCATGTCCATAAGGGGAATCCGGTTGTAATAATGCTCCAGAAAGAACCCCACCCTCGCCACAGCCTAGATATTTGTTTCTGCTCATGTCTATGCCCAGATTTTCTCCTCTACAAAATAGACAGTTCAGACTAAGATGGGGACTCAGGTCCTATTGAACTTGAACAGTCTATGACTTCTGAGTACTTGTATCTGCTTTAGCAGTTTGCAGCAAGAACTGGACTTTAGAGACATAGCAGGTCCTGATGGTCACTCTGGTGGGAAGTGAATTCAGCTTCCCTGGTACACGCATCCCAGGCATCTCTGGCATCTGCTGTGCAGGGGCCAGGCGTAGCTGGCACGCCCAGCCCGGTCCCGGGGAAGGGGGAATGCAGCAGCTACTCCGCTAAAGGACACTTTGGTCTCCACGGGAGCCAGTCTGTCTTCTTGGCAGAGGAGCCACATCCGTGTGTGCCACAGCCCGGGAACAATGCCCCGGGGGCCTGTGATCCCAAACACCCATGAATGGAGGCAGGGGAACAGCCAGTCCCCGCGTACCTGTGTCCTATTTGATCTTAGAAACTTGGAAGCCTTTAGGACCTGGAAGTGCTCATGCCCAGGGGCCATGCAGTGTGGTGGAAAGAGAACTGGCCTGGCGATTAGAAGTTCTGGTCTGAGTCTCAGCTCTGCCCTTGCTGGCTACGTGACTAGGAGCAGGTCTCCGCACCCTGCTGAGTGTGGGTTTTCTTGTCTGTCCAATGAGGAGAATTAGGTCTCCCCTGATGACCTCATAGGGCTGAGCTTTGTTGGTTACTTTTCCTGCACACAGTGTACAACAGCCCCCCCCGCCCCCGCCACAACCAGTAATGTCTTCATCACAGTCTAATGACAATATTACACAGGAGATGATAAAATTCACATGAATTTTTGTAGCAAATAGAACAATAATTATTGCTACCAGCTGTTGAGCTCTTATTATGTACCAGACACTCTGCTAAGGACTAGAGAAACATTATTTCACTCGCCAAGGTCACATGGCTGGTAAATTTTATGGCATGACTCAACCCAGACATCCCTGACTGCAGAGCCAAGATCTTAATTTAACCCAATGCATGCTTCGCCTCCTTCCTCGTGACCAGACAGCCTGGTTTATTCAGGTCCTGGCTGGCAGAGAATGAGTGAGATGTGTGGACTTGTCTACTCACCTTGAAAAGCTAACTAAATTAGTGAAATGTTTTAAAACAGCCAAACACAGTAACTTTGGAATGTCATATGTTAAAAGATACTTAAGGTGCAGGGTTAAATAAACGCATGTATTTTTATAATGTGTGTTTTCACTAATAGTTAAGCAACACTGCCCACTGCCTTATGTCAGACTTTTTCATAGGCTGGTACAGGGTGGCACGCATCCCAACCATACAACCCCCACCTCCAGATTCATCCTTTCAAGACCTATTTTCCAAGTGCCTACTCTGTGCTGAGCTCCCGAGAAGTGCTTGAATTCAATGACGAATGAGGTGGTTTTGTCCTCCAGGATCACGCTGGTGGAGACGCTGATAGGCATACAAGTAGAGCAGGACAGTTCCTGGGGTGCGAATTGGGGATATCCAGGGTACTAAGGACAAACAGAACCTGAGAAGCGAATCCAATCTGAGTGCACCAGGGAAGCCTTCAAAATAAAGGTGACAAGTAAGTTGAGTGGGAGTCAAGCTGTTGGAAGGGAAGGGACAAGGAGATGATGGGGAGGAAGGAAAGGGGTAGGGCAATTCAGGAAGTCAGAATAGTCCTGTGCGATGGCTAAGAGGCAAGAGAGGTGTGACCCACTCAGGGACTCAGAAGGAGTTCAGAATGGTTGGAGAAGAGTCCAAAGATGGGAGAGAGAGCTGCCAAGGTGGGCGTATCATGCAGGGCCATACATCGTGCAAAGATTGGACTTTATTGTAATGACATTGAGAATTAATTAATTAATTAATTAATTAAAAGCATTCAAACTGGATGTTAGGGAGGTGGGTCTAATCTGATTTGTGTGTTAGAAAGAAGATTCTGGCCCCAGTATGGAAAATAGATTAATGAGGGGTAGGGGAGGATAGAGTTTCCCGGGTAGCTCAACTGGTAAAGAATACGCCTGTAATGGAGGAGACCCCAGTTCAATTCCTGGGTCAGGAAGATCCCCTGGAGAAGGGATAGGTTACCCACTCCAGTATTCTTGGGCTTCCCTGGTGGCTCAGATGGTAAAGAATACTCCCTCAACTTGGGAGACCTGGGTTCAATCCGTGGGTTGGGAAGATCCCCTGGAGGAAGGCATGGCAACCCACTCCAGTATTCTTGCCTGGGAAATCCCATGGACAGAGGATCCTGGTGGGCTAGAGTCCATGGGGGTCACACAGAGTCGGACACAACTGAGCAATCAAGCACAGCACGGGGGAGGATGGCAGCTAACAGAAGATAGAACTAGTTGTATCCTGGAGCAATTCAACCAGAAGATGAAGATGACTCAGCCTGGTGTGCTGGCAATGGGAATGGAGAGAGGCAGATACTATGAAGAATGTTTAGTGAGGTGACATGATTTAGTGATTGAATGAAGTCGGGGGTAGGGCATGGTACAGGGGCGCTGTGTTGTGCCAGCCCCCCACCTTTCACTTCAGTCCCTGAAAATAAGGGCTGGTCTCTTTTGTTCCAGGTTCTTTTCAGTTAAGATGAAATGGTTCTGTGTCTCCAAATTTCTGAATCTATCATCCTATGCTTTTTTGACATTTCATCTCTCCTTTGGCCCCACTTTTTCTCTCATGCTTCAGTATGATGACTAAGGCAATCTGAACTGCAGCATGAAACCCAGAACTCTCAGTGGCTTAGCACAATAAAAGTTTATTTCTTGCTTCTGCAACAACCTTCCCAGGTGAGCCGGTGGCTTTCCTCCATATATATGCAGGTGCAGGAAGCAGGCTTCCTTCTATCTTACAGCTTGGCCATTCTCTAGGGCCTTTGTGTTCCGATTTAGCAGAAGGAGCAAGACAGAGTGAAGAAAGTAACCTTGCTGTGTAGAGCTTCATTTATACACCCAATAGTGAGAACTCATTGAATGGGTATCCCTGGATGTGTACTTTATATCAACATACCTACATGAAGGGGGGAGCACAAAGGTTTGCTAGACAGCCACCTCTGTCACACCAGAATGTCCAGGTCCTAACTCACTTTTTCCTTATTTTTATTTACCTGCTTCTTCTACTCGGAGAAGGCAATGGCACCCCACTCCAGTACTCTTGCCTGGAAAATCCCATGGATGGAGGAGCCTGGTAGGCTGCAGTCCATGGGGTCGCTAAGAGTCGGACACGACTGAGCGACTTCCCTTTCACTTTTCACTTTCATGCATTGGAGAAGGAAATGGCAACCCACTCCAGTGTTCTTGCCTGGAGAATCCCAGGGAGGGGGGAGCCTGGTGGGCTGCCGTCTATGGGGTCGCACAGAGTCGGACACAACTGAATCGACTTAGCAGCAGCAGCTTCTTCTACTAGTTGTCAGTTCCTAATTACAGGAATGAGGTGTTTCATTCCTCTGGTTTAGACACTGAAGGAGAATGACATTCTTCTAATGCACCCAAAACAAAGCAAACAGGAAAAGGGCCGTTTCCAAGCTGCCCATCTCAGGTAAACCCAGGACTGTTGTGCTGCCATTGTGCAAAGCACACCTGAGAAATGGGAGATCTGGATTCAAGTTCTGGCTCCCTCAATAATTTGCATCATCACTTAAGTCACTTTGTCTCTCTGGGCCCCAATTTTCTCATCAGTAAAAGAAATGGACTGAGCTACAGCACTGTTTCTCTAAGTGTGTAGTCAAGAACATTAGTTCCATGAAACAGTCTGTGAAAAACTCTTTTCTGAACAAAGAAGTTTGGGAAATTCTGTGAATCTTAAACCTTTCCTTAAGGATAGTTGGGGCTCATAGGTATATGAAAGCTTCTGAGAAACCCTATGCTAAGGAATATTGTTTTGTTGTCTTTAAATTGACATTTCCTAGTCTTGAGAGGTGGAATTTACATACCCAAGTACTAATATACATGGTTAATGTTTTACAACTAAACAGTGGATCAATGATACAGAGAGGCTTGGATTCAGGTTAGCAGAATGAGTTCTCTCAGTAACTAAGATTCAATCAGGTGAAAAGGAAAAGCTGGGAACTATGGTAAGGAGGCACTGAGGCACTGTGAGGATGGTAACTGCACCATGCCAAAATGTTCCTTTTCTATCATTGCGATTCCCCACGAACTACCAAGGAGCAGTCCATGGACAGCTGGGCGTCTGCATAGGGGTGAGCCTTGTTGTTATCCCTGTTGCTGTTGTTCAGCCACTAAGTCGTTCCAACTCTTTGCGACTCACGGACTGCAGCACGCCAGGCTCCTCTGTTCTCCACTATCTGTTGGAGTTTGCTCCAATTACTGTCCATTGAATCAGTGATGCTATCCAACCATCTCATCCTCTGTCACCCCCTTCTCCTTTTGCCCTCAATCTTTCCCAGCATCAGGGTCTTTTCTGATGAGTCAGCTCTTCACATCAGGTGGCCAAAGTCCTGGGGCTTCAGCATCAGTCCTTCCAATGAATATTCAGGATTATCTCTGAATATTCCAGGGTTATCCCAGGAGACTCTGCCTAGACCCCTCCTCTGTTCCACATGCACCCATTTCCTGTAGACAAGCCACTAGTGAAAATACTAGATACTCATAAGCCCCACAGATCAATAAAGGACTTTGCCTTTTGAGGGATGATGATAATGAAGGGAAATTTGCCTCCAGATTAAGAGTGGGTCAGGAAGAGCCATCTGGAAATCCCTTCTTACGTGAGGGTGTAGGGGTGAAGATCCCATCCCATTGTGTTTCTTTAATCACGAGACTGTGGTTGATGTTACTTTCCTACCCTGAAGCCCCACAACCCACCTAAGCTCATTTGCAGGGGTAGGACTAGTCCCAGAAAGCTAAAAGCTTCCCCCTCAAGCATCAGCATCTCCTTTTCTAACCCAAAGGATTTTTTATTTTTTCAACAGACACTTGTTCCATAGCAAGCAGACAGAGCCTTCAGACTAGTTCCCAACCGGGGGGGAGATGTGATCTGGTAGATACATGCCTCAGTCTCCCTGAACTCCTGTGGGGCAATTTTGAGACATATTCTACTTTGTCTTTCCAGAGCATGGCCAGTGGCCTTGAGCCCTAATGGTCCACATGACATGAATGACCCATGCTTTATGATACATTTTATTGGCTTTTCTTCTTTCCATATCTGTCTTACCTGGGATAGCCACCTAAATAAGCTATCTGAACCCAAGTCCTTACGTCAGAGTTTGCTTTGGGAGAATCCAAACCAAGACAAACACTTTCTCATGTGATATGTGTCAGGGGACCTCTAGAGTCCATGCTTGCTCTAATAAAATTCAGTGCTCACTTATTTGGCCACTTGAGGTAGCCAAGTCCTGAGCCAGTTCTCACTTTCCTAGAAACAGAGAGAGTGGAGAGGGGTTTGACCACATTCTGACTTTAGTTCTTCCTCTAATTACTGAAGTCTATACTGCCTTGAACGATTCTTCCAGAGAAGCCCAGAGTAGTAGGAAACTGAACTGAAACTGGTTTCTGCGACATTTTTATAACCTCAAAACAGGAGTGAACATACTTTATACAAATTAAACATTTTATAATTATCTTTTACTTTTATAGAGAGCTTTATTGATTTATAATTCATATTCCAGATGATTCACTGAGTTGGCCAAATGTTCCTTCAAGTTTTTCTATAAGATGTTACAGAAAATCCCAAACAAATTTTTTGGCCAACTCAGTAAAAAATTAAATGATTTTTAGTATATTATTGGGAGAAGGAAATGGCACCCCACTCCAGTACTGTTGCCTGGAAAATCCCATGGAGGGAGGAGCCTGGTAGGCTGCAGTCCATGGGGTCGCTGAGAGTCGGACACAGCTGAGCGACTTCACTTTCACTTTTCACTTTCATGCATTGGAGAAGGAAATGGCAACCCACTCCAGTGTTCTTGCCTGGAGAATCCCAGGGACGGGGGAGCCTGGTGGGCTGCCGTCTAGGGGGTCGCACAGAGTCGGACACGACTGAAGCGACTTAGCAGTAGCAGTATATTATTACTTCCAAGGGCTTCCATGGTGATACAGATGGTAAAAAATCTACTTGCAATGCAGGAGACCCATTCAAATCTCTGGATCAGAACAATCCCCTGGAGAAGGGAATGGCAACCCACTCCAGGTTTCTTGCCTGGAGAATCCCATGAACAGAGGAGCCTGATGGGCTACAGTCATTGGGATTGCAGAGACACCACTTGCAGTGACTCTCACTTTTACTTCCAAAAGAAGCCTCATACTCATTAGCAGTCTCCTCATTTCATGCCTAAAAACTCAGCCCGAGGCAATCACAAAACTACTTTATATCTCTATAGATTTGCCTAAACTGGACATTTCATATAAATGGAATCATATGATATGTGGTCCTTTGTGATTGGCTTGCTTTACTTAGCATAATGTGTTCAAAGTTCATCCATGTTGAATCATATAGGCTATTTCATTCTTGTTTACAGTTGAATAGTATTCTGTTGTATAAATACACCACACTTTATTTATTCATCAGATGGGCATTTGGATTGCATCCACTTTTCAGCTATTATGAATAATAATGAGTTTCTATGAATATTCACATACAAGTTATTGTGCGCACGTTTGTTTTCATTTTTCTTGAATATATACCCAGAAGGTGAATTGCTGGGTAGAAGGATAACCTTAAGTTTAACCTCTTTAGAAACTGCCTGTTTTTCAAAATGACTGCACCATGTTACATTCCTATGAACAGTGAACGAGGGCTCCAGTTTCATCAACATGTGTTTTTATTTGTCTTTTTTATTATAGCCATCTTAGTGCATGTAAAGTGGTATCTCATTGTAGTTTTGATTTTCATTTACCTAATAAGTAATGATGGCAAACATCTTTTCATGTGCTTATCGGCCATTTGTATGTCTTCTTAGGAAAAATGTCTATTCAGATTCTTTGCCTAATTTTTAATTGAGTTGTTCTTTTATTATTGCACTGTAAGAGCTCTTTATCCTTTATCAGATACATGATTTGCAAATATTTTCTCCTATTTTATGAACTGTGTTTGGACTTTCTTAGTGGTACTCTTTATTGTACAAAAGCTTTTAATTTTGATGATGTTCAGTTTATCTATTTTTCCTCTTGATGCTTGGCGTTTAGCTTACACCTAAGAAACCATTGTGTAATCCAAAGTCATGAAAATTTGGGGGCCTCTCAGGTGATGCTAGTGGTAAAGAATCCTCCTGCCAATGCAGGAGGCATAAGAGACACAGCTTTGATCTCTGGGTTGAGAAGATCCCCTGGAGTAGGAAATAGCAACCTGTTCCAGTATTCTTGCCTGGAAAATTCCAGGGACAGAGGAGCCTGATGAGCTACAGTCTGTGGGGGTTGCAGAGTCAGACATGACTGAACACACACATGCACACACATGAAAATTTATGCCTATGATTTTTTCAAAGTATCTTCTAATCTTAGATTTTATATTTAGGTTTTATACAGTATTGTATAGTATTTAGTGTGAGTTAATTTTTATATACAGTGTTATGGTATAGGGGTCCAACTTCGTTCTTTGACTTGTGGAAATCCAGCTGTCCTAGCACTATTTGTTGAAAAGACTATTTTTTTCTTTATTGGGTTTTCTTATTATTGTTTCTTGTCATTGGATCACAAATGTTAAAATAAAATCAGGACTCTCACATCTGTTTTCTTGATCTGTACATCTAGATTTAGGCCAATGTCACAGGTCTTGATTGTTGTAAATTTATAGTAAGTTTTAAAATTAGGAAGTGTTACATCCTCCAATTTTGTTTTTATTCCCCCCTACCCCCCCAAGATTGTTTTGCCTCTTCTGGGTCCCTTGAATTTCCAGATAAATTTTAAGGTCATCTTGTCAATTTCTGCAAAAAAGTTAATTTAGATTTAATAGGGATTGGGTTGAATCTATAGATCAATTTGGAGTGGTTTGCCATCTCAACAGTATTGTCTTGCAGTGCATGAACACAGGATGCTTTCCTTTTAATTAGGTCTTTAATTTTCATGCAACAGTATTTTGTAGTTTTCTGAGTATAAGTTTTGCAGTTCTTTGTGAAGCCTATTTCCAATATTATATGCTTTTTGAAGTTATTGTAAATGAAATTATTTTCTTAATTGCATTTTTTGAATTATCCACTGCTCTTGTGTAGGCATACAGTTGATTCTATATATTGATATTACAGTCTGTAACCTGGCTGAATTCATTTATTAGTTTCAACAGCTTTTGATGGATTCCTTGGGATTTTTCTATACACATGTTCATGTCATCTACAGAGAGAGTTTTACTTCTTCCTTTACAATGAGAAACGCTGGACTGGAAGAAACACAAGCTGGAATTAAGATTGCAGGGAGAAATATCAATAACCTCAGATATGCAGATGACATCACCCTTATGGCAGAAAGTGAAGAGGAACTAAAAAGCCTCTTGATCAAAGTGAAAGTGGAGAGTGAAAAAGTTGGCTTAAAGCTCAACATTCAGAAAATGAAGATCATGGCATCTGGTCCCATCACTTCATGGGAAATAAATGGGGAAACAGTGGAAACAGTGTCAGGCTTTATTTTTCTGGGCTTCAAAATCACTGCAGATGGTGACTGTAGCCATGAAATTAAAAGACGCTTACTCCTTGGAAGGAAAGTTATGACCAACCTAGATAGCATATTCAAAAGCAGAGACATTACTTTGCCAACAAAGGTTCATCTAGTCAAGGCTATGGTTTTTCCAGTGGTCATGTACAGATGTAAGAGTTGGACTGAGAAGAAGGCTGAGCACCGAAGAATTGATGCTTTTGAACTGTGGTGTTGGAGAAGACTCTTGAGAGTCACTTGGACTGCAAGGAGATTCAACCAGTCCATTCTGAAGGAGATCAACCCTGGGATTTCTTTGGAAGGAATGATGTTAAAGCTGAAACTTCAATACTTTGGCCACCTCATGCGAAGAGTTGACTCATTGGAAAAGACTCTGATGCTGGGAGGGATTGGGGGCAGGAGGAGAAGGGGACGACAGGGAATGAGATGGCTGGATGGCATCACTGACTCAATGGACGTGAGTCTGGGCGAACTCTGGGAGTTGGTGACGGACAGGGAGGCCTGGCATGCTTCGATTCATGGGGTCGCAAAGAGTTGGACACGACTGAGCGACTGATCTGATCTGATCTTACAATCTGATGCCCTTCTCTTTTTTCAGTCTAATTTGCCCTGGCTGGAACCTCCAGTATAATGTTGAATAGAAGTGGTGAGAGCAGTCATCCCTGTCTTGTTTCTGATTTTATTTTATTTTTGTAATTGTATTTATTCATTTATTTTTTATTTGTCTGGGTCTTCACTGTTGCAAGGGCTTTTCTTTAGTTGCAGTTCAGTTCAGATCAGTCGCTCAGTCATGTCCCATCCTTTGTGACCCCATGGACTGCAGCACACCAAGCCTCCCTGCTGCTGCTAAGTCGCTTCAGTCGTGTCTGACTCTGTGCGACCCCATAGACGGCAGCCCACCAGGCTCCTCTGTCCATGGGATTCTCCAGGCAAGAACACTGGAGTGGGTTGCCATTTCTTCCTCCAATGCATGAAAGTGAAAAGTCAAAGCGAAGTCGCTCAGTCATGTCCAACTCCTAGTGACCCCATGGACTGTAGCCTATCAGGCTCCTCTGTCCATGGGATTTTCCAGGCAAGAGTACTGGAGTGGGGTGCCATTGCCTTCTCTAAGCCTCCCTGTCCATCACCAACTCCCGGAGTTGACTCAAACTCATGTTCATTGAGTCAGTGATGCCATTCAACCATCTCATCCTCTGTCATCCCCTTCTCCTCCTGCCTTCAATCTATCCCAGCATCAGGGTCTTTCAAATGAGTTAACTCTTTGCATCAGGTGGCCAAAGTATTGGAGTTTCAGCTTAAGCATCAGGCCTTCCAATGAACACCCAGGACTGATCTCCTTTAGGATGGACTGCTTGGATCTCCTTGCAGTCCAAGGGACTCTCAAGAGTCTGCTCCAACACCACAGTTCACAAGCATCAATTCTTTGGCACTCAGCTTTGTTTATAGTCCAACTCTCACATCCATACATGACTACTGGAAAAACCATAGCCTTCACTAGAAGGACCTTTGTTGGCAAAGTAATGTTTCTGCTTTTTACTATGCGGTCTAGGTTGGTCATAACTTTTCTTCCAAGGAGCAAGTGTCTTTTAATTTCATGGCTACAGTCACCATCTGCAGTGATTTTGGAGCCCCCCAAAATAAAGTCAGCCACTGTTTCCACTATTTCCCCATCCATTTGCCATGAAGTGATGGGACTGGATGCCATGATCTTAGTTTTCTGAATGTTGAGTTTTAAGCCAACTTTTTCACTCTCCTCTTTCACTTTCATCAAGAGACTCTTTAGTTCTTCTTTACTTTCTGCCATAAGGGTGGTGTCATCTGCATATCTGAGGTTATTGATATTTCTCCGGGCAATCTTGATTCCAGTTTGTGCTTATTGCAGCCCAGCATTTCTCATGATGTACTCTGCATTTGAGTTAAATAAGCAGGGTGACAATATATAGCCTTGACTACTCCTTTTCCTATTTGGAACCAGTCTGTTGTTCCCTGTCCAGTCCTAACTGTTGCTTCCTGACCTGCATACAGGTTTCTCAAGAAGCAGGTCAGGTGGTCTGGTATTTCCATCTCTTTTAGAATTTTCCACAGTTTATTGTGATCCACACAGTCAAAGGCTTTGGCATAGTCAATAAAGCAGAAATAGATGTTTTTCTGGAACTCTCCTACTTTTTCCATGATTCAGCGGATGTTGGAAATTTGATCTTTGGTTCCTCTACCTTTTCTAAAACCAGCTTGAACATCTGGAAGTTCACAGTTCACATATTGCTGAAGCCTGGCTTGGAGAATTTTGAGCATTACTTTGCTAGTGTGTGAGATGAGTGCAATTGCACGGTAGTTTGAGCATTCTTTGGCATTGCCTTTCTTTGGGATATGAAAACTGACTTTTTCCAGTCCTGTGGCCACTGCTGAGTTTTCCAAATTTGCTGACATATTGAGTGCAGCACTTTCACAGCATCATCTTTCAGGATTTGAAATAGCTCAACTGGAATTCCATCACTTCCACTAGCTTTGTTCGTAGTGATGCTTCCTAAGGCCCACTTGACTTCACATTCTAGGATTTCTGGCTCTAGGTGAGTGATCACACCATTGTGATTATCTGGTCATGAAGATCTTTTTTGTACAGTTCTTCTGTGTAGTCTTACCTCCTCTTCTTAATATCTTTTGCTTCTGTTAGGTCCATACCATTTCTGTTCTTTATTGAGCCCATCTTTTCATGAAATGTTCCCTTGGTATCTCTGATTTTCTTGAAGAGATCTCTAGTCTTTCCCATTCAGTTGTTTCCCTCTATTTCTTTGCATTGATCACTGAGGAAGGCTTTTTTTTTTATCTCTCCTTGCTATTCTTTGGAACTCTGCATTCAAATGGGTATATCTTTCCTTTTCTCCTTTGTTTTTCGCTTCTCTTCTTTTCACAGCTATTTGTAAGGCCTCCTCAGACAGCCATTTTGCTTTTTTGCATTTTTCCTTCTTGGGGATGGTCTTGATCCCTGTCTCCTGTACAACGTCACAAACCTCTGTCTGTAGTTCATCAGGTACTCTGTCTATCAGATCTAGCCCCTTAAATCTATTTCTCACTTCCACTGTATAATTGTAAGGGATTTGATTTAGGTCATACATGAATGGTCTAGTGGTTTTCCCTACTTTCTTCAATTTAAGTCTGAATTTTGCAAACGGGAAGTTCAAGATCTGAGCCACAGTCATCTCCTGGTCTTGTTTTTGCTGACTGTATAGAGCTTCTCCGTCTTTGGCTGCAAAGAGTATAATCAATCTGATTTTGGTGTTGGCCATCTGGTGATGGGGGCTACTCTGTAGTTGTGGTTTGCAGGCTTCTCACTGTGGTACCTTCTCTTGTTGCAGAGCACAGGCTCTAGGGTGCAAAGGCTTCAGTGGTTGCAGCTCCCAGGCTGTAAAGCACAGGCTCAGTAGTTATAGCACAGAAGTTTAGCTGCTCTGCAGTATGTGGGATCTTGCTGGATCAAGGATTGAACCCGTGTCTCCTGTAGTGGCAGGTGGACTCTTTACCATTGAGCCATCAGGGAAGCCCTTGCTTCTGATTTTTGAGGGAAGCATTGAGATTTTCCCCTTTTAGAATGATGAAACATGGACCAAAATGTGGCTCACCATGAGCAAATTGGAAATGCCAGACATGCCTTGATTTAGTGTAGAGAAGAAAGAATTCAAAGACTTAGGGAGATTGGAATGTTAGAGTGGAGTATTCATTTAAGACTTACTTATCCATAATGTGAGAATCCAAAAGATAGCCCTTTCACTAGTACTTTGAAAAATATATTTGTGAGGGGAGCTCTGTGATCCCTCTTCTCTGTAGGTCAGACCTTACAGTTGGTACTGCAGTCACTGAGTTGGGAAACCTAAATGCAATAGAAGTAATCGGATGGCAGGGGCCAAGTGAAGACACTCAACTACCAAAGGCAATGGCATGACTACCATCATGAACAGCAGAGTCAAAGGAGCTATCAGAATAGTCTGACTTGCACAGGCCTTTGGTGCTGGCTAAACAATCGTGGTGTCTCTAGAAGGCTTCCCTGGTGGCTCAGTGGTAAAGAATCTGCCTGCAACGAGGGAGACGTAGTTCGATCCCTGGGTTGGGAAGATCCCCTGGAGAAGGGAATGGCAACCCACCCCAGTATTCTTGCCAGGAGAATTCCATGGACAGAGAAGCCTGGAGAGCTACAGTCCATGGGATCACAAAGAGTCAGACATGACTGAGCGACTAACACTTTCACTTTCTTAGATGTAAAAGAGATAGAGTACTTATTCTTGATCTGTATAAGCAGAACATTTCTAACTCAAGTGAGCAAAAGTCTAACTTGAATAATAAAATAGAGTCATGGTTCTTCAATCAATTCTGAGACTTGAGTCAGTTTTCAGGCCCAGAGGTCCTTGAGTGAAGGGAAAGCCAAATCTCCTTGAAGAAAAATCTCATTACTATAAAGCACTTGTATCTTGCATCTACCAAAATTTATAGAGCTCACCCCTAAATAGTATGGAGGTTAAGGTGCAGACCCTCCATGCAATCAAAAACTCCAAGTTTAACTTTACAGTTAGTCCTCCATATTCACAGTTCTACACCCATGGATTCAACGACCTTTGGATTGAGTAGTACCACAGTATGTATTTATTGAAAGAAATGCACGTGTAAGTGGAACCCATGCAGTTGAATCTCCTGCTGTTCAGGGGTCAACTCTACTGTTAATCTTTCTTCCAGACTTCTTCTAAGGGAACCTATGGCCTTTTAGGAGGGTAACTGCGTTGGGGAAAAGGAAATAATCTGAACACTGGCTCCAAACTGACTCTAATTCCAGGTGACCCAGAGTCAACTGTGGAGCACCAGAGTAGGGGTTTATGGTGGTTGGTGATCAATGGAGTTTTAGTATTGGTCTATCTCACAGTGGTTCCAAGGGGTTCCTGAACCATCTGAGAATGCATAATTGGAATAGACATACATTGCAGCTGGCAGAACCTTCACACTAGTTCCTTTTTGCTCTAGGTTTCTTGTAGGGGGTCCTTTTTCAGATTGAGAATGTTCCTTTCTATTCCTAGTTAGTTAAGTGTTTTTTTATGAAAGGATGTTCTACTGTGTTAAATGCCTTTTCAGCAACTACTGAGATGATTATGTGATTCATCATTTTTATTAGTATAATTTCAATGTTTGAATGTTGACCCAATCTTTCATTCCTGCAATAAATTCCACTTGGTCTTGATGTATAGTCTTTTTATATCTTGATGATGATTTATAATCTTTTAAAATGTTGCTTAATTTGGTTTGCTAATATTTTGTTGGTTTTTGTCTATATTCATAAGAGATAATGGTCTATAGTTTCTTTATTCTTGTGATATCTTCATGTGGTTTTGGTATTGGGGTAATATTTAACTTCATAAAAGGAACTGTTTTTTCCCCTTCTGTTTTTTGAAAGAGTTTATGAAGTATTGGTACTTACTCTTTAAATATCTGGTAATATTGACCAGTGAAACCATATGGTTCTGGGTTTTTCTTTGTGTATAATTTCCTTTTATATTATTACTAATAATCTATATCTATTCAGATTGTCTTTTGCTGCTTAACTCCTTTTAGTAGTTTGTATCTATCTAGGAATTTGTTTCATCTATATTATTTAATTTGTTGGCATACAGTTGTTCATAGTGTATCCTTATAATTTTTTCATTTCTGTAAGGCTGGTAGTTCTATTGGTAGTTCTGTTCCCTCCTTCATTCTGATTTTAGAAACATGTCTCATCTCTCTTTTTTTGTTAGTTTAGCTGAAGGTTTTGTCAATTATTTTTTTCAAAGAAATTTTGGTCTTGTTTTTTTCTCCATTGTTTTTCTCTTCTCCTTTTGCTAATGTCTACTGTAATCTTTGGGCTTCCCCCTGATAGTTCAGTTGGTAAGGAGTCTTTATTATTTATTTCCTTTTGCTTGTTTTAGAGTTAATGTGCTCTTCTTTTTCTAGTTTCTTGATATGGAATATTAGGTTACTGATATGAGATTTTTCTTTTTTAATACAGGCTATACATTTCCCCCAAAGCTTTGTTTGCATACCATAAGTTTTGCTATATTGTATTTTAATTTTATTTTCATTTCAAGATATTTTCCAATTCCTTTGGAATTTCTTCTTTGACCTGCTGGATATTTAGGAATGTTTTTTAATATGAACATACTTATAAATTTTCTAAATTTCTGTTATTGATTTCTAAGTTCATTCTGTTGTGGAGATCATCATTTGTATGATTTAAATCCTTTTAAATTTACTGAGGCTCGTTTTACTGCCTATCATATGGTAGATCATGGAGAATCCGTGCACTTTTTGTTGTTGTTCAGTCACCAAGCCATGTCTGACTCTGCGATTCCCTGGACTTCAGCATGCCGGGCTTTCCTGTCCCTCACCATCTCCTGGAGTTTGCCCAAGTTCATGTCCATGAATCAGTGATGCCTCCCAACTATCTTATTCTCCATTGCCCTTTTCTCCTTCTTCCTTCAATTTTTCCCAGCATCAGGGTCTTTCCAGTGAATTTGCTATTCTCATCAGGTGGCCAAAGTATTGGAGGTTCAGCGTCAGCATCAGTCCTTTCAATGAATATTCAGGATTGATTTCCTTTAGGATTGACCGGTTTGATCTCCTTGCTGTCCAAGGGACTCTCAAGAATCTTCTCCAACACCAGAGTTTGAAAGCATCAATTCTTGGGCATTCTGCCTTTATGATACAGCTCTCAAATCCATACATGACTACTGGAAAGACCCATGGCCTTGACTATATAGATCTTTGTCGACAAAGTGCTGCCTTTGCTTTTTAACACACTGTGTTTGTCATAGCCTTCCTGCCAAGAAGCAATCGTCTTCTAATTTCATGGCTGCAGTCACCATCTGCAGTGATTTTTAGAGCCCAAGAAGAGGGGAACTTGTCTCCGCTTCCATCTTTTCCCCTTCTTTTTGCCATGAAGTGATGGGACCAGATGCCATGATCTTAGCTTTTTTTAATATTGAATTTTAAGCTGACTTTTTCACTCTCATCTTTCATCCTCATCAAGAGGCTCTTTAGTTCCTCCTTTCTTTCTGCCATTAAGGTTGTTGATATTTCTCCTGGAAATCTTAATTCTATCTTGTAAGTCATCCAGTCCGGCACTTGTGAAGAATGCCTATTCTACAATTGTAGGTAAAGTCTTCTGTTGGGTACTGTTGGTTTATAATATTGTTCAATACTTCTATTTGTTAATCTTCTGCCTTATTGCTGTATCCATTATTGAAACTGAAGCATGAAAGCCTCCAACTCTTGTTGAGTTGCCTGTTTCTTGCTTTATTTCTGTGAGTTTTTGTTTCATGTATTTTAGACTGTTTTTGGAGAAGGCAATGGCAACCCACTCCAATACTTTTGCCTGGAAAATCCCATGGACGGAGGAGCCTGGTGGGCTGCAGTCCATGGGGTCGCTGAGGGTCGGACACGACTGAGTGACTTCACTTTCATGCATTGGAGAAGGAAATGGCAACCCACTCCAGTGTTGTTGCCTGGAAAATCCCAGGGATGGGGGAGCCTGGTGGGCTGCCGTCTCTGGGGTCGCATAGAGTCGGACACAACTGAAGTTACTTAGCAGCAGCAGACTGTTTTTAGGTGGAATGTTTATAATTGCTGTATCCTCCTGATGGATTGATCCTTTTGTCATAAGAAAATGTCTCTCTTTATTTTTATTAACATTTTTGTACTAAAGTCTATTTTGCCTGATGTAAGTATAGTCAATCCAGTTTTCTTATGTTTACTGTTTGCAAGATATGGTTTATTTATTTTTCTCAAAATTATTGTGTTTTTGAATCTAAACTAGGTTTCCTTATAGACAGATACAGTTGAGTGTAGTCTTTTTATTGTCTGACAATTGCTATCTTTTAATTGAAATGTTTACTCCATTCACACTTAACATTATTATTAAAGTAGTTTTATATCTGCCATGTTCCTTTGTTTTCTATATGCGTATTTCTAGGGCTGTTATAACAAAGTACAACATAACTGGTGCTTAAACAACAGAAATTTGTTGTTACACAGTTTTGGAGGCTAGATAGAAGTCTAAGACCAAGTTGTTAGCAGGGTTAGTTCCTTCTCAGGACTGTGAGAGAAGGATCTGTTTCAGATCTCTCTTCTTTTTTTTTTAGAGTTGGATATAGATTTTATTCATTTTTTTGGATATAGATTTTATTTTTTTGGATGTAAATTTTTTTTTTTACTTATGAAGTTTTATAGAAAGAATACATCTGAGTATCATTCTTTTGGTGATGACAACTGAACAATATTCTTAAAACTGTTCTTGAGTAACTAATAATTATCAAAGATTGTAATTGTACAATATTGAGTAGTATAGAACAAAATGCAATTATTGGAAGACAATTGCTCTACAGTATTGTGTTGGCCTCTGACACACATCAACACAAATCAGCCGCAGGTATACATATGTCCCATCCCTCCTGAAACCCCCTCCCATTTCCCACCCCATCCCACTCCTCTAGATTGTCACAGAACACTGTGTTGAGCTCCCTGTTTTACAGAGAAAATTCTCACTTGCTATCTATTTTACATATAGTAATGTATATGTCGGAGAAGGCAATGGCATGTCACTCCAGTACTCTTGCCTGGAAAATCCCATGGATGGAGGAGCCTGGTAGGCTGCAGTCCATGGGGTCGCTAAGAGTCGGACATGACTGAGCGACTTCACTTTCATGCATTGGAGAAGGAAATGGCAACCCACTCCAGTGTTCTTGCCTGGAGAATCCCAGGGATGGGGGAGCCTGGTGGGCTGCCGTCTATCGGGTCACACAGAGTCAGACACGACTGAAGTGACTTAGCAGCAGCAGCAGCAGCAGCAGCAATGTATATGTTTCCATACTATTCTCTCACCCTTCTTTGCTTGAAGATAGCCATCTTCTCCCTGTGTCTCTATTCATGTCATCACCCCTCTGTTTGTGTCTAAGTTTCCCATTCTTAAAAGGATTTTAATCATATTAGATTAAGACTCACCCTAATATCTCATTTGAAATTGATTACCTAGGTAAAGACCATATCTCCAAATAAAGTCACATTCTGGAGGTTAGGACTTCAACATCTAAATTTTGGAAAGACACAACTCAACCCATAACAATATTTTGTTCTTCTATTCTTCTTTTACTACTAGTTTTTGCATTAATGAATATTTTCTAGTATATTTCAGTATATAGTTGACCCTTAACACAAGTTTGAACTGCACATATCCACTTAGACACAGATTTTTCCAAGAGTAATATTACAAGTACTGCACAATCCATAGTTGGATGAATGTACAGACTCAGAACTGAAGATACACAGGGACAACTGTAAGTTATATGCAGATTTTCAATTGCAGAGGTTTGGAGTACAGGGTTACCCTGTATTGTTAAAGGGTCAACTGTATATTTTTGTTTTATTCTCTTAATTGTATAGTGATTACTCTATGAATACCAATACACATCTTAATTTTCAAACTCTGCTTCAGATTTGCCAACTTTATTTCAGTGAAATATAGAAAAGTTGCTCCTTTAAGTTTTATAATCTCTTCTCCTCTTTTGCTCTATTATTGTATGTGTATAATATCACACATCCAACAACGCATAGTTGTAATTATTACTTTATATAATTTTGTGTGTTTTAAGTAGGTAAGAAAAGCAAGAAGAGCAAACATATACATACAGAGTTTGCTGTATTAACTGTGTTATTTGCCATTTCTTCTTCTCTTCATTTGTTCCTGTGTTTTAGTTAGCATATGAGGTTCTTTCCTTATTACAATATACTACTATTTTTTGCTGTTACAATCAAGTATATTACGTTTCCATTATATAGTCCCCCAAATACAATTATATACATATTGCTTTGCACAATTGCTTTTTAAATAATAGAAAGGAGGAAAAATATGCCCCAATACTGTCTTCTGTAACTACAGAATTACCTCTATCAGTACTCTGTTTTTAAAACATAGATTTAAATTACTGTTTGCAGCTACTTCCTTTTAGCTTGAAGAACTTTCTTTAGTATTTTCTGCTAGCAACAAATTCTCTCAGTTTTGTTTATCTGGGAATGCCTTGATTTTTGTCTTTATTTTTTAAAAAATTATTTTGCTGGATATAAGTGTCTTAATTGTCCATTTTTTCTTAAAGTTGAGCATTTTGAATACGTCATCCCACTGCCTTCCAGTCTCATTGTTTCTAGGGAGAAGTTAGCTGTTAATCTTTTGGGGTCTCCTTTGTACATGATTAATTCATTGTTTTAACTGCTTTCAAGATTTTCTTTCTGTTTTTCAGCATTTCAATTATGAAGTGCCTGGCTGTGGATCTCATTGCCTGTATCCTGCTTGGAATATGTTGAGCTTCTTGGATGTATAGATTACTGTTTTTCATCAGATTTTTAGAATTTTCAGCTACTATTTTATATTAATTTTTCATCCTTCTTTTATGTCTCTGTTATTTGCATTGAGCAACCTGTATCAACCTATCTTCAAGATCATTGCTTCTTCTGCAAGTTCAAAACCACTGTTGAGTTTCTCTAGTGGACTTTTCATTTCAGTTATTGTATTTTCAACTCTAGAATCTCCATTTCATTCATTTTTATAGTTTCTGTCTCTTTGTTGTTCTTCTTATTTTTGGTGAGACATTGTCATCATCACACCTTCCTTTACTTTTTAATGCATGGTTTCCTTTAGTTCTTTGAACATACTATGATGGATGTTGTGAAGTCTATTAAGTCAGACATTTGGGCATCTAGAAGTGATTTCTGCCTCTTCCACTCCCCCATCTCCCACATACTCTCCTGCTTATTTACATTTCTCCTTTTTTTTTTTTTTTTTTTTGCTAAAAGCTGAACATTTTAAAATAATATATTGTAGGAACTCTGGATCTGATTTCTCTTCCCTCAGGTTTCTTGTTATTGATTTGCTTATTTGTTTAGTAACATGACTGCAGTATTTTTGGAGTATTTTAGTAATTCCTGTTTTTCATGTATTGTGAAGCCTTTGATGTCATTCTTAAGAGGATGCAGGCTTAGGCATGGGCACAGTTGTCCTGAGATGACTAGTTTTAATAGGGCTCTCTTGGTCTGTTTTTCTGATCTCTTTGTTAAGATGTTTCTCTCTGTTGGTATCCATACCCAGCTGTTGCTGCTGCTAAGTCACTTCAGTCATGTCCAACTCTGTGCAACCCCATAGATGGCAGCCCACCAGGCTCCCCCATCTCTGGGATTCTCCAGGCAAGAACACTGGAGTGACCCCAGCTGTTAGGCACCACTAATTGCTAGCTGATTTTTGTTGTTTATAGTGTCCTAGTACATACGTTGCTCCACAGTCTGATACAATTAAATTTGGAGCTCCTTATAGAGCCAGGATTTCAGGTTTGTTTTGACTTTAGGAGGGCTCATCTTAGCAGTTCTCTCTTTACCTGGTTTGCTCTGATAATGTAGCCAGCCTACAGTTTTTCTTCTTGCTTTTGTGGGGCTGCCAACCTCCTATGAATTCAGTTCAGTTGTTTAGTCATGTCGAATCTTTGCCACCCCATAGACTGCAGCACGCCAGGCTTCCCTGTCCATCACCAACTCCTGGAGCTTGCTCAAACTTATGTCCATTGAGTCATTGATGCCATCCAACCATCTCATCCTCTGTTGTCCCCTTCTCTTCCTGCCTTCTGCCTTTCCCAGCATGAGGGTCTTTTCCAATGAGTCAGTTCTTTGCATCAGGTGGCCAGAGTATGGGAGCTTTAGCTTCAGCATCAGTCCTTCCAATGAATATTCAGGACTTATTTCCTTAAGGATTGACTGGTTTGATCTCCTTACAGTCCAAGGAACTCTCAAGAGTCTTCTCCAACAGCACAGTTCAAAAGCATTAATTATTTGGTGCTCAGCTTTCTTTTTTCCTGTGTGCTTACCCCCAGAACCTCCATTGTTCCTTGAGAATGACCTTAGAATTGAATTTCTCCACAATGTGTTCCAAATAAATTGAGTTTCTTTGGGAAAAGCTTTTACATCTCATATTCTTTTGGCATGCCTCTCCCTCTAAGCCAAATATCAGAGGCACTGCTGTGGATTTGAGAGCAGGGACAATGACCTACTTCTCTTAGGATACCATTCCTGCTCTAATGAGGAGGGCCATGGGCAGAGGCAGTAGCCTCGAGAGGACCAGTGTGAAACATTCTCTCTGTGAGCAAACTGTGGTGAGGGTGATTGGTCCCAGTAGCGTCAGCCCTGTTTGCCTGGGATAGAATCAGTGGGGCTACAAAGGGAGCTGGATGGAGGAAGGCGGACCCTAACCTCATGACCATCCTTGTCTAAAAATTAGCCTTTGCAGCAGCTGACTAGGGGAGGGTAAGAAACGTTGGCAACCCTTCAATCCCAGAGAGATACGCTAGTGTTTGTGTGGTAGCTTGATAGAGAGGGAGCCCCCTCTGAAGTGGAATGTCGATTGTGCTGAGCTGTGGGGGAGGGGCAAAAAGGGAAATAGGTCCTGACTCAAATGACACAGGTTCTCACTGTTCTTTCCAAGATTTAGCAGATTTTCTTAAATATTTCCCCAATTTCTATATTCCCTTAGGCAATTTACAGAGATTTTTTTTTTCTTTTTTTAAATTTTATTGTATTTTTAAACTTTACAATATTGTATTAGTTTTGCCAAATATCAAAATGAATCCGCCACAGGTAAAAAATAATTTTGTTTTTTAAATTTACTGTTTTTTAAAATAGTTTTGACCAGTTAGGTTATTTTGTTGGGCAGTGAGTTTGTAGAGCTCCTCATATTGTCATTCCAGAAGTCATCTCTCTCCAATTATCTTTAGATGAAAATTTTTAACTAATTAGGGTAAAGTAAACAAATTGGTATAAATACAAAGAGTTAGAATAAACCTGCAGTCTAACTAATTTGACTGTTGGGGTAATTATTATTTACAAATAGATCATTTGTAGCTCATTAACTGTGAACTTGCTTCATTTGTGTTGTAACCCTTTAATCAAAAAAATATATTGAGTGATGAGATGCTGATGTGGTTTGACTTTTTCAATAAATTCCCAAATTTGGATATCAAATTTCAGTGGAGCATTAAATAAGCATGTTAGAGGTTTGAAGAATTGGTGATTATACACATTTTCTGTAATGCAAATACTTTAGTGTCTTAAATGTCAGTGTGCTTATTTACCCAGAGTCTGGGTGGGCTTTAATATGTCTGCTCTACGCCATATCTCATGTTTGCAGAACTGGCACAGTAAGAAATTATTTTATCTTACAGAACACATAGTCTCTGATTTAATTAACCAAGAAATACTTATAGAATATCCACTGCCTCAAAAGTTACTGTACCAGAAGATAAAGAAAACTCCACAAATGTAGTATGAGATACCTGTCCCCAAGAAACTAATTACTGAGCTGGTAATGTATTTTCTAAGTACAAGGGGAAGAAAACTTAAGATAGCAGAGTTTAGTGACAGATGAGTGGTGCTGAGGAATTCAGAGGTCAGACCCTTTATGATTGAAGTCATGTAGTTTAGTTAAAACAGTGGCTTAAAGTAATAGCATCTCCCTCTCTTTCTCATAAATCTTTAATTTGGGCAAGACTCAAGGGGAAGGCTTGTCTCTGCTCCATGCAGTGATATCTGGGGAGTATCTGGTGGGTAATGATGATTAGCTGAGGGCTGGAGGATTTTCTTCCAAGATGGCACCTTCGTGTGACTAGTAAGATGATGCTGGCTTTTTGAAGAGCTCAGCTGGAGCCGAGAGCCAGAGATCTTGGTTTCTCTCCTGGAAGGTTCTAGAGAAGGAGAAAGGAAAATGATGACTTAAAGGTCACTGGAATTATGTACATTAGCATCCAAGAATATTAAAGTTTGTGGGTAAGGAATCAAATTGCAAAAGATGAGAAAATAGGAGAATCAAAGCAGGTTCATCTCTAGTGCAGAATGTAAAGACTAAAAGGCAGGAGAGAAATTGATTGGTAGCCAGAGAGACAATTCAATCAAATAAAGGCTTTCTTTCAAGCTAACAGAAATAAATTATCATAGAAAGTTGAGGAGAAAGAAAAACATTCAGTATGTGGCCTGCTTTAGATGAGGTTTCTAATAGTATTGCATTTGAATACTACCTGGAATTTCTCAAGAATTTCTGGGACGCTTTTGGACTCTTGACTTGTTTAGATGCTTCTGCACCACTAAGAAAAGAGGGTCTGAGGTTTTTACAGCATTCCATCTTGATATGATCTGAATCCAGTACTTCCAGAAGAGAATAAGTGATTCTTGATTCCTCCCTCCTTAGAGAATGGTTCCCTCTGAAGATTAAGAAAAGGCTGAGCCGTGCAGCAAATTCCCATTGGTTATGCTGTATGGCTCAGAAAACTCAAACAGGGGCTCTGTATCAACCTAGAGGGGTGGGATGGGGAGGGAGATGGGATGGAGGATCAAAAGGTAGGGGATATATGTATGCCTATGGCTGATTCATATTGAGGTTTGACAGAAAGCAACAAAATTCTGTAAAGCAATTATTCTTCGATTAAAAAATTAAAAAAAAAAAAAGAGAGAGAGAGAGAGAGAAGGCTGAGTGCTTCTTGGCCTTCAGCAAAACAGAACAGGGCTATAGGACAACCAAAAGTATAACACTGAATGGAAATGTGCATTGAAATTGCAATAATTTTCTTCAAAGAGCTTATGTGACTTTATTCATAATCATTTATTGGGTAGCCATAGCTATCTGAGACTGGAAAGCCCATAGAGGACCCTGCTGATAATTTGCCTGTTTACTGCCAAGAGGTCTCATTATCAAGAGAGATGGCTAGGAGGCAGCTTACGTGAGCTGCGGTTGGGAGCCGTGACTTTTAAACAGCAACTGCTGCTGCTTAGAGTTCCTGCTATAGAAGGCTCCAGGGTAGACTGTTGAGTGAGAACCAGCTTCAGTTCCTGGCAGTCGTCACTGGTGGGAACACAGCCTCGATGGGGCTTTTCCTAAAGACATCACTAATTTGCCAGATGCTGTGAGCCACTGAGAGAAAACTCGCCAGGGAGCTGAATTTAGATTAAAAAATAGGGAGCATTCTTTGGAGGCCAGTGGCAAGCATTGGCCTTAACACTGGTGGGAAGAGCAGATAATGTAGTTGAAAGAGCATGAGACTTGAAGCCTATTAGAAATGGGTTTGTATCCATGCTCTGGTGCTTAGCGTTTGTGCCCGTGTATGATTTGTCTGTTTCCTTGTCATTGACATTTAAAAAAATCATGTCAGGATATTAGAGAGTGGGCTGAATGAGATGAGATAATACAGGCAGTAGTACAGGTATACTAGGTACTCAGATTGTGAGTACTAGGTACTGGTCTATTAGGTACCCAGATTGTGATAGCCAGCAGTGTTCTTTCCTATCTGAACCCCGTGTGAAATGGAAAGCATGAAACTTTAAGGCCTCAGCCAATTATTGAACTTGCTTCTTGTAGTCCTATGGAAATAATTTAGGAGGGTGGTGTTTGGAAATTTGTTAAAGTGTGAGAAGCAGTCCTGTGCCTGTGAGAGCCAGCACTCTATTATATGGGTTTGGGACTGATCCTAGACATTTCATATGAGAAGTCAGCATGCCCATCCTATGCATTTCTAACAATTTCTCCAGGACACATTATCATTAAACTGTTGAAAGAATTATAGTCACAAAGGATTTTGTTTCTGGAAAATGTTTTCAGCATGTCTCCTTCACCTCATCTGTAAAAGATGCAAGCCAAATTTCTCTTTTAAAAATCCACTGCTTGATTAATTTCCCTTTGCCCCAGCTGCGTAATAGCTAGATGATTTGGATATCACTTTGCAATTCAAAATCTGAGCTTTCCAAAAACTCTTCTTGATTTGATGGTTCCAGATGGCTGAAGAAATGGACATTAAGTGATTGCTCATGGCTTTGAAAGGTCATAATCTTCTTCCTTCAGCAGGCTGGAGAATGTCAATATGCACCTGAACTTTAAGACTCATATTTTTCTGATTATAGATACAAACTATGTGACAGCGGCAAGTAACTCATTTTCATACGTATCCAATGCTCAATTAAGTCAGGACTCAAAGCTGATGGGCACCTCTGTGACTGGCATTTCAGAGGTGTATTAATTTCAGTGCTATATTGTCTTTCTCTCTTATCTCCAACCTCAGAGGAATTTAAACAATCTGGCTGGTGGGGAAAGGAAAGTAATTCCTCACTATATATATAATCATTTACACATTCAGAACCCCCCAAATGTGCCATTTTTCCATAATTAGAGTTTTGCATATAATTCATTTACTAAAGATAAAATGATGCATTTCAAAAAATACTGTAAAAATTGTAGATATGAGCATTTGAAACATTGTTATATAATAAAAATCCATAAAGTTTATACAAGTACTGCTATTTTTGGTGTAGCATCAAATCATTGATCCACCAAGACAGTTTTGAACATTTTGAAATATTTTCATCTAGTGTTTGGTACAGATAAAATATTTTACAATTAAAATGCTTTTCACATATACTGCACTGTTAATTCATTCAAGCCCAGTGAAGTAAATTCAGATATTTGTTTTGTAAATATTTATTGAGTCCATTTTGTGCCAAGCCTTGAACTAGCATTGCATTTTAAAAGGTCTCATTATATCTGATTTACAAATAGTAAATTTTAGACACATACATAAATAAAATAATTACAGAGTGTTATGTATTATAAAGGAAACTGTAGGAACAGTGAATTTTATGAGGTTTTAGATTGAACAATCATAAAAGGACTCCCTAGGATTTAAGTAAAGTACATTATGTAACATTACAATTACTAAGCATCTCACCTAAGGTCAGGTGGGATGGGATATTGGTATTTGCAAACTCGCAAACACATGAGAGATCTGGTCCAATGGTAACTATAAAGGCTGTGGAGTTGGCTGGCTCAACCAAACCAACTGCTTATTCAGGACATAATATGCAATTCAAAAGGCCTCTCTCATGGACTTAAAGAGATCCTCCACCACTACAGGCAGAAGGCAGACGGGGCTGAAAATCAGGCCCAGGACTTGAATGTGAACAATACATTACAGAGAAGCCCTACTACGCAGACCCACCAAATCTCATATGCTAAAGTCAGGGCTTAATAAGGAAAGAATGAGATACTGGGGTCTAGAATGGGGACATCTAGATGGAAGAACTAGATGCTGTCAGAAGCCCTTGATCCCTCTGGGCCTTTGAAAGTGGTCCATAATGGAATAATTCCTTGCCTAAAAATTCTACAAATGCTTCCCTTGAGGCCGATGCCTTGCTTTATAGAAACATTTCCTCAAGGTTTATCCCCACTTCCTTCATGATAATCCAGGTCAATAACCAGGTCAACTCCCCAAATTTCCCAACTAGTAAAATAACATTGTGACGGTTAAAAGAAAGTGATACACACACACACACACACACACACACACACATATCTATTTTACATTTCTGCAGTAACCAGTTATCACACATTTGAAAAACTAAATAATGCAATTTACAGTTTTACATTTCTGTAGGCCAGAAGTCTGGCAGAGTCTCAAGGGGCTAAAATCAAGTTGTCAGCAGGATTGCCTTCCTTTCTAGAGGCTCTAGGGTAGGATCCACTTCCTTGTCTTTTTTAGCTTCTAGAGGTCACCCCCATTCCTTGACTTAGGTCCCCTTCCTCCTACTTCAAAGCCAGCAAAGGCAGATTGAGTCCTCACTTCACATCACTCTGATCTTGTCTTGTACTTTCCTCGTCTACTTATAGGACCCTTATTATGTTGGGCCCACATAACCTATATAATCTAGGATACTCTCCCTAGTTTACAGTTAGCTGATCAGCAACCTTAATTCCATCTGCAACCTTAATTTCTCTTTGCCATATAACGCAGCAAATGTACAGATCCCAGAGTTTATGATGTGGACATTATTAGGAGGTCATTATTCTGCCTACCACAATATGTAGAGATGCTAAGATCAGTTTTGGGACATTGTAAATGGTCAGTAAATGTTTGCTATAATTACCTGCTTCTCTTCCTGGGCTTCTGCTTGTAGGTGGAGAAAATCACAGCTGTATGAATCAGAGGCATCTCAAACCCAAGGCTCTCCCCTGCCATCAGAGATTTATTTCCTCCTTTCTACTTACTTCCCTGATGGCCCCAAGCTACCCTTTTCCTCCAGCCTTTTCGCTAGTCTCTGTGTCCTCACTATTAGTAGGTGACTTTGTAGCCTACTTCAACACAAAACTGGAGCCATCTGGCCTGAACTGTATTGTCCTGTGGTGCTTCTCCCTCCAAGTTTACCCACCTCAGCTTCACTTCTTGGATCTTTCCCCAGTGTCTTGGAGGGTTAGAGGTATTCCTCTAGGGTTAGGGTTAGAGGTCTCTTCCTTATGGCTAACTCTTCCAACCCATATACTTGGCCTCCCATCAGTTCAAGGACATTGCTTCATCATCTCTTCTCTACTTTAAAAAAATTTTTATTGAAGTGTAGTTGATTTCCAATGTTAATTCCTGTTGTATAGCAAAGTGACTTAGTTATACACATATATACTTTGTTATTATGATTTATCACAGGATATTGAATATAGTTCTCTGTGCTAAAAGAGGACCTTGTTTATCCATTCTATGTATACTAATTTGCATCTTCTAATCAAAAACTCACAATCCTTCTCTCCTCTACCTCTCACCTTGGCAACTACAGGTCTGTTCTCTGTATCTGTGAGTTCATTTTTGTTTTGTAGATGTGTTGATTTGTGTTGTATTTTAGATTCCACATATAAATGACATTATATGGTATTAGTCGTTCTGACTTCACTTAGTATTATAATCTCTGGGTCCATCCATGTTGCTGAAAATGGCATTATTTCATTCTTTTTAATGGCTGAATAATATCCCATCACATTCTCATATCTTCTCTATCCATTCATCTGTCAGTGGACATTCAGGTTGCTTCCATGTCTTGGCTATTGTATATAGTGCTGCCATGAACATAGGGTACAGGTATCTTTTTGAATCATAGTTTTGTCTGGGTATGTGCCAGACAAAATCCAGGAATGAGATTGCTGGGTCATATGGCAACTCTAGTTTTCTGAGGAACCTCCATACTGTTTTCCATAATAGCTGCACCAGGAGGGTTCCCTTTTTTCCACACCCTCTCCATCATTTATTGTTGTTGACTTTTTGATGATGGCCATTCTGACTGGTTTGAGGTGATATCTCATTGTAGCTTTGTTTTGCATTTCTCTAATAAATAATGATGTTGAGTATCTTTTCATGTGCCTCTTGGCAATTAGGTGTTTTCATTGGGGAAATGTCTATTTAGGTTCTGTGCTTATTTTTTGATTGGGTTGTTTGTTTTTTGATACTGAGTTGCATGTGTTCTTCATAAATTTGGGAACTTAATCCCTTGTCGGTCACATCATCTGCAAATATTTTCTCCCATCCTGTAGGTTGTCTTTTCATTTTGTTCATTGTTTCCTTTGCTGTGCAAAATGTTTTGAATTTAATTAGGTTCCCTTTGTTTACTTTTATTAATTTTTATTGGAGTATGGTTGCTTTACAATGTTGTGTTTCTACTGTATGGCAAAGTGAATCCGGAATATGCTTACATATATCCCCTATTTTTTGAATTTTCCTCCCATTTGGGTCACCACAGAGCATTGAGTAGAGTTCCCTGTGCTGTACAGTAGATTCTTATTATAGTTACCTATTTTATACATAGTACCAATAGTGTATATGTCCATCCCAATCTCCTAATTCATCCCTTTTAATTACCCCCTTGGTATCCACACATTTGTTCTCTATGTCTGTGTCTCTATTTCTGCTTTGCAAGTAAGGCATCTCTACCATTTTCCTAGATTCCACATATACATATTACTATACGATATTTGTTTTTCTGATTTGTTTCACTGTATGATAGTCTCTAGGTCCATTTGCTACTGCTGCTGTTGCTGCTAAGTCGCTTCAGTTGTGTCTGACTCTGTGCAACCCCAGAGATGGCAGCCCACCAGGCTCCCCTGTCCCTGGGATTCTCCAGGCAAGAACACTGGAGTGGGTTGCCATTTCCTTCTCCAATGCATAAAAATGAAGTCGCTTGGTCGTGTTCAACTCCTAGCAACCCCATGGACTGCAGCCTACCAGGCTCCTCCATCTGTGGGATTTTCCAGGCAAGAGTACTGGAGTGGGGTGCCAGTCCATTTACGTCTCTGCAAATGGTACAATTCTGTTTCTCTTTATGGCTGAGTAATATTCCATTGTATATATGTACCACATCTTCCTTATCCATTCCTCTTTTGACAGACATTTAGCTTACTTCCATGTCTTGGCTATTGTAAATAGTGCTGCAGGGAACTTTGGGGGGTGTGTATCTTTTTGAATTATGGTTTTTCTCTAACAATTAGTGGGGCTTCCCTGGGGGTAAGTGATAAAAAATCCACCTGCCAATGCAGGAGATGCAAGTTTGGTCCCTGGGTCAGGAAGATCCCCTGGAGAAGGAAATGGCAACCCACTCCCATATTCTTGCCTGGGAAATCCCATGGACAGAGGAGCCTGGTGGGCTACAGTTCATCTGGTCACAAAAGAGTCGGATATGACTTAGTGACTAGACAACAATAATAATTCTAAGTGGTGCTATCTTTTTTTCTTTTTCTCTGTGCTTTACTGTTGAATATTACTTTCTCCTGGGGTTGCTGTCTATAATTTCTTGCTTTCCACAACACTTGGCACTATTTTCTCATGATTCCATTGGCACCTCTCTCATCACTTCTTGATTTCCTTCAAAACCTCCTCGTCATCACCTATCCATTCATCTGTGAGGTATTCCAAATCTTGTCATTGGTGCCTTCTGCTCTTACTCCACTGACAGTTTTTCTCCATCTTGTAAATAGTGCTTTGTGCATCGTTCTAAGACTCAGTATCTTCAGAAAACCTTTCTTTTACCTCCTCAATGCCTTTTCTCTGAGTTTCCATAGCACTTGAGTATCTCTGTCTTAGAATTTACATAATACAGTGTTGAAATTTTATTATAGTTTTACTGATCTTCTCTATTGTATTATAAGTTCCACTTGGGTAGAATATTTTAGTCATCTTTCTTTCTTTAGTACCAACTACAGAGGCTGACACACAAGTAAATCTCAACATAAATTTGGTGAGTTTTTTAATCTAAAAATAGAAAAATAATGGTGAATTTATAATGTCCTGGGCTTAATCTTTCTTTGTCCACTAAATCTACCTTCTGCTGAAAGAGCTATGTTCTGTTTGTGAACATCCTCTATAAAGTAAATTAACAATTTTCTAACAAATATTAGTAGTGTTATTCTCTTTTGCATACATATTTACAAAGCAAAAGAAACTTTGTTAGACTAGTTAGTGTATAAATATAAACAATTTGATGTAAAGTAACATCTAATACTGGTTCTAAGTTGTATCTAAAATGCTTCCAAACTGCTTGCTCAACACATTTTCAGAACCCCATTTATGGAAATGTTCTCATGTTTGCACAGAGTTTATGTATCTATTAACATTCACAACATGGCTTTTTGTAATGGACAGCTGATGGAAAGTTCTAGAAGTCCAGAAATAAGGTCAGATTTGCACAGTACTTACTATAGCCTCCATTAAGTAGTCTGTTTCACTGACAATGAAATTTGGTAACTTCTTAAATTTCCTATTCCTGTCAGGAAATCATGGAGGAGTAGACAGCTTTTTAAAAATTCTGACCCTCCTCTTTGCTCTGTTGTAAAAATATTAAGGTGTCCTGGGATGGTTGCTCTGTTTTACTTATAAGGGGCATATGTTTTATTGGTAAATGAAGTGATGTATCCAGATGCCGAATGTAATTTTCCAAAGTTCTTTGGCATCAGGTGTTACACGAACTTGGAATAAATGGCAGTGTACAAGTGCAGCTTCCTTTGGAGCGTTCAAATCTGGGCGATATTGAGTCAGGATAAAAAGAGTTCAGTAGAATCAGTTGGTGGCTCAATCTATTTACTGGGTCATCCTTTTCTAAATTAAGCCACATCGAGAAGTCCATCTACACAATACTAGATGGTTTCAGAGAATGGTGGAAACATATTTGGGTCACTATGAGGTAACTCTTGTTTTTTCACTTAGCATAGCAGGATGGAAATTGTCCCAGCTTGCTTTGTTAGTACAGGAAGCCCTCAATAAATATTTGGTGAAATAAATCAGGGTCAGATTGGATCCCCAATGCTGGGATAAAAAAAACAAAACAAAAATAAGACACAGTCCACCCTGAAGGAGTTCACAGTTTGGCAGAAAAATCGAAGAAGCTAACAAAAGGGGATAATAAAATGTGATATAAGCAAAGTGCTATGGGAGCCTAATAAGGGGTAAGATTAATTGTTAGATGGGGTCAGAAAAGATAGCATCCTTCAAGATGCAGTAGGCAGAGAAGTCATGGGGGAGAAGGGAGGGAAGAGAGGGTGTCTTAGGAACCATCTGTTAGCTCACAGTGTGTGAGAGCATGGAGAATATTCATGAAACTATGTAGTTTAGTTCGGACAAAACATGAGGATGCTGCAGGGTGGGGATGGCATTAAATTAGGTCTGGAACAGCAGCTTGAGGTTGGGTTGTGAAAAGCATCATAAATCATGCAGAGGAGTTTGCATTTCATTTCCCCCACTGAAAACCTCAATTTTTAAAGCTCCATGTTACCTGGAAGACTGGGTTTTCCAGAAGCTGTTCCTGGGCATGCTAGTTTTATAGAATGTTAATAGGTGTTAAACTAAAACTCCTATCCAGCTGTTAGTTGAAGGTGGAAAGGGAATTATCTGGAGAAGATAGTATGGAGCCCACTTGAGAATTTCCTGAAATGTGTACAGTCTGTGAATGTCTTGAATCAAATTAGACTGCATAACTAGATCCTATAGCTCTATCTCCTTCTCGAATAGATTTTAACATTCGCCCTTCAGCAAAATGAGACTGGCTTGCCCTGAGAATTGTAACAGGAAGCTATTTGATGTGACATTTATGTGTGCTTCATCTGAATAGCTGGTTTGTTGTTATCTCAGAGGCAATGTGAGTGTTGGAATTGATTGTGTGTCCTTTTGTTGTCATAAACACTAGGAAGCCTAGAGCCAAATCTGTAGCTCACCACCAAAGAAGGGTCCTCAAGGCATGCATTCTTGGGTAACAACTGAACCCAGGATTCTCTTTGACTTCCTACATTCATGTTCCTTTTGGTAGAACACCTTCATCTACTTATTTGACCATTTTGCAACTTCTCTCTGATCTTTTGGGGAAAAAAGCTGAGATTAAGAAAGAGTGAATATATGTCACTTACCACAGTGCCTGGCATACAATACATATGAAATGAGGTCTTTTTTTTCTTTTGATTTTGTATCAATCCTACCTACTCCACTACACCATCCTTCTTGTTGACAGAAATATAAAGGTAGCATACATGACTGATGGAAATGATTTTCAGATGCTATTTTCCTGATCTCAAGTCTCTTAAGCAAAACAGAATTAAATGGATGAAAATGAGGTGAACAGTTACCAGCTGCAAGTCCCTGAGCCTTGTACTGAGAAAGCGACAAGTCAGTAAGTCAAAGAGATGGTAAATGGAGCTTCTAATCTGATGAGAGAATTATGACATCATTATGGGCCCTGATGCTGCTGCTGCTGCTAAGTCGCTTCAGTTGTGTCCGACTCTGTGTGACCCCATAGATGGCAGCCCACTAGGCTCCCCCATCCCTGCGAGTCTCCAGGCAAGAACACTGGAGTGGGTTGCCATTGCCTTCTCCAATGCATGAAAGTGAAAAGTGAAAGTGAAGTCACTCAGTCGTGTCTGACTCTCAGCGACCCCATGGACTGCAGCCCACCAGGCTCCTCCGTCCATGGGATTTTTCAGGCTAGGATTCATAAATTGTGAGTAATAATACAACCTAACTTAAAGAGTCATTGTCAGGATTCTGACTTTATATCAGTAAAGTGCAAAAAATAGTGCCTATATGGAGGTACTCATACCAAGCACTATAATTAATAGTTATAATTAATAATTATAGTTAAAATCAATAATTAATTTAAGTATTAATGCTTTAATTTATATTTATTAGAATAATAAATTTTAAATTAATAAAAACTTAACAGTAATATTAAAATTAATACTTTTTATTAGTGCTATAAATTATCTTTTATGTGGGTACCCCCAGAATGTATAGTCATCAAGGGCTCTAAAAATTCAGAGTAGAGGGAAATTACTTCCAGCTGAAGCCATCCAGGAAGGCTTCCTGGAGGAGGTGGGATTTGAATAAGACTTTAAAGGATGGAGAGATAATTCAACTAGGTAGAGAGGATCAGGGAGAGTTCAGTTCAGTCACTCAGTCATGTCTGACTCTTTGCGACCCCATAGACTGCAGTACACCAGGCCTCCCTGTCCATCACCAACTCCTGGAGTTTACTCAAACTCATGTCCATTGAGTCAGTGATGCCATCCAACCATCTCACCCTCGGTTGTCCCCTTCTCCTCCCACCTTCAATCTTTCTCAGCTTCGGGGTCTTTTCAAATGAGTCAGTTCTTCGCCAAAGAATTGCGAAGCCAAAGAATTGGAGTTTCACCTTCAGCATCAGTCCTTCCAGTGAATGGAAACTGATAAAAAAAAAAAAAAGGAGGGTTTCTCAGGTGGTACAGTGATAAAGAATCCACCTGCCGATGCCATAGACACAGGAGACATGGGTTCAATCCCTGCGTTGGGAAGATCCCTTGGAGGACGAAATGATATCCTACTCCCGTATTCTTGCCTGGAAAATTTCATGGATAGAGGAGCCTAGTAGGCTATAGTCCATGGGGCTGCAAGGAGCTGGACATGACTGAGTGCACGCGTGCACACACACACGTAGAAAGGCAGGGTATATCCCATCAGGAAGAGACCTCAGGAGCACGGAGAACTGTGAGAGGGTTGATGGGTGGCAGGGCTGACATAGGCTCCTGTCCCCTTGCATCCTCATTGTCCACAGGTCAGCACTAACATCCTGCCTCACAGTGGGCTCCTCCCCACCAAGCCCCTGAAAGAAAACCCACGCTGTTCTTTGAGAGATACACTCAGCACCCTTCTGACTCCTTTATTTACCTGGTAGCCAGTAGGAAAATTACCTCAGGGTGTGATAATCACAGGGAGCTACAGAGACCCTGTCCATTCTCCCAGTAAATTCCTACACATGGACTCAAAAACTGTGATTCTATTTTGGGCAGTGGAGTGCTTCGAAAGAAAAGTGCAGGAAATGTGAAAAGAGACGGTGGGAGCAGAATTCCCATCTGTGCAGACACTGAAAGGCCTCTATCACTGAATGTGAGAGAGGAACTCAGTGAGTTCCTGTAGTGATAGCTGGATGGGCTCCAGCAAGGAGGCTGCAGAAGGCTGTAGCCAAAATGACTGTGAGGTTTCAGAGACAGGGTTCCCAGGCTCCTTCCCCACACTGATCTGCTTAAAGAGAAGAAAATGAATTTTTAAAGATGCCCCAGAGTCTAGAATTTCTAGAGCTCTTAAAATTTGGGAGGAATTTTGATAGGAAAAAAACCCTATCAGTTCACATATGTTAATTTTGATAAATAAGCACAATCCTTTTATCAAGAGGAAGAAAACCAATTTTAAACTGCAGCTGGGAAATGTGACGTAGTATAGGGGATGTTTGATAGATGTGCACAGGCCGGTAAGCTTGTGCCTAATAGTAAGAGAAGCCTTAAAAGCAGAAGGATGAAGATAGCAAGCAAAGAGTGAAATTCCAATTATACCCCGACTCATTCTAAAATCATTGGGGCTTGCCGAAATTCAAGTACAGAAGTCAAACTATCCAAATTAACACCTGCTGACACCAAAGCAAATGCTGGACTCTGTATGGGAGAGCTTTCTCTCTCTCTCTTTTTTCTCTTTCTCAAAAAAATTTTCCTTCCTGCCCTGAAACACTGTTCTGAGTAAGGAAAAGAGCATCAGTCAAGCTGGCAATTCATCTGAGTCAAACCTATGGTCATTTCTGTCACTGTCCTCAATGCCACAGAGAAACATGTTTCACAAAAGGAACTTTGCTAAATTAAAATTTTTACTAAATATGAGATACAG
The DNA here is from genome assembly GCF_029378745.1 of Bos indicus. Taxonomy (NCBI): domain Eukaryota; kingdom Metazoa; phylum Chordata; class Mammalia; order Artiodactyla; family Bovidae; genus Bos; species Bos indicus. The sequence continues at coordinate 42,007,647 of NC_091767.1, read as the reverse complement.
GCACAAATCATAAATACACAGCTAGATGAAAATTCCACAGTCAGTACCCAGATCAAGAAGCAGAACACTAATGGGGCCCCAGATGCCCCTCCATCAGTTACTCTGTACATATGAGAATAACCATTCTCATGATTTCTAGCACCATAGATAACTTTTACCTGCTTTTTGAGCTCATATAAAAGAAATTATACATTGTTTACTCCTATTTCTGGCTTCTTTCACTCAACATTATGTTTGTGAAATTCATTCACAGTATTCAGTCATTCAATCTCACTGTTGTATGGGATTTACTTATTTAAAATGCCATGATTTACTTACCTATTCTATAGTTCTGAGACATTTGGGTTATTTACAGTTTGGGATTAATCCAGAAAATGCTGCTTTGAACATTCTTGTACATGTCTTGCATATATTGGGATTATATCCAAGATGAATTTTTTGCTGGATATTATTTTTGAGTGCTTACTATTGTCTAGAAACTATGAAAGTAGGCTTGGCACTGGGATAAAGTCATGGAAAAACACAGTCCCTGCTTGCAAAGACCTCAAGACCCCATGGAGGACAGCAATGGGCTGGAAAATACTCTTAACTGTATGTAAGGGCTGTGGGTGATACGGCCTTGGACTGAATGAACAGACAAGGGAGGGAAGAGGGAAGCAGGGGCAAGAAAAACTTCTCAGTAAGATGACACTCAAATTGGGTTTTGAAAGATGAGGCATTGATTGGGTACAAAGTGGAGAAGGCAGGGGAACAGCCTGTGGAAAAGCAGAGGCAAGTGAGAAGGCAGGTCAAGTCCAATGACAGTGTTTAGAGCAATAGAGTCAGGTGAGAAGCCTGCGGTGACAGTGACTGGGTAAGTCGGGGGCATATTGTGGAGGACCCGCTAACCATCTAAGGAATACATATGTTATCCTGAATGTGCTGGGGAGTCGCAGAAGACGTGGGGACCACAGAGTGACAAGATCAGTTCATTCAGGCAGCTCCACAGAGGCAGGGCTGGAGAGGAAGAACTAAGAAGCTGGAAATGGACGAGAAAGCATGCTTTATCTGGAAAGGGAAGAAGAAATACTGTATTGTAGCAGGCGGAAACTAGGTGATTTTTGAAGAAGGTCTGGCATTGCTCTAATATCATGGCCAAATGGAACCAGCTTCCAATGGAATACTGAGCGTATGTCAGGGGAGGGTTGGAGGCGTGTGGGTGCCATGTTTTGATGTGCAGAAACCACACAGGGTAATTCATGCAGAAAGCTTTAGGGACCAGCAGGCCTCCTGCTGCACCCAAACTGGTGCAGGCAAGGAGCCCTCTGCTTGATGGCAGAAAGGCAAAGCATATGTGTGAGGAGTTCCAGCCAAAAAACCAGTACACTACAACTTGGGTCTGGAACAGTGGTGCCAAGATCGCATCACTCCCCATTTTCTCCAGAGACTGAGATGCAATGTTGAGTGGAAAGCAGCCAATTCTAATCCCACCCAGCTCCCTGCTAGACTCCTAAAAGGATTCTAGAAAAGTTTCCAAGCCTCTTTTCATGATTCACATCACAAATTCAGAAGTATTTGTCTATAAATGTGACCTAATGTAGTGGCCTGGCTGGAGCCTAGAAACTTGGCATTAAGACTCAGTGAAGACATTTGACATGACAGAGACATGTATAAAAGAGGGTGGAAAGATGCTTACTTGATTAAATTCAATTTTATATTTAAAAATAAATTTCTGAGAATAAAATTGGTAATACATTAGAAAGTATGAAAAATTCATAAAAATAGAAAGCATTTGCCCCATTTTCCACTGGCTAAAGAAAACCACTGTTAGGAGAGATTATTCATCCCTTCTTCCTTTTCCCCTTTATTTACATCCTTTATTCTTCTAATTTATACATAGTTGTAATCTTTTTGCACAATAGGTATTATCTCATATTAAAAAGTGCCATGAACAAAACTTTCTTATTTATATTAAAAAATAAACTTTCATTGCAAAGTATATAAGCAATACTATGCAAAAAGACAAAAATTATCCATAAGTTCCCACCACCCAGAAATAATCATTAACAATTCTTAATACATCTCTTTCTTGACATTTTAATGTTATGATCTATAATTTAACAAACTTAGATTATTTCACCTGTTTTTCATTTTTGTTATTACTTATATATTATTAATATTTTTTCTGACTGTATTCCATTATACAGCACCATATTTTATCAGTTGTTCAGTTGCTCAGTCATGTCTGGCTAAATAGTTCCTATTTGGGTATATTTAAGTTGTTCTCAATTTTTTCATAATATAAAAAATGTTACACTTGTTCAATTTTATTAAAAATGTATTCTTTATATGGATTTGCTGAGCCAAGAAAAGGCTTTTTAAGACTTGATTATATATTACTAATTTTCTGTCTAGAACCCATGTACCAACTTATACTGCCAACAGCAAAGTTAAGCCCATTTCTTCACAACTTCACCAACACTGGGTATTATCAATCTATTTTTTTTAAACTAATTTTTATCAAATGAATGAAAGGAAATTTTATTATTTCTTTAATACTAATAAGGTTAACTGTTTATGTATTTGTAGTACATTTTTATTTCTTCTGTAAACCACCTGTTCAAAATAGTCTTTAAACTGGCATAGTTCTATCATGTGGATATAGCATTATTTATCTAAGCAAATATATGTGTAAGGAGTTCAAGGCAAAAAGCAAATGTATTTCTACATGTGTCTGAAAAAGATCTTAGTGATCTCTGTCCCTTCTGGAGACTTGCAGGTTTCCATATATATGTATATAACATTGGAATGAATACCCTTGAATATATAGGCTCTTTCCGTTTAATTTTTATTTTCTGTTGGTATAGAGTTGATTTGCAATGTCGTGCTTCAGGTGTAGAGCATGGTGATTCAGTTATACATATACATATATCTATTCTTTTCAAGATTCTTTTCCAATATAGCTTATTACAGAATACTGAGTAGAGTTCCCTGTGCTATAAAGTATATCCTTGTTGATTATTTTATATATAGCAGTGTGTATCTGTTAATCCCAAACTGCTAACTTATCCCTCCCACCCATGTCTCGCCTTTGGTAATAAGTTCATTTCTGAAGTCTGTGAGTCTGTTTTTATTTTATAAACAAGTTCATTTGTATCAATTTTGTTAGATTTCAGATATAAGTGATATCATATGATATTTGTCTTTGTCTGACTTAGTATGGTAATCTCTAGGTGCATACATGTTGCTGCAATGGCATTCTTTCTTTCCTTTTTATGGGCTGATTGATAGCCCCTGTATATATGTACCACATGCTTTTTATCCATTCCTCTGTCAATGAACGTTTAGGTTGCTTCCATGTCTTGGCTGTTATACATAGTGCTGCAATGAACACTGGGGTGCCTGTAACTTTTTGAGTTATGGTTTCCTCCACATATATGCCCAGGAGTGGGATTGCTGGATCACATGGTAGTTTTATTTTTAGCTTTTTAAGTAGCCTTCTTACTCTTCTCCACAGTGGTTGTACCAGTTTACATTCTCACCAACAATGTAGGAGGGTCCCCTCTTCTCCACACCCTCTCCGACATTTATTGTTTGTAGATATTTTTGATGTTGGCCATTCTGACCAGTGCGAGGTGTATCTCACTGCAGTTTTGATTTTGCATTTCTCTGATAATTAATGATGCTGAGCACCCTTTACCTGTGTTTTTTGGCCATCTGTATGTTTTCCTTGGATAAATGTCTATTTAGACTATATGCCTATGTTTTTTGATTGAATTGTTTTTGTCATATAGAGGTCCAGAAACTTCTTTTATATTTTGGAGTTTAATCCCTTGCCAGTAGCTTTGCAAATATTTTCTCCCATTCAGTGGGTTGTCTTTTCATTTTGCTTATGGCTTAAAAGTTTTTAATTAAGTCCTATTTGTTTATTTTTGTTTTTATTTCCATTATTCTAGGAGATGGCTTGAAAAAGATACTGCTGGAATTGATGTCAGAGTGTTCTGCCTATTTTTCTACAAGAGTTTTATAATATCTGGCCTTTTTAGGTCTTTAATTCATTTTGAACTTATTTCTGTGTATGGTGTTAGAGATGTTCTAATTTCATTTTTTTTTCAACATCTGGCTTTTTAGTTTTCCCAGCAAGGCTTATTAAAGACTGTCTTTTCTCCGTTGTACAGTCTTGCCTTCTTTGTCATAGATTAATTGACCATAGGTGAGTAGGCTCATTTCTGGGCTTTCTATTCTGTTTCCTTGATCTATACTTCTATTTTCATGCCAGTACTATAATGTTTTGATGACTGCAGCCTTGTATTATAGTCTAAAATCAAGGAGTCTGATTCCTCTAGTTCCATTTTTCTGTCTCAGTATTGCTTTGGCAATTTGAGGTCTTTTGTGTTTCCATAGGAATTAAAAATTTTTTTGTTCTAGTTCTGTGAAAAATGCCATTGGTAATTTGATAGGGATTGCAGTGAACCTATAGATTACCTAGGGTAGTATAGTCATTTTGACAATATTGATTCTTCCAATCCAAGAGCACAGTATATCTTTCCATCTGTTTGTGTCATTTTTTATTTCTTTCATCAGTGTCTTATAATTTTCAGAGTATAGGTCTCTGGTCTCTTGTTGTTCAGTCGCTAAGTTGTGTCTGAATCTTTGCAACCCCATGGACTGCAGCACATCAGGCTTCTCTGTCCTTCACCATCTCCCAGAGTTTGCTTAAATTCATGTCCATTGAGTCACTGATGCCTTCCAACCATCTCATCCTCTGTCTCCCCCTTCTCCTCTTGTCCTCAGTCATACTCAGCATTAGGATCTTTTCTAGTGAGTCGGCTCTTCACATCAGTTGGCCAACATATTGGAGGTTGAGGTTCAGCTTCAGCATCAGTCCTTCCAATGAACATTCAAGGTTGATTTCTTTTAGGATTGACTAGTTTGATCTCCTTGCTGTCCAAGGGACTCTGAAGAATCTTCTCCAACACCACAGTTCGAAAGCATCAATTCTTTGGCATCCAGCCTTCTTTATGGTCCAACTCTCATATCTGTACATGACTGCTGGAAAAACCATAGCTTTGACTAGACAGACCTTTGTCAGCAAAGCGCTATCTCTGCTTTCTAATATGCTGTCTAGGTTTGTCATAGCTTTTCTTTCAAGGATCAAGTGTCTTTTAATTGCATGGCTGCTGTCACTGTTCACAGTGATTTGGAGCCCAAGAAAATAAAATCTGTCACTGTGTCCACTTTCTCCACATCTTTTTGTCATGAAATGATGAGACTGGATGCCATGATCTTTGTTTTTTGAATGTTGAGTTTTAAGCCAGCTTTTTTAACTCTCCTCTTTCACCTTCACCAAGAGGCTCTTTAGTTCCTCTTCATTTTCTGGCATTAAAATGGTGTCATCTGCATATCTGAGGTTGTTGATATTCCTCCCAGCAATCTTGATTCCAGCTTGCGAGTCATCCAACACAGCATTTCACATGATGTAATCTGCATATAAGTTAAATAGGCAGGGTGACAGTACACAGCTTTGACATACACTTTCCCCAGCTCCAGGAGTTGGTGATGGACTGGGAAGCCTGGCATGCTACAGTCCATGGGGTGGCAGAGAGTCAGACACAACTGAGAGACTGACCTGAACTTTCCCAGTTTTGAACCAGTCCATTGTTCTATGTCTGGTTCTAACTGTTCCTTCTTGACATGCATTCAGGTTTCTCAGGAGACAGGTGAGGTGATCTGGTATTCCCATCTCTTTAAGAATTTTCAAGTTTGTTATGATCCACACAGTCAAAAGTTTTAGTATAGTCAATGAAGCAAAATAGATGATTTTGGAATTGCCTTGCTTTTTCTATGATCCAGTGGATGTTGACAATTTGATCTCTGGTTCCTCTATCCTCTAAATCCAGCTTGTACATCTGGAAGTTCTCAGTTCACATACTGTTGAAGCCTAGCTTGAAGGCTTTTGAACATAATCTTGCTAACATGTGAAATGTGAATTGTGTGGTAATTTGAACATTTTTGGCATTGCCTTTCTTTGGGATTGGAATGAAAACTGACCTTTTCCAGTCCTGTGGCCACTGCTGAGTTTTCCAAATTTGCTGGCATATTGAGTGCAGCACTTTCACAGCATCATCTTTTAGGATTTGGAATAGCTCAGCTGGAATGCCACCATCTCTGCTAGCTTTGTTCATAGCAATCCTTTCTAAGGCCCACTTGACTTCACACTTCAGGATGTCTGGCTCTGAGTGAGTGACCACACCATTTTGGTTATCTAGGTCATTAAGATCTTTTTCGTACAGTTCTTCTATGTATTCTTGCCACCTCTTCTTAATCTCTTCTGCTCCTGGTAGGTCCTTGCCATTTCTGTCCTTTATGTGCCCACCTTTGCATGAAATGTTCCCTTGGTATGTCTAATTTTCTTGAAGAGATGTCCAGTCTTTCCCATTCTGTTATTTCCCTCTATGTCTTTGCGTTGTTCACTTAAGGCTTTCTTATCTCTCCTTGCTCTGGAACTCTGCATTCAGTTAGGTATATCTTTCCCTTTCTCCTTTGTACTTCTCTTTTCTCAGCTATTTGGAAGTTCGCCTCAGACAACCACTTTGCTTTCTTGCATTTCCTTTTCCTGGGGATCATTTTGGTCACCACCTTCTGTACAATGTTACAAACTTCCATCAAATTTCTTCAGGTACTTTGCCAGATTAGTCCCTTGAGTCTGTTTGGCACCCCCACTGTATAATCATAAGGGATTTGATATTTATATATGTATTTTATATATATTTTCTATGTAATCATAAAGAATTTTCCTTCTTAGGTAGGTTTATTCTTAGGTATTTTATACTTTTAATGCCACAGTAAACTAGATTGTTTCCTTAAATTTCTCTTTCTGACCTTTGGTTGTTAGTGTATAGAAATCCAACTGATATCTGTGTGCAAATTTTGTATCCTGCAACCTTACCAAATTCATTGATGACTTGTAATTTTGGGGTAGCATCTTCAGGATTTCTGTGTATCATGTCATGTCATCTGCAAACAGTGACAGTTTTGCATCTTCTTTTCCAATTTGGATTACTTTCCTTTTTCTTCTCTGGTTACTGTGGCTAGGACTTCCAAAACTATGTTGAATAAAGTAGCAAGAGTGGACATCTTGTCTCTTTCCTGATCTTAGAGGAGATGCTTTCAGCTTTTCACCATTGAGAATTATGATTTGTCACATATGGCCTTTGTTATGTTGAGAGGTAGTTTCCCTTTATGCCCACTTTCTGGAGGGTGTTTATCATAAATAGGTGTTGAATTTTTATCAAAAGCTTTTTCTGCATCTATTCAGATGATCATTTGATTTTTATTCTTTAACTTGTGATGTGGTGTATCACACTGATTGGAGATGTAGAAAAATCCTTGCATCCCAAAGAGAAATCCCACTTGATCATGGTGGTGTTATTCAGTCAATAAGTCGTGTTGGACTCTTAGTGATCCCAGGGACTGTAGCCCACTAGGCTCCTCCGTCCATGGGATTTCCCAGGCAAGAATACTGGAGTGGGTTGCCATTTTCTTCTCCAGGGTATCTTCCCAACCCAGGGATTGAATCCATGTCTCTTGCATCTCCTGCATTGGCAGGTGGATTCTTTACCATTGAGTCACCTGGGAAGCCCATTATAAGAGTTAAGCAACCAATCTGAAAACAGATGTCCATAAAGATAGACTAAATTTCTTACACTGGTGGTTTTGGTATACTGTTCTTTTATATTTAATATGAAATACCAAGTAGGACAGAAGGCATGTCTTACCAAACACTGAAAATTTGGAACATTCACGAGCCTCATCAAACACACACCTAGGATTCTGAAAGTATGAGGAGGTCTGATGTGCCCTCTGATTCTAGCCATATGTTTACTGGAGAAGACAGAAATGGGAAAAGATTTCAGAGGTCAGAGATACTTTGCTTTTATTTGGGGCGGGGGGAGGAAATCATCTGACACAATTTAGCATGGATACCTGGAGATTAAAAAATAATAAAACTTTAGAAACTATCCTTGGTTATGGATCCAGCCTCTCCATTTTTTTTAGGGGAAATCTCACTAATATACACCAGAGAACAATGTGTGTGAGCATAAGAATATACAATGTGTTTATGTATTTGGTGCTAAGGAAAGGGGGTTTTAAACATACTTGACCTGAGTAGATGATTTAAAATGCATATTCCTGAACACCATCCAAAGCATCTGGGGTAAAACCATAATACTGTAGCTTAATGTGTTTTTCAGGTGATTCTGATGATAAGTGAGAATTGTCTTCTAGCCTCTATTTTATTGATATCCTCTATTATTCTAATAATTGTTCCTTTGTATGTTATCTTTTTTCCCTACTTGCTCTTCAATTAAAGAAAGTTTGCTTTTCTTTAGTGTTCCACTCTTAACAGGATTAGCAGTGGATTTCTATATTGTGCAAGACTCGGTGTGGTTCTTCAGTCTGAAGTTTCATGGCTGTTCTTAGTTCTGGAAAGTTCATAGCCATTTTCACTTAAAATATTGCCCCTTCCCCATTTTCTCCTTCTGAAATTCCCATTAGTCTTAAATAGAAACTTCAAATTTAGTCATTCATTTCTCCCAGCCTCTCTTTTGGGTTTTATAACTCTTTAACGGTCCCAATCTGATTTTAAATTGGTCATTATATTTTATTGACAGCCTTTCATTTTTGAATTGTTCTATTTGGTTGTTGTTCATATCTGTCTGTTCTTTTTACATTCCCTGGTTTATTTCATGAGGGTTTTTTATTTATCTCTTCAATGATTATAAATATACTTAATTTATAGATAGCTTTAGATCATTACATCTCAGGTTCTTGGGCTTCTTCCTCCCACATGTATCTGCTGACTGTTTCTTGTGGCAAACCACTTCCTTGGTTAGGCTGTACTTCTTAATTGTGAGCACATTTTCAGCCAGGTTGTATTTCCTTGTGGAATCCCTGTGTATTTGGTAGTAACTATCAGAGAAGTTTTACATTTGATTCTTCTGAGAATTCCAGGAGTTTCACTGGTATGAAATATTTCCAGTATGTACATAAATATCCCCATTTGGGGTTCCTATGTTATGAAAATAGTCTAAAATGTGGATTCTAGCTCTGTGTATAACTTATATCTTTAAATTGCCATTTATCATGGGGAAATTCTTCCCATCCAGATATCTCATCAGTGAGAACTTTGCCAGTTGCTTTTGTCGTGAGTGAATGAAGCATCATAGTCACCTTCTGTAGTGACAGCAGTTCTTTCTCAGTCCTAGCTTTATGCATGAATTTCACAGTTCTACCTCCTCACCTTTCACAGACCCAAGGGAAAGTTATTCTAGTCGTGTGTTTAAAAACCACGACCCCTAGCTGTTGGGTCCTATCCAATGCAGACACCCTGCTGTGTACTACAGGATGTCTGGTTGGAACTAGAAACCTGCATTAGTCAGGTCTGAAGACTGCCAGCAAGTGCAATAGAGAATACATGACCTTTGATACTGGAGCCAGAGTTTGAACCGTTTATTATTTATTCTTGAGTAAGCTCTGCTAAGTCACATATTCACTCTAAGCTTTTGTTTTTCTCATCAAGAAAATAGCGATAATATTATTACTGATTATTTCTTATATGTTCTTCATTCCTACAAAAGTTGAAGCAGATTGAGTTTCTTTAGAGGCAAGAATCATAGACTATTCAATATTTTCTCTTACAAAACAAATAATGAAATAGTTGATTGAGTGACCTCATTAATTTCCTTTTATTAATGTACTTTTTTTTTTTTTCTGTACCAACTGACTGAGAAAAACTGGTTAAAAAAAGAAACACACCTGAGGTTGGAAGAAATGATGCATTTCATTTCTCAAATTTGCAAGAGTGAAGTGAGGGGTGGACTTACATCTCTGCAGAGTTCCACTCCTTAGACTTCTCCTCCCCCTCTCCCTAGAGTGTGTGTGAGTGCAAACGTATATTGGTTTAGAGGTTCTGCTTGGATAAATGTTTCAGAGCCAATAAATCTGTCACAGTAGCTCTCAAGCTGAGCCAAGGTGAACAATCGCACAGTAATTTCTCCAGAGCCTCAGGGTACCAGGCAGCACAAGCAGGGAGGTCGCCAGATGCCTCCTCACCTTATGCCCAGAAGCAGAGACGTCACCCCACAGGAACAGGAGCTTCCCCAGATGCTGCATCTACCGGGTGGTAAAATTCTTTGTCAAACAGCAGAGCAATCAGATGTAAAACACAGAGGGAAAAAACAGAAGCACATAAAAATAACTGGTTCTCACAGTGATTCTGGTGAGTGGTAGACTGCAGGTGAAAATAAGTGCTCATTATGCAAGGCAGTGTGGTGGTGGTGCTCAGAAAAGGTTAGTGCGTAGCTCCCTTGTTTCAGCTGCATGTGCCATAGACACCCACTCTCACAAAAGCACTAGGTTGTCCATGATGGTTTCATTTTTTGCAGTTTATTTCTAGTAATGAAAAATCTGGAAGAGAATAAAAATTCTCATAAGATAGGAGTTGATAAGCTACATCATACAACGGAGTGTTCTGTAAGCACTCAAATCATACAGATCTCTATACACACAAATGGAAGGTTTCTGAGATATACTCTTCATAGTGACTGGGAGCGTGACCTTTGGAGCCAGTCTGCCTGAGCTCAAACGCCTGTGTGACACTGGGCAATTAGCGTCCCAACTCTGTGCCTCAGCTTGTTCACATATAGAATGAGGGTAACGGTAATACGTAAGCAGTAGAGTCATTGTGAGCATCAAAATGAACTCCTATGAAAAGTGCTTATAACAATCTTGGATTCACATAATAATACTAAACTAATTATGTGAGCTATTACGTTATATATGAGCTATGATGAGCAGTAGTGGTAGTAACTAAAAATAATAAGCTAATGCTAACTGCTTATGTCTGGGGCTTATACTTGTGGGCTTGAAGTGAAAGAGTAGCACTTTTCATGTTCATTTTAGACCATTTGGATTAGTTACAGTGAACATAATACTTATATTAAAAAGTAATTGAAAGTATTCGAAATATATTGGATAAGAAGACTGCTGTTTTGAAAGTCTAACATGTAACAAACAGGGACTTAACCAAAAATCACAATTACTGAGGGCTGTGTTTTTAAAACATTAGAAACTGATTGATGTAAGCAATCCCTTACACTGAATGCCTTGTGGCTGCATTGCATTGTACACTTAGCAAAATGTTTTCACGTTCATGAGTTGATTCAATCCAACTAACTGGATTATTAATGAATTCCCTTAATCCTTGTAAAGTGAATGTTCATACTTATTATTCCAAATAAGGGAAGAGAGAGAGGAAGTGAGACAGTTGGCTGTTGGTTGTTTGGGTTTTGTTGTCATTTTTATTGTTTCCCTGCTCACAGCAAAGCTGGACAGGCTACGAGATTGAAGCTTAGAGTGTTAAGGGCTTGCTTAAACTCAGACAACTTCTAGTAATAGAAATGGAGAAAATCCAGGTTTCCCAAGGCAAAGCTCTTTCTACCAAACCATAATTACCCTGTAAACATGCTAGATTTATAATTCTACCCTATACACAGAAACTATCAAGTATTTAGTTTGGTAAGAAGGTGGGATTTTAGTGGATCAGCAGGAGAAAACATCTAAAAAGTCAGTTCCCCAAGTTTATAAACAAAGCTTATCACTGCCCCAGGAAATTATGACCTGTGTGAATGGCAGCTGACAATAGAACATATAGTTGGCTCCTGTCCAAAGCACCCTCAGGTGGGGTAATGCTAATAAGATATGGCCCTAGGGTGAGATGATAAACAGATGAAATTGGTAGAGCCAAGAGTGTAATTAAAGATAGTTGCTTTGGGATGTGGCTGAGGTCACTAAAACAATGAACAAATTTAAAAAAGTAAGCCAAATAGCAAGATAACAATAAGCACCTTTAGCAAGTTGCTTTTCTGTCTGGTTTCTTACCTCTAAAAGTGAAGAGGTTGGACTAGCTGACCTCTAAGATGCCTTTCATCCATCTGTTCATCCATTCAACAAATAGGCATTGAGTGATTTTTGTGTGTGTGTTTGTAGATCCAGGTACTAATGAAACAAGTTGAATGAGACAGATGAGGTCACTTTTCTCAAGAAGTGGTGGGGGCTGGACAAGAAAGAAAAATATCAGACAGTGATAAGTGTTACCCAAAGAATTAAAAATAGGCTGATGGTAAAGAAAGTGATTGAATGAGCAGTCTAGGTGGGTCCCCTATGAAGGATTCTCTGAGGAGGCGACTTTTTACTTGAGATTATTGAATGTGCCCTGTAAAAATGAGAGAAGCTCCCAGGCAGAAGAAGGGCTGGTTCAAAGACTCTGAGGAAGGAATGAGCTTGTGTTGTGAGGAACCAAATGAAGGATTGATAGACAAGTGAGAACATGTATGGTTCTGTAAATCATAAAGACTTTTGGAGGATTTCAAGCAGTAGCAGGGTCTGATTTATGCCTCTAAAAGTTTACCAGGATTGCTCTGTACAAGGCTGGAAGCAGGTATCCCAGGTAAGAAGCTACTGCGGTAGTCTAGAAGAAATACTATGATCTCTTTAAGGTAAGAGTCAAGAAAATACAGAAGATTGGACGGATTTAAGACATTTATGGGAGTAGAATCAATAGTATTTATAGATAAATGGCTTTTGTGGGTTAAGTGAAAGAATTTCAAGGGTAATTGTCAGATTTGGAGCTTGAGCAAGTGGCTGGATGTTGGTGCCATTTTCTAAAATGGGAAGAAAGAAAGAGAGATATAAGGGTTAGTTAAGATGTGTACAGATAGCAGTGGCTCTGGAGTTTGATAGTCGTCATGCTAAGCACTGGATGTCTATTGAACATCTGTATAAAGATCTGAGAGTAGGCAACTAGAGTCAGGAGTCATGAAAATACAATATGTTGTTTAATTGTGTGTGGCTTTTGTGACTCCATGGACTGTAGCCTGCTAGGCTCCTCTGTCCATGGGATTTTCCAGGCAAGCATACTGGAGTGGGCTGCCATTTCCTTCTCCAGGGGATCTTCCCAACCCAGAGATGGAACCCGAGTCTCCTGCATTGGCAGGATGATGCTTTACCATTGAGCCACCAGGGAAGTCTGGAGATACAACAGAATTGAAGATAAATGCATGGAGTCATTAGTGTAAAAATATGAACTAGATGGAATCACCTAAAGAGACCTGATAGACAGTAGAGATGGGGTGAGTAAACAGGATCCTGGAGTACTCTTGACCTTGAGGAGGTCAACCTAATAAAGGAGGAGAGGGAAGAGTGGCTAGTGTGATAGGAGATAGAAACACAACCAGGAAAATGTGGTATCAAGGGAAACTTTAAGAAGCAAAAAGCAATCCAGTGTATTAAATGCTGCTAGGAGGTCTAGTTATAATAACACCAGAAAATCAAGTATTTGATTCCACATGAAGGAAATCATGTTTAAGGATCCAGCTATGTCCATCACTACTGTGTTTCTAGATCTTGAGGACTGGGGGAGGAATTCCTGGCAAATGTATTGTTGAGAGGTTCAGAGCGTTGAATTGAAAGTCCTATCCAGGACAGCCTAGTGTGACTGTTCCAATATGTAGAAAATCTCAATCATCAAGAGGATAAATAAACATGTGGTTTCAGCAGAATCACTGAAAAAGGAGATGAATGTACATCAAGATAAATGTAATTAATATGTATGTAATTATCTTAATGAGTAGAATGGATCTACATGCAGTGATTACATGTTATACAGAAGTAAGGGTTGTATATAAGTTGGCATCAATCCAGAAGTCAGGTTTATAATAGCTGCTGCTAAGTTGCTGCTAAGTCACTTCAGTCGTGTCCAACTCTGTGGGACCCCATAGATGGCAGCCCATCAGGCTCCCCTGTCCCTGGGATTCTCCAGGCAAGAACACTGGAGTGGGTTGCCATTTCCTTCTCCAATGCATGAAAGTGAAAAGTGGAAGTGAAGTCGCTCAGTCGTGTCTGACTCCCAGCGACCCCACGGACCGCAGCCCACTGGGCTCCTCCGTCCATGGGATTTTCCAGGCAGGAGTACTGGAGTAGGGTGCCATTGCCTTCTCTGTTATAATAGCTATCATGTAACTATTAGATTTTTCACCTCAACAGTTGATGTTTCAGTATGTGGCAGAAACTGAAGAATAATTCTTCTATTGGTTAGACTGCCTTCCTGTAGGAAAATAATTTATAAAGCTGACTAGGGGTAGAAAGAGAATTCTGAGGACGTAGGTCAGCAAGAACCAAACAGCTCTACCTTAAGATGAGTAAGAATTTAGTAGTGAGGAAGAATTTGATAAGGAATATAGTGGGGAGACAGAGTTGAAGTTGCAGACAGAGCAGGAGATGTTTTAGGAACCACATATCTCACACTGAATTTGTTTGTGCTGCCATAATAGAAATTGTCTCAAGTTTTCTCAAGACTTCAATTTTACATAAATAAATACATTGTATGCTTAGAGAAAATCCTGTAGGACCTGACATTTAGAAATCTCTCAATTAAAAAGCCAACTCATCACCCAGTTATTCTACAGTGCACTTTACAGTCAACAAAACAAATCTAAGCACATTGAGCATCCAGAATTTATTTTAACCTAACCTTAAAAAAAATAAGTACAGAAAACCAATGATTACTTGACAGTTGAAGAAAGATTCTGACGTAAAAGACAGAGACATCAAAATGGAAGCAAGGAAGAAAGAAAACTCAAAAGAGACAGCACACTAAAAAGAAGAAAACTTTAATAGAATTATACTTAATGACCTCAGAAAGAGAAGATAAGCTATTGTTAAAACAAGGTCAGGATACTATTTGGAGGAGGAAACAGACAGAACAGGCTCCATCTTGGGCCAGACTGCGGACTTTGAGCTATATGCCCTGTATCTATGGAAACGATATACTAACTGGAAAACCAGACCCCCCGGATGGAAGAGCCCCAGGACTTGTACCTAGACTCTCCATCACCTAAAAGAATACCCTAATTATCTGAGTAACCAAATAGAATCATAAATTCTATTATGCTTATTGGGGTATGACCACAGGCCTATTGATGATTGTCCATTGTTAACTACTGAGGCTTAAGGCATATGAATCACAGGTTTAAGGCATATGAATCATGGGTTAACTTTGATTGTATCTTTCTTTTCCTTTGTTCAGACTAGTTTCAGAGAATTTGGGGAGGTGGCTTTGAGCACATACACTTAGGGTATATAAAGTTTTCACAAAAACTGGTCAGGGTCCTTGGCTACAACACTATGAAGAAAAAGGAATAAGCAGACACTTTTATTAGCATAATAAAGTGTTTTAAAAATATAAAATTTTAATTTAAATTTAAAATTACATGGATAAAAATATATTTATATGTTTATATATATATGGAAAATAAAATATCTCAAAAATTTTTAAAAATAGAAAACAAGGTTAAACTAGAAGGTTTAAATCAAGAGGCCCAACATCCTATGGTAACAATGCAGAAGAGAAAAATGTCAAAAGGAATATTACAAGAACATTTTTTAGACATGCAGAAAAGTCCTATTGAGCACCCAGCACAATAAATGAGAAAATACCCACCAAGTTGTAAATTTTAGAATATCAGGAAGATAGTAAAAAAGAAAGGGAAAAAAACAAGTCACAGATAAACTAGAATAAGAGGGTGGTGAACACCATATCCAGTGCTATCAAACTAGAATACAAACATTTTCTGACATTTAAGATCTAGAAAGTATTTCTCTCCCATGTACCTTTCCTCAAGTCTTCTAAAGGTCTTATTATTTAGCAGCTAAGTTGTATCCAACTCTTTGCAACCTCATGGACTGCAGCATGCAAGGCTCCTCTGTCCTCCACTATGTCCGGGAATTTGCTCAAATTCAAGTCCATCAAATTGGTAATGCTATCTAGCCATCTCACCATCTGCCACCCCCATTCTTTCAATTTTTCCCAGCATCAAGGTCTTTTCCATTGGGTGGCCAAAGTGTTGGGGAGCTACAGCAACTTTCCTTCCAATGAGTATTCTGGGTTGATTTCCTTTAGGGTTGACTGGTTGGATCTCCTTACTTCCCACTAAAGCAATAAGATTCACCAAGAAAGAAGAAATGATATCCAGAAAACAAAGAATCAATACAGAAAGGAGATATAGGAAATTCCCCAGAAAATAGTAAAAATAAACCCTACTATGACAGCAGAGACAGCTGTAGTAAGTAAGCAATCCAGATGAATATGAGAGGACAGGGACATACCGGAGAAAGAGCTCTATTAAAAAAACATTTACCAACTGCTTATCTGGTTGGTTCGCTTGTTTAGAAGTTTTTTCCAAAGGCTGTATTGCTGGAGTTGGGAATGTGGATGCAGAAGCCAGACTGGCCGGGTTCAAATCCTTCCTCTGCCACTGTGGTCAGACAGATAGCCTCCCTGTGCTTCATGTTTTCTATCTATAAAATTGGGTCATAATGTACTTACCTCATAGTTATTTCAGAATGGAAGAATATATTTTCAAATGAAGTGACTGACAAGAGATTAATCTCAAAAATTAAAAAAAAAAAAAAAACTCAATCAAAAAATGGGCAGAAGACTTGACAAACCAGTATGTTACACTCATACATTGTTCTCCTAATCTATGTTAATGAAACTATATATTTGTATGGAAATCTGCCTTTCTTCAAGATTTATGTCAATCATTTTATGGCCCAGGATGACCACCTGGTGCCAGGGTTATCTTGAAGGAGGAAACAGCCAGAACAGGCTCCATCTTGAAAACAGGACTCCATCTTGGGCCAGACTGTGGACTTTGAGCTATATGCCCATGAATATGTCTATGAAAATGACATACCAACTGGAAAACCAGACCCCCTCCCCCAACCCAGGGCTCATACCTAGACTCTCTGTCACCTAAAAGAATACCCTAATTATCTGTGTAACCAAATAGAATCATAAATTTTATAATGCTTATTGGGGTATGACCACAGGCCTATTGATGATTGTCCACTGTTAACTACTTAGGCTTAAGGTATACGAATCACGGGTTGACTTTAATTGTATCTTTCTTTTCCTTTGTTCAGACTAGTTTCTGAGAATTTGGGGAGGTGGATTTGAGCACGTACACTTAGGGTATATAAGGTTTTTCACAAAAACTGGTCAGGGTCCTTGGCTAAGAGGAGACTCTGCCTTGGGTTCACCGGTGTAATAAACTGCACTCCACTATCTGCATTGTCCTTCTGAGTGAGTTTGTTTCCCGGAATGCATGGCTACAACATTTGGTGCATTGGCTGGGAAATTCAGTTTGAGGAGACAAGTCCCACTTGGGACTACTCAGAAGCCTTCTGGCTTGGATCTTCTAGAGGAGGAAGGCACCTCACCTTTCTGGAAGGATTCTGTTTCTCAGCGCCTGGACCTTTAACGTTAGCAGTAGTGGATGGCAGCAGGGGAACTGAGCACTCAGGTGAGGAGGAACCCACCCAGCAGGGTGGAAGAGGGGGCCTGATCACCGCCCTGGGAAGGACTAGAAGAGGCATGGACCCACAGGAGCCTAGAATAGGCAGGTGGTGGTGATGGCCTGGTACACAGGTTGACAAGCGTGTTAGGGCTTAGGAAGGAAATTCGTGAATGTTATTTAGGAGGTGGTGTCCACGCCATCTTGCAGAAAATTATTACCAAGCAGTCACCAGGGGATTATTAGGAGAAGAAACTTGGTCTTTGTGTGCTCATATTCTGCCCTCCCCAAGGAGGTATCCCATCTGCTGTGAAATTCTTGACCCCCTCAGAATTGTCAGGCTAGAAGGAGAAGGAGTATGAATTGGCTTTTCTGGAGACGGCCTGGGACATGGGATATTTAACCCATCTGTGTTTTCATCTACACCTGATCAAGCCCACCAAGGCAGAATGGACTTTAAAAAGTTAAGGGAGAAACAGTCTTGGACCATGTGGTGTTCTGGTTCAGTCGTGCTGACCAGCAGGTAAAGACACACCAATCCCCCTTCTCCCTCTGGGATCTGGCAGGTAAGGCTCTTCTCACCCCAATTAGGAAGGAAGCAGAATGGTAATTTAAGTGTTTCATTGAGTGGAAATATCAGAAGAACATAGGGTACTAAGAACTTCATAGACAGAATGAAAAGGAAAAGTAGAAGAAGGTCCAAGAAGATAAGCAAGCTGGGGGAAGTGAATGTAAGGCAACTGTATTGGAGTGCAGGATTAAAAATTTAAAGAAGGGATTTGGAGGAGACTATGGGGTGAAGATGACGCCTAATCGCCTCCACATACTCTGTGAGGTCGAATGGCCCCCTATGGGAGTAGGATGGCCACCAGAGAACACCATGAACTCAAAAACAGTGGAAGCAGTCTATACAGTAGTCACAGGAGAGCCAGGACACCCGGATCAATATCCATATATTGACTCATGGCTAGGGTTAGCTCAAGACCCTCTTCCTTGGATGAGGTTCTATATCCAGAAGGCAAAGCGAAAAATATTAATGGCACAAAAATTGACTGAATAAATAAAAAAGAAATTCAACAAGATTTGGACGGGGATGACCTGACTCCTCCCCTATACTGGATAATGATGCGCCTGCCTCCCAGTGCTCCACCAGGACCAGAGGCCACCTTAATGCCCAGTGCAGGGCCAGGTGAAGTCCCTGCAGCAGCCGCTGCTCCTCCACCAGCTCTCCCGGAGATCGTAGAGCCATCATTTCGGCAGGCTCTGATCCCAGCGATGGAGACCTCTGGTCAACGCCCCCAGGATTCCACCTCAGCTGGACCTCATAGATCGTATCCACCTTTCCTGGTGAGTATTGATGGAAAGGGGGAAGAAAACATAGGAATTAGACAGAGGCTGTGCTCTGCCAAGGAACAGGGGGAAAGAACCCCATTACAGATGCCCCTCAGAGAGCTACAACAGCCTCCAGTTCAGGAAGCATGTGGGCACTACCATCCGCCCCTTGTAGCCTATTATTTATTACCATCCATTTTCCTCTACAGATATATTAAACTGGCAGAGGCACACTCCACCATACTCGGAGGAGCCACAAGCCATGATTAGGCTAATGGAGATTATTTTTCAAACCCACCACACTACCTGGGATGACATAATCCAACTACTAGTCTCCCTTTTGAGCACTGAGGAAAGACACAGGATCCTAACTGAGGCCAGAAAATGGTTAAGAGAAATGGCACCTGAGGGTACTGCAAACCTGCAGCCGTGGGCAGAACTAGCCACCCCCGATGAGAGCCCCAACTGGGACTGTAACACAGAGGAAGGGAGGGGCCACCTGGAGAGAGATCGGGTGGCTATTTTACAAGGTCTCGAGAGGGGGGCCTGAAAACCTATAAGGAGGGCAAAACCCTCCAAAGTGATTCAAAGGGAAAGTGAATCACCCTCTGAATTCTACGAAAGACTGTGCAAGGCCTGTAGACTTTATACGCCAATAGATCCAGAGGCTGCTGGGTCTCAGATGGTGATAAATGCAGCCTCTGTGTCTCAAGCCTACCCCAAAAATGTCAGATGGGGGGACACCAAGTTACTCATTAATTTTTATACATCCCTGAATGCCCAATACCTTTGTTGGGAAGAGACTTGCTGTCTAAATTGGGGGCACAAGTGACCTTCCTCCCTTCCCCCCGCAAAAGACCCACTCTTCGCATGGGCTCAACCACCTATTTATTCTTCCTCTCGGTAACCTCTCAGGATGAATGGAGGTTGCACGATCTCCCAGAAGGGAAACTGGATGGGCTAAACAGTTGAGAGAGAGAGAGAGAGTTAACTCAACAATTCCCTGAGGTCTGGGTGGAATACAACCCCCCCTCCCCACCAGGCTTGCAAAACAAGTCCCACTGGTAATAGAACTCAAACCCAGTACAATTACATCAGCACCCACCTTGGGCCTGCCAGACCTTGCTAAGCCGTTTACTCTTTACGTGACTGAAATGGACAAGGTGGCTATGGGACACGGGACAGACCCGTGGCTTATCTCCCAAAATGGCAGTACAATGTTGCCACCAGGTGGCTGGGATGCTTATGGGAAGTTGCTGCAGTTGGCTTACTGGTCTGGGAGGCAACCAAGCTGACTTTGGGCCAAGATTTGATGGTAAAAGTCCTGCATGAGGTCAACACTCTTCTGCGAGGGGACCCCCATAAATGGCTGTCGACATCCCAGATTACTCAATACCAGGGACTGTTATGTGAGAACCCCCATGTTACTATTGAGTCTTGTCAGGCCCTGAATCTGGCCACTCTCCTTCCTGTGGAAGAAGGTGGGCCCTCACATGATGGCAAGGAAATATGCCCACAGCCCTGACTTGAGAGACCAGCCAATCCTGGACCCAAATTTGGTCCTGTACACCAAGGGCACCAGCCTGCTGAAACAAGGACAGTGATTGTTGGGATATGCAGTAGTCATGGAAGAAACCATCGTTGAGGTTAGCTCTCTGCCATCACACTGGTCTGCTCAATGGGCTGAACTATATGCTCTAGTTCGGGCCCTCCAGCTGTCAAAAGGCAAGAAGACAAACATTTACACAGACTCCAGGTATGCTTTTGCCACACTACATGTACACAGGGGTCTATATAAGGAGAGAGGCCTTTTGACAGCTAGTGAAGAACATATTAAAAATAAGGAAGAAATTAAGACCCTATTAGATGCTGCCTGGGAACCAGAAAGGGTTGCCATCATACACTGCCGAGGACATAGAAAAAAGGATACCTCCGGGCTTGGGGAAACAGACTGGCAGATAAGACCATTAAACAAGCAGCCGAGGGCTTGAGAGTGACAAGTGAAGCCCCTGTTAAAGCTCTCATATTGGCAGAGCTGCCTGAGCTAACGCTGGACTATCCAAAATACACTGAAGCCCAAAACCGACTAGCCAAAGCAGAAGGGGCCATCAAGACTGAAAAGTGATGGTGGGAATTGCCAAGTGGCAAATTATTGGTACCAGAGGAGCTGGCACCCACTCTGGTAAGTCAAACACACCAAGCGACCCACCTAGGCCATGAGAAACTGGAAGAGCTAATCTGAAAATATTTTTGGTTCCCCGCCTCTCTTCTTTATGCAGGACAGAATCTCAGAACTGCACTGTCTGCTCACAGGTCAGTGCTGCCTCTCAACACAGACAGAAACTTCTGGGGACTCAGCTAAAAGGCACGCTGCCCTTTGAACACCTGGAAGTGGACTTCACTGAAATGAAGCCTCATCGACACTACCGTTACCTGCTGGTCATGGTATGTATGTTCTAGGGATGGGTAGAAGCTTTTCCTACCCGGACTGAAAGAGCATCAGAGTAACCCAGTGCCTGCTTAGGGAGATAATTTCCAGATTTGGATTTCCTATCAGCATTGGATTGGACAATGGCCCAGCTTTCATAGCTGATTTAGTATAAGTAAGCAAAACTTTAAACATCAAGTGGAAATTACACATAGCATATGGGCCCCAGAGTTTTGGGATGTGGAAGGTACCAACTTAAAGAGACACTCTTCAAGTGGATCATAGAGACTGACTGCTCCTGGGTGGACTTGTATCTGATGACTACTGCTCAGACTCAGGATGACCCCATGGTCCCATGGCTATTCTCCATATGAAATGGTGTATGGGAGGTCCCCTCCCATAATAAAATAGGTGTCAACAAATTTGCCTCAGGTAAGGGGAGATGAGATTTCACAGCAGTTGGAACAACTGGGTAAGGTAATAAATCAGGTAACTAAGTTTGTACAAGAAAGGCTGTCATTCCTCCTTGGGGAACAGATTCATGAATTTGTGCCCAGGGATCAGGTATGGGTCAAGGGCTGGAAACACAACTCCTTGGCCCCACATTGGAAGGGTCCATACACTGTTGTTCTAACCACCCCTATGGCAGTTAAAGTTGCAGGTGTCACTCTCTGGATCCACCACATGAAGAGAACATACCACGCAGACCCAGAAAATGCTGAGTGGACTGAGCAGAGGGACCCTACTGACCCTCGAGAGACTAAGATCATCCTTAAGAAGAAGACGGAAAAGAAAATCCCAGACGAGCCTCTTCAGGATGAAGCCGCATAATCAATTCCTGCTGCTTGGCCTCATCAACGTGATTTTGAATTAAACTTCTGTTTCAACTCAGGACAATGTTTTCATTTCATGGACACATTCCTACGTGGACTTCCACAACACCTCCAACTGCTGGGTATGTGGGGCTATGCCTCTGTCTGTGATGGATGGGCTTCCTTGGTTGGTGTCACCACTCTGCCAAGGAGATTTTTAAGCCACTCTGCTCTTTTCTGGGACAACAAAAAGAGACTTTCCTTCCTCTTGTCAATCATAATCTCTCCTTGCTTTCTTGGTGTAAGCCAGACCTACAGTCATTAGATTCGGGTCATGGGGCTACATTTGATGTAAACACCAGTTTCATAGACGTAACAAAAGCCTATACCTCATATTTAAAGAACAAAAAGGGGAAAGCTCCCTGACCAGCAAAGGAGGACAGGCCTCTAGGTATGTTGAACAATTCTACCAAGTCTGGGATGAATATCTCTGGATGACCCCAGAAAAGGGTCAATTAATTACTCCCACTGCTATATGCTGGGAACAAAAGAACAAAGGGTAGGTGACCGTCCATTAGACCCCAAAGAACTAAAATATATGGGGTATCTATCCCCTGAACCATGTAAACAAACATTCGAAGTCACATACCACCCCAACCAGTCCATCCATTGGCCAGGCTCTGATTGGAAATATAACCCTGGAATCTGCTGGGTGGCGCCCAATGGAACACAATGGCTTTGTGGGCTTAACCTTTGGCCTTGGTTACCAATCAGCTGGGTAGGCCGATGCACACTGGGATTCGCTTTTGCCCATGGCAGCATAAAACCTAACCTACAACAAGCCCCGGTAAATCTACCTTATTTACGTGCTAGGTGGACAAAGTCTGTGTTTCAGTGGTATGAGTATATTGCTGCCTTATTCGTACCTTCTATAGGGACAACAGATATTATGATTACAGTAGAAGCCTTGACTAATTTCACAAAACAGGCCCTCCTAGAAAGTGCTAAAGCCATCCAAGCCTTAAATGAAGAACAAATACAAATGAGAAAAGCAGTAATTCAAAATAGAATGGCTTTGGACATGCTCACAGCTGCTCAAGGAGGGACCTGTTGCTATAATTAAGGTTGAATGTTGTGTATATATTCCTGATTTATCTGGCAATGTATCAGCTGCTCTAGATGACATGAAAAACCAGGTAAAAGCAACATCAAATGAAAACATTCCTTTTTGGACTTCAGTCCTATCTTGGGTGAAGGGTGATTGGTAGAAAACTATATTTACCATTGTTATAGTTACTTTGATAGTTCTGCTTTGTGGACTCTGCATTTTACAAAGTATTATGAACTTTGTAACCTAAAGGTTGGTGTCGTTCTCCCAAATTGGCAGTCAGAGAGCCAGGGTGCAATATATCCCGATGAATAATGCTCATACTATGAGTTAAGAGCATCAAGAGGGGGAATGAAGGAGGAAACAGACAGAACAGGCTCCATCTTGAAAGCAGGACTCCATCTTGGGCCAGACTGTGGACTTTGAGCTATATGCCCACTATCTATGGAAATGACATACCAACTGGGAAACTAGACCCCCCGGATGGAAGAGCCCCAGGGCTTTTACCTAGACTCTCTGTCACCTAAAAGAATACCCTAATTATCTGTGTAACCAAATAGAATTATAAATTCTACTATGCTTATTGGGGTATGCTAAGCTGCTGCTAAGTCACTTCAGTCGTGTCTGACCCTGTGCGACCCCATAGATGGCAGCCCACCAGGCTCCCCCGTCCCTGGGATTCTCCAGGCAAGAACACTGGAGTGGGTTGCCATTTCCTTCTCCAATGCATGAAAGTGAAAAGTGAAAGTGAAGTTGCTCAGTGATGTCCAACCCTCAGCGACCCCATGGACTGCAGCCTTCCAGGCTCCTCCATCCATGGGATTCTCCAGGCAAGAGTACTGGAGTGGGGTGCCATTGCCTTCTCCATGACCACAGGCCTATTGATAATAGTCCACTGTTAACTACCTAGGCTTAAGGCATATGAATCATGGGTTTAAGGCATATGAATCATAGGTTAACTTTTATTGTATTTCTCTTTTCCTTTGTTCAGACTAGTTTCAGAGAATTTGGGGAGATGGGTTTGAGCACATACACTTAGGGTATAAAAGGTTTTCACAAAAACCTGTTGGGGTCCTTGGCTAACAGGAGACTCTGCCTTGGGTCCGCCAGTGTAATAAACTGCACTCCACTATCTGCATTGTCCTTCTGAGTGAGTTTTTTTCCTGGAATGCATGGCCACAACATTCTCAAAATGCACGTTGTGGGTGAGGGGCCTGGTGCCATTCTCTGAATTTTGAGACATTTCCTTTCTTTAATTAGCAGATTGCTGGTAGCTATGTAACATTCATCTAAAGATTAGCAGGGGGGCACTCATTCTGCCCCCTTCCGATGTCTATGTCAGAAGCTTTCTCTATCTCTTTTATACTTTAATAAAACTTTATTACACAAAAGCTCTGAGCAGTCAAGCCTCATCTCTGGCCCCAGATTGAATTCTTCTCCTCTGGAGGCCAAGAATCCTGGTGTCTTTTGTGGTTCAGCAACAACCTTTCAATATCCCCTCACACCCAGTTAAAATGACCATCATTAAAAACGTCTACAAACAAAGAATGCTAGAGAGGGTATAGAGAAAAGGGAACCCTCCTGCACGGATGATGGTGATGTAAATTGATACAGCCTCTATGGAGAACAGCATGAGGGTTTCTTTTAAAACTAAAAATGGAGCTACCGTATGACCCCACTGGTCACATACCCTGAGAAGACCCTAATTCAAAAAGACATATGCTAGTATCAGAAAATTACTACAGCTAATCAGTGAATTTAGCAAAGTTGCAGGATACAAAATCATTACACAAAAATCATTTACATTTCTATATACTAACAATGAAAAAAAGAGAAATTAAGGAATCAATCCCATTCACCACTGCAACAAAAAGAAATAAGGAATAAACTTACCTAAGGAGACAAAAGAACTGTACACAGAAAATTATAAGACACTGATTGAAGAAATCAAAGATGACATAAACAGATGGAGAGATAGTCTATGTTCCTGGATAGGAAGAATCAATATTGTGAAAATGACTATATTACCAAACTCAATCTACAGATTCAATGCAATCTCTATTAAATTGGAAGCTTCCCTGGTGGCTCAGATGGTAAAGTGTCTACAATGCGGGAGACCCCGGTTCGATTCTTGGGTTGGGAAGATCCCCTGGAGAAGGAAATGGCAATCCACTCCAGGACTATTGCCTGGAAAATCCCATGGACAGAGGAGCCTGGTAGGCTACAGGTATATCTCTATTAAATTACCAATGGCATTTTTCACAGAGCTAGAACAAAAAATTTCACAATTCATATGGAAACACAAAAGACCCCAAATAGCCAAAGCAGTGTTGAGAAAGAAGAATGGAGCTGGAGGAATCAACCTTCCTGACTTCAGGTTATATTACAAAGCTACAGTCATCAAGACAGTATGGTACTGGCACAAAGACAGAAATATAGGCCACTGGAACAAGATAGAAAGCCCAGAAATAAACTCATGCACCTATGAGTACCTTGTTTTTGACAAAGGAGGCAAGAATATACAATGAGGCAAAGACAGCCTCTTCAATAAATGGTGCTGGGGCAACTGGACAGCTACATGTAAAAGAATGAAATTAGAACACATCCTAGGACCATACACAAAGATAAACCCAAAATGGATTAAAGACCTAAATGAAAGACCAGAAACTATAAAACTCTTAGAGGAAAACATAAGCAGAATACTTGATGACATAAATCAAAGCAAGATCCTCTGTGACCCACCTCATAGAGTATAAGAAATAAAAACAAAAGTAAACAAGTGGGACCTGATTAAACTTAAAAGTTTTTGCACAGCAAAGGAAACTATAAGCAAGGTGAAAAGACAACCCTCAGGATGGGAGAAAATAATAGCAAATGAAACAACTGACAAAGGATTAATTTCCAAAATATACAAACAGCTCATACAACTCAATGCCAGAAAAACAAACAACCCAATCAAAAAGTGGGAAAAAGACCTAAACAGACATCTCTCTGAAGAAGACATACAGATGGCTAAAAAGCACATGAAAAGATGCTCAACATCACTCATTAGTAGAGAAATGCAAATCAAAACTACAATGAGATATCACCTCACACTGGTCAGAATGGCCCTCATCAAAAAGTCTACAAACAAATGCTGGAGAGGGTGTGGAGAAAAGGGAATGCTCTTGCACTGTTGGTGGGAGTGTAAATTGATACAGTCACTATGAAAGACGTTATGGAGATTCCTTAAAAAACTAGAACTGAAACCATCATATGAGCCAGCAATCCCACTCCTAGGCATATACCCCGAGGAAACCAAAATTGAAAAGGACACGTGTATCCCATTGTTCATTGCAGCACTATTTACAATAGCTAGAACATGGAACCTAGATGTCCTAGAACAATAGCATGTCCTAGATGCTATATAGATGTCCTAGGACAATAGCAACCTAGATGTCCATCGACAAATGAATGGATAAAGAAGTTGTGCTACATATACAGAATGGAATATTTCTCAGCCACAAAAAGTAATGCATTTGAGTCAGTTCTGATGAGGTGGATGAACCTAGAACTTATTATACAGAGTGAAGTGAGTTAGAAAGAGAAAGAGAAATATCACATTCTAATGCACATATACAGAATCTAGAAAAATGGTACTGAAGGATTTATTTATAGGGCAGCAGTGGAGAAACAGACATAGAGAATAGACTTATGGACATGGGGAGAGGGGAGGAGAGGGTGAGATGTATGGAAAGAGTAACATGGAGACTAGCATTACCATATGTAAAATAGATAGCAACAGGAATTTGCTGTATGGCTCAGGAAACTCAAACAGGGGCTCTGTATCAACTTAGAGGGGTGGGATGGGGAAGGAGATGGTAAGGAGGTCCAAAGGGAGGGGATATAAGTATACCTACAGCTGATTTATGTTGAGGTTTGACAGAAAACGACAAAATTCTGTAAAGCAATTATCCTTCAATAAAAAATAAATTAAAAAAAAAAAAAGACATATGCACTCCAATGTTCATTGCAGCATTATTTACAATATCTCAGACATGGAAACAACCTAAATATCCATCAACACATGTGGATGGGGAAGAGGTGGTACATATATACAATGGAATATTCCTCAGCCATTAAAAGGAACAAACTTGGGTAATTTGTAGAGATATGGATGGACCTGGAGCCTGTTATACAGAGTGAAGTAAATCAGAAAGAGAAAAACAAATACTGTATACTACTGCATTGATGTGGAATCTAGAAAAATGGTACTGTCCTGGTGTGCTTAGTCACTTAAGGCAGGAATAGAGACGCACATGTAGAGAATGGATGTGTGGACATGGGGTTGGGATGAACTGGGAAACAGGGATTGACATAAATGTGCTACAGTGTGTAAAATAGACAGCTAATGGGAACCTGCTATACAGCACAGGGAGCTCAGCTCAGTGCTCTGTGGTGACCTAGATAGGCGTGATGGGGAGTGGGAGGGAGATCTAAGAGGGAGGGACTATATTATACGTATAGCTGATTCACTTCATTGTACAGCATAGACTAACAGCATTATAAAGCAATTACAGTCTGATAAAAAATTCATACCTTGAATCTTATGGGCTCATAGAGGGGCTGAAAGTGAAAGTGAAGTCATGTCTGACTCTGTGCAATCCCACGGACTGAAGCCACCTGTCGCCTCCGTCCATGGAATTTTCCAGGCAAGAGTACTGGAGTGAGGGCTGGGAAACTGTAAAACACACACAGAGAAAACTAAGTAGTTTTTAAAACATAAGTAATTTATCAGCTCTAGGACAAAATAATAAGTGAATAAGAAAGGAAACATAATAATAGTAGGTGTCTTGCTCAATAGTGACTATTCCAAAGTCAGAAACTGCAGAAGAATGAAAACTGTAGTGTAACAAACTGGAAGGGCAGAGGAAGGATAAAGGATGTGAGATAACTCTTTACCACAATAGGAAGTGAATGGACGTAGCATTCTGTTTGGAATGAGGAATTTAATACTAAAAGGAATAAGGAAATATGTTTAAAATAGCCCTGAAAGAATAGGACATTGCAACGATGGCCATTCAGGTACCATGGTAAATGACTGAGTGGGTGAGATAGACTCAAGGGGAGCGATGGCTGCTGCTGGGCCCCAGAGCACCAGCCTCCACGAGAAGCCTCAGGGTTAGAGGTCCACTGTGGGGTTAGCACCACTGGAAACAATGGGAGGAAGAGAAGAGCTGCCCCCCTGAGCATTCTAACCCAAGGACCCTGAACATGGATCTTCCCCATCCCGGGAAGGTTCTTGGCCTGTCTGGAATAGGGCCCTGCAGGGCAACCTAATTCTAAAAATTGATGGGGAAGACTTACCTTTTTGACCTCCACCACCTTGGCTTGACACTACCATCCTTCCTATATATTCACAAAAAAAAGATTACATTTTGGGTTGAAATCATACTTTCCAAAACAGAAAGTCATGACAAAATCGATATTTGAAGACACCTAACTGACACATAAATGAAGTGATAAATATTTCTGTTGTGCTATGATATTAAACAGATTAAAAGGACTGTGCCCATGAACAATCAGAAGAACGAGAGAGAAGGCGTGCAGGTTGCCCATGCAAGGGTGAAGCGTAAGGGAGATCTGATATTATCTGAGCTGCAGCTGATGTTTCAAAGACAAGCCAAGCGGTGAGTACTCTAATGGCTGCCCCACAGGTATCAATGCTGGCTGGCACGCTTCCACTCCAGTGACCCATCCCTGGGGTTTGCCTCCATTCCTGAAATGGCCCCCTTTTCACTCAGGCCCCACACTGTCTTCAAAGGCTGAATAAAAAACAAGGTTAGCCAGCATGGAGGAAGTCATTTAATAAGCACTTTCCTGTCCTGGGGACAGATGTGTTTGGATTTCAGTGAAGGAACTGAAATCCCAGCAGCTGAGCCGGAGAAGGCTGCTCCAGAAGCCCGGAGGGAGATGTAGGGGTCTTATGTTTTGTACCGTCTCTTGGCAACCCTCCTGACTGCTGCTGACCTGTGGCAGAGACCCAGCTCCTTTGCAATGGGCCTTGAAGTGATCACATTTCCATCTGTGTCCAGAAGAAAGAGTGTGGTAAAGTCACAGGGACTCACTCCTTGCTTGGGTCACAGAAACACCAGACACCCGCTGAGAATGAAACCCCACACAAAATAGAAATCCATAGGCGTTTTACAGCAGCCATGGTAAATGAGGATTTTTTAAGAAACAAAGTAAGTGCAGATGATTTTTTTTTTAAAAGAATGTCTGAAATCCTAAGTAAATGGTCTTTGATTTACAATGCCCGTGGATTTTTGGTGTTTTCAACAATAAGCAGGAATACTGAGTTTGGGTTTTTTTTCAATAATAAGCAGGAATATTGAGTTTGGGGTTTCTAAAAAAATCATTTTCTAGAAAGTATTTCCACTTTCTCCCTTTTTTGCCCTCTAGATTAGAGCTATGATAAAAAAGGGGACAGAAGAAAGGAACAAATATTTGTAATGTGCTCATTCTGTGTTGGCATGAGCTCAGAAGCTTTGCCTCTATATACCAAGTTCCTTCTCACAAATCCAAACCCAGACCTTTGTTTCCTCGTATGCACTGCCAGTAAAAAAGAGATTACATTCCATTTATTCACCGAATTCATCTAGGACAACACCATCAGTTCAAACTGTGAGAGCGAATGCGCTTGTCTCTAAGTTATCAATTAAGATTCGTGCTGCGACTCATTTCTCTATTTTGCCAAGTATTTAAAAATCCTCATTATTCGCTGCTCCTCACCTTGCCCAGTGAAAGTTGGCAAGCACTGTTATCCTCACTTAATAACCCATGTTACCCAGGGAATAGCCTGGCTTAGAAGCTATGATACCCAAAGCTCCTGGATAAGCGCTCTGAGTCTCCTGTCTAGACTTGATGAATAATTCACAGATCTAGTTGGTAGAAGTCCAGTCAGAAGTCTGGCAGAGTTGATTGCTTCAGAGCCGTGACATCCAGGGCCCTACTCTTGCCTCATTTTCGTTCTCTCTCTCTGGTGCTTCAGCTTAAGGGAAATTCTCTTCTTTCCCTATTTTTTGAAAAGTTAGGAAAGCACAAGATTAAATCCCAGCCCTCTGCTTGGTTGTTCTTTTCACACATTCAGCCAAAAAAGGAATGAAAGTGGGTCATTTGCAGAGATGTGGATGAACCCAGAATCTCTCATATAGGGTGAGGGAAGTCAGAGAAAAACAAATATTGTATATTAATGCATACATGTGGAATCTAGAAAAATGGTACAGGTGAACCTATCTCCAGGGCAGGAATAGAGATGCAGACGTAGAGAATGGAGATTTGGACAAAGGGTGTTGGGGGAAGGGGAGGGAGGACGAATTGGGAGATTAGGATTAACATATATAAGTCGCTTCAGTCGTGTCCGACTCTGTGCAACCCCATCGACGGCAGCCCCCTGGCTCTCCTGTCCCTGGGATTCTCCAAGCAAGAACACTGGAGTGGGCTGCCATTTCCTTCTCCAATGCAGGAAAGTGAAAAGTGAAAGTGGAGTCGCTCAGTTGTGTCCAACTCTTGGCGACCCCATGGACTGCAGCCCACCAGGCTCCTCCGTCCATGGGATTTTCCAGGCAAGAGTACTGGAGTGGGGTGCCAGTGCCTTCTCCTATATATATATATATACACTACCATGTGCAAAATAGATAGCTAGTGGGAAGCTGCTGTATAGAACAGCGAGGTCAGCTTGGTGCTCCATGGCAATGGGATGGGGGTAGGAGGGAGATTCAAGAGGGAGGGGATATATCTATACATCATATAGATGATTCTCCTCTCTGTACAGCATAAACTAACACAGCATGGCAAAGCAATTTGTTACTCTTAATAAAAAATTTTTTTAATTAAAGTATTTGGACTTCTAGGACATGGGCATGTCAACTGCCTGTTGGCTTTCAGATCTATTTCTGGCTCATCCTCTATTCTGCTGTGTACTACAGGCTCCCTTGCCCTCTAGCTTCAGGTAGTTACTTACAGTTAATTGGGCTTCCCTGGTGGCTTAGATGGTAAAGTGTCTGCCTGCAATGCAGGAGACCCCGGTTTGATCCCTGGGTTGGTAAGATTCCCTGGAGAAGGAAATGGCAATCCACTCCAGCACTCTTGCCTGGAAAATCCCATGGACAGAGGAGCCTCATAGGCTACAGTCCATGTGGTCACAAAGAGTTGGACACGACTGAGCGACTTCACTTTCACTTTCACGGTATAAAGTTGGAGAGAGAGAAACAGAAAGACGATCAGATTTTTCTTTCTCTCCCTCTCACCCTTCCTTCCTATGAGTTTCCAGATCCCGGATCCCACTGGTCCCCTCTCCAGGCATCCCTGTGTGGTTCTAGCTCCTGTCAGGCAATGGGCTCCCTTCCTCCCCTGTCCCTCCAACCCTGGTGGAGATAGCAGCTTCCAGCTATTACTGACCTGCAGCTTCCTTTGTTTCTCCATTTCTTGCCAGATTTTCCATCACCCTTTTAACCAATTATCTACATTAAATCCCATCTGCCTGAAATATGCAGAAGACTGTTTTCCTGGCTCTATCCTGACAGACACCATTCTTAGTTACAAGCTATAGAAACCAACCTTGACATGTTGGCAAGAAAGAATTTTTTTTATGGAAGATACTGGAGAGATCAAAGGATCTCTGGGAGGACTGGAGAGCCAGGCTCAGAAACTGCCAGGGAAGGAGCAATGCTCAAAAATCTTCAAGTGACATTGTGTGGGTGCAGGCGTGCTGGAGGTCTTGGGTCCTGCCATGTGCCACCACCAACACTGGGTGTTGGAAGGTACCATTTGAATTGTTGTCTCTGCTCCCATCTCTCAACAGAATCAACTCTAGGCCTTTCCTACTTCTCTATGACATTTGCTTCCAATTTAGAGAGAGTAGAAATGGATAAATCTGATGGTCAATGCCCAGGTCATGTGCCCACTTGTGGCCACAAAAGTATCTGACATTTTCCATTCCTATCATGCGAGATGGGCTCTTTTTAGGCAGAATTCCCTAAATACAGGAGAGAGACTTGGCAGCTGGAGAGACCTTGAGGGAATGAGTGATAGTTGGTCAGTTGTGTCTGACTGTTTGTGACCCCATGGACTGTAGCATGCTGGGTTCTTTTGTCCATGGAATTATCCAGGCAAGAACACTGGAGTTGGTAGCCATTCCCTTCTCCAGGGGATCTCCCCAACCCAGGGATTGAACACAGGTCTCCTGCATTGCAGACAGATTCTTTACCATCCGAGTCACCAGGGATGTTTACTATTAAGAGACATTTCTAAGTATAAAGACAGATCAACTTAAAAAGTATCCACAGATAGATGCTTGACTTAATCTTATAATCTATAGATAATACATTAGAATATGTAATGAATCCATACACCTTTTCCAAAGGAATACCTGAGACAGAAGTAACAATAAAGTTATAAATGACAATCATCAATCAGATGAAATAATTTAGATGAAGCTTATCTCTCTTGAAGAGATGCGGACTGGGCAGATTCAAATGTAAGTAGTTTCTTTGGGAGCTATGGAAATCCCTGGAATCACTGGTAAGGAAGTGGAGAAAGAAAGATAAGAAGTGAGTGAGTGACAGTTGCTCAGTCATGCCTGACTCTTTGCAACCCCATGTAGCCTGCCAGGCTCCTCTGTTTGAAGAATTCTCCAGGCAAGATTACTGGAGTGGGTTGCCATTTCCATCTCCAAAGATAAAGAAGGGAGTGTAAATTATCCATTGAGTTATTGCTCTGGGGTAACTGGATCTAAATCCTCTAGGGAGAACATGGAGCCAGTGTAGAAGACATGCCTCAGAGTCATCCCAGGCGCTGGAAGCTGAGGTTTTCTATACCAACTATATATCCCATGCCACTGAGAGCTGCTGGGGTGGCGCTTAAATTTTCCTGCACTCATATGCGAACTGAGTGGACCTAATCAGACAGAGAAAAGCTTCAGGCAAATAAAAGCTTCCAGGGAGAGGAGTTAAAAGTTGGGCAGGTGTAAGCTGAAAAAGTAAGGGAGAAATGATGTAACAGGGACCCAGCCCCATCTGCTATGGGGGTAAGATGACTATAAAGGTCCACGAGGCACTGCTCAGCATTGAAGATACCGCAGTATCTATGACGGAAGCATTCCTGACTTTGCGACACTGGTGGTCTCAAGACATGGGAGCAGGCAAGCACAATACAGTGGGGACGAGAGCAGTAATAGAGGCCGCCTACACAGCTAGGGGTGGACCTTGGGCCGCTGAGACCCAAGAGGACAAAGACAGTATCCTATTCATTTTTGCATCTCCATTGTCTACGATGGTACCTAGTCTATATTTGCTTTCTGACTCAGTACTGACCTGTCAGATGCACTCTTGGTGTGTTATATTCACTGTTTCTGTTTCGCGTTATAACCCAACAACCTAGGAGTGTCAAGGTACTCATGATTATTCCTGAACATCTGACTACCCCCAGTCATTCTTCATATATGAAAGTGAAAGTGAAGTTGCTCAGTCGAGTCCGACTGTTTGTGACCCCATGGACTGTAGCCTGCACCAGGCTCCTCCATCCATGGAATTTTCCGTGCAAGAGTACTGGAGTGGGTTTCCATTTCCTTCTTGATGTAATTTCCCTAAAAGTTTTGCCTACACAATGTGCCTCATTTCCAAGCCTGGGCTATCCCTATCAGAGAACTTAGCCTCTAGATGGTCACTGGCAACTCATTCTCATGTATCTTCAGAAAGTAAGCTCTTGGAAAGCAGGAAATATATCGGTTGTGTTTCACAATGTACACTCCGTGTCCAGGCTAGTGCTGGCACATTCTGTATGTACAAGCTTCATTTACGTCAGTGATTTTTTTGGATGACTTGAATAAATGAATAAAGGTTATAGATGTTGAGTAATGACCAGTTGCACATCTAAGACATGGCAGAAGTGAGACTTGAACTGCAGTCTGTCTGACCCCCAAATATCTCCTATATTTTGCTGCACATTAAGCAACTTACCTGTCCATGGCAACTAGAAAATTTAACTTGGCTTAAAGGTGAGTATTCTGAGGTCAAAAGTAATGGGATAGGAAGTGTATAAGAACTTATTATAATCATCAGGCTGAGGGATTATCAAGCAAAACTCTGGACCCAAAGTTGGAAGAAGGTTCTTAGAGGATTTGACAGGAATGGACAATCTTTAAAATTACCAGAAGTGAGAACACTCTTTAACACCATACACAAAAATAAAACAGATTAAAAACCTAAATGTAAGACCTGATACTATGAAACTCTTTGAGGAAAACATAGGCAGAACACTCTGACATAAGTTGTAGCAATATGCCTTTGGATCTGTCTCCTAGAGTAATGGAATAAAAACAAAAATAAACAGGACTTAACTAAGCTTGTAAGATTTTGCACAGCAAAGGAAATCATTAAAAAAACAAGAAAATACACAGAATTGATAAAATATTTGCAAATGATGTGACCAAGGGGTTAATGTCCAAAATATACAAACAGCTTTTGCAGCTCAATATCAAAAAACCCAACCCCAAAAATGAGCAGAAGACCTAAATAGACATTTCCCCAGAGATGCCATACAGCTGGCTAAGAGGCACATGAAAAGATACTCAACATCACTAATTATTAGAGAATACAAATCAAAACTACAATGAGCCATCACCTCACACTAATCAGACTGGCCATCATCAGAAAAAAAAAAAAAAAGTGAAAAAAAAAAACTAGTAGTAGAACTACCATATGACCCAACGATGCCATTCTGGGGCATATAGGTGAAGAAAACCATAATCTGAAAAGATACATGCCCCCAGTGTTCATCGCAGCGCTATTCACAACAGCCAAGACATGGAAGCGGTCTAGATGTGCATCAACAGATGAATGGCTAGAGAAGATGTGGTGCATATATACAGCATACTATTACTTGGCCATAAAAAAAATGAAGTAATGCAATTTGCAGCAACGTGGATGGACCTATAGATTATCATACTAAGTGAAGTTAAGAGACAAATATCGTATGATATTGCTTACACACATCGTATGATATTGCTTACACACAGAATCTAAAAAAAATGATACAAATGAATTTATTTATAACACAGAAACAGACTCACAGATCTTGGAAACAAATTCATGGTTAGCAAAATGAAAAAGTAGGGCAGAGGGATAAATTGGGAGTTTGGGATTAAAATATATACATATTTATATGTAAAATAAACAGGCACAAAGTAGATAAACTGCATGGCACAGAGAACTATACTCAATATCTTGTAATAACCTATAATGGAAAAAAATCTAAAAAAGAATATGTATACGTATACATATATATAACGGAATCACTTTTCTGTACACCTGAAACAAACATTATAAATCAACAATATTGAAATAAAAATTTAAAAATTTTAATATCATACCTTTTTAAAAAAATAAAATTGGTGATCTTATTGGAAGGGAGAATATTGGAGGAAGGAGAGGCAGAACATTCTCTGCAGGATAGGGAGATACTTGAAGGAGGCAGGAAGTCTGGACAGTGGCAGTAGATATGGAGGAGACAGTATCAGAGCATATACACACTACTATATATAAAATAGAGAACCAACAAGGATCTACTCTATAGCACAGGGAACTCTGCTCAATAGTCTGTAAAATCCTAAATGGGAAAAGAATTTGAAAACAAAGAGATACACGTATTGCTGACTGTACACCTGAAACTAAGGCACTGTTAATCAACTATAGCTCCAATATAAAATAAAAATTTTTTAAAAAGATTTTACCATTCCAAGGTTTTATACTTAATCTCTAGGTAAAAATGCCCCCTCTAACATCAGTAACAATTGACATCGTTAGCTTACCACACCGATTTTAAAATATTGGAAATAAAGTGATGGTAAGGCACCTGATCCATCTTTTGTTGCTCCTTTAGGCACTGCAGAAAAAGTCATCTCCAACTTCTGCATGTCAGACGTACGTGGAACCACGTTCAAAATCAGAGGAAGAGGGAGGTATAGTTTTGAAATCTTCAGTCAGAGCAATTCTTCTGCCTTATTTATCATGTTCTCATTCTTTCCTTTTGGCAGAATCGAAGACTTGCATCCTCCATGCATGCACTTCCCACACTTTCTTGACTCTAAAATGGCCAAGCAGCAGCGTAAATTTAATAACAGCTTTTGGTTTGTGGGGGTTGGGAGGGAAAGTGCTCCATAAAATGTCCAAAATGTGGCCCCAAGAAAGTCTTGGAAGTAACAGACAACACATGTAATTAAATATAAAATCTTCAAGTACTATTAGTGAGAAGCCTAGATATTTTGTCCAAATGTGACTACTAGATATAACTACAAAATAGCGGGAACAACAAAAAGAGTTTCACAGTAATTACAATTTTGAAGAGATAAACATGCATTTTAAAATTTCCTTGAAGCATGTAGACTATTTGGATTTGTTTCTGAAAACTGATAAATTGAAAAATTAATAGACTAATCAATATTTAAATATATAATAAAACAGGTGTTTTGACCATCAGTGTAAACTTTCTTGGTAAAAACTGAAGTGAAGTGAAGTCACTCAGTCGTGTCCGACTCTTTGCGACCCCATGGACTGTAGCCTATCAGGCTCCTCCATCCATGGGATTTTCCAGGCAAGAGTGCTGGAGTGGATTGCCATTTCCTTCTCCAGGGGATCTTCCCCACCCAGGGATCGAACCCGGGTCTCCGGCATTGAAGGCAGACACTTTACCGTCTGAGCCACAAAGGAAGCTTGATCTAATTTCTATGTTAACTCTTTGATTTCTGGAGGAAAAAAATGTCTGTGCGCCATCACCTTTTAAATGGAAATCCATAAATGCAAAACATCAGATTAACTGTTCATTAGTCACCTTTTGACTCAATCGCTGATTCAGAAATTCAGAAGTGGAACACTGGGTTGTAGTCATCTAGTTCTTGCTGCTTCATTATAACGGTCCAGCCAAGCCCACCCACAGTGCCCACCAACAGAGCTAGACAGGCAGTCAAAGGAGAACACTTTTCTCAAAGGATCAGCACCTGATGAACCCCTCAAGTATCTCACTCTATAATCTGAGACACTACAGGGAGAATTAAAACCAGGAGAAAGACATTGAATGTATATACCAAATTAAGAGAAGGTGTGGAAGAAAAACAAATACTTCTGCTTTATTGACTATTCCAAAGCCTTTGACTGTGTGGATCACCACAAACTCTGGAAAATTGTTAAAGAGATGGGAATACCGGACCACCTGACCTGCCTCTTGAGAAATCTGTATGCAGGTCAGGAAGCAACAGTTAGAACTGGACATGGAACAACAGACTGGTTCCAAATAGGAAAAGGAGTACGTCAAGGCTGTATATTGTCACCCTGCTTATTTAACTTATATGCAGAGTACATCATGAGAAACGCTGGGCTGGATGAAGCACAAGCTGGAATCAAGATTGTCAGAAGAAATATCAATAACCTCAGATATGCAGATGACACCACCCTTATGGCAGAAAGCAAAGAACTAAAGAGCCCCTTGATGAAAGTGACAGAGAAGAGTGGGAAAAGTTGGCTTAAAGCTCAACATTTAGAAAACTAAGGTCATGACATCTGGGGCCCATCACTTCATGGCATATAGATGGGGAAACAGTGGAAGACTTTATTTCTGGGGGCTCCAAAATCGCTGCAGATGGTGACTGCAGCCATGAAATTAAAAGATGCTTGCTCCTTGGAAGGAAAGTTATGACCAACCTAGATAGCGTATTAAAAAGCAGAGACATTACTTTGCCAGCAAAGGTCTGTCTAGTCAAGGCTATGGTTTTTCCAGTAGTCATGTATGGATGTGAGAGTTGGACTATAAAGCAAGCTGGGTGCTGAAGAATTGATGCTTTTGAACTGTGGTGTTGGAGAAGACTCTTGAGAGTCCCTTGGACTGCAAGGAGATCCAACCAGTCCATCCTAAAGGAAATCAGTCCTGAATATTCACTGGAAGGACTGACGTTGCAGCTGAAACTCCAATACTTTGGCCACCTGATGCAAAGAACTGACTCATTGGAAAAGACCCTGATGCTGGGAAAGATTGAAGGCAGGAGAAGGGGACAACAGAGGATGAGATGGTTGGATGGCATCACCGACTCAATGGACATGAGTTTACTAACTCTGGGAGTTGGTGATGGACAGGGAGGCCTGGTGTGCTGCAGTCCATGGGGTCGCAAAGAGTCGGACACAACTGAGCAACTGAACTGAACTGTGGAAG
Source organism: Bos indicus (assembly GCF_029378745.1). NCBI lineage: Eukaryota > Metazoa > Chordata > Mammalia > Artiodactyla > Bovidae > Bos > Bos indicus. The sequence goes on along the minus strand of NC_091767.1, from coordinate 41,969,334 downwards.
AAAAACACTAAGATCAAGAATACAGCGATACAGCAGGGGTCGGTGGGGGCAGATAAATGGCAGAAACCAACACAAAATTGTAAAGCAATTATCCTCCAACTAAAAATACTTTATAAAAGGATAAACAAGCAAAAAAACACACACCCAAACTTTACATCATGGAGACTAAGACTAGAAAATACCCTGATATTCTGTTGCCTCCTCTTTTGCCAATAGCTGAGCCCTAATCAACCTCAGGGCCAGAAGCACACTCAGACCCATCTTAACCTATTTCCTCAAAAAACCACTCCAAACAATGGGAAATAGAACCAAGACAGAATTCTTTGCCCCCACCCCTGCCGCTGATATCTCCCATTTATCTTGTATCTGGGCTACACTGAGCTACTCACCATCCTGAAGTGTGCCAGGCAGCTTCAAGCATCTGTGCCTTTGTTTCTTCTGTTTCCTCCATCTGTAGATATTTTTGTGCCCTATGTGGCTCTACACGCAAAAAAATTCCTGTTTTATGAGGCAAGCCCCATTCATATCCTCTAACCATAATTAATTGTTAATAGGTGTTCCTTTATTTCAAGAGTTCCAGCTAGAGGGGCCTGAAGGATCTAGAAGAAAAAGTTTACCAAATAATGAAAGTAATCATTATATATAACATTTATATATATAATACATTTCAGCCCAAACACAAAGCTGAAGAGGAAAATAATTATGAGATTTATGAACCAGAATTTCTTTCCCCATTTTGTTTATAAAGCTGTAGCTTCTACTATAAATATATAAAAGTTTAGGGTAAGCCTGGATTCCTATTGTAAAACGTAATAAGGATAGAAATTCAAGCATAATATCACTTTGTTCTGGGCTATAAAAACTCTATCAAGGCAGAACATCTTACCTTACAAAAGTAACTTCAAAAGTTAGCAAATATTCCTATTCAGTCAATCCCACCCTGGGCCAACACCCAGAATTATAAGAGGAACTTTTGAAGAGTATGGATTTCTTGGCTTCATTCATGGCCTGTGAGCCAGCATTTTCGGGTAGTGGGTCCAAGAATCAGTATTTTATAAAGGCTCCCCTAGGAGAAGGCAATGGCACCCCACTCCAGTACTCTTGCCTGGAAAATTCCATGGATGGAGGAGCCTGGTGGGCTGTAGTCCATGGGGTCGCTAAGAGTCGGACACGACTGAGCGACTTCCCTTTCACTTTTCACTTTCATGCATTGGAGAAGGAAATAGCAACCCACTCCAGTGTTCTTGCCTGGAGAATCCCAGGGATGGGGGAGCCTGGTGAGCTTCCGTCTATGGGTCTCACAGAGTTGGACACAACTGAAGCGACTTAGCAGCAGCAGCAGCAGGTGAACTGAAGAACAATCAGGTTTACTGACTTAACTGATGGTTTTAATAATTGTCTGAGCTGGCCATATCAGTAAATGTTCTTTACAAGGACACATCAATAAACATAAGCATTGGCGGGGGGGGGTGGTCACAATATCTGAATTCCATTTATGATGTCAGTTTCAGGAAAGATACGGGCACCAAGCTTGCTTTGTTTGCTACTTTGGCATTGTAGTAATGGGAGAAAAAGGACTGGAAAAAGTTTTAAGTCTCTAGCAAATTCCTAAAGAATGAAATGCTGACTGAGCTTAAAAGAAATGTTTCATGGCTGTCTTCAGTCTAAACAAGAAAATATTTGGGGGCAAAACTTTGTTAAAATTCACTTTGACTGATTTATCCAACCATGAATAAAGACTGTTTTTTCACACTTTAAAAGGCAGCGTGAAACTCTGTTTTTCTTTTATTTTTCACATGTCAATCACCAAAAGAGCTTAGTTTATAAGACTTTTGTTACATGATGACTACATCTTCTTAAATGAGAGAAGAACTTGGTTATGTTCAAAGAAATAAAAATTAATAGTAACAGAGTTTCTAAAAATTAGAATCCCTGCAGATCTAATTTACTGCTGATTTGGGGCTAATAATTCATATCGTAAAATAAAGGGAGATGTGAACCTAGTAGGCTCCATTAATTGGATGTTTCCTGACCATTCTCTAAGTGCTACTCTATGGGTAATCTATACATACCTGGTGATTAGTCCACTGTTAATATGTTTTCTTGTGTGCATGCCGCAGTGGGAACCGAGGACACTAGGGATCCAAGTGAATCCTTAATGAACCTTAATAGAAAATGATAAATGCGTCTGACTTTTCACATATTAAACTTAACATAGACTTGAATAAAGTGTGGCTGGTAGGTTATAAGAACACCAAAGTGCATTTAAGGAGAATATTTGAAATTGTGTTGCAAACCATACATTTTCATGAATCTCCTTTCTGGGCTCTTTTGTTGTATTTGAGAAGTAAGCTCAGAGGCAAAAATAATACACCAGTTTCCTGAATCCAATCAATAAAAATAGACTTTAACTGTCCCTATAAAGTGTCAATCTGCCTTTTAGGCTATGATAAAGTTGACAGTACTCAGGAAAGCTGATTTAAAAACTATGGCTGTGCTAAGCATGAATAATACTACAATACTGAAATTCTTTTGGTTCCTTACATAAGAATTCACAGCTCTCACAATGCATGAATATGGTTTCCAGAGTAAAGGTAAAGTTGCAACACTCACAATCAGCTGGGCAGGCAAGCAGCTCTGGGCTGTTTTCCGTCTTTGCTCTGCGGCTGTGTAGTGCAGACCACGTCAGTAAAGAAAGGCCTTACTGGGCCAGGTTGTATTTTCCAAAAATGGCCACGTTAGTATTTTCAGTCCCATGTGCTCTCGTAGAACTTGCTACTTGCCCAGCAAGAGATAGAGTTCATTTTACCTTTTTTCCCTTGATGAACAGAATGTGAAGAAAGTGATCTCTGTAACTTTGGAGGTTAAGTTAAAAAAGTTGACACAGCTTTCACCCAACTCTCTCTTGGGACACTCACCTTTGGAACCTGGTCACCATATTGCGGGGAAGATGAGCAGCTGTATGGAAGGGCCACATGGAGGTTTTCCAGCCACATCCCAGACAACAGTCAGCGTCAGCTGCCAGACACGTGAGTGCCCTTCAGATGATTCTGCCTTCAGCCTTCCAGTCATCCCACCTGATGTCCAGTAAAACAGAGACAAAATGTCCCTATCACACCCTGACTCCCCCCAACCTAAACTGCAAATCTGTGAGCAAAATAAACCCTATCATTAAGCCACAGGAGTGGTTTGTTTTGCAGCAACTGGAATACCTATCAAGTGTCTTGATTCTATTTCATCTTCTATCAACAATTGAAGTCACTTTCATCAGGAAAACAATAACTATTTAATAATGATTCTGTCTACAATGATTCATATATTCTGGTAACTGCTGTTTGTCTGCTATGCGTTTGGTCACTGTTGGACTGACATCATATGAGACAGCTCTGTGTGTGCAACTTGGACAGTGCAAATTTATTTAAAAATTATAAAATTAATTCATACTCATGATTCAAAATTCAAACTGTACAGATTTTTAGTAAAGAAAAAGTCCCATTTTGTTAACTTCTTCTCAATCTCACATCTTTTCGAGGTAACCATACCAAATCCAGTGTGTATCCCTGCAGACCCTTCCCTGCTTTTCTTTACCTTTACACATACACACTCACTCACTCATAAATATGTATCTTGAACATCCTCCCGCGCTGCCCAGAGATGATGGTTTCTTTTTAGTATGTTGTTAAAGCACTATCATACATAATACTGATGATAATTATGATCAGGACATAAGGATAAATGTTGATGCTTTTGAACTATGGTGTTGGAGAAGACTCTTGAGAGTCCCTTGGACTACCAGGAGATCCAACCAGTCCATCCTAAAGGAAATCAGTGCTGAATATTCATTGGAAGGACTGATGTTGCAACTGAAATGCCAATACTTTGGCCATATGATGTGAAGAACTGACTCACTGGAAAAGACCCTGATGCTGGGAAAGATTGAGGGCAGGAGGAGAAGGGGACCGCAGAGGATGAGATGGTTGGATAGCATCACCAACTCAATGGACATGAGTTTACTAACTCTGGGAGTTGGTGATGGACAGAGAGGCCTGGTGTGCTGCAGTCCATGGGGTCATAAAGAGTCAGACACGACTGAGTGACTAAAGTGAACTAAACACATGTACTGTGGAAATATATGTATGTGCACAAAGACACATGGGCATATATAGATCTTCACTGAGGAATCTTCATACATAATGGGCTTCCCTGGTGGCTTAGTGGTAAGGAACCCACCTGCCAGTGCAGGAGACAGGGATTCTATCCCTGTGTCAGGAAGATGCCCTAGAGAAGGAAATGGCAACCCACGGCAGTATTCTTGCCTGAAGAATCCCATGGACAGAGGAGCCTGTTGAACTTTTGTCCATGGGGACACAAAAGAGTCAAATACGACTTAGCGACTAAACAATGGCAACTACATACATAATAAATATTTTCTTTAAATAGGACTGGTGGGAGGGTTAGCGGGAGATGAGGAAGAAAGTATAAATAATGAAAGCATGTATAAAATAGATACACATGCTTTAAAGCACAGGATTCTTAGCTTCGTGCTCTGTGATGAACTAGATGGGTAGGACTTAAGGGTGGGTGGGAGGGAGTTCCAAGAGGGGGTGATACATGTATACACATGCTGATTCACTTCATTGTACAGCAGAAACAACATTATAATGCAATTCTACTCCAATCAAAAAATAAAACTATGCTTTAGAGAAAAAAAGATAGGATTCCAGGCTTTGTTTTCTGTCAGTGGAAGAAAAATCATACCTGCAAGGTGGCTGCCACCAAAATTAACCAGCTACCCAGATAAATATAAGCAGCTTACACATTTTAGGCCTAAAAGACCCAAGAAGCATGATAATGATCAGGTCGGGGACAAAAGCATTCCTGGAGAGCAAAACTATGGACATTATTTAACCATCATAACATGCGCCAGGTTTCGGGTCACTGACAATAATTATGATTTGTAGAATGATAGATGTCAGCATGGCACTTCCCCAATTCCATCTGTCCTTAAAATACAAATGCTTCCCAGAGTAGATTTATCTTTTCAATTAACCTTCTTATGGGTGCCAAGAAATTCTTCTGGGTTAGGCTGGTATGAAGGAGATGAATGATAGTGGTATTGGTGTTGATTTACTCACCAGTTATTCTTTAGGGCTGGTCCCTTCCAGTGCTGGGCTAACAAATGAATATTTAGTTGAATATTCTTTTTTTTTTTTTTTTGAAGTCTTTTTCTGAGTTTTTGAAATTTCAGGAAATGTTGAGAATCCCTGTTCTGTTTCTATGAAAAAAATTAGGGTATTATAAATAATGGTGTGGCTTTTGTGAGAGGCATACTCACCACTGAAAAGTAGATATCCTGTGATTCCTTGCTTCTGAGACATACCAGGAATTTCCAACACTGAAAAAATGTAGCCATCATTCTCATAGTATTTCCAAAATCAAAGGTACTGGGAAAATGCAAAGAAGTCAGGAGGAAGCCATGTATTCCCCTGTAGAAATAAAAAAATAAATAAAATTAAAGGAATGCCTAAGAAAATTTTTAGCATGCCATGGCTTTTGCAGATCAGCAAAACAAATTATTAAGAAATCTTAAGAGTGGAAAAAAATCAAAGCAAGGCACATTACGAAAGTGCAAGAGTGAGTCAATATTAGTAAAAATCTATTAATATAATTCACTAAGTTATAAGCCAAAAAATAAAAATGACTTTCTTCTCCTTCTCATCATACCCCTCTTTCCTTTCTGACTTACTCAGCCCAAAAGCCAGCATCTAGGGCCAGGAATAGATGGGTGTAGATTAGCTCTTGAGTGCTGCAAGAAGGGCAAACACAGGGGAGGCAGGAGCGGGGCTAAACAGAAGACTGGTTTTACACAAGAATTTTATCACATATGTAACACTCTTAAGGATAATAAAGGTCAGACTTCTTACTCTCAGAGGATGGATATACAAATCTGGAAAGGCAGAAACCTCAAACTACTGAGTTGGATTAAAGTAAAAGTATCACTATAAAGAAGCACAAGCTGGAATCAAGATTGCCGGGAGAAATATCAATAACCTCAGATATGCAGATGATACCACCCTTATGGCAGAAAGTGAAGAGGAACTAAAGAGCCTCTTGATGAAGGTGAAAGAGGAGAGTGAAAAAGTTGGCTTAAAGCTCAGCATTCAGAAAACGAAGATCATTGGCATCTGGTCCCATCACTTCATGGCAAATAGATGGGGAAACAGTGGATGACTTTATTTTTGGGGGGCTCCAAAATGACTGCAGATGGTGATTGCAGCCATGAAATTAAAAGACGCTTACTCCTTGGAAGGAAAGTTATCACCAACCTAGATAGCATATGCAAAAGCAGAGACATTACTTTGCCAACAAAGGTCTGTCCAGTCAAGGCTATGGTTTTTCCAGTGGTCATGTATGGATGTGAGAGTTGGACGTGAAGAAAGCTGAGCGCCAAAGAATTGATGCTTTTGAACTGTGGTGTTGGAGAAGACTCTTGAGAGAGTTCCTTGGACTGCAAGGAGATCCAACTAGTCCATTCTAAAGGAGATCGGTCCTGGGTGTTCTTTGGAAGGACTGATGCTAAAACTGAAACTCCAGTACTTTGGCCACCTCATGCGAAGAGTTGACTCATTGGAAAAGACCTTGATGCTGGGAGGGATTGGGGGCAGGAGGAGAAGGGGACGACAGAGGATGAGATGGCTGGATGGCATCACCGACTCGATGGACGTGAGTCTGAGTGAACTCCGGGAGTTGGTGATGGACAGGGAGGCCTGGCGTGCTGCGATTCATGGGGTCGCAAAGAGTCAGACACAACCGAGCGAATGAACTGAACTGACTGATCACTATAAAATCATGGCTTTCAATATATGGATGGATGGATGAGTGAGTGAGTGAGCGAAGTCGCTCAGTCATGTCCGACTCTTTGCGACTCCATGGACTGTAGCCTACAAGGCTCCTCTGTCCATGGAACTTTCCAGGCGAGAGTACTGGAGTGGGTTGCCATTGATAGATACAGATATTAATAACATAGAGAACCACACAGACATAAGAGAGTGTACATATATAGGAATTTACGTATATTCTTTAGCTCAGTCCACTGAGAAGGATGTGAAGCAGTGAAACCCTTCAAATCAGAGAGAATTCTTTAGAGACCAACTCTTGGTTTCTAAGTAGCATTTTCTTCTAAGAGGGACCAGAGCTTCTTGGGAAAATGGCTGATTCTAGGGCTGGAGAAAGCAGAACACAAAACAAACTGGAGCATTTTCTTACACCAGAGAATCATTTGGAATTACTCACACCATGAAGGGGATATACTAAAAGGACATAGAATGCCAATTTGAGAAGATCCATGGGTCAAATCTGGGTAAACTGACATCAAAAAGGTAATTTTAGTAACAAATCATAACATAGCAAATTAAATGTTAAAACATAGGTTCATACTAATAAATGAATACAACTTTGACGATGAATGGATTTTTATACCCTTCCAAAGTAACTTTCCATAAAATAAAATTATTCAGTAGGGAAAGGAATAATAAGTTTATAGGAGAGAAACCTGACAGATAACATCTTAATCAACTGATCAAATTGAACATCATTGGTAATGGGACAAATCAAAATCATGTATCACATGATAAGATACAATGCAAAGAACACAGCATTCCTTCTGTGAGATTTCCAGCTCTGATGCATAAGCTGAATGTAATCATGGGGAAATATCAGACAATCTAAAATTGAGAATAACCTACAAAATAATTGGTCCATAATTTTCAAAACTGTCAAGGTCAATAAAGCCTAGAAAAAGACTGAACCACTGTTCCATATTGAGGAGACCAAGGGGACATGATAAGTAAGTGCAAATACGAGTATTTTCTTTAATAACAGCTTCATGAAGATAAAATTCATAACACATAAATTTCACCCTTATAAAGTACACACTTTGATGTTCTTTTTATGTTCAGAGATGTGCAACCATCACCACCACTTAAAAACACTTTTATCACCCCAAAAAAGAAGCCTTGTGCCCAGTAGTAGTCACCCCTGTTCCCTCTCCCAATATCCCCCAATCCCTAGGAACACTAATCTACTTTCAGTCTACGGATTTTCCCATTCTTGGCCTTTCATATAAATGGAATCACATAATATGTGATCTTTTGTATTAATATAGTAACTGGCTTCTTTCATTGAGCATAATATTGTCACTCAGAGGTAGAGCATATGATTGCACTTCATTCTTTCTTTTGGCTGAATAAAATTCCATTACATGGAGCTAACATATTTTGTTTATCTATTCATCAATTGATAGACATCTGGGGTTGTTCCCATTTTTGGACTGTTATGAATAATGCTGCTATAAACGTGTGTATACTTTTTTGTATGGGTAGCATGTGATTCTGAACTGGGTATTATCGGGATGTGGTTGGAACATATGACAGAACTTGAATGGAATCTACATATTAGATGTTAGCAATGTTTCAGTGTTTAGTTTTGGTGGCTGTACTTTGATAATGCAAGAGAATATTTCTGGTTTGTAGGAAATATACACAAGGTACTTAGAGTTTGTGAATATTATGTCAGCCACAAACTCTCAAATGGTTCCAGAAAGATAGTTATTTGTATTATAGTCACAACTCTTCTCTAAATTTGCAATTGTTTCTAGAGAAAGAGAGCTCACGAGGGAGAGACCACATTCATATAAACAGATACTAAAATATATTTGATAAAATTCAGAAATTATTCTTTTAAATTGTAAAAATAGCTGAATAAATTGACATTTACTTAGCAAATGCATATTTGTTTTGATACATATCTCAAACAAAAGCCGGTATCATGCTTAATAATTAAACATTAAGGTATTCCTAATAAAGTCACAAACAAGGATGTCCATTATCACCACTATTATATATCATTGTCCTTGAATTTCTAGCTAGCACAATAAGACAAAAATAGATATGAAATTCAAATGTAAGTTAAAAAACATTTCAAATGAGTATGAATGCTTAGTAAGCTCACCAGTTAAATAACACATACGCACACAAAAAAATAATTTTTCTATAAATCAAGAATAATCTGATAGAAGACTTAGATAGAATCTGATAGAATGCATCTGATAGAATGCATCTACTTATAATGAAATAAAAAGCCAAAAAGCAAATAAACTGAGAAAATTGGGGGAGATAAATATTCTTTGCACTAAAATAACTACTCCAAGCCATAAGGCCATTAAGAAAAAATAAAAATGCCCTAGTAGAAAAATGGAAACTGGTATGAAAAGTTAATTCTCCAAAAGAAGATGGCAATAGACAAGTGAAAAAAATGTTCACTCTCTTATTAAAATGCAAATTAAAACAACAAAATATTACTTGTTTTTGTTCTTCAAACTGTCAAACATTTTTATGAGTGCAAGTGTGTAGAGAAATCGGTATTCTTGCTGTTGCTGATAATACATCCACATTAGTACAGTATTTCTAGAAGACAATATGACTTATACAAACTAAATTTTAAATATTATATCTTTTAGTCCAGTAATTTCACTTCTAGGAATTCACCTTAACAAAAAATGTAAATATATTTATGTTCTTGATTCACAGACATAGAAAACAAACTTATGGTTACCGAAAGGGAAAGAGTGTGGAAGAGGGATGGATTAGGAGTTTGAAATGAATAGATTTACACTACCTTATATAAAATAGATAAGCAATAAGGATTTACTGTATAGCCTCAGACGGTAAAGAATCTGCCTGCAATGCAGGAGACGGGGGTTCAATCCCTGGGTTGGGAAGATCCCCTGGAAAAGAGAATGGCAACCCACTCCAGTATTCTTACCTGGAGAATCCCATGGACAGAGGAGCCTGATGGGCTAGAGTCCATGGGGTGGCAAAGAGTTTGATGTGACTGAGTATACAGCAAATACATAAGGAACTATATTCAATATCTTATAATAACCTATAATTGAAAAGAATCTGAAGAATATATATATATATATATATATATCGACATATATATAACTGAATCACTTTGCTGTACAAATTAACAATACTGTAAATCAACTATAATTCAATAATTTTTTTTAAATTTAGGTTCATGGATGTTTATTAAAGCATTAATCATAATGACAAAAAAATCACAACCTAAATGTCCAACAGCAGAGGACTAGTTGACTAGTCTGTAAAATTTTGATATGACTATAAAAATGTTATATGAAACATGTTCACAGAGGACAGTTCAGCATTATTGCAAAATGCCATCCATAATACATATCCATCCCTATGCTATAAACAATTGGTTTATACATATTAACCTGTTAATAATGGTCATTTTGCTTGTTCACATTTTCCACTTTTCCCAAAATTTATTTCTATAACCAGAGAAGTCATCACATCTTCTTTAAAAAGAAAAAAAAGAAAAAGGTCCAGAAGTGTTAGATAAGTCAATAACATGCAGTGAGAAAAAACAGAGCTTTTTCTTTTTAAAAACTTTTTATTTTGTATTGGAGTATAGATGATTAACAAACCATGTTGTGAAAGTTTCAGGTGAACAGCGAAGGGACACAGCCATACATACATAACTCCCCCAGACTCCCTCCCATCCAGGCTGCCGCATAACATTGAGCAGAGTTCCATGTGCTATACAGTAGGTCCTTGTCGCTTATCCATTTTAAACATAGCAGTATGTACATGTCCATCCCCAAATCCTCAGCTATCCCTTCCCCGCATCCTTTCCCCTGGCAACCATAAGCTTGTTTTCCAAGTCTGTGAGAATAACAGGGCTTTTTCTTATCAACCAAGTTCGGCTCTGGATCTGAAGTCTCAAGTGACTGCCAACCAACCACAACTGAGGCCTCTCTGGAAGAAGTGGAGGTAAGTCATAAGCCCACTTTACATTTTGATATTTGGACAAAGCTTGGAATGTTGTGTTCAGCTAGGAGAGGTACACAAAAGTACAGTTTTCTGGAGAGTCTGGTTTTCTCCCTCTGGGAGAGAACCAGAGGATTCTATGATTAACAGCCAAAGGAGATGAAGAGCTTTAATCCACTGAAAAGAAGAATTAAGGGGAAGATGTAAAATGCTCTTCAAATTTTCCAAGTGGCTATCATGAGAAAGAGAGATTTGATTCATTATCCTAGTGGTTCCAAAAACAGAACAAGAACCAATGCACAGAAATTTCCCAGATAGTATCTGGGGAAAACTGTAAGATGGAACGTGCTCTCTAACTCTCCAGCTCCTCCATCCACTTAGGTTTCCAAGTCTTTTGCTACTCCTCTTCCATGACCTACTGAATATCCATGTTAATAATTTGTTACTAATGGCAGAAGACCTACGGGTGATTTGTGATAGAGTGGTATAATATGCTTGCAAATTAATATAATCTGATGAATGATTATATTCCATATTGGTGGGAATTTATTGGAGGAGGAATCCTCCTGAAATTCATTGACAGGTAAATGAGCGTGAATGCAACCATGTATACTCTCCTTGAACCCAATGAATGAGAACAAATCAAAAGCTCTGACCTTCCTATCTGATTCTCATTCATCAGGCTTACACTCGAGATGGCAATCTTAGGCTGCCTTCCTATCTTTCAGACTACTGCCGAGGGAAAAATGGCATCCTGCCTTCCAAGTGGTACCTTCACATTATTGATCCTGTCCTCTGGGACATGACCTTCCAACTCTCCATTGCTGATAGTCCAAAACTGCTAACAATAGTGGAGACATAATCAGACCTCAAGCATAAGACAAGAACCAGAGCATTTAATGACAACTGGATCTTAAATGATGGGAAAATTAGATTTCACTTCCCTGGTAGCTTTATCTTCCAGTTTCCCAACTCACAATCCTTTATCTTGTGGAATAACCAACTGCCTCCAGCACTCCATAAACACAAGCCTTTCCACACCTTCCTGTTACCTCCATCTGGAATGCCCTTTAGATTTGTTATTGCCTGGATAACCTCTGTCCATCCTTGACTCGGCTCAGGATGCATCTGCTCCTCCAGGCAGCCTTCCTTCAATCCCAGGCTCCGTGGCATGCTTCCCCACTGCATCCCGTTTGAATCTCCACTGTATCATCTTAGACCAAGTGCTGTCCAAGAGAAACCTAACAGGGGCCACATGTATTTAATAGCACAGTTTTTAAAAATTAAAAAGAAACAAGTGAAATTAATTTTAAGTATTTTATTTAGCCCAGCATATCCAGGGCTTCCCTGGTGACTTAGATGGTATAGAATCTGCCTGCAATGCAGGAGACCCAGATTCAATCCCTGGGGTTGGGAAGATTCCCCTGGAGAAGGAAATGGCAACCCACCCCAGTATTCTTCCCTGGGAAATCCCATGGACAGAGGAGGCTTGTGGGTTACAGTCCACAGGGTTGCAAAGAGTCTGACACGACTGAGTGACTAACACACACATAATCCAGAATGTTATCATTTCAACAGGTAGTATCATACTAAAAATTGTCTATTAGCTATTTCACATTCTTTTACCATTTCAAGTCTTCAAACTCCACTGTGTTTTTTACATGTAGAGAACATCTTATTTCAGACCAGCCACATTTTAAGTGCTGAATAGTCACTCATGGCTAGTAATGACTGTGCCAGACAGCCAAACCTTAAGCTGAAATAATCTGCTCATGGGTTTGCCTCCGCTACTGGAAGACAAGCCACTCAAGGACAAGGTCAGTTTCTTGCCTCTGGTTTCATCAGCGTTGCATCAGTGCCTGACATCCACTGAGTGTTCAGCTAATGTTTGCTAAACTAAACTGAAGGTATTTTGAGAGAAGGTGGAATTTTAGCAGCTGCTCAAATGAAGAGCAGCTTATGTGTACTTATAATAATAATGTTGATAGGAATAATGGCTGCTATTTTGGTCTTGGACTTCATGTTCTTTGCTTTTTAACTATATTATTTAGTCCTCACAACAACCCCATGTACTAGGTAGCATTATTACCTCCACTTTATGGCTAAAGAAAATTGCCCCAAATCATACTGCTATTAAGTGGAAGAGCCAGGACTTCCTGAAATAGTTACAGAAAAGCAAACAACAAACACACACCCCATAATAAATACAAAGTTGAAAGAAAATAAATGATATTCACAGATGTGATAAACCTATTCCAATAGGTAAACCTACTCTTGAATCTCCTTTACCAACTTCACCACCATCTTTTTTGGAGGTTTCATGATCTGCTGAGTTTTACCTTATCCAGGTGTACTTCTTTCCAAGTTCCTGAACCAGATCTTTCTGATTTGAAATTACATATCTTTCAAGATTGCCTTCTTAGCTGCTTGCATTCTGCCTGTCTTGTCAACATGGCAGTGCTTTTCACAAACCACTCCAGTGAACAGTCGTCTTTGGGTATGGAGAGAGAGTGGGGTATAAGCTGTTTTCCTCCACACACTTACCCCAGAGGACCCCTCCATCTCGCTCACATGGCCTGGGGCGAGGAGGGCTGGGAGGGAGGTGAGCCATCACTGCTGATGTGTGCTTTGCGTACGGAAACTAGGCTGAACTGTGCTTAAGGAAAATGATAGATAGATTTCCAGTTTTGTGTGTGAGTGTGTACAAAAATTCCATTATCTCTAAACCACAGGAACCAGAACCACATCTGGCAAAGGAAATAAAGCTGGAGACGCAAGGAAAGAATAGATTAGGAGAAGCCTTGAAAGCAGGCCGCTGCATTTAGATTTGATGTGGTGGGAAATAAAGAGCCCTCGGGGGTTTCTGAGCAAGGGAGTGATGTGATGAAAACAGTGATTAAGGAAGATGAAATGCAAGCGGGATGAATTAAAGGGCGGGACTAGGATCTGACAGGAGGCAGTCACCCGGGTGCTGGGAGACAGACAGTGAGAGAGAAAGCCAGGGGATTAGGAAAGGCAACCGTGATTCTCCATGAATGAACACACACCATCCTGAAGTCACTTTACTACCAAGTTACCACCAGCTCTTTATGCTCTTACCCTATTTGGAAAGGCAAAAATAAACCCACGAGGAGCTGAGTGTTTTCATTAAAATGATAATAAAATTTCATCTCTGTGAATGTAATGGTTTAAATGTATGTGCACCCTGCTGAGTAAATGGGCTTCACCGTGAGCCAGTGGCACAGTTAGCAGGCAGAAATGGAGCTCAGAGAGATTGATATTAGGCTTTCATTCATGAATAAACAAATACGGCGAAAACAAAGCAGTTTTTTATGGAGAAAGATAAACATCATAAGATACCACTTATATGTGGAATCTAAAAAAATATCATACAAATAAACTTATATACAAACCAGAAACAGACTGAGACACAGGAAACAAATTTATGATTACCAAAGAGGGGAGGGAGGGATAGGAGCAGGAGGGATAAGGAGTTTGGGAATAAGAGATGCACACAATTATATATAAAACAGACAAATAACAAAGTCCTACTATACAGCACAGGAAACTATATTCGATATCTTGTGATAACCTATAATGGAAAGAATCTGAAAAAGAATATATATAATATAGGATGCTTTTGAATTTTGGAGCTGGAGAAGACTCTTAAAAGTCCCTTGGACAGCAAGGAGATCAAATTAGTCAATCCTAAAGGAAATAAATTCTGAATATTCATTGGAAGGACTGATGCTAATACTTTGGCCACCTGATGCGAAGAGTAGACACATTGGAAAAGACCCTGATGCTGGGAAAGATTAAAGACAGAAGGAGAAGCAGGCAGCAGAGGATGAGATGGTTAGATGGCACTGACTCAAGGCATATGAATTTGAGCAAACTGTGGGAGATAGCGAAGGACAGGGAACCCTGGTGTGTTGCAGTCCATGGAGTCATAAAGAGTCAGACATGACTTAGTGACTGAACAACAATATATATTTTTTATATATAAAACTGAATCACTTTGCTGTACACATGAAACTGATACAACACTGTAAATAAACAATACTGCAATAGAAAAATCCTTTAAAGCAGCCTCTTCTGGACGTAGCCCATAGAACAGAGTACACTTGGCTGTCCCACAGGGGCAGTCCCAGCCAAGAGTGCACCGAACTTACTGCCCTACAGTACTCTGAAATCATCCTTTCCAAGTCATATTCCACAGTGTTAGAAATCCATAAAGAACTTGGGTTAACCAACACTTTTTGCCAATGCCCTATGCCCTAAGTCATCATGTGCTCTAATACTGGCTGCAATTTTAAAGGGTCCAGAGATGCAAACGTTCTTTTCATTCAAGTTTAGATCTAGAAAGAGACTTGAGAACATTTAAACCCAAAGTTTCAGAATATTTTTGAGCTGCACACAATGGAAATACAATGGATAAATATTGAAATGGGCTCCTTGGGTTGGGACCACGGTAAAAGGCCCCAGATTCCACCTCCTCATTCTCCTCCTTTTGCTCCCCTAAACCCCTCTCTCCCTACAGCTTACACACATTAGAACAGAACCTGAAGCCCTCCTCAGGACTTTGGGACTGAAGGGAAAGTAATCTGCAAAACACTGAAGAATCCAGTATTTTGTTTTATTTCGACTTCTTGTGACAGATGAAAAAACTGAAACCCAGAAAGCTAAAATGGAATTTCCATTTCCAGCCACTAAATAACTCAAAAAGCTGCCTCTTAGAAACCCCTAGAATGCTGGCTATATGCAAATATCCATTTAAACATATCAAATGAACTCACAAAGGCATAAACTCATCAATTTTAAAATGGGTGTAACCTATGACCCAGCAATTTCACGGCCAAGTATGTGCCCCAGAACAGTGTGGAGATGCACTACTGGGTCACGGAATCACTTTAGTAAATTGCAAATGGCCTATTTTTTTGGTATGTGAAATAGACTAAATCAATCTGGATCATAACTGAATAGACAACAAGAGTGTTATTTTGAGAAACTTTTTTCCACATACAATGTATACACAGATACACAGAAATGTACACTTGTATGTTCTGGGTTTCCATGTACAGTGTATGTTTTACTGTGAATATAGACAAAACGTTTTTGAGGAGCTTTTGTATGTTAGTACAGAAAATGAACAAGAACACTGGTCAAAGCATTGCTCACCATAGTGCAAAATTAGAAACAATCTAATTACTCACGGAGAAGGCAATGGCACCCCACTCCAGTACTCTCGCCTGGAAAATCCCATGGATGGAGGAACCTGGTGGGCTGCAGTCCATGGGGTCGCTAAGAGTCAGACACGACTGAGCGACTTCCCTTTCACTTTTCACTTTCATGCATTGGAGAAGGAAATGGGAACCCACTCCAGTGTTCTTGCCTGGAGAATCCCAGGGACGGGGGAGCCTGGTGGGCTGCTGTCTATGGGGTCGCACAGAGTCGGACATGACTGAAACGACTTAGCAGCAGCAGCAGCTAATTACTCATCAACAGGAGAATGGAGATAGATAGATTAACAGGTAGACTGATGTCTATTCACAAATCATTAGAATATATACTAGTTAAAATGAATGGACCAGAGATTTGTTGCTGAAAGCTAATGCTAAATTCATTAAAAAAGCAAGTTGAAGAATGATATGTAGATAAAGTTTAAAGTTTTAAAACACGCAAAACAGAGTACCCACTGTTGAAAGATACATGTGTATACAGAAGAAGTACGAAAGATGCAAATTCAGGACAGGTTAATCTCTGGGGTGGGAGGAAGGGAATCAGGGGTAAAGGAGGAATCCACAAAGAACTAGGTCTGAAATGAACTCATCCCAATGTTGGGGTTGCTTAAAACTCAATAGCACACACAGTTTTGTTATTGTATTCTCCCTAATTTTTGTTGTTGATTAAAAAAATATTTTGTAAGTCACAGATGCTTACCTGAGACCAGATGGCTGATTGGTGGGATCATCTGGAAGAAAGCTAGGCAGGACCCTGAATCTGATTTCCAAGTCAGTCCTCTTTCCACATGGCTCCCATTTCAGGATCTGTTTGCAAATGAAAGATTTGCATCATTCTGGTGTGAATCTTAGCAACTTATTTTTACCTGAGAGACACTGTTCCCTACAGTCCACCAAGGCCACACTTGCTATGACTAGAAAGAGCACAAAGCTCACTTGCTCTGCGTGGCTGAGCTGCTGCTTCCCAGCTTGTCACTTGGCTCTGTTTTCCAACTTAGCTCATGCATTGAAACAAAACACTGAGCCACTGAAAGGTCGGTAGAAAGATGATCTAAACGTGCAGAAAGTATAAGCAAAAAGAGAAAGAAAAACAGAGTAGAGGGAAGATTCAGCTGCATGGGAGATCTAGACAAAGTCAGGGGTCACCGTCAAATTAAAGTCAGAATACTGCTAAGGAGCCATAAAACACACAGAGGGTTATTTTAGAAGATGGAAAAAACTTGAAATAATAGCATTTCCTACCTTTCACAATCTAATACACAATCTAATGGGAGGGGGTTTATTAACATTTTTTCTAGTCTATTTTAAGACAAAAACAAAACGACAAATGATACCTTGGCAATGGCTGGCAGAGATTTATTATGCTTCAGAAAAGTTCATGGCAGTGGTTTTTATCATTGGGTCCCTTATACTCTTCAAGTTACATAAGAGGCTCTTTCTTCTTTTTCTTCTCTAAGCATAACTTCTGGGTCAGCTTTAGCTTTTTGAGTGCATAAGCCAGAGCTTTCTGCTGTTCAAAAAGAAGGTAACTCTTGCAGTAGAGTGCCAGGAATACATCTTACTCTGGAGTCAAGCATTCAACGATATGGGAATATGTTTTTAGACACTTCTCACTCTGGGATGCCTATCCATTATCATGAGCTATGAAAGTATTCTTTTCAAGACTTCCCTGGCAGTCCAGCGGCTAAGATTCCACACTCCCAATTCAGGGGGTCTGGGTTTGATCCCTATACCACAATTTTCCCTGGTGGCTTAGATGGTAAAGCGTCTGTCTACAATGAGGAAGACCGGGGTTCGATCCCTGGGTTGGGAAGATCCCCTGGAGAAGGAAATGGCATCCCACTCCAGTACTATTGCCTGGAAAATCCCATGGACAGAGGAGCCTGGTAGGCTACAGTCCATGAGGTCGCAAAGAGTCGGACACGACTGAGCAACTTCATTCACTTCACCACAGCTAAATGTCTCCCATGGCACATTTAAAATTTTGAGCAGCCAAATAGCTAAATACATTTTTTTTTTAAAGAAAGAGAGAGAAATTACTCTTTTCATACTGCTGGAGAAAACTCAGACCTGTGACAGAATTCCTTCTGTTGTCCTGAGAGCAAATGTAACAATTAACCTTTACTCAACATTTACTCTTCTAAATA
The DNA here is from genome assembly GCF_029378745.1 of Bos indicus. Taxonomy (NCBI): domain Eukaryota; kingdom Metazoa; phylum Chordata; class Mammalia; order Artiodactyla; family Bovidae; genus Bos; species Bos indicus. Next base: position 41,951,094 of record NC_091767.1, on the reverse strand, counting down.
CTTGACCTCATTTAGTCATCACCACCTTCTCAGGAAGACACTACTGCTACCCCATTTTGTAGATAAGAAAACTGAGATACCAGAAGGTTAAGTATAATAATATTCTTCAGGTCACCCAGAAAAAGTGGTAGGGCCAGGATTTGAACCCAGCCAGTTGGTTCTAATAGCCTGGTTTTCTATGTGCCCCTCTGTCCAGGAGGTGGTATTTAAAATAAATGAAGGTGGTTGTTGAAATGACAGCACCAGGTTATGTTACAGCCAGGAGCCTCTGCTTCAGATAAAGTAACTTTAAGAGGGAAGTATTTACACACTAGTGAAGGTGACATCAAGGAGATCCAACCAGTCCATTCTGAAGGAGATCAGTCCTGGGTGTTCTTTGGAAGGAATGATGCTAAAGCTGAAACTCCAGTACTTTGGCCACCTCATGCGAAGAGTTGACTCATTGGAAAAGACTCTGATTCTGGGAGGGATTGGGGGCAGGAGGAGAAGGGGACGACAGAGGGTGAGATGGCTGGATGACATCACTGACTCGATGGACGTTGGTGATGGACAGAGAGGCCTGGCGTGCTGTGATTCATGGGGTCGCAAAGAGTCGGACACGACTGAACGACTGAACTGAACTGAACTGAACTGAAGGTGACGTCAGAATCCTTTCCTTACGGCTTGTAGCAACCACATTGGCTTTGGGGCTCCTGTGTATTCTACCCCGTCTAAGTTATGGCTAATTTCTGCTACATTCCTCAACCCCCAGAGAATGACAGTAGTGATGGATTTGGAAATGATATTAGATAATCGGAAGGCTTAAGCTCGAGTTCAGTACTGCCACCTACTAACTAAATGGATGTACTTTCCTCGTCTGTGAAATGAGAAAAAGAATCTTGCTATATAGGGTAGTGAGAGTGGAACCAGACAGGGGCGAGGAGAACTGTGATTGTACACTTTCACACTGTTGACCCAGGAATTTTCTCCCCTTTGTTCCATAAGTCAAAGCAAAACAACAAAATGATGTAAACATCTGTGAAAGACCCATGTGGATACCCAAAAACTTTCTATTGTTTCCTTTCTATTAATGTTAACTTTGGTTAAGTCGTTTTTCCTTTTTTATTTTTCATCTCTTAAGAGGAGGGATATTGATCACTGAAGTCTCTTCCAACTTTGATATTTTATAATCCATTTCATCCTAGATTTAGGAGAAGCAAGCCAGGGTTTTTACTTATTTTTAAAATTAATTAATTTATTTAAAATGAAACAATGATGAGTATTTTTAATGATAAAAGGCATAATTTCACAAAGAATATAGACATCTTACACCATTAGACACCTTAACAGCAAAAAAGCAAAGATACATAAGGCAAAAATCAGAAGAAATATAAAGGAGAAGAAAAAATATATAATCACAGACATACTAACATTTCTCTGAGAATATTTTATCAAGCCACAGAAAAAATAAGAATAGGAGCATCGTGAGTGATGTCATTAATAATTTAAATATAATAGATTTATATTTAATTAATTTATATAATCATATCCTACACAAATATATATAAAATTCTTTATCTCACATGTTGTTATTAGAAAATAATGAGCCAGGGCTTTTAAATGGTAGTTTGGCTACTTGCAGTTACCTTACCTCCTAAAGTGAACATATGCCTAACATCTGACCAGTCATATAGGATCCATGAGAAAATCTGACAGCTCTAATAATTAATTGCCCCCAAGTTCAAGTGTTAAGGAGAGTTGAATTCTACACCAGAACTAGGTGGATATCTGGTTTAGCCAGCAACCTGCCAGAAGTAGGGGTGGTGGCATTCCAACACTTTCGTTCTGGGTCATGCCAGACATGTAAGAAATGCGAGGGTGCTTCAAGCCCTATGATCTCATGTGACTGCTTCACTGATAAGTATCACTTGAAAATGATGTTGGGTATGACCAGCTGTAGCAAGCTGGGAGCCAGAGCCAGGTCTTTCCACAGAGAGACACATCAAATGTGGCCACTGTATCTTGAGGAAATGACTGGAGCATGGTCTTGAAGCAGCTGCATGCCAGCTGAATGATCTGGCTCTGATCACAGTCTGTTACCCAGGCTCCCCGCCCCCAGCCATCCCATCCCAGCCTGAAGCAGATGCTGGGAACAGTCACCCCATCAGCAGCCTCAAGATCCATCACAATGCCCACGAGCTGAGTGGTGGGAACGGTCACAATGAGATAAGCATGGGTGGCCTCCCGGATCGCCGTGCACTGGACACCCATTAATAATGCAGTCTGTGTGTCCAGCCCACCATGCTCACCCTGGCAAGGGCCTCTGCACTGGCCATTCCCTTCAGAAAAGCTTGGTCCCCGGGTCTCATACAGCTGGCACCTTTATGCAATTCAAGTTTTATTTCCAGTGTTACTTTCTTAAGTCTTCCACACTCACATCCTCCCAGACTCTCTATCACAACACTGTGTTTTATATTTCATATAGCACTTCTCACTACTTGGAATGATTCTGTTCATTTACCTTTCTGGTTTATTAACTATGTCCCCTTTAGAATGTTAATTTAATGAGAACCAAAATCTCCTCAGTCTTCCCCAATCTATTCCCAACATGTAGAAAAATATCTAGCAGATAATAAGGAATTGATAAAAAAATTAGTAAAACTAATGTATGAGTTAATGAGTTAATTCTATCTAGGACAGGTGTGTTCTGGTGCCAAGAGGGCTTCTCTCACCATGCTCTGCCATGGTAGTAAGATTTCAAGGCTCCAGGGGAGATTTCGTAGACACCTCTAAATATGTCCCTATTTCCTGAGCTGTTTCTGTCTTGTCCCCCATTAAAGCTCTGAGAATCTCTCTTTGATCTGTAGGAACTGGCCCCCAACATCTATACTTATCCTATGTAACTTTTTCACTTAGGAATGATTTAGGTTGCAAGTAACAATGATAACAACACCCTATTGTAGTGCACTGCAATGTCAACAAACGAATCATTTTCTCAGGAACCAATCAAGAGGTATTGGGTCTGGTGTCAGTGTGACAGCTCTATTATGTAGACATCTTGGCTTTCTCTCCTCTAAACCGCCTGCTCCTAGTATACACCTCTCATCTGGTGCTTGTCACATCTCAGTCACATCCTGGCACCACTAGGCATTATTTCTGAACTCCAAAGAAGGGGAAAAACAAAGGGAGAAAAAACCATGCCATGTGAATTTGTTGTTCCTTCTTCCTGGGAAAACAAAAGCTCTCTCAGAATCCATATCCAGCCCTTTTCTATTTATATCTCCTGCCCTAGTATTGGGTCTCAAGGCCATCTGCAGACCAGTTCCTGACACAGGGCAGTGAGATCACAGTGACTGGTTTAGACTGTCACACCGTATCTCCTGGGGCTGGAGAAGGGACCCACTTTCTATGAGATCAAGATGTTGCCACATGCTCCTGAACCAACAGATACATCACAACTAAATGGCCTTAGGGTGGACATTTCACCCAAAATTGGAGCTGAGACTCTGGGGAATTGAGAGTGGAAAGCAGACCCCTTGAGCCATCATGTTTCTGAACTTTCTGAAGATTTGACTCTTCCAAGTGTTTAAATTCCATCATATGCTTAAATATCTACCCAATATATTCTCTTTTTTCCTTAAGCTTGCTCAAAGATTGTTTCTGTTATTCAACACCAAAGGGTCTTTGTTACAGGAGCATCTAGACCCAGCATCCATCAAGGCCAGTCAGGAGGAATGGTTGCTTCAGGGTGTCAGACATTCCACTCCTATCCCCCTCAGGAAAGGCAGCCCTTTGGACCAAACACTCTGCTCCCCTCAAGGTGACCCACATTCTTAGACATTATGTCATCAGCCTGACAACTTCCTCCTCTTCACCTTCAGACTATATTTGCTAAGGTCCCCAGTAGACAGGGAGGCTTGCTGGGTACTAAAGGCCTGCCTCGTGACAGAGGGATGGGGTTTGTGCAATAACACCCATGCTAACTGGTGGAGATGTCACATCTCACATCTATGGTATCAGACCTTCTGATTATGAGCCCAGTAGTTTTTTTTTAAGCTATCTGATTATCCAGGAGACACATACATACACACACACACACACACACACACACACACACACACACACACACTCACCCTTTCTCTCACATGTGGTTGTGCTAGTCACTCAGTTGTGTCCGACTCTTTGCAACCCCATGGGCTGTAGCCTACCAGGCTCCTCTGTCTGTGGGATTCTTTAGGCAAGAATACTGGAGTAAGTAGCCATTCTCTTCTCCAGGGGTTTTTCCCAACCCAAGAATCAAACCCAGGTCTCCTACATTGTAGATGGATTCTTGACCATCTGAGCTGTCAGGGAAGCCATATGTGCACATACAAAACAGTCATCTACCCCCCACAGTTAAGAAAGATCTTCATGAGTGAAAAACCTGGCTAGGCTATTTCAGTACTTCCTCTCTGCTAATCAGCCACAAGGAATATTTCGCAGAGATTACAAAGATTGTGAGTCACTCAAGTATCCAGAGAGAGAGAGAGAGAGAGAAAGAGAGAGAGAGAGAGAGATCTGCAGCTCTCTTGCTACATTACCTATAAACTTGATCTAAGGTCTTTTATTTTTTGCCACACCACACAGCATGTGGGATCTTAATTCACCAACCAGGGATCGAACTCCTGTCCCCTGCATTGGCAGCACAGAGTCTTAACCACTGAACCACCAGGGAATTCCCACCAAATTCTTTTCCAGTGTATATATTTCTTTGACGTAAGCAAGTTTTGTACAATATTTCTCAAAATGTGCTGCTTACATCTTACAGGTTTACATGAACAAATGGTTCCCTGCTCAGAAGACTTTGGAAACTGACTAAAGGAAGCTCAGTGCTGCTTCTTGCAAGATGCTGCCAAGCCTTCAATATTCCAGTATGCATCATGAATAGCTAAAAGAGGGATGCAGTGTGTGGCATCTTCCAGATTTCTTTAACCACTAACATTTCTTCCTTGGTGTATACTGAAAGGCTGGTGATGCAATAGATATGTTTTGGTAAACTGCTAGAAGAGAGGAATATAGAGGGCAAATCCTAGAAATGAATACCTCTTTGGCTCAGACAGTAAAGAAGCCACCTGTAATGCAGGAGACCTGGGTTCAATCCCTGGGTTGGGAAGATCCTCTGGAGAAAGGAATGGCTACCTACTCCAGTATAATTACCTGGAGAATTCCGTGGACAGAGGAGCCTGGCGGGCTACAGTCCATGGGGTCACAAAGAGTCGGACACAACTAAGCAACTAACACTTTCATTTCACTGCTGCTGCTGCTGCTGCTGCTGTTGCTGCTAAGTCGTTTCAGTCATGTCCGACTCTGTGCGACCCCATAGACGGCAGCCCACCAGGCTCCCCCGTCCCTGGGATTCTCCAGGCAAGAACACTGGAGTGGGTTGCCATTTCCTTCTCCAATGTGTGAAAGTGAAGTCGCTCAGTCGTGTCCGACTCTTTGCAACCCCATGGACCATGGTAGGAACCTACCAGGCTCCTCCATCCATGGGATTTTCCAGGCAAGAGTACTGGAGTGGGGCCACTTAACTACCTTTTTTAAATACCAAGAGGCATAGTTTAAGAGTCGGTGAAGTAGGCCATGTGCAGATTTATGTGTAGCCCTGTTGGATGTCAGTAGATAGTTAGAAATGCTACTTCATCTGCTGTTCCCAAGTTCCACATCACAGAGGCCAACCTGGGTGGAAAGTCTGAGAGAGTGTGTATTTATCTTCTTGGGCTGATCATGTCAATGTTATGATCAGAGGATCATCAGGTTTCCCTCCTTCAAAATGAGGTTGTTAGGCCATGTGAGAACAGGGAGAATGTGGTTGTCACCAAAGAGTCCAACACCCCATTATTTTTTTTCCTGTTCTGACCTTTAATCAAAGCAGTTTTCATTAATGCAAGGATAAGTAAACCACATTGACCTTGGTGATATGATATATGAACTAAAAACTTCTAAGACAAATTTGTCTTATTTAAATCCACCTTTTCTAAAAGACCACTTGGTATAACCTAACAAAAATAACCTGTCTACCAATGTGCAAATATTTTGCTAGGATATCTGGTGTCACCTGGGCTGCTTTAGAACCACACAGGCTTTAGGCATCCCTACACTGACCAAATGATTTTAGGAGAATTAAATGGCAGGATTGGCAATTGTTCTGCCAAAGCTTTATCCATAGCACATCTAGAAGGAAAACTTACTTCCCTGGAAGCCTTTTTGCAGGGACAGAGAGATCCAAATAAAGAGGAAAATAACTGCACAAATGCATTTATCAACACAATGTCATGTTATAAACTGTAATTTATAGAATAAGTATGGGAGAACCTGGTACTCTAATTCTAAAGTTCAATAATTTCAGTGATGTAATACAAATCTCATTACTTATCTTTATCCCCAAGATGACTATTTTCAGGCTTTATTAATAAGGATCCTTACTATTTGAAATTTACTTTGACCTTATATTTCATCTAAATTGAATGATTTGAAATGTCTGAGAAAATACAAGGTTTAAATCACATCTCTATACCCTACCTCTATGAAAAATAAAATGGTTTTCTTTGCATCCATGGGAAGAAGAATATTAAATGGCACATGGCATAGCAAGGGTGAAAAATACCTAACAAAGACATCAAAAGATCAAGATTCAAGTCTATCTTTATTTTTTTTTCAAGTCTATCTTTAGACAGCCATTGTTATAAGCTAAGCCCTAGTACCTTAAAATTGGACTTTCTTTTGGAGATAGGGTCTTTTAGAGATGATCAAGTTAAAATGAGGTCATGAAAGTGGGCCCTCATCCAGTATGAATGGTGGACTTCTAAGAGGAGGAAATTTGGACACACACACACATAAGTGGGAATGTGGTGAGAACAGATATGGAGGAGATGGCCACTGATAAGCCAGGGAGAGAGGAAGCCTGGAATAGGTCCTTCCCTCACAGTCATCAGAAGAAACCACCCCTGCCAACACCTTGGCTTTGGATTTCTAGCCTCCAGCACTGGGAGAATACAGAAAATGCATTTCAGTTGTTTAGTCCAGTCAGTTGTGGGGTCTGTGTGACAGAGCCCTGGCAAATGAATACAGCTGTGTTCTTAGCCAAGTCTTCTAATATTTCTGTCTCAGTTGCCTCATCTATAGCATTAGGAGGTAGATGAGCTTTGAAATCGCTGTATCTCCAATAGCTAATGATCAAGGATGAAGGAAATGGCAACCCCTCCAACATTCTTTTCTAGGAAATCCCATGGACAGAGGAGTCGGCAAGCTACAGTCCATGGGGTTGCAAAGAGTTGGACATGACTGAGTGACTAACACTTTCACTTTCAAGAATGGACATAGACTCTCATCAGATCTTCTGAGATGTAAACATGCACCATCTTCTGAGAAAAGCTTTCTCTCTTATCTATAGATCAGTGGATTATAGACAAGCTGACATCATCTTTGATAATCCTGTCTGGTCATCCTAAGTCATATTTAGGTAATGACTCTAGGAAGCAAAATAAGGGAGAAAGGAGGATCAAAGTAACTCTGATGAAAGGCTATAAACTTATAAGCTTATATCTTCCTTCAAGAAATTCATCATTTGTTAGATAATTAGTGGGAAGCTCCTGTATAATGAAGGGAGTTCAACTCAGTGCTCTGTGATAACCTAGATGGATGGGATGGGGAGTGGGAGGGCGGTTCAAGAGAGAGTGGATTTATGTATACTTATGGCTGATTCTGCCATTATGGCAGAAAGTTAAGAGGAATAAAAGAGCCTTTTGATGAAGGTGAAACAGGAGAGTGAAAAAGCTGGCTTAAAACTCAACATTCAAAAAACTGAGATCATGGCATCTGGTCCCATCACTGCATGGCATATAGATGGGGAAACAATGGAAACAGTGAAAGATTTTATTTTCTTGGGCTTGACAATCACTGCAGACAGTGATTGCAGCCATGAAATTAAAAGATGCTTGCTCTTTGAAAAAAGCTATGACAAACCTAGACAGCATAATAAAAAGCAGAGACATTACTTTGCCAACAAAGGTCTGTCAAGTCAAAGCTATGGTTTTTCCAGTGGTCATGTATGGAGCACCAAAGAATTGATGAAGGCTGAGCACCAAAGAATTGATGTTTTTGAACTATGGTGTTGGAGAAGACTCTTGAGAGTCCTTTGAACTGCAAGGAGTTCAAACCAGTCCATCCTAAAGGATATCAACCCTGAATATTCACTGGTAGGACTGATGCTGAAGCTAAAGCTCCAGTACTTTGGCCACCTGATGTGAAGAGCAGACTCACTGGAAAACACCCTGATGTTGGGAAATATTGAAGACAAGAGGAGAAGGGGATGACAGAGGATGAGGTGGTTGGATGGCATCATCAACTCAATGGACATGAGTTTGAGCAAGCTCCGGGAGATGGTGAAGGACAGAGAAGCCTGGTGTGCTGCAGTTCATGGGGTTGCAAAGAGTCAGACATGACTGAGGGACTGAACAACAACAACAATGGCTGATTTACATCAGAAGAAACCAACAGAACACTGTGAAGCAATTATCCTCCAGTTAAAAACAAATTAGTAAAATAAACTCATCATTTGAAAAAACTGGCTTATAACAGATTCAAAGAAGGTGCTGTGGTGGGTTCAGATGAAAAGATCAATAATAAATGTAAATTTCATGACTTGGTTCCCTGTGTTAGAACCTCTGTAGAGTAAACAAAAAAGCACACATTTGTGCTGTCTTTACAACTCATTTCTGGGTGTTCTTTCTTCATTTCCCACACCTTTCACTCCAGTGTTTATTATGAAAGGAAAGATGTTCCAGGCATAACTATTGAACTTCTGGGTGCTACTATCCTGTTCCATCTCAGCAAAAAAACAGTTAATAATAATGACTTTGTGCACCCTTTATCAAGCTCTCATCAGCATGTATGATCTTGGTATAAACCCCAGGCTATTAATGCACCTTCAAAGCCTAGAATACAGTTTAATGCCAGAATCACAGTTGGTAAGAAGAGCATTTTGGCAACTGAAATTGCTATTCTAAATGCTATAAAACAGAACTGATGTCCTAGTTACCCTTCACTTTACCTCGCTGAATGTACACTCTCCTGCCAAAGAAAATATAAAGATAAGCATTCTATTCCATGAGATGATCTTATCATTGCTAAGAAGCAATCGTAGTGTGACCTTCTTAAGAAGCAACTGGCTAAATTACATGAAATAGTAGCATCAACAATATCAAAACATAAATCAACACACTTAGCCAGCATCAATCTCACAATTAAATGGACAGTGCTTGTAATTAGTTGGGATCCCGATAAGATGGAACACTCAAATCAGAATAATTCAAAGGCTTCTGTACTAAGGAACTTTTACAAAAGTGTACTCAGGGTAAAGTAAAACCACAAGGGACTTTGGGCAATAATCAGGGTTGGGAACTGAGCCACTGTTACCAACTCTAGGCGTAAGGAGACAAGGAGGAGGGGGGTGGGTTGGCAGAACCTGGAGAAAGAAAGTCATGTAGAGAAGATTGTCATGAAGAGAGTAGTGCTTTTCAATCTAGGGACACTGTCCAAGGTGTCCCCAACAAGATACGAGTAAGGAGGATAAATACCTTGACCTCCTCCTCCTCCCCTTTCCAGTGTTCTGTCAGGGTCCCGACTGATCAAATCCAACCAGAGACAGAACAGGGGGCCCACTGAAGGGGTCCATTAAGAGTCAGCCTCTAATGATCAGAGTGAGGAGATCTGGAGGGGCAATTGGGTAATACACAGCAGGGTGCTACCTAACCCAATGCACTCATAGAAATACTTATAAATTTTGTAAGAGCAGAAAATGTCTCTTCTTGTTCACCATTTTATCCCTAACTATATCACTCCAGTATTCCTGCATGAAAAACCCCATGGACAGAGGAGCCTGGCTGGCTGTGGTCCCTGGGTTGCAAACAGTCAGACATGACTGAATCGACTTAAGCATGGAATATCATTCCAACTCCTATTTTCCAATTCTCTGACAGCAACTGGGTGTCCAGTAATTAAATTCAATGTGAAATTAATTACCCAGAGTTAGCACAGACCCCACCAGTTAAGGGCTTAGTCCCATTTTGGACACCAGCCACAAATGGGGTTCCCAGACAACTTTCACTTCTACCTGCTGCTGCTGCTAAGTTGCTTCAGTTGTGTCCGACTCTGTGTGACCCCATAGACGGCAGCCCACCAGGCTCCCCCGTCCCTGGGATTCTCCAGGCAAGAACACTGGAGTGGGTTACCATTTCCTTCTCCAATGTGTGAAAGTGAAAAGTGAAGTCGCTCAGTCGTGTCCGACTTAGCGACCCCATGGACTGCAGCCTACCAGGCTCCTCTGCCCATGGGATTTTCCAGGCAAGAGTGCTGGAGTGGGTTGCCATTGCCTTTGCCTCACTTCTGCCTAGCCAACTGTAAATATGGAGGTTCCCACAACCCCACTCAGGTTCAGTAATTTGCCAGAGCAACTCCCAGCTCAGGAAAGCTCTCTGCTTTCTATTACAGCTTTATTGTAAATAATACAACTCAGGAACAGCCAAATGGAAGAGATGCATAGGGAAGGTATGGGGGTAAGGAGGGCACAGGGCTTCCATGCTCTTTTCGAGTGCACCACCCTCCCAGCACATCAATGTGTTCCCAATCTGGAAGCATCATGGCATAGGCATGATTTACTGAATTTTAGGCCACTGGTACTTGAACTCAGTCTCCAGTCCATCTCTCCTCCCCAGAGGTCAGAGGTGGGACTGAAGGGTTCTATCCCTATAATCACATAGATTTTTCCTCTGGGAACCAGCCTCCATCCTGAAGCTGTCTAAATACCCCATCTTTAGTCACCTTATTAGAAAACAGAAGACACTCCTATCAGTGGAAATTCCAAGGAATTTAGCATGCCAGGAACCAGGAAAAAGGCCAAATCTATTTTTTTCTTAATCATGCCACGCCAGCATGTTGTATCACCATGTCTGGCACGTAATGTATTTGTTACTGAATGATGCAGTCTCCACTGTGTTAGTCTAAAGTTCTTTCTCTTTTCCTTCTGGGTTTTTGAAAGATTACTAAAATTTTTAAGCCCAAACTATACATGCCTTTAAGCTTCTCCTTCCCCTCTAGTCAGATAATCTAAAGAAGACAAATCCTGAGTGGCTTCTAGAACCCCAGGGCACTTCACACCTCTGATACCCAAAGCATAGGGAAACTCAAAGGAGAAACACAGATATTTTTTAGAGATGGAATCTGAACTGTTGACAAACAATCTGCTCTAGTCTCTTCAAGGTTGTACGCCTTTTTATCACCTTCACTACCAACAGATTCTGTGGCACTAAATAGACGTAGGAAGCTAGGGCTAGACCTTTGTGGGGTGGTAAGCCATTTTTGTTGATATAAGGTATTGTACAACATGCCACCAAAAGAACTTTATTTTCTTCTGGATAGTCTCCCAATGATACGAGTCACACCTTGTGCTTTTAAAATCCCAAGGTGACCAATATTTTACATGTCAGGGAAAACTGGATCTCTATCAGGAGAAAATCTGAAATCAGGGATGAAGAAAATGCAGAAGGGAGTAGGGATAGTCTAAATCCATTAACAGAAAAAAACAACAAAAAAAAAATCACTGAAAAACAAACAGATCCATTCAAGGCTGATATGCCTTGAAAATACGGTACAAAATTTCAGTTTAAATGAAGTTTGGGGAAAGCGCATTTCCATCTGATGGAAGGACATTTTCCATCCATCAGCAGACCTAGCTATTAAACTGATGGCCTGTAAGTTTTCTCTATAGCAATAGCCTTTTTAATATTAACATAAATGAGCCAAGCTCTACAACCAAACTTTGAAGTCTCAACCTAAACTGTTATCCAAAGGCTTGATCAGGTCCTGATCAAGAATATTTTTAACCTGCTCACACATTCCTGGCCCATCTTTCTGGGAGTGGGGTTCCTAAATTTCTTCAGCTGAGCGTGGTCTCTAGCCATTGCATTCTCTGCATATGTGATGTCTCCTTTGATCAACAGCACACAATATCATCATTTTAGGCACTGATCAGAAAATGCATCTAAGAACAGACTGGGCTTCCCAGGTGTCTGTAGCAGTAAAGATCCTGCCTGCCAATGCTGGAGACATAAGAGACACTGGTTCCATCCCTGGGTCATGAAGATCCCCTGGAGGAGGGCATGGCAACCCAGTCCAATATTCTTGCCTGGAGAATTCCATGGACAGAGGAGCCTAGCAGGCTACAGTCCATGGGGTCACAAAGACTCAGACGTGACTAAAGTGACTTGGCATGCACATGCAGGAGCTTGCTAGACACACCTGATAGCGGAAAGAAATGCCTAAGGCAGTTGTTCTAAACCCAGTTGATTGTTCTAAATGACCTAGGGCACAGGGAAGACGAGAATGGCCAGAGGCCCTTGGAAAGGAAGACAGTGAGAGAGAACAGAGTGGGGATCTAGGCCCACCCAAGTACATGGACTCATATCTGGAGCTGTCCTTTTTAAGACACATTAATCTACTCCCCCCCCGCACCCCCCCCCCCCCCCCCCCCCCCCGCTGACTCCATCATACAATGGAAGAGACAGACTAATTTTCCTTTTCCTATCTCTAAACAATACACTGGATTAGGTAGACTGAAATTACACAGGGAGCTTTTTCAAAATAAGTTACATGAGTAAGGTTCTCCTTAGCCACTCACCCCGCCATTCTGAGGAACCTCATGTGCTGGCACCCGATAAATTTTGCAAGAGCTCCCTAGGTTATTCTGACCTTCTTCTCTTCATCCTGCCCCACCCCCAGTTACAAATCCACTAAACACTAGTTCCCTATTACACTCAGTTACCAGAAAGAAATGTATTTGGGTCACATATCTTAACTTCCTGCTTACATACCTTAATGGCATTAATATTTAACAATACACACTTGACTTAGATCAAAAATGCCTGATAAGGGTTATCTACTTGAATTTTACATTGTTATGCCTTCTGGAAAATCAGTTTCAATCATCTCATAACCTTACTCAACATCCATTACATAAACCTTCACAAAATACCATGTCTGGAGGTTGCTCCTCCTCCACTGCTCAGCGTGAGGTGTTGCCCAGCGCACACTCTCTCCACCCTGGCCCAGCAGCAGTGACCTGGAGGTGGTTCCAGCTCCAGTAAAGGGATTCATTCAAAGCCCTGAGCATAGAGCCTGGGCATAGAGAAGATGATTGAATTTGGAGGAGGAGCCAAGATGGCGGAGGAGCAGGACGGGGAGAACACTTTCTCCCCCACAAATTCATCAAAAGACCATTTAAACGTCGAGTAAATTCCACAAAACAACTTCTGAATGCTGGCAGAGGACATCAGGCACCCAGAAAAGCAATCCAACTCTTCGAAAGGAGGTAGGAAAAAATATAAAGGACAAAAGGGGAGACAAAAGAGGGAGGGACGGAGTTCCATCCCGGGAAGGGAGTCTTGAAAAGAGAGAAGTTTCCAAACACCAGGAAACCTTCTCATTGCCGAATCTGTGCCGAGCTTTGGAAGCACAGAGGGCAACATAACAGGAAGAAAAAATAAATAAACAATTAAAACTCGAAGATTGCGAGTCCTACGGTAACTCCCCCAGCGGAGAAGCAGCGCAGACGCCTGCACGCGCCATTAGCAAGCGGGGGCTGGGCAGGGAGGCGCAGCGCGGGCTGCATCGCTTAGAGTAAGAATCTGGCCTGAATACCCTGAGCACTATCTGAGCGAAATAATTTGGGCTAGCAAACCAGACTGTGGGATATCTACCACGCGAAAAGCCAGCCCTAACCTAAGACCGCCAGGCCCGCGCACGGAACAAAGAATTGAACAGAGATAGCGGGCTGCAGACCTTCCCCCTCCGGTGACAGGCAGCCAGAGCCGGAAGGGGGCAATCGCAGCCCCAGAGAGACATTATCTATAAAACTGTAAGCAGGCTTCTTTGCTAACTAAAACTTTTTGGGGGTCTGGACGGTTAACATCTGCCTGAGAAGGTGCGCCGGTTTTACACCCAGATAACCGAGTGGCGGGGAGGCGATAAGTCGTAGCATTGGCGCTCGCCAAACACCTCATCACTTGAGCTGCTTGGACCTGGGAAGAGCACAAAACTCAGGCCCAACTGAGTCTGCGCCTCTGAGGACTACCCGAGTGCCTGAACCTGAGCGGCTTGGACCTGGGAGGTACATGCAACCCAGGGCCAGCCTCGGATTGTTCCCGGCGGAACAACCTAGAGCCCGAGCAGTGTGGGCTGGGAGGCTACACGCGCCGTGAGCGGGGGCACACCCAGTGTGGCTGAGGCACTGCGAGCGCACGCCAGTGTTATTTGTTTGCAGCATCCCTCCCTCCCTCCCCACAGCGCGACTGAACAAAGAGAAGAAATACAGCTCCACCCATCAGAACACCGACACAAGCTTCCCTAACCAGGAAACCTTGACAAGCCACCTGTACAAACCCACACACAGCGAGGAAAAGCCACAATAAAGAGAACAACACAAACTGTCAGAATACAGAAAGGACACTCCAAACTCATCAATTTAAATAAGATGAAGAGACAGAGGAATAGCCAGCAGATAAAGGAACAGGATAAATGCCCACCAAACCAAACAAAAGAGGAAGAGATAGGAAATCTACCTGATAAAGAATTCCGAATAATGATAGTGAAATTGATCCAAAATCTTGAAATTAAAATGGAATCACAGATAAATAGCTTGGAGACAAGGATTGAGAAGATGCAAGAAAGGTTTAACAAGGACCTAGAAGAAATAAAAAAGAGTCAATATATAATGAATAATGCAATAAATGAAATTAAAAACACTCTGGAGGCAACAAATAGTAGAATAACAGAGGCAGAAGATAGGATTAGTGAATTAGAAGATAGAATGGTAGAAATAAATGAATCAGAGAGAATAAAAGAAAAACGAATTAAAAGAAATGAGGACAATCTCAGAGACCTCCAGGACAATATTAAACGCTACAACATTCGAATCATAGGGGTTCCAGAAGAAGAAGACAAAAAGAAAGACCATGAGAAAATACTTGAGGAGATAATAGTTGAAAACTTCCCTAAACTGGGGAAGGAAATAATCACCCAAGTACAAGAAACCCAGAGAATCCCAAACAGGATAAACCCAAGGCGAAACACCCCAAGACACATATTAATCAAATTAACAAAGATCAAACACAAAGAACAAATATTAAAAGCAGCAAGGGAAAAACAACAAATAACACACAAGGGAATTCCCATAAGGATAACAGCTGATCTTTCAATAGAAACTCTTCAAGCCAGGAGGGAATGGCAAGACATACTTAAAATGATGAAAGAAAATAACCTACAGCCCAGATTATTGTACCCAGCAAGGATTTCATTCAAGTATGAAGGAGAAATCAAAAGCTTCTCAGACAAGCAAAAGCTGAGAGAATCTGCACCACCAAACCAGCTCTCCAACAAATACTAAAGGATATTCTCTAGACAGGAAACACAAAAATGGTGTATAAATTCGAACCCCAAACAATAAAGTAAATGGCAATGGGATCATACTTATCAGTAATTACCTTAAACATAAATGGGTTGAATGCCCCAACCAAAAGACAAAGACTGGCTGAATGGATACAAAAACAAGACCCTTATATATGTTGTCTACAGGAGACCCACCTCAAAACAGGGGACACATACAGACTGAAAGTGAAGGGCTGGAAAAAGATTTTCCATGCAAATAGGGACCAAAAGAAAGCAGGAGTAGCAATACTCATATCAGATAAAATAGACTTTAAAACAAAGGCTGTGAAAAGAGACAAAGAAGGTCACTACATAATGATCAAAGGATCAATCCAAGAAGAAGATATAACAATTATAAATATATATGCACCCAACATGGGAGCACCGCAGTATGTAAGACAAATGCTAACAAGTATGAAAGGAGAAATTAACAATAACACAATAATAGTGGGAGACTTTAATACCCCACTCACACCTATGGATAGATCAACTAAACAGAAAATTAACAAGGAAACACAAACTTTAAATGATACAATAGACCAGTTAGACCTAATTGATATCTATAGGACATTTCATCCCAAAACAATGAATTTCACCTTTTTCTCAAGCGCACATGGAACCTTCTCCAGGATAGATCACATCCTGGGCCATAAAGCTAGCCTTGGTAAATTCAAAAAAATAGAAATCATTCCAAGCATCTTTTCTGACCACAATGCAGTAAGATTAGATCTCAATTACAGGAGAAAAACTATTAAAAATTCCAACATATGGAGGATGAACAACACCCTGCTGAATAACCAACAAATCACAGAAGAAATCAAAAAAGAAATCAAAATTTGCATAGAAACGAATGAAAATGAAAACACAACAACCCAAAACCTGTGGGACACAGTAAAAGTAGTCCTAAGGGGAAAGTTTATAGCAATACAGGCACACCTCAAGAAACAAGAAAAAAGTCAAATAAATAACCTAACTCTACACCTAAAGCAACTAGAAAAGGAAGAAATGAAGAACCCCAGGGTTAGTAGAAGGAAAGAAATCTTAAAAATTAGAGCAGAAATAAATGCAAAAGAAACAAAAGAGACCATAGCAAAAATCAACAAAGCCAAAAGCTGGTTCTTTGAAAGGATAAATAAAATTGATAAACCATTAGCCAGACTCATCAAGAAACAAAGGGAGAAAAATCAAATCAATAAAATTAGAAACGAAAATGGAGAGATCACAACAGACAACACAGAAATACAAAGGATCATAAGAGACTATTATCAACAATTATATGCCAATAAAATGGACAACGAGGAAGAAATGGACAAATTCTTAGAAAAGTACAACTTTCCAAAACTCGACCAGGAAGAAATAGAAAACCTTAACAGACCCATCACAAGCACAGAAATTGAAACTGTAATCAAAAATCTTCCAGCAAACAAAAGCCCAGGTCCAGACGGCTTCACAGCTGAATTCTACCAAAAATTTAGAGAAGAGCTAACACCTATCCTGCTCAAACTCTTCCAGAAAATTGCAGAGAAAGGTAAACTTCCAAACTCATTCTATGAGGCCACCATCACCCTAATACCAAAACCTGACAAAGATGCCACAAAAAAGAAAACTAAAGGCCAATATCACTGATGAATATAGATGCAAAAATCCTAAACAAAATTCTAGCAATCAGAATCCAACAACACATTAAAAAGATCATACACCATGACCAAGTGGGCTTTATCCCAGGGATGCAAGGATTCTTCAATATCTGCAAATCAATCAATGTAATACACCACATTAACAAATTGAAAAACAAAAACCATATGATTATCTCAATAGATGCAGAGAAAGCCTTTGACAAAATTCAACACCCATTTATGATAAAAACTCTCCAGAAAGCAGGAATAGAAGGAACATACCTCAACATAATAAAAGCTATATATGACAAACCCACAGCAAACATTATTCTCAATGGTGAAAAATTGAAAGCATTTCCTCTAAAGTCAGGAACAAGACAAGGGTGCCCACTTTCACCATTACTATTCAACATAGTTTTGGAAGTTTTGGCCACAGCAATCAGAGCAGAAAAAGAAATAAAAGGAATCCAAATTGGAAAAGAAGAAGTAAAACTCTCACTATTTGCAGATGACATGATCCTCTACATAGAAAACCCTAAAGACTCCACCAGAAAATTACTAGAACTAATCAATGATTATAGTAAAGTTGCAGGATATAAAATCAACACACAGAAATCCCTTGCATTCCTATACACTAATAATGAGAAAACAGAAAGAGAAATTAAGGAAACAATTCCATTCACCATTGCAACGAAAAGAATAAAGTACTTAGGAATATATCTACCTAAAGAAACTAAAGACCTACATATAGAAAACTATAAAACACTGGTGAAAGAAATCAAAGAGGACATTAATAGATGGAGAAATATACCATGTTCATGGATTGGAAGAATCAATATAGTGAAAATGAGTATACTACCCAAAGCAATTTATAGATTCAATGCAATCCCTATCAAGCTACCAACAGTATTCTTCACAGAGCTAGAACAAATAATTTCACAATTTGTATGGAAATACAAAAAACCTCGAATAGCCAAAGCAATCTTGAGAAAGAAAAATGGAACTGGAGGAATCAACCTACCTGACTTCAGGCTCTACTATAAAGCCACAGTTATCAAGACAGTATGGTACTGGCACAAAGACAGAAATATAGATCAATGGAACAAAATAGAAAGCCCAGAGATAAATCCAGGCACATATGGACACCTTATCTTTGACAAAGGAGGCAAGAATATACAATGGATTAAAGACAATCTCTTTAACAAGTGGTGCTGGGAAATCTGGTCAACCACTTGTAAAAGAATGAAATTAGAACACTTTCTAACACCATATACAAAAATAAACTCAAAATGGATTAAAGATCTCAACGTAAAACCAGAAACTATAAAACTCCTAGAGGAGAACATAGGCAAAACACTCTCTGACATACATCACAGCAGGATCCTCTATGACCCACCTCCCAGAATATTGGAAATAAAAGCAAAAATAAACAAATGGGACCTAATTAAACTTAAAAGCTTCTGCACATCAAAGGAAACTATAAGCAAGGTGAAAAGACAGCCTTCAGAATGGGAGAAAATAATAGCAAATGAAGCAACCGACAAACAACTAATCTCAAAAATATACAAGCAACTCCTACAGCTCAACTCCAGAAAAATAAATGACCCAATCAAAAAATGGGCCAAAGATCTAAATAGACATTTCTCCAAAGAAGACATACAGATGGCTAACAAACACATGAAAAGATGCTCAACATCACTCATTATCAGAGAAATGCAAATCAAAACCACTATGAGATACCATTTCACACCAGTCAGAATGGCTGCGATCCAAAAGTCTACAAATAATAAATGCTGGAGAGGGTGTGGAGAAAAGGGAACCCTCTTACACTGTTGGTGGGAATGCAAACTAGTACAGCCACTATGGAGAACAGTGTGGAGATTCCTTAAAAAACTGGAAATAGAACTGCCTTATGATCCAGCAATCCCACTGCTGGGCATACACACTGAGGAAACCAGAAGGGAAAGAGACACGTGTACCCCAATGTTCATCGCAGCACTGTTTATAATAGCCAGGACATGGAAGCAACCTAGATGTCCATCAGCAGATGAATGGATAAGAAAGCTGTGGTACATACACACATTGGACTATTACTCAGCCATTAAAAAGAATACATTTGAATCAGTTCTAATGAGGTGGATGAAACTGGAGCCTATTATACAGAGTGAAGTAAGCCAGAAGGAAAAACACCAATACAGTATACTAACGCATATATATGGAATTTAGAAAGATGGTAACGATAACCCTGTATACGAGACAGCAAAAGAGACACTGATGTATAGAACAGGCTTATGGACTCTGTGGGAGAGGGAGAGGGTGGGAAGATTTGGGAGAATGGCATTGAAACATGTGAAATGTCATGTATGAAACGAGATGCCAGTCCAGGTTCAATGCACGATGCTGGATGCTTGGGGCTGGTGCACTGGAACGACCCAGAGGGATGGTATGGGGAGGGAGGACGGAATTAAAAAAAAAAGAGAAAAGTAAAAAAAAAAAAAAAATACCATGTCTGACAAGAGATGGTCCCCCTAGCAGAACATGTCTATGTCTTTCTAACAAACAGGGATAATGAGGTATTGCAAAGCATCTGCCCTGGTGCCTCAGCTGCTAGAAAACAAGCCTTTTCTTTTTTTAAGTAGTAACTAATACTGGTGAGGATCCCTAGAAATGGCTTGTAAGACAATGTTATTGATAGAATTTTCTGTGATGTTATAAGTGTGCTACATCTACCCTGTCCAATTCTACAGTTAATAGGTACATGTGACTTGTGAGCACTTTAAATTGTGACTAGTGTGACTGAGGAGTGAATTTTAAATATTATTTAATTTTAATTAATCTGAAGCAAAGAGCCGACTCACTGGGAAAGACCCTGATGCTGGGAAAGATTCAAGGCAAGAGGAGAAGAGGATGGCAGAGGATGAATGGTTGGATGGCATCACCAACTCAAAGGATATGAGTTTAAGCAAGCTCCAGAAGATAGTGAAGGACAGGGAAGGGTGGCATGCTGCAGTCCATGGGGTCACAAAGAGTTGGAAACAACTGAGCAACTGAACAACAATGATATAAATTTAAATAACTGCATGTGGCTACTGCCTATATGGAGCCACATGGTTCCAAGGCCACTTTTTATATTTAAGTAGGATGACAGAAGAAAAAGAAAAGCAAAAAGGCAAAATGGTGTTTGAGGAGGCCTTACAAATAGCTGAGAAAAGAAAAGAATCTAAAGGCAAAGCAGCAAAGATATACCCATTGAATGCAGAGTTCCAAAGAAAAGCAAGGAGAGATAAGAAAGCCTTCCTCAGTGACCAGTGCAAAGAATAGAGGAAAACAATAAAATGGGAATGACTAGATATCTCTCCAAGAAAGTTAGGGATACCAAAGGAACATTTCATGCAAAGATAGGCACAATAAAGGACAGAAATGGTATGGACCTAACAGAAGCAGAAGATATTAAGAAGACGTGGCAAGAATACACAGAAGAACTGTACAAAAAAGATCTTAATGGCCCAGATAATCACAATGATGTGATGACTCACCTAGAGCCAGACATCCTGAAATGCAAAGTCTAGGGCCTTAGGAATCATTACTATACACAAATCTAATGGAGGTGATGGAATTCCAGCTGAGCTAGTTCAAATCCTAAAAGATGATGCAGTTAAAGTGCTGCACTCAATATCCAGCAAATTTGGAAAACTCAGCATTGGTCACAGGACTGTAAAAGGTGTCAGTTTTCATTTAAATCCCAAAGAAAGGCAATGCCAAAGAATGTCCAAACAGCCGAACAACCGCACAATAACACTTATCTCACATGCTAGCAAAGTAATACTCAAAATTCTCCAAGTGAGGCTTCAATTGTATGTAAACCAAGAACTTCCAGATGTACGAACTGGTTTTAGAAAAGGCAGAGGAACCAGAGATCAAATTGCCAACATTTGTTGGATCATAGTAAAACCAAAAGAGTTCCTGAAAAATATCTACTTCTTTATTGCCTATGCCAAAGCCTTTGACTGTGTGGATCACAACAAACTGTGGAAAATTCTGAAAGAGATGGTAATTCCAGATCACTTTACCTGCCTCCTGAGCAATCTATATGCAGGTCAAGAAGCAACAGTTGGAACCGGACATGGAACAATGGACTGGTTCCAAATTGGGAAAGAAGTATGTCAAGGCTGTATATTGTCACCCTATTTAACTTTTATGCAGAATATATCATGTGAAATACCAGGTTGGATGAAGCACAAGCTGGAATCAAGACTGCAGGGAGAAATATAAATAACCTCAGATATGCAGATGACACCACTCTCTTGGCAGAAAGCAAAGAGGAACTAAAGAGCCTCTTGATGAAAGTGAAAGAGGAGAGTGAAAAAGTTGGCTTAAAACTCAACATTCAAAAAACAAAGATCATGGTATCTAGTCACATCACTTCATGGCATATAGATGGGGAAACAATGGAAACAGTGACAGACTTTATTTTCTTGGGCTCCAAAATCACTGCAGATGGTGACTGTAGCCATGGAATTAAAAGATGCTTGCCCCTTGGAAGAAATGCTAAGACAAACCTAGACAGCATATTAAAAAGCAGAAACATTATTTTGTTGATAAAGGTCCATCTAGTCAAAGCTATGATTTTTCCAGTAGTCATGTATGGATGTAATAGCTGGGCCATAAAGAAAGCTGAGCACCAAAGAATTGATGCTTTTGAACTGTAGTGTTGGAGAAGACTCTTGAGAGTCCCTTGGACTGCCAGGAGATCAAATCAGTTAATCCCAAAGGAAATCAGTCCTGAATATTCATTGGAAGGACTGATGCTGAATCTGAAGCTCCAATACTTTGGCCCCCTGATGCGAAGAGCTGACTCATTGGAAAAGACCCTGATGCTGGGAAAGATTGAAGGCAGGAGGAGAAGGGGATGACAGAGGATTAGATGGTCGGATGGCATCACTAGCTCAATGGACATGAGTTTGAGCAAGCCCTGGGAGTTGGTGAAGGGAAGCCTGGTGTGCTGCAGTCCACGGGGTCACAAAGTGTCAGACATGACTGAGTGACTGAACTGAACAGAAGATGACACAAAAATCTTACAGTAGTTTCAACTTTGGTACAAATGCTATGTGTTAACTGTAAGCATCCTCAGCTTTTAGTAATATTATTCAAAAGGATTTCCAGGGTTGACTACAGGAACTTGCCTGCTCTCAACAGAAAGCAAGGTCAGGTCATATGCCTGATGCAGCCTGATCAAACTGTAAGTGCCTTCACACCTGGGCTCTTATTATTGGAACTGCTGGGACCCAATGGCAGAAGAGCGGACCTTCCTCTGAGCGGGACCACTGTAACCCCTCTGAATGGACAGTGTGGACATTTACTCTCCCCTCAGCTCAGACCCCTCCACTGTTCTAACCTCACGTGGTAAAGAGAAGGCAGGAGTTTGGTCTTGAGGCTTTCTTAATTCACACCTGGAAAGTGTGTTCTCTTTCTGATGAAAGATCCAATGGGTTTGCAGGGTGTCTCAACCTCAGCACAGTGACATTTTGAGCCCTGTGCTTCTGTGTTATGGGGACTGTCCTGTGTGTCTGAAGATGTTTAGGAGCATCCCTGGTCTCTACCCACTAGATGCCAGTAGCATCCCCCCAACCTTCCCAGTAGTGCCCACCCAATATTTCTACAGACATTGTCAAATATCCCCTGGAGGGCAAAAATCTCCCCTGGTTGAGAGCCACCAATCTAGGCAGTAAGTTCTTAGACTATGGGCTACTTAATAAAGAAGGCCAACTTTAGTTTTTTGTTCAGTTTTTAAAATCTCCAGTACCTGGCAGATGCCTGATACTGTGATAAACACTAGAGCATTGCTTGGATGCATGAATAAAAAGCCAACATTATTTTTTAGCTTTGTAAATATCTCCCCCAGTGCTTAGAAACTCAATCAACAAGTATTTTCTGGCTCATTAATATTCTTAAAGGTTTAAAAAATAGGAATTTCTATGAATGACTATTTTTGAGGAAGAAAAATGATGGCAAAAATACATCTCTCTTCATAACTTAATGTATATGAAGCAATTTCCTGGCTTGTTACGATTTTTAGTAAATCAAGTAAGTCTGAAAATATAGTCTCACCAGTTCTAAATTAAGTATCATAATTTAGGGGTCGCATAGAGTCAGACATGACTGAAGCGACTAACAGCAGCAGATATGCAGATGACACCACCCTTACGGCAGAAAGTGAAGAGGAACTAAAGAGCTTCTTGATAAAAGTGAAAGAGGAGAGTGAAAAAGTTGGCTTAAAGCTCAACATTCAGAAAACTAAGATCATGGCATCTGGTCTATTTGCCTCGTGGCAAATAGATGGGGAAACAGTGGCAGACTTTATTTTGGGGGGGTCCAAAATCACTGCAGATGGTGACTACAGCCATGAAATTAAAAGACGCTTGTTCCTTGGAAGAAAAGTTATGACTAAACTAGACAGCATATTAAAAAGCAGAGACATTACTTTGCCAACAAAGGTCCGTCTAGTCAAGGCTATGGTTTTTCCAGTAGTCATGTATGGATGTGAGAGTTGGACTGCGAAGAAAGCTGAGTGCCAAAGAATTGATGCTTTTGAACTGTGGGGTTGGAGAAGACTCTTGAGAGTCCCTTGGACTGACTGCCAGGAGATCCAACCAGTCCATCCTAAAGGAAATCAGTCCTGAATATTCATTGGAAGGATTGATGTTGAAGCTGAAACTCCAATATTTTGGCCACCTGATGCAAAGAACTGACTCATTTGAAAAGACCTTGATGCTGGGAAAGATTGAAGGTGGGAGGAGAAGGGGATGATGGAGGATGAGATGATTGGATGTCATCACTGACTCAGTGGACACGAGTTTGAGTAAACTCCAGGAGTTGGTGATGGACAGGGAGGCCTGGCATGCTGCAGTCCATGGGGTTGCAAAGAGTCAGACACAACTGAGTGACTAAACTGATTACCCTGGTACCAAAACCAGACAAAGACAACACAAAGAAATAAAACTACAGGCCAAAATCACTGATGAACATAGTTGCAAAAATCCTCAAAAAATTTTAGCAGACAGAATTCAGCAACACATCAAAAAGCTCATACACCAGGATTAAGTTCAATTTATTCCAGAAATATGAGGATTCTTCAATATATGCAAATCAATCAATGTGATACACCATATTAGCAAATTAAAATATAAAAACCATATGATAATCTCAATAGATGCAGAAAAAGCTTTTGACAAAATTCAGCACCCATTTATGATTAAAACTCTACAAAAAATGGGCATAGAAGGAACCTACCTCAACATAGTAAAGCCCATATACAATAAGCCTACAGCAAACATTATTTTCAATGGTGAAAAACTGAAAACATTCCCCCTAAGATCAGGAACAAGACAAGAGTGTCCACTCTCACCACTATTATTCAACATAGTACTGGAAGTCCTAGCTACAGCAATCAGAGAAGAAAATGAATTAAAAGGAATCCAGATCGGAAAAGAAGTAAAGCTCCTACTGTTTGCAGATGACATGATACTCTACATAGAAAACCCTAAAGATAGTATCATAAAATTACTAGAGCTAATCAGTGAATTTAGCAAAGTTGCAGGATACAAAATCAATACACAGGAATCACTTGCATTTCTATATACTAACAATGAAAAATCAGAAAGAGAAATTAAGGAATCAATCCCATTCACCACTGCAACAAAAAAAATTAAATAATGAGGAATAAACTTACCTAAGGAGACAAAAGAACTGTACACAGAAAATTATAAGATGCTGATGAAAGAAATCAAAGATGACATAAACAGATGGAGAGAGATTCCATGTTCCTGGGTAGGAAGAATCAATATTGTGAAAATGACTATACTACCAAACACAATCTACAGATTCAATGTGATCCCTATCAAATTACCATTGTCATTTTTCACAGAACTAAAACAAAAAATTTCACAATTCGTATGGAAACACAAAGACCCCGAATAGCCAAAGCAGTCTTGAGAAAGAAGAATGGAGCTGGAGGAATCAACTTTCCTGACTTCAGGTTATACTACAAAGTCTCAATCATGCAGACAGTATGGTACTGGCACAAAAACAGAAATATAGACCAAAGGAACAAGATAGAAAGCCCAGAAATAAGCCCATGCACCTATGGGTACCTTATTTTTTGCAAAGGAGGCAAGAATATACAATAGGGCAAAGACAGCCTCTTCAATAAATGGTGCTGGGAAAACTGGACAGCCACATGTAAAAGAATGAAATTAGAACACTTCCTAACACCATACACAAAGATAAACTCAAAATGGATTAAAGACCTAAATGTAAGACCAGAAACTATAAAACTCTTAGAGGAAAACATAGGCAGAATATTCGATGACATAAGTCAAAGCAAGATCCTTTATGACCCACCTCCTAGAGTAACAAAAATAAAAACAAAAGTAAACAAGTGGGAAATGATTAAACTTAAAAGCTTTTGCATAGCAAAGGAAACTGTAAGTAAGGTGAAAAGACAACTCTCAGGACGGGAGAAAATACTAGCAAATGAAACAACTGACAGAGGATTAATTTCCAACGTATACAAGCAGCTCATACAGTTTAAAACCAGAAAAACAAAAAACCCAATTAAAAAGTGGGAAAAAGACTTAAACAGATACTTCTCCAAAGAAGACATACAGATGGCTAACAAACACATGAAAAGATGCTCAACATCATTCATTATTAGGGAAATGCAAATCAAAACTACAATGAGATATCACTTCACACTGGTCAGAATGGCCAACATCAAAAAGTCTACAAACCATAAATGCTGGAGAGGATGTGGAGAAAAGGGAATGCTCTTTTGGTGGGAATGTAAATTGATACAGCCAGTATGGAAAACAGTATGGAGAGTTCTTAAAAAACTAGGACTAAAACCACCATATGACCCAGCAATCCCACTTCTAGGCATATACCCTGAGGAAACCAAAATTGAAAAAGACACATGTATCCCATTGTTCATTGTAGCGCTATTTACAATAGCTAGAACATGGAAGCAACCTAGATGTCCATCGAAAGATGAATGGATAAGAAGTTGTGGCATATATACACAATGAAATATTATTACTCAACCATAAAAAGGAACACATGTGAGTTCTGATGAGGTGGATGAACCTAGAACCTATTATACACAGTGAAGTCAGTCAGAAAGAGAAAGAGGAAGATAAATACCATATTCTAATGCATATATAAGAAATCTAGAAAAATGGTACTTAAGAACTTATTTACAGGATAGCAGTGGAGAAACAGACATAGAGAATAGGATTATGGACATGAGGAGAGGAGAGGAGAGGAGAGGAGAGGGTGAGATGTATGGGAAAAGTAATGTGGAAACTCTCATTAGCGTATGCAAAATAGATAGCCAATGAGAATGTACTGTATGGCTCAGAAAACTCAAACTGGGACTCTGTATCAATCTAGAGGGGTGGGATTGGGCAGGAGATGAGAAAGAGATTCAAAAGGGAGAGGATATATGTATACTTATGCTGATCATGTTGAGGTTTGACATAAAACAACGAATTCTGTAAAGCAATTATCATTCAATAAAAAAATAGATTAAAAAAAAAACTTTAAAAAAATCCCTCAAATTTGCTTTTTGTCTAACATCATTCTTATAGTCTAAAATAAATATAAAATAAACAGCAAGTAGTAAGTCATTAGCAAAAAAACAAAATGAGAAATGCACATTAAAATGATGTATAATATAATGTACAACACATTTATTTAAGAATGTATTCCAATATCAAGCGGCACAGCTCAACAATGTAAAAACCGCAATTACTTTTGCACCACCCCCACTATAAACCAAGAGTAGGAAACTCTGCTGTAGGAAAGGAGCCTATGGAATTTACAGTAGTGGGTGCAAAGCAATTTAGGAGTAATTAAAGGTATTCTAAGGCTTCCCCATGTGGCACAGTGGTTAAGAATTTGCCTGCCAATGCAGGAGATGCAGGTTCAATCCCTGGGTCAGGAAGATCCCCTGGAGTGGAAAATGGCAACCCATTCCAGTATTCTTGCCTGGGAAATCCCATGGACAGAAGAGCCTGGTGGGCTACAGCCCATGGGGGTCACAAGAGTAGGACACAGCTGAGCATACATGCGCACATTTGATCTATGCTTAAAACTGGTACACTCTCAATTCTACCACATTTTAGTGGCCAAAACAAGTCACAAGCCTAGATTCAAGGTGTGGAGAAATAGTCTCCACCTGCTAATGGAATGAATCACAAAGTCACATACAAGATATAGGAAAGGAAATCAGCTATTTTGGCATCAATCTTCCATACCTCCCTTTTTCAGGTTCTTAAAACATGAATTAATAAGCAGAGGTCACTTGATAAATACATAACTAAATCTAACTGGATAGTGTTCAGGGGTTATTTCAATCAAGCTCCAAAGAACTTGATCAGTTGCTCCAAACCCAGAATGTATCAGAACACCAGACTGCCCTTTTCCCTCTCCTGCCCCACCACAACCCTCAAACGTCTATCTGGAGATTACCTCTCAGACTGGACTTTTTCTGCAGATGCCTGCCATTAAGCCCTCCCATTCTGCACTGCTTTTCACTGGTTTCACTCTTCTGGTGACACCTGCTTCCACATAATGGATTTATTTTCTATAGTCTCTACCTTAATTACTATGTTAGGTGTTTAGTCAATAAAAATTTAATTCTGCTAAAGTTGACGCAGGGAAAGATAGAGGAAAACATTCTCTCTTCATCTCCCACCTCTTCCTCAGGGGTATCAATACAACAGCACTCTGAAATCTGGAAGAAGAATCATTTACTTTTTGCTTTCATTAGCTATTGCTATAATAATTGGGAATTTCTGGCCCTGTTGGTTCATAATTCAGTGGTAGAGCCCAGATGTCTGTGGACCACAGGTTTCCTGTAACAGCAGGAATGATTCCTCAGCTCTTTCAGAACTGAAACCTAGATATTGTGCAGAAATTCAAGGAGCCCAAACCCTGTTAGAGTAAATTAGCATTTAGGTATCTGACACGCTTTGGAATGAGTCTTTCCATAGAAACTCGTTTTCTAGGCCGCGATTCCATTACACAGTGCCCTTCTTAGGAGAGCCCGAGGGAGAAATTTCTCTCTGATCTCAGGATGGGAAATAGTTGGGCTGCTTCTTAGTACTTGAGTGGTTTTGTGGTGGCTGTTACTACAGATAATGTGGATTGTGAGGGCATCTCCTTAGTGTGGTGCCGAATCTGAGACCCATCTCTAATAAATCTATGGGACTTCAGGTGTGAATTTTGGATATTAACCCCACACCTGAATTTGCCTTATCTTGTCTATATACTCGCCATTCCACTTCCCTCATTGAATTATTTTTATAGGATTTTTGTCCTATTTGAGATACTTACATAAGCAGATTAAGTGCTCTTCAGAGCTTCAGAGAATAAATAAGCAAACAAATAAGTGCCAATTTCTCAAGAAATGTATATAATTTTAGACACTTTTAACAATTCAATTGTGTCTATTTTGCTAGAACTCTTCTTTTTCCATTTCAGACACTCTGGCTAAGTTAATCATACTTCTCCAAGGTTCATTATTATCTTTGGCTTCAAAAATCTGCTCATCTTTTTTTTCTTTTTCTCCCTATCCTACTGCTATTCCTTACCTGTCCCAAGGCAACCATTTCAATGTGCTCTATGCATGCCCTTTTGTTAGTATGTGTCCTTATAAAACAGTTTTGTATATGTAGATCTTAACGGTGTATAAATATTGTTGTTGTCAAAGTCAATCTCTTTCTTTTTTCATCCAGCACTATGTTTTTAAGGTTCGTATATTTTACTCTGGGTACATTTAGTCTGTTACTTCTCTCTGGGGAATAGCATAAACCGAACACTTCCTGCCTGTTATTCTCCAAAACTGCCTCCAATCCCCTACTGCCATAAAAACACTGTGAAGACAATCCTCATACACGGGGTGAACGCTTTTGAGAAACAAGTGTGCTCGTCATAATTCACCAGGACAGCACATGTACACTATAACTGTCCCAGACAAGCTAAAATGCCTTGCCACCTTACTCATACAGGACCTTCATAAACTCTGTTAGAAGCCGTCCTTGATATGCACCCAGGAGTGGATTTGCTGGGTCAGCAAGTATACCTCAACCTAATTTGTTATCACCATCAGAGTCCTCTGCAGAATTTCTACACCAGTCGATCGTCCCATTAGCAGTGCATAAGGGTTCCTATGGTCCCACATCCCTGCCAACACTTGGCATTATCCTAAATTTGCCAGTCTAGTACAAGAAAACTGATGTCTCCATTTATCTTGCATTTTTCTGTCAACGAACGAGTTTGGATGGGCTTCCTTGGTGGCTCAGCAGTAAAGAACCCACCTGCAATGCAGGAGATGCAAGAGATGTGGGTTCAATCCCTGGGTCAGAAAGATCCCCTGGAGGAGAAAATGGCAACCCACACCAGTATTCT
This sequence comes from Bos indicus, assembly GCF_029378745.1. Taxonomy (NCBI): domain Eukaryota; kingdom Metazoa; phylum Chordata; class Mammalia; order Artiodactyla; family Bovidae; genus Bos; species Bos indicus. The sequence continues at coordinate 41,921,515 of NC_091767.1, read as the reverse complement.
TGCTGGGACAATCCCATGGCCAGAGGAACCCGGCAGACTACAATCCGTGGGGTCTCAGAGAGTCAGACACGACTGAGCAACTAAACAATGAGTTTGAGCGTTTCTTAATATTCTTGGCTTTTTGTATTTTTTCCTTTCTGTGAATTTTGACTCTCATATATTTGCCCATTTTCCAATGATGTATCTTTTTTGTTGATTTGCAACAGATAGAAATTTTTCTAAAGTGAGCACACATTTCTTTGTCTCTGTAGCACATAACCTAGCACTGCTATCCTTTTCTGGCAGAACTAGAGTCACACAATGACAAGGATAAGTAACAGTGCAGGGATCATAAGATGCTATAGAATCTAGTTCAGTTCAGTTCAGTTGCTCAGTCGTGTCCGACTCTTTGTGACATGAATCGCAGCACGCCAGGCCTCCCTGTCCATCACCAACTCCCGGAGTACACTCAGACTCACATCCATCGAGTCAGTGATGCCATCCAGCCATCTCATGCTCTGTCGTCCCCTTCTCCTCTTGCCCCCAATCCCTCCCAGCATCAGAGTCTTTTCCAATGAGTCAACTCTTCACGTGAGGTGGCCAAAGTACTGGAGTTTCAGCTTTAGCATCATTCCTTCCAAAGAAATCCCAGGGCTGATCTGTTACATGGGTACAAACCAATTGTTATGGACTGAATCAAGTCCTCCAAAATGCATATTTTGAGATGTATTTGGAGATGTAGCCTTTAAGAAGGTTCAGTTCAGTTCAGTCGTTCAGTCATGTCTGACTCTTTGTGACCCCATGGACTGCAGCACGCCAGGCTTCCCTGTCCATCACCAACTCCCCGAGTTCACTCAAACTCATGTCCATTGAGTCGGTGATGCCATCCAACCTTCTCATCCTCTGTCCTCCCCTTCTCCTCTCACCTTCAATCATTCCCAGAATCAGGGTCTTTTCCAATGAGTTAGTTCTTTGCATCAAGTGGCCAAAGTATTAGAGTTCCAGCTTTAGCATCAGTCCTTCCAATGAATATTCAATGATTTCCTTTAGTATGGACTGGTTGGATCGCCAAGGTAAATGAGGTCATAAATGTGGGGGTCCTACTCCAATGTGGCTTGTGACCCTATAAAACTAGAAAGATACACCAAGCAGGAAGGGCACACACAGAAAAAGGTCAGGTGATGATACAGCAAGAAGGTAGTCGTTTGTACACCAAGGCAAGAGGCTTCAGGAGAAATCAAACCTGACAACACCTTGATCTCAGATTTCTAGCTTTCAGAACTGCAAGAAAATAAATTTCTGTTAACTAAGCTAACCAGTCTGTGGTATTTTGTTATGGCAGCCCTCACAGACAAACATGCCAATCAACATGTAGGAAACATCTTTAGATTGAGTCATTTGCATCTAATTACTTTCTCTTATGATGCCCAGCTGTGTGATGTACCAGACAGTATAACCTGGCTGTCTTTCCAGAACATTATTTACTGAGTCAACTGATAAAGTAGTCATATTCCAGATGATTTCTTCAGACTCTAGAAAAAACCTTTTTTTCTTACTGTAGGTATCAATGTCATCTGTCTTAGCAGCATCTTCCAAAGCAGCACAAACAATAGATTGTGGATCCTGCCAGCTGACTGTCCACTCTCTTTTATATAACTCACCTTGCTTACTCAAGGGTTTGAGGGAGGATTATCTCATCATTTAAGAGTACAAATAGAATTTCAGTAGAAGGGGTTTGCTTAAAAACCTATTAATTCTTTATCCTCCAAGGAAAATAACACTTCTGAAGACATAGTACCAGAAAAAGGATGGATTTCACATAACACCAATCACATTGGCAATCGTATAGAGTATCATGTTGAGAAAAATGCAAAGGTAAGTATAAACTCGGTAGATAAAAATGCCATGATGGATAAGCAAGGTCTGCCACAGCCCTGGGTGTCAGGTAGGGTAGGCCGTATGTTTGTCATCTCTGTCTGTGTAGATCTTCACTTCATTTTTAATGTTTGTGTGCTTAATTGCTCAGTCATGTCCAACTCTTTGTGAGCCCATGAACTGTAGCCTGCCAGGCTCCTCCATCCATGGGGATTCTCCAGGCAAGAATATTGGAGTGGGTTGTCATTCCCTCCTCCAGGGGATCCTCCCAACCCAGGGATGGAACCCAGGTCTCCTGCATTGCAGGCAGATTCTTTACCATCTGAGTCACCAGGGAAGCCCTTTAAATGCTTGGCTATGAAAAAAAAAAAAAAAAAAAAAGATTTCTGATGAAGACATCCTTCAAAATTTCATCTTGAATATTATGAATCTGAAAATTCAGGATATTATTTATAAGATGAAGAAAACCAGGGACTTCTCTGGATGGTCCAGTTGCTAAGAATCCACCTTGCAGTGCAGGGGATGTGGGTTCCATTCCTGGTTGGGAACTAAGCTCCTCCATGCTGCAGAGAAACTAAGCCTGTGTGTCACAAGTACTGAAGCCCACGCACTCCACAGCCCACATGCCACGACTAAGACCCAACACAGCCAACTACATAAACAAATGAATGTTTAAACGATGAAGAAAACTACTTTGGGATATCTCCTCTCAACTCATGTTCTTTTCTGGAAAATACTCAGTTAATAGCAGAGTCAATGACAATGGCAGCCTTGAGCACTTCATATCTATTACCTTAATTAAACTACACAGAATCCCCATTTTACAACCAAGGCCACTGAGGCCCAAAGAGGTGAAGCAACTTTTCAAAGTCTTGGAGCTATTAAGTGGGGATTCAAACCCAGAAGTCTGATCACTTTTAAATGCTAGGCCATTTCAATCCCTCACAAAAGATGGTGAACACCTTAATAGGAATTAATGCTATTTGTCACAATGAGCTGACAATAAACAAGGCTTCTTATCTCTAGGTGAACTCATGGTACTAATGTAAAAATTAAAAAGTATGGAACTAATTAGGAAGAAAATGCTGTTTATCCATCCATGTGTGTCTGGAGTATTTGTGATATGCCATGCCCTGTGGTGAGCTTTATACAGATCATCCCATTTAATCCTCTAAACCATCCTATTTAGTGGTTATCCCCACTTTACAGATGAGGAAATGAAGGCAAAGACGTGAAATGACTTGCTTCCAAATCACACAACTGACAAATGATGAAGCTAGGATCCCAGTCTACGTTGTCTGACTTCAGGAGCTCAGCCTCAAAACCACTCTTTACCCATAATCCCAAATTTACAGTTTTCCTAGGTGGGCCTCCAGGTTAGATACAGGTCAAAATCTTAAGCTCATTTAAATTGCTTACCTCTTTGGGCACTTGGAAACACCAAAACTTACTGTGTGACACTTGGAGTACTTTATAAAAATTAATCAGTTATGTCATCTCTAGGAAACTGTTCAGGATATAGACTGTGTTCATAAATCAGGTATTTCTCCCCCAAGAAAAGTCAACGAATTCTTTTTCAGCTACATAGTTTCCTTTAAAAAAAAAAAAAAAAAAAAACCAACTTATTCTCCAGCATGATATCCTCTGATTCACCAAGGTGCTCAACATTTGTGTTATTCTTAAAAATCTTTTGCTTCCATAATTTACAGTGGCCCAAAGATACTAGAAGGATCTATACTTTACCCAACTGTGGAAAGTCTGTCGTGGGTCCTATAGGATGGTTTCAGGGACAATGCTATTATTTTGTTGCTTATGTGTATGTTATTGGCAATGTGTATAATCTCAAACATCGTGGTCAGATCCTCCAAATCTGTAGGGAGTTGACTACAAATCTGTAGGCAAGTTGCCATGATAAACTCCACTAGAAATTATTTATAAACTCTAATTTATCACCATGTTTCAGCCTTCTGCAGAGCTGACTTCTATCTTGCTGGACTGTTCCCTATCAGACTTCAAATGTCCAAGTCACCAGACCTTCTGGAGAACACCCCTGAATTTCTAATGAATGTCTTGTGACTCCACAGTTCATAGAACTTGGTCCAACTTTTCACTGAATGATGTCCTCCATCACCACCACCACTGGAGAGCTGACTTCTGGTCCTCTAGAGCAGCATACTCCCTTAAACTTCAGATGCTTACAAGAGTTTCTCTTTTCCCCACTGTGGTATTGCTGTATCATTCTCTCCCCCTCTCTTCACCACTGTATGTCTTTTTCACTGTTAGTACCATGTCTGGTGCTTATACCCTTCAATGCCACTCTGCTTTCTCTACCCTCCCACTCATAGAGTTTCACTGTATCTTTTGACTTCTATCTTCTCCCCACAAATTGCTTCTCTCAAGCTCCCTGGCTTTGGGCCGAGCTGAGAATCCATGGGAGCTGCTCTCTTTCAGTTTGGCCCTACTGAGTGGCTGACCTCACACTCCCCACTTAGAGAAACTCCCTGGAATTACCTGGCAAAGCTGTTTATGTGTATGTGTGTGTTTTTCTGGGGAGACACACTGTGGCAGACCCTATGGACTTCATACCCCTACACAATCCACAATTCCCCATGCCCTTGACCTCCTTTGTCAAAAAGGCTAAGAAGCTCAATTTTTCAATTTCTCAACTTTCTCATTTGACCAATGATAAGGAAAACATGCCTTTCTGAACAAACAGCAAAGCCTCACTAGGAGAAAGTCACTTACTCTTATTCTTTCCCATTATTCCTGCCTGGAATGTGGATGTAAAGGTTAGATGTGCAGCAGCCACCTTGCAAATGTGAGGCTGCAAGCCAGAAGGCAAAGGCCTGCATGGAAGACAGAGGGTAGAAAGTTGGACAGCACTTCAGTCCCTGATGGCATCCCTGAGCCATCATCCCAGCTCTGAATTGTCTCCTCCAGACTCATATTTGTTATGAATTATACACACACATACAATTTTTAAAAGGAGAGATGTAAGTATAAATGTGAATTCTGAAATTTTCTTCATGATAGATTATCTTGCATGTGCCTGAGAGGCAAGTATTCCATATTGGAGAACTCTGCTAAATAACCAAGGCACTACTCTATTAACAGAAATCAGTAAAACTTAAAACAGCAGTAATGAAAGAAAGAAAGAGTTAGTCTTATCTGACTCTTTGCAAACCCATGGACTGTAGCCCACCAGGCTCCTCTGTCTATGAAATTCTCCAGGCAAGAATACTGGAGTGGGTAATCATTTCCTTCTCCAGGGGAACTTCCCGACCCAGGGATCGAACCCAGGTCTCCTGCATTACAGGCAGATTCTTTACCATATGAGCCACTAGGGAAGCCCATTATATTAACAGAAATCAGTAAAAGTTAAAACAGCAGTCATGAAGAAGGAGGAAAGATACCCAGAGAAGTGTATTACAAGACAGGGTGACACCATGAGGTCATTCGTGTTTTGTATATAAATGACTAGAAGGAACTTACATAGAAGGTTAATTAATGGTAATTGCTTTAAACTATTGTATGTTCATAGTTTTTAGCAGTGACCATGTACTAATTTGCAATAAAGGGAAAAAAGGAAAAAGAAATGTTATTTCAAATACCCTGACAGTTTAAGATAGACCTTCTCCACTTTACAAAATCACTTCAAGGTGCCCTTGTCGTGGAGCTGAGCATCTCTCCACCCTGCACAAACATGCTCCACCATGAACCCCTGCCTGTGATGACAGCCAGGCAGGTGTGGTGGTGAGGGCCCTAGGTGAGATGATAGCTCATTTCCAGTGGCCTCCAGCCTGCTCTGGGGGTAAGGAGGTGATCAGAGTGGGGAAATGAAGGCCCTGTGGGATGTCACCCTTGGTGACCAGACCACCCTCTCATGTATCAGTGCATTTACCCCTTACCTCACTCTGCTTATCACAAAATTGCCCTAATTCCCATCCCTGCCACAGAATGATGGGTTTTTATCTTTGGAACACCATCTAGTACACTTCTACCTCTTCAGAGCTGGAGAAGTGCAAGCTCTAAAAAGCTGAGGCTATGTCCAAGGTCAAACAAGAGATTTCAGCAGCAGAGTGGGCACCAGAAGTCAGTCAGTCATTAGCAGTCACCATATAGAACCCTCTTTGCGGCCGGAGCATTGCCATCTTTCTTACCTGTACAAAAGCCCTACAAGATAGGTGCTGTCATCTCCATTTTAAAGCTGAAGAAACCAAGGCTCAGACAGATCATGTGATTGTCCAGGATTAAAACACAAGCAGAACCAAGAGGTGAACCCAGCCCTGTCTGGCTTCCAAATATGGGCTGTTTCCACCACTTCGGCTGACTGCACATACTGCTTATCTGATTTGTTACAGATGTGCCCACAAAGCAGTTTACAACCATCCCTCTATAGGTGTCCTTAGCTATTGGAGCCTCAGGAAATCCATTTCAGTGCCACCTCCCCCTCCCCCTTGGAATAGGAAATGCTTCCTGAAAGCCTGTTCTCTCTGCAGCTGGTGATATTTGATTTGATTAACACCTTGGGACCTATCACCAGACTTAAAGATGATGCTTAATTAATTACTTATGTTAAAGAGCTGGCACTTTCTGCATTTGGTTCACACTTCCAGCCTCAATCATGTTTTCATTTCAGCAATAATATTTACATGATTAGCAAATAGTCAATTCATACTCTGATGTGGACCTAAGCTGTGTGTGGGACTTCCCAAAGCAGATGTCCTTGACAGGTGTAAAGAAATCTGCCTTTTTTTTTTTCTAACAGCAAGAACCATGAACAAGATCTTTTGCTTGTTTCTCAATGAAAAGTTGTGCCTGGATCAACAAATATTCATGGAGCACTGACCTAGTCTATGTGTCAGTCAACATTTGCAGGGCCCCATGGGGACTAATAAGAAGTGCACTAAGAAGTCACATTAGATTTAATTCTGTTTTTGCTTTCCTTTTTTCTGTTCCAAGACCTAGATGCATAGATTAGGAAAAGACATGAAGTTTCAGAGGCATTCACTAAGTTCTCCCAGAATACTATCATTCAAAAGGAAGAAATACATGGCCTACATGATATTACGATTAAGCGAGTTTGTGATGTTAAATGACCCCAGGATGCAAACAGAGGTAAAACTGGAAAGGGGTGATATGCCACAAGATTATCCTATGAATAATTTTAATCAAGAACCTAGATAATGATACAGAAAAGTGACAAAGTTCTCAACAGACTGGACAATGGGTTGACTTCTAACACCATGAAATTTTGTAGAAACAAATGCCACAGAATCACCAGAATCAGCACTCTATAGGGAAAGCATGGCTTTGAGAGGCGCCATCAACCACAAGCTTCACAGGAGACAACAGTGTAATGTGTGACTCACGTGTCACTAATGCATCCGCTTGACTGCGCGTGTCAAGAACCAAGATGGAGGGCAGTGAAAGCTCTGCTCTCATTTTTACTCCCCAGCTCACCCTTAGGTAGTGCATTCAGCTGTAAGTAGGTTGACCACATATGATAATATCCTAGTTGGGACAGTTTTCAGAATAAAAGGGTTTGCAGGTGATAAATGGGTCTGGAAAATGACTCCTGGGCAAACTGGGACCCACCTAGTTATAAGGGATATGGACAGGTTGGAGGGGATTCAGAGGAGAAACTGGAAGAGAGGAAGGTCTCAAGAGAAGAGATTATGGTATATCTTTGAAGAGAAATGTTTAGCCTGAGGAAGAGCCAAGTGAGGTTTATATGTAAGCTACTTTGAGATATTCAAAGGGGCAGCAAATGAAAGAGGTGTGGGACTCATGGATTATGGTCTTGAGGGATTCTACCATGAGGCATCAACTATAGAGAAAATGATTGCTTCTCAGGGGTATTTGAACCCAAGAGGAGGGAATGAACAACTGCCTTATTACAAAAACATTTTGGAAGCCTACCTGGGTCCATCCATCAGTTCCTGTTCACGTGCCTAGTTAGTTCTCCAGACAAATTCCAGTGAAATAGGAATCATTCCTTTTTAATGAAATCCAACTTCTTTTCTTTCTTTTAAAATATGGTTATTGTTTAAATATATGGTGGCTCTTCTCTCTTTTTTCAAAGACAGCTTCTTTTAAGGAAATTAGACATACAAGGTCTGTGATTCCCTGGACTCCTCTCTATAATTTTATATATGCTTTTTTCAGGATATTATTTACAGAATTTTCTTAAATATTCTTCTTTGTAAAGACCAACACAAACACTACATTACACTGAATCTAAGACATTACTGAGGGTTTAGAGGGAACATACCACAACATAATAAAAGCTATTTATGACAAACCCACAGCCAATGTAACACTCAACAGTAAAAAGCTGAAAGCCTTCCCATTAAAATCTGAAACAAGACAAGGATACTCATGCTCACCATTTCTATTAAACATGGTATTGGAAGTCCTAGCAATAGCAATAAAAAAAAAGTATCCAAATTGGAAGGAAAGAGGTAAAATTGTCATTATATGCAGATGACATGGTACTATATACAGAAAAACCTAAAGACTCCACACAAAAACTACTAGAACTGATAAATGAATTCAGCAAGTAGTAGGATACAAGATTAACATACAGAAATTGGTTGCATTTCTTTATACTAACAATGAAATATCAGAAAGGGAATGTGAAAATCATGATACCTTTTAAAATTGCATTTCAAAAAATAAAATTTTTAGGAAAACCTGAAAAGGAGGTGAAAGACTTATATGCTGAGAACTATAGAACATTAATAAAGGAACAAGAAGATGACGCAAAGAAATGGAAAGATATCCCATGCTCTTGGATTGGAAGATTTCACATTGTTAAAATGGCTATACTACCCAAGGCAATCTACAGATTTAATGTGATCCCTATCAAATTACCCATGACATTTTTCACAGAACTACAAGAAGTAATCCTGAAATGTATATGTAATCATAAAAGACCCCCAAATTGCCACTCCTGAGGGGAAAAAAAGAAACAGGAGGCCTAACTCTCTTAGACTTCAGATAATACTACAAAGCTGCAGCAATCAAAACAGCATGATATCGACATAAAAACAGACATATGAATCAACAGAACAGAGAGGCCAGAAATAAATCCACACACCTATGATCAATTAATCTTTAACAAAGGAGGTAAGAATATACCATGGAAAAAAGACAATCTCTTCAACAAGTGGTGTTGGGAGAGTTGGACAGCAACATGTAAATCAATGATGTTAGAACACACCTGCACATCATACACAAAAATAAACTCAAAATGGCTTTAAGACTTAAATATAAGACAAGATGCTGTAAAACTCCTAGAAGAGAATACAGGCAAGACATTCTGACAAAAATCATACCAATGTTTTCTTATGTCAGTCTCAAGGCAAAAATAAACAAAAGCAAAAATAAGCAAATGGGTATTAATCAAATGCACAAGCCTTTGAACAGCAAAGGAAAGCATAAATAAAAAGAAAAGAAAACCTACAGCCTGGGAGAAAATATTTGAAAATGATGCAACCAGCATGGTTCAATTTTGAAAATACACAAATAGCTCACACAACTCAATAACAGACAAAAAAAAAAAAAAAACAATCCAATAAAAAAAAGGGCTGAAGACCTAAGTAGACATTTCTCCAAAGAACACATACAGATGACCAACATGCATATAAAAAGATGATCAACATCACTGATAGAGAAATGCAAATCAAAACTACAATGAGGTATCACCTCACACCAGTCAGAATGGTCATCATCAAAAAAAATCTATAAATAATAAATGCTGGAGAGAGTATAGAGAAAAGGGAACCCTTCTACAGTGTTGGTGAGGATGTAAATTGGAGCAGCCACTATGGAGAACAGTATGGAAATTTCTCAAAAAACTAAAAACAGAGTTGCCCTATGATCTAAAAATCCCACTCCTGAGTACATAACTAGACAAAACTATTTAATATAATTCAAAAAGATATATACATGCCTATGTCCATAGCAGCACTATTTACAATAGCAAAGACTTGGAAACAACCTAAATGCGCATCAAGAGATGAATGGATAAAGAAGATGTGGTGCATATATACAATGGGATACTATTCAGCCATAAAAAAGAATGGATGCATGCATGCTCATGTTTGACTCTTTGCGACCCTATGGACTGGGTCTCTCCAGGCTCCTCTGTCCATGGGATTTCCCAGGCAAGAATATTAGAGTGAGCTGCCATTTCCTGCTCCAGGGGATCTTCCTGACCCAGGGATCAAACTCATGTCTCCTGCATCTCTGGCATTGGCAGATGGATTCTTTCACCACTGAGTCCCATGGGAAGCCCCTTAAAAATAATTAAATAATTCCATTTGCAACAACATGGATGGACCTAGAGATATGATGCCAAGTGAAGTAAGTTAGAAAGATAAATGCCGTATGATATTACTTACATGTAGAATTTAAAATAGGACACAAATTTATCTGTAAAACAGACTCACAGACATAGAGAAGAGACTTGTGGTTGCCAAAGGTAAGGGTGAGTGAGGAAAGGATGAATAGGGAGTTTGAGATCAGCAGATACAAACTATTATATATAGGATGGATAAACACAAGGATCTACTGCATAGCACAAGAGACTATATTCAATATCACATGATAAACCATAATGAAAAGAATATGAAAAAGAATGTGTATATATACATATACGTATAACAAAGTAACTTCGCTGTACAGCAGAAAATAATACAACATTGTAAATCAACTATACTTGTATAAAGTAAGTTCTGATGAAAAGACACCATTGATTATAAAATGCATCACTATTATATAGCATTAGAGAGAGAAAAAAAATGCTACCAATTAACTATACCTCCGGAGAAGGCAATGGCACCCCACTCCAGTACTCTTGCCTGGAAAATCCATGGACAGATGAGCCTGGTGGGCTGCAGTCCATGAGGTCGCGAAGAGTCGCACACGACTGAGCGACTTCACTTTCACTTTTCTCTTTCATGCATTGGAGAAGGAAATGGTAACCCACTACAGTGTTCTTGCCTGGAGAGTCCTGGGGATGGTGGAGCCTGGTGGGCTGCCGTCTATGGGGTCGCACAGAGTCGGACACGACTGAAGCAACTTAGCATAGCATAGCATAGCAACTATACCTCAAACTTTTTCACATTTCAATTCCCACTTTCCTTGGCCAACTCAAAATTGTCAATTTGTTCCCATTTTCATGTGATATTAGTATCTTTGTCATCAAGAACATTGAGAATGCAGTATTTCTTTTAAAAGAATTCCACTATTACCTCTGGAATTTTCTCCCAAGCAACTAACACTTGATCTGAAGGTTTTGATGTTCCTGCTTTTTCGACTTAACCAGCAAATGACAAGACTAAGTTTTAAAACAACTAGGATTTTATTCTTTGTTCAAATAGTCCTTAAGTTATTTGCTGACTGAAACAATGAGGAAGTGCTGTCTAGTTACACCACCAGGAATAACAACAAAATTTGCTCTGCGTAGGCAATGACAGCTCCATCCCAGCTGGAACCCGGCCAACAGATGCCTGGGATATTCAAATGTGATATATGGAGGCTTGGGATAACACACAGTAATTCCACCTCCCTGTCTACTTTTTGGTCCTAGGTTATGCCCTTTGCCTAATAATCCTCTGCCTGCTTTCATTATTGGCCACAATAACCTCTGCCAGCTCTTGCTCCTATAGCTGAGAGTCTCTTCAAGTACTCTCCTGGGTTGTCCTTATTTCTATTTTATGCCCAACTTCATCTACTTTGGAAGTATTCCCCATCTTCTCATTTTAGTTAGTTTTCCATTATATGTCCATCAACTGATAGAACACAAAGCAAAAATGAAAAGGTCAGGCAAGATTTTACATCTCAAAAGAAGACACACTTCATCTCTCCCTGTTTTTATTGAGCAGTACTATAAAGCTTTACAGTAAAGACTTAGCCCTTAGGTCTTGCTGTGAAGTCAAATACTTTGTAGAGACTTTTAGAATGTAGATTCCAGTGGGCTATCCCAAGACCTACCACTGACTCAGATTCTTGGGGTTGGGATTGGAATCCCGGGGTGGGGAGAGGGGAAGGAGGCACTTGTATTTTTAACAGAGCTCCAGAGTAATGAGGCACCCCACTCCAGTACTCTTGCCTGGAGAACCCCATGGATGGAGGAGCCTGGTAGGCTGCAGTCCATAGGATCGCTGAGGGTTGGACAAGACTGAGCGACTTCACTTTCACTTTTCACTTTCATGCATTGGAGAAGGAAATGGCAACCCACTCCAGTGTTCTTCCCTGGAGAATCCCAGGGACGGGGTAGCCTGGTGGGCTGCTGTCTATGGGGTCTCACAGAGTCGGACACGACTGAAGTGACTTAGCAGAGTAATGTGGTACATCATCTAGGTTGGAAATTATGAAGAGGACATTAGGCATTTTCACTTTCTCCTTCATACAAGGATAATTCTTTCAGCAAACACCAACAAAAATTGGAACCAAGAGCCCCCACTCTAAGTGTTCAGTAAAAACCAATTCTTATGGGCAGGCTAGTTTTATTCACTTGACCCATAATATTCATACCAGCCTATATTCAACATGTTTAAACTAAGGGGTATAAAGGGCTTTGTGATGACTGGGGATGTGCATGGTGGGAGCACATGCTGGAAACAGGATGAGATTTCCTTTTTCCAGTCTTGCAACAATCTCCAGTGCTGACTGATGCCACGGGGAAGGAGATCTTGTCCTCCACTCTTTAGCTACAGCTTTCCAGGGCCATTTCAGGAGCAAAATGATCTGGGCATAATTCTGGTTCCCTGATTTGAGGACAGTCTGTCACCTGAGAGTGGAAGACTGAACTCGTGTGGGCCTACATTCAGGAAATACACAAATCCCTGCACCAAAGGGCTCAGGAAATGGTTTTTAGGGCTTCAGGGGAGTCCCACTGGGAGACATTCTCTCCCAATCATCTCCATTTTTAGCAAAGGTTGTACTGAATTTTAGGTGAGTGTGAAGATCCCCCATCTTGTGTGGATAAAAGTAGGTAAGCAGTGATTCTACAGTTGACTCCATGGCCTTTTTGGCCCAGAGAACTCAGAATGCAGTTTCCACACTAAAACCCAGATCGCCTCTCACTTACCTCTTGGATCCAGGGAACTCTTGCTCATTAACAAGGGAGAGTCTGAGAGTCACTGTCTCCTCTGAATTTCTTTTCCTTTTGGGCCCAAATCAGAGGCTACAAGCAAGAACACAGAGATACAAATCATTGCAAGTCAGTGCTGATACCTGAAATAAATATTGACACTGTACTTTTTCTCTTACTTCTATGTACTAAACACACACTCTGTGCCTGGCCCTTTATCGACGGCATCTCATTTACTCCTCACCACAACCTGTGAAACAGGTTTCAGTGGCCCCTGGTTGACTACACAGTGGGGAGAAGATGCAGGGTAAGCATCACCCACAGGGCCAGGCAATGAGTAAGGGCCAAATCCAGGAGTGAATCCCAGATCTGATTCCAGAGTTAAAGGTCTCTCACACATTGGTTGTATGTGAAAGGAGGTAAGGAAAACATAATTTAGATTGATGGAGGGAAGGAAGGATGGCTAGATGGAAAGATAAAAAATAGTAATACTATGTAAACACATATACATACATACATTTAATGGGACATATATTATAGAAAATAGGTGGTGTTAAATGGGTATACTCCAAACGATTCTTTAAAATGTTTTGTATGTTGGAAACAAAAAATCTGAAATCAAGTGTTGGGGAAAAAGAAGAAAGAGAGTAAGGGAATCAAAGACACAACCAATGAAATCTTCCTTCAAGGATCTGTCTCATGTTTCACTATTTGTTCTAGAATCTTAAATTCAATTTAGCTTAACAAATACATATTGAGGCTTCACTATGTACCAGGTACCAAAACACCTGCCAGTCTAGGATGCTGAATTCATGGGAGGCACTATTAGGACAGAAGACAGAACAATTCTGGGGTTCATAGCCAGCAGCTGACCCTAACAACCCACAGTACCAGGCTGACTTTGATAAAGAGGGGTAATGAATAGGCGAAGTGGTATAAGAACACAAAGATAGATAAAATAGTAACTGAGAGGTCTGGGAAGATGCCTGGGAACAGGTAAGATGTGAATTGTGCCTGGGAAAACAGGGAAGATGTCAAAAGGTCTGAACTATTTTTACTCACAACACTTTCAACCCCAAACACATGGGTTTTTTCCCCTGACACCAGCCAGTCCTCTGATACCACCTGGGTGTCCTACAATGAATTCAATTCTGACACTATCTCCTGGAGGTAGAGTCAGGTCCCACAAGTTAAGGGCTCAGTCCCTCCAAGAATGTCCCTAGTTTAGATGCCATTAGAAGGCTGTGAGTCCTTTGCTATACTCTGGGGGCACTTTTGAGCACTGCTACTGCTAAGTCACTTCAGTCGTGACTGACTCTGTGTGACCCCATAGACGTCAGCCCATGAGGCTCCCCTGTCCCTGGGATTCTCCAGGCAAGAACACTGGAGTGGGTTGCCATTTCCTTCTCCAATGCATGAAAGTGAAAAGTGAGAGTGAAGTCGCTCAGTTGTGTCCAACTCTTAGCGACCCCATGGACTGCAGCCCATTAGGCTCTTTCATCCATGGGATTTCCAGGCAAGAGTACTGGAGTGGGTTGCCATTGCCTTCTCCATTTGAGCACAGAGGACTCCATATAACAGTGGTGTGCAGCATGCACTCCACTCCTTGAGGCAGCCTCAGGCTCTCTGCAAGTTAGACACTGCTTAGCCATTTTTCTCCTGGGGTTTTGCAGTCTCCTTAGAAAGTCATGACAACCCAAGCTATCTGGGGCTTCTGTACTTACCACCTTTCCCTCTGAGGAGCAGGGCCAAAGCCTCTTTCTCAGAAGAGAGAGGGGCCAGCAGCTTCTAAGAGCCTTCTCTGCTCCCATCTCCCCTCCCACCCACTTCCCTCCTCCTCACCTCCCACCGACATCTAAGAGCTCTTCCCCCTCCGCTAGATCTAGTCCTCTCCTCACCTCCTACTAGCACACCTGGAAAACTGCGTGTTCTCTCTGAAGCAAGACGCTGTGGTCCAAATTATTTTATAATTTCTAGGCCAAGTGCCATTAGAGTCTTGACTTTTGAAAATCAAAAGCTTTTTTCCCTCCAGTTCTTTGGTGAATCTCCTTTTTTCCCTGATACAATAAAGATGCCCAAATAAGATTGATGGGAAAGGTCAAGGCAACAGGAGCCGCCAGAAGGGTGCAGAGGGGTAAGTCGGTTTGTATGTTAAAAATATCACCCTGCCAGTGTCCTCACCACCCTTTAAAGCTGGTTCATCCCTTGAGCAAAGGGCACAGTGCACTCTGCATCCTCCTTCATAATCATAACTCCTCCCTGTTCTTGTGTCTCTGAAGAATTTCAGTTCCAGGTGACCTGATCTAGACCGGGCTGCACACGGAATCCCAAGGGAAGCCCGATACCTAAAAATGATGCATCTCACATCTTATAAGTGGCTTCTGTCTTAGAGTTACTTGTGACTCTCTGGAGGTTTTCTCAAGAAATTCAGTAGATGGATTCCCAAACCACTCATCACCAAAGTGTATAATAGTTTTGAAATAGAACCATTTGTTTATGTGAGTTGTATGGCTGGTGCGCCTGCCATACAGTCTTTGAAAAATTCTGACACAAGATCCTTGAGTTGGGGCAATATACTTTGTGGGTTTTCTGTGCAGATCATCACCACAGAGAATTAAATATTTCTCATGGCCCCACCTGACCACGCACAGCTGGTCTCATGCCCTGTTTGTCAAGACATCTGCTCCTTCTCACCCCTGGTGGCATGCCTTTGGCTACACACCAGAGGCCTTTCTTTGGTTTCAATTACCCTCTCTGGTTCATATGACAGTCCTCTGTATCAATCATGGGGCCTGAAAGAGAAACAACTTGTCAGTTAAATCAGTCAAAAGTGCAGATGTCTGAGAAAAATATTAACTTGATGCTTTCCTTCACCAACTGCTCACCCTAAATAAGGACCTAGGAAGTTCTACTTCTGAAACTTAACTACATATTAGAGAAACCCCTCAGTTCAAGTCAATAAATATCCACAGGGTCTGTTTTCCACCATAAACCCACACAGATAAAGTCAGATGTGCCTCTTCCCACAAAGTAGAAAGAGATTTTCCTTGGCATAAATTAAAATCCTCCCTTATGGCCATGGATTTATCAGCAGACTTGCTCATAATGGTCATCTTATGAATGACAGCTGGGAACAACAAATCATTCCTTGTTACAAAGGCTGCTTGATATGGTTCAAAATGGCAGAATCCCTGCTAGAATGAACCTTCTCCGGACCAATAAAAATCCTTCTAGGGAAAAAGTGGAGGGGAGCAGTGGTTGCAGCAGGGTAAGACACACACTTCCAGGATCTGAAGGGAAACATTCAGCAGCTGTGGCTTCACCACCTTACATCTGTTCCTCAGCAACACCCAGAAGAGGTGTTGACCTCAAATACATTGAGTTTTTTCACCCACTCAGAGCTGAACATCAACTATTGATATTCAAACGAACTTTTATTAATGACAAACAAGCCTAAGATCATCCAGGGAGTCTGTGTGTGCTGGTACTATACTCCTTCTGTTCCTCCTTTCCAGCAGGAACGGAGGAAGCTTTTCACTTCAAAAATACAAATTTAAGGGACTTTCCTGGTGGTCCAGTGGTTAAAACTCCATGCTTCCTCTGCATGGGGTGCAGGTTTGAATCAATCACTGGTCAGGGAACTAAGATCTCACATGCCCATATGACCAAAAAGAAAAAAGAAAAACCAAATTTAATACATATGACCAATAATGCTATACAATATGAATAAAACATTGATTGGGTTTTGCAATTCTGAAAGCAGTAAATTGCCAACAGCTCAAGCACTGATCACTTAAACATGATCCTGAAATACATTTATTTAATTTGGTGTATTATCAATCACTTCTACTGTCTTCTTGGCAATGGCAAAAATGCACAGGCAATTTCTCTCCCAACATCCTCCCAACTATCCCCAAAATAAAAGCACATGTTTACAAAAAAACTCTCTCACCTAACCAGACATTTTCTGAGAAGCACATACAGTATTTTAAACTCAACGCAGTACTCAGATCTGTTAAACATTTTCAACACCCCTGAAAACCCCATTGAAGAAAGAGAATCTACATTCTTTACCCGGTCTGCCTGACTTAAAGTAGCATGAGGCTAGAATCATCCACATGTAAAGTTAAACAATGAAATTCCCCAAGTACATACACGCTGTGAAAATCAGTAACCTCTTCTCAAACTAGCAAATTGGATTCAAGTGTTTGGTTCACCGGTTACATCCAACAGACACAAATAAGAGGCTATCTCCCAAGTGAAAGAAAAGGGGGCAAGGAATTCTTGAAAAAAATGTGTTCTCATCAGAATTTCTGTGTTTCATACAGCATGGATGGTGTCTGTAAAACTCTTTGGAAAGTTTTTTCTTTTTGCTGTTTAGTTGCTAAGTCATATCTGACTCTGACCTCATGGACTGTAGACCATCAGGCTCCTCTGTCCATGGGATTTCCCAGGCAAGAATACTGGACTGACTTGCCATTTCCTTCTCCTTACCCAGGGATCAAACCTGTGTCTCCTGAATCTCCTGTTTTGGCAGTTGGATTCTTCACCACTGAGCCACCTTGGAAAGTATGCTGGGACTTAATTTCAGACAATCCTCTTTGTTGGAATTTTAATTAAAAAAGCTTTACTCGGAGCACTGTGTACTGCCTCATTTCATGAAAACAACTCACTGCCATGCAATTGCTTATATAATTTGATAACTTCGGGATTTCAGGTTTTCCTTAACTTTGCAACCAGATTACCCTTCCTAAAATAAAACATATTTTCTAGAAAAGTTCAGCTAAAGTAACTGGCTCTTCTACTGAGCTATGGGCTCTGGGAATATTTGTCAGAAATTCTGGTCATTGAACTAGCACAAAGTTCATGTCCCTCATCCTTAGTCAATCAGCTTGTGTTTTTTCTCTCTTTTCATTCCCGGAGTACCTTTCACCCTTCTCTCCAGCAGTGTCTAACATCATCTCCATAAGCTGACTTCACTTCCCTGCTCATTCCAATCTTTCTACCTTTGGATCTCCTCTTCTTCCTCTTAGGGTAGAATGTTTATGCAGAAATTCTACAGCTACTTCCATAGTCTAGATGCAAAAACGTCTTCTTCCAGTGGAGTAAGCTGTATCTTCTACTTAAATGCATACACTTTCAAAAGGAACATACACAGAAGAAAGGAACAGGGACTTATGCTAGACAGTCCTAACAGCTGGCTTGTGAGGCTCTTATTCCCCTAAATGGTCCCCAAGGCTCCCTTCCATTGCCATCTTCCCAGTCCCATGCTCACTATTAGAATGGCAGACCTCAGGACACACCTGTCAGAGCATCTTTTACAAAGTTCTGCGAGTTGCTAGTAATTGGAGTCCTTTTTCCTTCCATATCCCTAAGTCTCTCTCAAGGGCCACAGGGTCTTGGTATATTTCAAGGTTTGAAACTACTGTTTTAGTTTTGTTATTAATTTTTTGAGGCATCTCAAAAAAATTTCCACAGTGGCTGCACCAATTCACATTCCAAACAATGGTGTATGAGGGTTCCCTCTTCTCTACATTCTCTCCAACCGTTGTTATTTCTGGACATTTTGATAATATCCACTCTAACAGGCATGAAGTGATATCTCACTGTGGTTCTGATTTGCATTTCTCTAATATTTAGTGATGTTGAACATTTTTCATGAGTCTGTTGGCTATCTTAATTTCTTCTTTGGAAAAATGTCTATTCAGTTCCTTTGCTCATTTTGTAATTGGGTTGTTTCAAGTGGATATATGGCATCTACCATAGAATACCGCTACTTCACTTCCAAGTATTCATCCAAAGAATGTGAAAACACTAATCAACAAAATAAAATACCCACCCCTATGTTCACACAGCATTATTACAATAGCCACAGCATGGAAACAACCTAAGTGACAACTGACAGATTAAAAGATAAAGATGTGTTTTCCACACAATGGAAAAGAACTTAGTCATTAAAAAAGGTGAAATCCTGCCATTTGTTGCACATGGATGGAACTTGAGGGTATTATGCCAAGTGAAACAAGTCTGATGGAAAAAGACAAAAACTTGGTGATTTTGTGGATATTCAAAATATGAATAACTAAAAAACACATAGATACAGAGAACAGAGTAGTGGCTGCCAGCAGCGAGGAGAGTTAGTGGGAGGGCAAACGGTTAAAGGGGGTCAACAGCATGATGACAAAGGAAACCTAAGCATTTGGCAGTGAGGACACTGTAGGCTATACAGAAGTCAAAATCATATACATGAAACCTATGGTATAATCAAAACGACAATGTAAAAACCTTAAACTACTGTTTTAGAGACAGTAGTTTCTAGACTCAACAGGCCTTTGTGAGCTATCCTAAGCATGCTACTAACATTAATTATATTTTAGCTACTGATAAACTTATATACCTACTTGTAAAGAGGATTTTAGTGTTATTGTTAATACTGTTCATGAGTGGCCTAGTACTGAAGAGAAACTTTGAAATTAAAACAACTAAATTTTATACAGGACGTGAACCAAGAACTTCCAGATGTTCAAGGTGGATTTAGAAAAGGCACAGGAATAAGGGATCGAGTTGCCAACATTCGTTGGATCATAGAAAAAGCAAGAGAATTCCAGAAAAACATCTACTTCTGCTTCATTGACTATACTAAAGCCTTTGACTGTGCAGATCACAACAAATTGTGGGAAATTCTTAAAGAGATGGGAATACCAGATCACCTTACCTGCCTCCTGAGATATCTGTATGCAGGTCAAGAAGCAACAGTTAGAACCAGACATGGAACAACAGACTAGTTCCAAATTGAGAAAGGCTGTATACATCAAGGTTGTACGTTGTCACCCTGCTTATTTAACTTATATACAGAGTACATCATGTGAAATGCCAGACTGGATGAACCACAAACTTGAATCAAGTTTGCTGGGAGAAATATCAATAGCCTCAGATATGCAGATGACACCGCCCTTATGGCAGGAAGCAAAGAGGAACTAAAGAGCCTCTTGATGAAAGTGGAAGAAGAGAGTGAAAAAGCTGGCTTCTAACTCAACATTCAAGAAACAAAGATCATGGCATCCAATCCCATCACTTCATGGCAAATAGATGGGAAAACAATAGAAATAGTAACAGATTTTATTTTCTTGGGCTCCAAAATCACTGCAGATGGTGACTGCAGCCATGAAATTAAAAGATGCTTGCTCCTTGGAAGAAAAGCTATGACCAACCTAGACAGCATATTAAAAAGCAGATACACTACTTTGTCGACAAAGGTCCACCTAGTCAAAGCTATGGTTTTTCCAGTAGTCATGCATGGATTTGAGAGTCGGATTATAAAGTAAGCTGGGCGCCGAAGAATTGATGCTTTTAACTGTGGTGTTGGAGAAGACTTCTGAGAGTCCCTTGGACTGCAAGGAGATCAAACCAGTCAAACCTAATGGAAATCAGTCCTGAATATTCATTGGAAAGACTGATGCTGAAGCTGAAACTCCAATACTTTGACCACCTGATGCAAATAGCTGACTCATTTGAAAAGACCCTGATGCTGGGAAAGATTGAAGGCTGGAGGAGAAAGGGATGACAGAGGATGAGATGTTTGGATGGTATCACCAACTCAATGGACATGAGTTTGAACAAGCTCCAGGAGTTGTTGATGGACAGGGAAACCTGGTCATAGGGTCCCTAAGAGACGGACATGACTGAGGGACTGAACTGAATCTTTGAAAAAGGGTTGGAAAATTGGAGGCTGTTTTGTTTTGGGTGTTTTTCTTTTTTTTTTTTTTGCTTGTTTTATTTCTTTTACCTTTCTACATATTCCTTCTACAAATGTTTCTTAGTCTCCTGTTGGTCATCCTATATATTAATATTAATGGCTAGGACTAAAACAATAGGCTAACGCAGAGACTTCCTGCCCTTGTGAAGCTTACAGTCTAGCAGAATAGAGAGATGACCAAATAATGAAAAAAAAGTTTAAAAAAAGTTAAATAGCTACTATGACAAAAGGAAGAAAGTAGACGCACAGTGCTCCACTGGGAATAATTGATCTAGTGAGAGAAACCAAGGAAAGCTGGGTAAAGGTGGCAGAAAAGAATGTTCCAAGAAAGGGAACAACTGTGCACAAGTCCCATGGTAGAGGAAGCCTGGCACACCAAGGAGCTGAAAGGAAGTCCAAGCGGGGGCATAGACAGGGTGGCGGTGGGCACAGATGAGGCAGATGGGCGCACAGCAGCTGCATGTCACACAGCTTTAAGTGTGTGTGTATGTGCTTAGTCGTGTGACTCTTTGCAACCCCATGGATTGTAGCCCACCAGGCTCCTCTGTCCATGAGATTTTCCAGGCAAGAATACTACAGTGGGTTGCCACTTCCTTCTCCGGGGGCTCTTCCCTGCACAGCTTTACGGGGAAGAGCAAAAGGAAATCACTTTAAGGTGGAAGGAGTAACATGATCAACTGGGCATTTTTAGAAGATGACTCTAGTCACAGTGTGGCAAAACACTGGTGGCCAGTGGTTTACTTACAGAAGGTCACCACAGGAGTCTTCACAGGAAATGATGGATGGAGGCAGGCTCGAGAGGGTTTTGGGTGGGAAAAGCGACAGGATGTGGGGGCGTGGGTTGGATATGAAGGCTGATGCTCAGAAAGGATCAGGTTTCTCACATATCCCATTTTAACTATCCGGTCCTTAACTTACTCATTGACTATTGTCTATGGTCTCTACTACTACTACTAAGTCACTTCAGTCGTGTCCGACTCTGTGCGACCCCATAGATGGCAGCCCACTAGGCTCCTCCATCCCTGGGATTCTCCAGGCAAGAATACTGGAGTGGGTTGCCATTTCCTTCTCCAATGCATGAAAGTGAAAGGTGAAAGTAAAGTCGCTCAGTCGTGCGTGACTCCCAGAGACCCCATGGACTGCGGCCCCCCAGGCTCCTCCATCCATGGGATTTTCCAGGCAGGAGGACTGGAGTGGGTTGCCATTGCCTTTTCCGGTCTATGGTCTTTAGACACTTGTTATTTTTCTTTCTGCACGTTCTCACTTCATCTTGAATGGAAAATTCCTCTTACTTCAAAACTAACAATGTACAGAGCCCTTCAGCATTATTCTACCAAGCCCCCCAAATCTATTTTTAATAAAAATGTAATTCCCATTTGATTTATGTTATAATTTTTAAACTAAGTTGGTCTCTCCCCCTTAAATATTTTTCTGTTCAGTAAAACTTCCTTCACTGAAATGATAAATCTGAATTTTGATATAGTGGTAGAAGACTTTTAGTTACAGAGAAGCCAAACTTGAATCAACTCAAATACAAAAGAGAATGGTTTATAAACACATGAGGGTGTCTCACAGATCAAATGCAGAAGTGCAACCAAGACTGCCCATTCCAGAATGGGCTGGAATCCCTTGGAAATTTTACTCAATATTCTGTCTGCTCCTCTCTATATGCTGGCTTCAGCTTCTTACTTTGAAAGTCCAGCTTTCTCCAACATTCAGTCTATAAGACAGCTCTATTACAGTTCTTATATTTTTATATTCTGGGTTTAGCCACAGAGACTGACCCTCAGCCTCTCAGTGTCCCAATTCCAAATTTCAAGGAGGGGAACTTGGCCCTGATAGAGTCGGGTGATCAACCATGGTCAGTTAACTATGACTGGATGTGGGTGGGTATAAGAATTCGGGGAAGAAATAGCCAATGCCAATTCTGAGTTCCCAGAGAACGGAGAATTGTTGTGAATTTGGCAGACACCCCATTTGGAGAAAGAGGGAAACAATAGCTCCTTTACTTCAATAAATATGTGCTAAGCAGCAATCACATACCAGAGGCAGGACGCAAAACTAAGTGCAGCAAATTCCACCTTCAGGGAGTATAACACCCCACACTGCCTATGAATACCTTGGTCTCCGTATATGGTCACTAATCTATATATAACACATATCTAAAAACACAGTGTACTATATAGAGTCTACATGTAAGATTTCATTCTGTGGAATCAGCATTTAGCTCTCATCTTGGACAAAAGCAAAACATTTGCAGACAAAAAAGCAAAGAGTTAAAGTTTCATTTCCAGTTGTTGTCAGATCCTACTAAGCAGGATAAAATTAAAAAATTATTAATGCAGATAACTTTGGTATTTCTATTTGCCAGCATTCATCTATCTTCAAGGGATAAAGGTATCTATCTATGTATGTACCAGTAGAAAAAAAAAAACAAAACTGTTAATTGAAGATCTACAGCATGGAAGTCAAGTTGCTAGACAGGCCTAGACCACAATAGTAGACAGCACATCAGATTCTGAGCTGGAAGATCCATGGTCTCCTCATACCAGCTGTGTGATCTCAAGGGGCCACACACCCTGAAGAGCTTTACCTGTAAAGTGAGGCTCTTACCTCTCTAACAATGTCAGCATAGGGAAGTAGGAATTAAAAGGAAGAGTAAGAAGGTAGAAAATGAGGCACTGAGAAGGCAGTCCAAATAGGAATGAGGAACAAAGGGAAGAGAGAAAAGTGATCCAGGCCACATAAAGATTCCTTCCAGACCAATGCCTGATGACCAGACAGCTAACCTATAGGCCATGAGCTTCCAATTTTCCCCATGCGTCACATGGCTCTCTCTTTGCAGATTGAGTTGTGCTCAGTCTTTCTTTTTCAAACAAAAAGGAGAAAAAGCTACCTAGTTTATGTAGTAACTTTCACCTATGAAAAGAAATGTTAATATTATTTCCTTTGGCTTCCTTATCTAGCCCAATTTTCCCTTCCCTCCTATTGCCTCTCAGACCTTTATGTTTTCTTTTCACGAGAAGCTTAAATTCAAATTAGCTGCCTTTCTGGAAAGCTTTCATCTTCTCTTCAGTTTCTCATATTATTGTCCTCTATTAGATTTTATTTTTGCCTTTTCAGACTTCACTAAACCTCCATTCATTTGCATGAGCATTGCTGTCCCTTTAAAGGGCTATAGATACTTGAGCCTTATACAGGCTATCAGGACTTCCCTTATGGCTCAGCTGGTAAAGAATCTGTCTGCAGTGAGGGAGACCTGGGTTCGATCCCTGGGTTGGGAAGATCCCCGGGAGAAACGAAGGGCCACCCACTCCAGTATTCTGGCCTGGAGAATTCTATACAGTCCATGGGATCACAAAGAGTCGGACACGACTGAGTGACTTTCACTTTTCACTTTTCAGTGTTGTTTTTGAGTTCCTTTTTTAAAAGTTTTGATGTGGACTGTGTTTAAAGTCTTTATTGAAATTGTTACAATATTATTTCTGTTTTATGTTTTGTTTTTTGTGGCCCCAAGGCATGTGGGATCTTAATTCCCCAACTAGGGATCCAACCTGAACCTGCTGTATTGGAGGCAACCACTTCAAAGCACTACAGGAAAGTCCTCTGTTTTTGAGTTTTCTATTGCTGTCTCAGTACAATCCAAAATGGACAACAAGTGATATTAAGCTACTTTTAGTTTAATAAGTAATGAAAACATCATAAAAAATATTTTTTACTTTTAGAATTCATTCCTCTTTTATTTAGAACATGCCTTCTCAATGATGATATTACCCCAAAAGGATGAAAATTGACTCATGTGGCAAAAAATCAGCTTAGATATCACAGTGGTTTGTGGCCCTCCCAACCCTGACTCTCTTTAACTACATAAACAGATATACAGCACACCTGTAGCATTAAAATTTCATGGTGAGAGAAAGCACTTAAGGAAAAAAGTGTCTGAAAAGGCACCACAGTGGGGAAATAATTCTTTAAAAAATTTTAAAGGTTGAGGAAAACAATTTAGAACTAATCTATACTTGTATAGATTAGTTTGCAAAAGCATTAAACACAGTCTTTCATTTAATCTCCACAAATCCAAGTCAACTGGGTATAAGTAACCTCTTTTCCAGATATGTAAATTGATGATCAGGGAGCTTCCTTCCTAATTGTGCAAGTGTGGTGGCCAGTTCCCGCCTCCATCTATGACAGTACAGCTCATGTATTTCTTTAGAGCAGGGCTCCTCAACCTCAGCACCACTGACATTTGGGGCAGGATAATTCTTTGTTGCAGAAGACTTTCCTTTGCAAAGTAGGCTGTTGAACAGCATCCCTGGCTTTGACTCAGTAATATCCCCTCCACCACCACATCCACCAGTGGGGACAACCCAAATGTCTCCAGATACTACTACCAAATGACCCCTGGGGAACTGGGTGGGGAAATCAATCCTGGCTGAGAATCACTTATTTAAAGCCTACTGATAAAAAGAGACTACCATCTACTGTTTTTAATGTCATGTGAGCTAAGAGTTATGGAGCTTTACCAAAATACCAGGCATTTCATATGTATTGACTCATTTATTCCTCCGTTAATGCTATGGAGTGGAGAGTAGCATCTGCCATGCCTGTTTTACAAATAAGGAAAACAACTTGGAAGAACTGTAGTCAGTAAACTGTGAAACTAGGATATGTAGATGCTGGAGCTGCACTTATATCACAAAGAAGTGCTTAAACTATTGATCCAAGTATAACTATTTGGTTCATGGAAAATAATCTACATTATGATTATAATGTTGACTTTGAATTTAAACCCAGAAGTTGCTGCAAATGGCAGTTTCCATCTTATGTACACACACACACACACACCACATCTTCCTTATCCATTCATCTGTTGATGGACACATGGGTTGCTTTCATATCCTGGCTATTGTAAGTAATGCTGCTACAAACATTGGGGTACATGTATCTTTTTAAATTAGTGCTATCATATTTTTTTTGATATATATCCATGAATGGCATTGCTGGGTGATACGGTAGTTCTATTTTTAGTTTCTGAGGAATCTCCATACTGTTTTTCATCGTGACTGTATGAATTTACATTCCTACCAACAGTGTTGTTCAACAAGGTCCCTAAATTCAAACTGCTTACACACTAGAAGAGAAATACCATATCCACGGTTAATTGGAGATTAGACTGGTGATTCTCAAAACTCTAATTCTCTAATAAGACTGAATAACCATTTCCAAACTTTCAAGGATAATTAAATTTAGAGAGAGAATTTAAAGTATTTTTGCTTTTACATTGTCCTTAAGTGTTGGATATCTGCCTCTTCTTGTTTCTAATAAAACTACAAAAAGAAAAAGTATGAACAAATGAATAGATAGGAAATAAACATTTGGATCAAAATTTGGAGACTGAGTAGCTTAATGTACTTAAAGTATTTTGTGGACAAGGTAGTCATGCAATTATATTATTTCCTGTTTATATGATAGAATTAAATATGAGTAGTTCATGACTTCCAAATACTAAATAAGATTAAACTAGATTAATTTCCAGAGTGGGCTCTGCCTCTCATTTTCCTTTATAGCCCCCAGCAACTGGCATGGTATAAAAACCCTTATGGTATTAATGGGTTTATTAATAGTTAATGAGTACAATGAAGAAAGAATCTTGAAAAGAATAAGAAAACAAATGATATGAGAATTCAGAGGAGAGACTCCAGGGTGAGTTGATGAGATGGACTGGCCAATTGTCCACTAAACAATTTCTCCTTTTTTTCTCCAGGTCACATAAAGTTGGAGATTTCCCAGCATGCCTTGCATCTAGGAGTAGAAAATGTGGTCAGAAGGTAGGACCATTATTCAACTTGGTCCATAAAACTCAGTGACTGAGAGGAGAGGATTTTGAGAACTTGGGTAGGTTGGAGCCACTAGCTACAAGCACCCAGGCTCCCTGAAAAATCACCTGAAGGAAAACTGCCCAATCAGCAACAGTGCTGTGGACAGTTCATGGGGAAGAAAAATATGTGTTATATTAGGTCACTGGAATTTGGGAGCTCTTGGTTGTGTTCGTTAGCTACTCTGACTAATACATTTGGTTCAACGTGAAGCCACCCCAGTGCTCAAAACAAACCATGACACTAAAATCTTTTTCAGATAAGTTGCTTCATAAAATTCCTAACTAATATTGCCTCTGTTCTGCCTCTAGAGACAACAGTACCACTGTTATTAGGATACAGGTAAGTATATGAATAAAACACAAAGGTCACACCTGAAATAAGATTGTGGGATAAGAAAACTCCCTTGAACCAACTGTTCAAGGGAATTTGGGTTGAAGGGAACCAAACACTTTAAAAAATAAAAAAAACTGTCTTCACATCCATGTATCTTTAAATACGACAAAGAGCATGCTTGTTTTCACCATGGGTAGGAGATAAACATTAACATCTGGAAATATGGCAAGAAGAAAAACTTGTCTGTGAGAAAATACGAATCCTGGTTGCCCACCAGACCCAGAGCATTTAACCTAGACCCCACCCTGTCCTATCCCATGCCATCCCATTTCCAATTAAGGCTTATTGAGCATCTACTGTGTGTGAGTCACTGTGCCTGTCACTAGGGACATGACGATGGAGTAGGCAGCTGCTGTCCTCAGGAGATACTCCGTTCAGGAGACAATTGTGTACATAATCAGTTCTACAGTGTGAAATAGATATTTGTAGTCTATCCAAATAGGGTATAATGATAACCAAAAATCAGTGCTTACCACTACCTGGGGTGACTTCCCACAGGCAGTGCTTCTTAACTGTCCCTAGTCCCCCCTTGAAGCGGCAGCTTCTTTGACTTGACTCCAATTATATATAAATTAACAGCCTTGGCTGAACACTAGCTAATTATCCAGATATGAAAATACAATATGCAAATGACACCACCTTAATGGCAGAAAGTGAAGAGGAATTAAAGAGCCTCTTGATGAGAGTGAAGGAGAAGAGTGAAAAAGCTGGCTTAAAACTCAGCATTCAAAAAACAAAGTTGATGGCATCCAGTCCCATCATTTCATGGTAATAAGAGAGGGAAAAGGTGGAGACAGTGACACAGTTTACTTTCTTGGGCTCCAGAAACACTGTGAACAGTGACTGAAGCCACAAAATTAAAAGACGCTTGCTTCTTGGAAAAAAAAATTATGACAAACCTAGACAGCATATTTAAAAACAGAAACACCACTTTGCCAACAAAGGTATGTATAGTCAAAGTTATGGTTTTACCAGTAGTCATGTGCATATGTGAAAGTTGGACCATAAAGAAGGCTGAGCACCAAAGAGTTGATGCTTTCGAATTGTGGTGCTGGAGAAGACTTGAGAGTCTCTTGGACAGCAAGGAGATCAAACCAGTTAACCCTGAAGGAGATCAACCCTGAATATTCATTGTAAGGACTGATGCTGAAGCTGAAGCTGAAGCTCCAATACTTTGGGCACCTGACATGAAGAGCTGACTCATTGGCAAAGAACCTGGTGCTGGGAAAGGTTGAGGGCAGGAAAAGAAGAGGGCAACAGAGGATGAGATGGTTGGATGGCATCACCTATTCAATGGACATTGAGTCTGAGTAAACTCCAGAGATAGTGAAGAACAGGGGAGCCTGGCGTGCTGCAGTCCATGGGGTTTCAAAGAGTCGGATATGACCAAGCAACTGAACAAAAACAACACGGTCCTGTTGTGTGAGGTCTATGAACTCACTGTTAATGAATCAGCAAAGTACATTAAATAAGGTGTTTTTAAGCAGAAACACAAACCCAGATTATGTATTGACCAACTGATAAAAAGGTTTTGACCAGAGAACTACAGGAAACTAACCCTGTATTTCCCCAGGGAACAACAGTTCACTATTCACAGATTTTATAGAGCATAACTACTGTGAATAACAAGACTTTAATCTATCTATTTTACCAGTTATTTATTTAATATATCACTATTTACCCACAGATATTTATATTATGGGTTACAATCTAACACTATCATTAATTTATTGCTCAAACTGTTCTATCCTTAGCTATTGGGAGAGTAACTTTAAAATGGAAAAGTCTAGTAGTGACTCTCTTGGCCAGGCAATCAAGATCAACATCACCTTGATCTTGATTGGTGATGATCATTCATCAATCAACATCACAGTTGTGATATTGAATGAATGGTACAATCTGATGTACTGAGAGGGATGAGGAACTGTTTCTGTGGTATTCTTGATGGGGACCTTAGTCTAGTCATAAGATTGCAGACAGGCCTGAATCAAGTGTCATGCCACAAAATGATCAGTACTCTTTGGAGGTGTCGAGGTCATAAAAGACAAGGAAAGACTGAGGAACTATCGCAGACTATAGGAGGCCAGAGAGAAATAGCTAAATGAAGGTGTTAAATCTTAAATTGGATCTTGGGAACAAGCACAACATCAAAAAGACATTAGTTGGACACTTCAATGTGAAGTCCAAATGCAGTCTTTAGTTCATGATACTATCCTGCTGTTAATTTCCTGGTCATGATAATTATACTGTGTAATTATAATTATACAGCATATAAGATGCTACCATTGGGGTATGCTAAGACAGGGACATACAGGAATTTTTTGTACTATTCTTGTAATTTTTCTGTAAATCTAAAAGTAATTCAAAAGTTGACCATTGCATGGTCTTGCATACCCATTGGGTGCACAAGTTGGAGAGTTGGGAGAAATGGCATCTCAGAGACTATATATAGGAAAGTGTTCAGTTTTTCAGAGTCTTTCTAGATTGAAAATCCTTTGGGGAATGGTGGAGACAATAGATACCTTCCTGCTTTACAATAGTAACAAGATTTGGTTCTCCAAGACAGGAGACTTCACTCTCAGCTATCGACCTTGGGCAAGCCACAAACATAGTTTCTTCTTCCATAAATGAAAGGGCTAAAATGAATAATCTTACCTATGTCTGTTGTATAATAAAGTCTTATTATTCTAAATTAATCTTGTTATTTAGCATTTCAAATCATATACTGTAAGAATATCCTTTAAGAATGCCTATTTATTCTGCTTTCTTAGTAATCAGTAGCAGTGGTGACATCTCACAAGAAATACAGGAATTAAATGGCAACAGTTGGAAGAAATTCTGCAGCACTGCTCCCCAAAGCCCATTTATAAAACAGATAGAGTATACATGCTCACAAACAATGCAAATATATCTAAAGAATCAAGAATTATGCAGCCCTCTAAAATGTGTAAGTCACCAAACCATTATATAGAAAAGCAGATTATAAATGTGTATAATGACTTCAGGTAACACTTTCCAACATAAATATTTTTAGATGGACATAAGATAGACCTTCTAATTATAGTCCAGAAGAGTATTATTTTAGAAAACATGAGTCACTAACAGAAATAAATACACATTATATACTGAAAAATATAACATTCATAACAAACAATAAAATATTTATACACCTTTAATCTACTTTCTATTATATAGGAAATAATTTTGTCAGATGTTGCCAAGTTGGCTGAGAACTTTGACTTCTGGCCATGTCATAATTAATACCATTGGGGAAATATTAGGAGACAGGAATGAGATAGAAAACAGTGGATTTGATATTCATGAGTGTGTAATGGCCACTTTTACAGGGCAATAGGAGTTAGTGGAAAGAGAAGTTGAAAATGAATCCTTTGTGGGTTAATGAGAAGATTTCTCCTCTTCCCTTTCCACCTGAAAATTCATCAGCTCACTTAGGACAGTTAAAGAAGGAATGAGAAATGAGGAAAACGACTAGAATGGAGTTCAGTCTATGCCATTTTGTATGGGTTATAATTCCCTGATCCATTTTATAGAAAGCAAAAAAGGTACTGTTGAGAAATTTAAATTTATGTGTTTGAACCATTATTAATACATATTAAATTATTTTTCTCAAAGATAACCTAGCTTTTAAAAAATTAATCCTCTAATTGCTAATAAATTTAATTAAAATAATGAAATCTAATATTAATGAAGTAGAACAGTGGCCAGAATAATATATCATTAATATTGTGGGTTCCTCTCTGCTTGTATTTTCATCCTTACTTACTTTGGTCAAGTAATTTCATTCTCTGAGCCTTATTTCCTCATTTAACATGAGAACAATAGGTCATACTTCATAGGGTTGTAATGAAGATTAAGTGAAATTATGTAC
This sequence comes from Bos indicus, assembly GCF_029378745.1. Lineage (NCBI taxonomy): Eukaryota > Metazoa > Chordata > Mammalia > Artiodactyla > Bovidae > Bos > Bos indicus. The sequence continues at coordinate 41,890,640 of NC_091767.1, read as the reverse complement.
ATAAAATGCTTGGCATAGATCTAGTACATAGTGTAAATATAAGCTATTATAATGCAACTATTTATAGAGAAATTGGATGCAGGTATATATATATAATTAACATATAGATGAAGAAGACAGGAAAGAAATACAGCAAAGTATTAACAGTGGTTTTCCTGTGTGGTAGGGTTATGGGTGATTATATTATCCGTTATTAGTGTTATTCTGCCAAATTACCTACACTGGACAAGTATTTCTTCTATAATCAGGAAACTCATGTTGCCTGAAAAACCAAAAACAGTGAACAAGACCTGTAAATTTACATATACATTCCTTCTTCCTTTTCAATAATATATTATCTAGTAATTTCTGAACCAGGAACAAAGTTGGGTATGGACAGCTCACTTCCACTTGATCATAATTAAGCTGGGAGATAAGGAGTCTTCAAGGACAGGAATGAAATGATAAAAATCAATGGGAGAGGGTGGAGAGATCCAGGGAGCATCAGATCTTGAAGAAACAGAAACAGGAGAGGACAAACTAAGAGAAGGAACACTGCCAAAATTCTCACAGACCAGAGAGGCTACCAACAGAGCATCAGAAGAAAGCAAAGACTAGATATTTAGTGCAGAGTGTCTTTATGCAACAGTTATCCATCGGAATTGTTTTCAACCTATTGGATATCTTAAAAGGAAAAGGAGAATCTACTGTGGCGAATGACTCTTGCCATGCCACGCCACTGAGTAACCATTCTCGATGGCTCTTTTCCAATCATGCTCACAGGTTAATGATTATTTGTATTTCATTTCAAACTTTTGTGAGATGACACCACCCTTATGGCAGAAAGTGAAGAGGAACTCAAAAGCCTCTTGATGAAAGTGAAAGTGGAGAGTGAAAAAGTTGGCTTAAAGCTCAACATTCAGAAAATGAAGATCATGGCATCCAGTCCCATCACTTCATGGGAAATAGATGGGGAAACAGTGGAAACAATGTCAGACTTTATTTTTCTGGGCTCCAAAATCACTGCAGATGGTGACTGTAGCCAGGAAATTAAAAGACGCTTACTCCTTGGAAGGAAAGTTATGACCAACTTAGATAGCATATTCAAAAGCAGAGACATTACTTTGCCAACAAAGTTTCGTCTAGTCCAGGCTATGGTTTTTCCTGTGGTCACGTATGGATGTGAGAGTTGGACTGTGAAGAAGGCTGAGCACTGAAGAATTGATGCTTTTGAGCTGTGGTGTTGGAGAAGACTCTTGAGAGTCCCTTGGACTGCAAGGAGATCCAACCAGTCCATTCTGAAGGAGATCAGCCCTGGGATTTCTTTGAAAGGAATGATGCTAAAGCTGAAACTCCAGTACTTTGGCCACCTCATGCGAAGAGTTGACTCATTGGAAAAGACTCTGATGCTGGGAGTGATTGGGGGCAGGAGGAGAAGGGGACGACAGAGGATGAGATGGCTGGATGGCATCACTGACTCAATGGACATGAGTCTCAGTGAACTCTGGGAGTTGGTGATGGACAGGGAAGCCTGGCATGCTGCGATTCATGGGGTCGCAGAGTCGGACACTACTGAGCAACTGATCTGATCTGATCTGATGGCAATGTTAATGGTATAATTGCCTAAGGATGCAAATGGAGGGGAAAAAAATGGAGAAACAAGGATTCAGACTGTTTCAACCTGGGTTGACTATCTGTGACCACCAAGGTTCTCAACAGTCAGCGAAGAAGTGTCTGGAATTAGATTTGCAAGGATTATTCAGTTACCACATTTGTGAATTAAGGAAGCCAATATTCTTATTTTACCAGCTTTCCAACTTTCTTAAAGTCTACTAAAATCATGTAAGATGAACAGCTTTACAAATGTACGGTTAGCAAAAATCTTTCTTGTGAGTCTATTTCCCTTTGGTTGACTTTTTTCCTGAAGAAATTTCCAGAATATACCAGATTATGCAAGTTAAGAATATTTTTTTATAAATGAATATTTCTAAATAAAATACTAGAAATGTATAAAAAATTTTGTGAAGACACTTCTGACAGTGATAAGGGTTCAAACAACCAACAGATTAGACAAGAAGATTTCTATTCACCCTTTCTACTCCTAATTAAATGTCCAGTTTATTCTTCATGACTAGGGTTCCCAGTGTACTACCTATACAACCATAAAACTCACCCCTTGTGGAACTGCCAATGGCCTCACATAACTAGGTATGACTAGGGTAGCAAGGTAGACTAAAGAGTAACCTCCACTGCCCTTATCTTGGATTATGAATTTCCTTTAACAAAACATGATGCTACTGATCTACTGCTCATCACTGAGATGTATTTTCCAGTGAGAGTAAGTTATTTATGCTCACTCAGCCATACCCATGACTACTCAATCTTCCCCAGGAAACAATCTGCCCCTGATGAAAGTTTCAGCCTGTAACCACAGGAGAGAATCAAGAATGACAATAAAACTAGGGATTGAGTCCATGACTTGGTTTCATTAACTCTATGAACTAGATAGCTGCCCATCTGTTGGAAAGGGTACAGATTAGGGTGAGTCAGTTGCAAAGAATAATTCCACCAACTTTTATTTTTATGAATGACTAGAGGCTATTTATTGGTAAATTATTAAGTGTATTATTAAGAGTTGCTAAGTGTGTTATTAATAAACTAAACTTAATACATTGCCAGAATTCACTATGGATTTATTCTACATTCAGCTAAGATGGCTTTGTGCCAGGCAACCCTGGCCAGTATTCAAAAACTCCCACCAGGGATGCTCCACAAAGAAATAAAATCCCTGTACACTTTTAGAAAGGATATTTCAGGAAGACACACCACTGTAGATTTGACCTAGTCAGGTTTTTAATTATTGTTAATTTTCCTCTTTAACTACAAATGCTCTTAGTTTAGTATCTTCATTACAAATTTAGTTTGTTGTGGGTGATTTGGTTAATAACATCTACCATTTGAAAGTGTTTTCAGTCCAGGCCCTATGCTGAAATCTTTACATCTCATTTATTGCTCTTAAGACCCCTTTGGGATAGGTAATAGTATTGTACTCATTTTGCAAATATGAAACTATAACACAGAGAGGCTAAATATATGGCATGGCATCACAGAGCTGGAAACCACAGAGCCAGAATTTGAACTCAAGGATTTCTACTCTAGATTGGGGGAGGTCAGAAAACTTTTTCAGGAAAGGGCCAGATGGTAACTATCTTAGGGTTCATAGGTCATATGGTCTCTTTTCATCTGTGCTACTATAGCTCCAAAGCAGCCATGGACACTATGTAAACAAATGGGCATGGCTGTGTTCCAATAAAACTTTATGTGTAATAACAGGCAGCATGCAGAATTTGGCCTATGGGCCATAGTTTGTTTATTTCCTTTAGAGCCCTCACTGTTAACCACTATACCATTACCATATGCTTTCTTAGCTTCCATTGAAGTACATATGAGTTCAGAAGACTAAAATATTCTTATAGCTATACTGAGACACACAATTCAGTTCAGTTCAGTCACTCAGTCGTGTCCAACTCTTTGCAACCCCATGAATTGCAGCACACCAGGCCTCCCTGTCCATCACCAACTCCCGGAGTTCATTCAAACTCATGTCCATCGAGTCAGTGATGCTATCCAGCCATCTCATCCTCTGTCATCCCCTTCTCCTCCTGCCCCAATCCCTCCCAGCATCAGAGTCTTTTCCAATGAGTCAACTTTTCGCATGAGGTGGCCAAAGTATTGGAGTTTCAGCTTCAGCGTCAGTCCTTCCAATGAACACCCAGGACTGATCTCCTTTAGAATGGACTGGTTGGATCTCCTTGCAGTCCAAGGGACTCTCAAGAGTCTTCTCCAACACCACAGTTCAAAAGCATCAATTCTTTGGTCCTCAGCTTTCTTCACGGTCCAACTCTCACATCCATACATGACTACTGGAAAAACCATAGCCTGGACTAGATGGACCTTTGTTGGCAAAGCAATGTCTCTGCTTTTGAATATGCTATCTAGGTTGCACAAAGGCATTAAAATTCAAATATTAATCATTTATGCATTATTAATAAAAATATAAAATGTGTTTCTACATTCACTGGAGATAGAAAAATTTGTCTTTTCTTGAATTGCACATGTGATCAAGATAAGCATAATAAGACTATTTGATTAAGTCCATGGTCTAGGTTGGAGAAGGCAATGGCACCCCACTCTAGTACTCTTGCCTGGAAAATCCCATGGACGGAGGAGCCTGGTGGGCTGCAGTCCATGGGGTCGCTAAGAGTTGGACACGACTGAGCGACTTCACTTTCTCTTTTCACTTTCATGCATTGGAGAAGGAAATGGCAACCCACTCCAGTATTCTTGCCTGGAGAATCCCAGGGATGGGGAAGCCTGGTGGGCTGCCGTTTATGGGGTCACACAGAGTCGGACACAACTGAAGTAACTTAGCATAGCATAGCATAGCATAGCATGGTCTAGGTTGTAATGGTGACGTAAAAATCTATACATAAGCTTATCATTTGATTTTAAAGTAAACTTATGATCCACCTATTTTGGAGCCGATGGCTTTATGTAATATAGGTGGAACACATGAAGTAGAGAGGCCAAAGGATCTTCTGAGCTCCTTAGAATGGCTACAGTCCAAAAGTGTTTAAGAGTCATCACTCTAAAGAACTGAGCAGGGGAAGCTTCTGAGACTCAACTATATCTGGGAGGAGATCCCAAATGGTTACTGTGAGGAATGAGGGCATTCTATTACAGTTAGCACCAATTTAATTCAATGGTTCCTATTATGAATTGTGCCCCCCACCCCCCGCTTCCTGTCCCAAATTCCTACACTCCAATGTGACTACATCTGGAAACAGAGCCTTTAATGAAATAATCAAAGTTAAATAAGTCATAGGGTAGGGCCCTTGTCTGGTAGGCCTGAGGTCCTTATAAGAAGAGTCATCAGAGTTTGTGTTCTCTACATGTGGCAGAGAAAAGGCCACACATGACGAGAAGACAGCCATCTGCAAGTGAGGAAAAGGGCTCTCATTAGAAACCAGTCCTGCTGGCACCTTGAGCATGGCCTTTGAGCCTCCAGAACTCTGAGAAAAGAAGTGTTCGCTGTTTAAGCCACCTGGTCTGTGGTTTTCATTATAGTGGAACCAGCAGACTAACAAAGTTCCTAATTTATAATGTAAAAAAATCACATTAATTTCCACAAAGTATTAATTGGCTGAACACTCACTATCTGTTGACTGAGATTATATATAAATTCATATATCAGCTCAGTTCAATTCAGTCGCTCAGTCGTGTCTGACTCTTTGTGATCCCATGAACTGCAGCATTCCAGGCTTCCCTATCCATCACCAACTCCTGCAGCTTGCTTAAACTCATGTCTATTGAGTCAGTGATGCCATCCAACCATATCATCCTCTGTCATCCACTTCTCCTCCAGCATCAGGGTCTTTTCCAGTGAGTCAATTCTTTGCATCAGGTGGCCAAAGTATTGGAGTTTCAGCTTCAGCATCAGTCCTTCCAATGAATATTCAGCACTGATTTCCTTTAGGATGGATTGGTTAAATCTCCTTGCATTCCCAGGGACTCTCAAGAGTCTTATCCACACCACAGTTCAAAAGCATCAATTCTTTGGTACTGAACCTTCTTTATAATCCAACTCTCATATCCATACAAGACTACTGGAAAAACCATAGCCTTGACTAGATGGACCTTTGTTGGCAAAGTAATGTCTCTGCTTTTTAATATGCTGTCTAGGTTGGTCATAGTTTTTCTTCCAAGGAGCCAGTGTCTTTTAACTTCATGGCTGCAGTCACCATCTGCAGTGATTTTGGAGCCCAAAAAAATAAAGTCTGTCACTGTCTCCATTGTTTCCCCACCTATTTGCCATGAAGTGATGGGACTGGATGCCATGATCTTAGTTTTCTGAATGTTGGGTTTTAAGCCAACTTTTTCACTCTCCTCTTTCAATTTCATCAAGAGATGCTTTAGTTCTTCTTCACACACAAATAATTTGATGTTACTAGTAACAAGCACTACTGAACTCATCATAACAATATATAAATGTCTTTGGAGAAAAAGTTGTATACACATTTAGGAGATATTCTTTCAGTCAGACTAAAGATAATGTTCAGTACTGACATGTTTTCACAGTCAACTCCCTACAATAGTAACTCAGTGTTAGTGGAGTAGTAACATTGACCTCCTGGCATCTTTGTTCTTTCGGGTAGGAATCATCTATTCCCAGACCCTTTTAATTAAGTTTGAGACACACTGCTTACAAACTCTCCCTTTGGAAAATTTATTATGACTCATACAAAAGGCCTTGAAATTCTGGAGCAAAGAAGCCAGCTAAAAAACTTTGATGCTATGCTATGCTAAGTCACTTCAGTCGTGTCCGACTCTGTGCGACCCCATAGACGGCAGCCCATTAGGCTCCTCTGTCCCTGGGATTCTCCAGGCAAGAATACTGGAGTGGGTTGCCATTTCCTTCTCCAAAAAAAAAAAAAAAAAAACTTTAAGTCTGGCTAAATTTGCACTACCCTTGGCTCCGATTCTCTCTCTCTTTCTCAGCTGCCTCCTGACTGAGGCCATGGCACACACAGAATGACATGTGTCAGTTACAGTCTGAGAAAATGGCCTAATTGCAGGGCTCCCAAGAGAAGGTCAGATTTTAGGTCAAGGAACAACCATGACAGCCATGGGATTGAAAGCTGACCTGTTGCTATGTAACTTAAACCATCAATATTATTTGCCTGAGATTAGAAATTCAATGAGAAGCAACATCTCCACCTTACAACACTTTCTCTACCCCTTGTGGCTTTTATCATTATAACACTTTAATCAATATTGTTAAACAGAAAAAGGGTCTAGACCAAGGGTTTCCAAACCTGATTCATCATCAATATTACCTAAGGAGCTTCTAAAACTATGAGTATTCAACCCTATCCTTTTCTCATTTGCCTTTTGGTTCTTTTCTCAGTTATTTGTAAGATCTCCTCAGACAACCATTTTGCCTTGTTGCATTTCTGTTTCTTGGGGATGGTATTGGTCACCACCTCCTATAAAATGTTACAAAGAAGAGAAAAGGAAAGATAAACCCATCTGAATGCAGAGTTCCAAAGAATAGCAAGGAGAGATAAGAAAACATTTTTAACTGAACAATGCAAAGAAATAGAGGGAAACACCACTATGAGGTACCATTTCACACCAGTCAGAATGGCTGCGATCCAAAAGTCTACAAATAATAAATGCTGGAGAGGGTGTGGAGAAAAGGGAACCCTCTTACACTGTTGGTGGGAATGCAAACTAGTACAGCCACTATGGAGAACAGTGTGGAGATTCCTTAAAAAAACTGGAAATAGAACTGCCTTATGATCCAGCAACCCCACTGCTGGGCATACACACTGAGGAAACCAGAAGGGAAAGAGACACGTGTACCCCAATATTCATCACAGCACTATTTATAATAGCCAAGACATGGAAGCAACCTAGATGTCCATCAGCAGATGAATGGATAAGAAAGCTGTGGTACATATACACAATGGAGTATTACTCAGCCATTAAAAAGAATACATTTGAATCAGTTCTAATGAGGTGGATGAAACTGGAGCCTATTATACAGAGTGAAGTAAGCCAGAAGGAAAAACATAAATACAGTATACTAACACATATATATGGAATTTAGAAAGGTGGTAACCGTAACCCTGTGTATGAGACAGCAAAAGAGACACTCATGTATAGAACAGTCTTATGGACTCTGTGGGAGAGGGAGAGGGTGGGAAAATTTGGGAGAATGGCAATGCAACATGTAAAATATCATGTAGGAAACGAGTTGCCAGTCCAGGTTCGATGCACGATGCTGGATGCTTGGGGCTGGTGCACTGGGACGGCCCAGAGGGATGGTATGGGGAGGGAGGAGGGAGGAGGGTTCGGGATGGGGAACACATGTATACCTGTGGCAGATTCATTTTGATATTTGGCAAAACTAATACAATTATGTAAAGTTTAAAAATAAAATTAGAAAAAAAAAAAAAAAGAAATAGAGGGAAACAATAGAATGGGAAAGACTTGAGATCTCTACAAGAAAATTAGATACCAACGGGACATTTCAGGCAAAGATGGGCACAATAAAGAACAGAAATGGTAAGGACCTAACAGAAGTAGAAGATATTAAGAAGAGGTGGCAAGAATACACAGAATAACCAAACAAAAAAAAGATCTTAATGACCCAGATAACCACGATGGTATGGTCACTCACCTAAAGCCAGACATTCTGGAGAGTGAATCAAGTGGGAAAGTGCTGCACTCATTATGCCAGCAATTTTGGAAAACTCAGCAGTGGCCACAGGACTGGAAAAGGTCAGTTTTCATCCCAATCCCAAAGAAGAGCAGTGCTAAAGTATGTTAAAACTACTGCACAGTTCTACTCATCTCACATGCTAGCAAGGCAATGCTCAAAATTCTAAAAGCTAGGCTTCAACTGCATGTGAACCCAGAACTGCCAGATGTACAAGTTGTATTTAGAAAAGGCAGAGGGACCAGAGATCAAATTGCCAACATCTGTGGGATCATACACAAAGCAAGGGAATTCCAGAAAAACATCTACGTCTGCTTCATTGACTATGCTAAAGCTTTTGACTGTGTGGATCACAACAAAGTGTGGAAAATTCTAAAAGAGATGGGACTATCAGACCACCTTACCTCCTCCTGAGAAACTATATGCATATCAAGCAGCAACAGTTGGAAGGGGACATGGCAACAGACTGGTTCAAAATTGGGAAGGAAGTATGTCAAGGCTGTATATTGTCACCCTGTTTATTTAACTTATAATTTATTATTTCACATGACACATCATGTGAAATGCCAGGCTGGATGAAGCACAAGCTGGAATCAAGATTGTTGAGAGAAATATCAATAACCTCAGATATGCAGATGACACCACACTAATAGCAGAAAGCTAAGAGGAACTAAAGAGGCTCTTGATGAAGGTGAAAGAGGAGAGTGAAAAAGTGACTTAAAACTCAACATTCAAAAAAGTAAGATCATGGCATCTGGGCCCATCACTTCATGGCAAATAGATGTGGGAACAATTGAAACAGTGACAGACTTTATTTTCTGGGGCTCCAAAATCACTGCAGACCATGACTGCAGCCATGAAACTAAAAGACACTTGCTCCTTGGAAGAAAAGCTATGACAAAAAGTTATAACAAACCTAGACAGCATGTTAAAAAGCAGAGACATCACTTTGCCCAAAAAGGTCCATCTAGTCAAAGCTATGGTTTTTCCAATAGTCAGGTATGGATGTGATAGTTGAACCGTTAAGAAAGCTGAGTGCCAAAGAACTGATGCTTTCAAACTGTGGTGCTGGGGAAGACTCTGGAGAGTCTCTTGAACAAGGAGATCAAACCAGTCAATCCTAAAGGAATTCAACCCTGAATATTCATTGGAAGAAATAATGCTGAAGCTGAAGCTCCAATACTTTAGCCACCTGATGTGAACAGCCAACTCACTGGAAAAGACCCTGATGCTGGGAAAGATTGGGGATAGGAGGAGAAGGTGGTGACAGAGAATGAGACGGTTGGATGCCATCATCGACTTAATGAACATGAATTTGAGCAAAATCTGGGAGATAGTGAAGGATAGGGAAGCCTGGCATGTTGCAGTCCTTGGAGTCACAAAGAGTCAGACACACCTAAGTGACTGAACAACAACAGCCCCATCCTCATCATCTCTGAGGGATAGGGATTAAAGATGTGAAATTTCACTACACTCACCCTGGCAGTTCTGCTTCAGCTGTCTTGGTACCATTCCTCAGATTCACATCTGAGAGCTGCATTAATGAATATAACCAATAGCCCCAGTTAACGGCCACACATATCCTTGTCTTTGTCCTATAACTCTGCAACACACTGCCACTTTGAACTTGCCTAAATCACTTGACCAACAGAATTTTCATAAACTTGATGCAAACAAGTGTTTTTAGCAACCTGATGCATGGATAACTGTATGCTTGCATGTTTCTTCTCTTCAACTCTGTCACCACAATGAGAATATCCTAGGCTAGCTTGCTGGAAGGATAGGGGCCTGTGGAATAAAGCTGAATCATTCCAGCCAAGGCTAGGCTAGGCCAGCCATCACCCTCTACTCATCAGATGCATAAGTAAGTCCAGCTAAGATCAATCATGAGCAGCCCAGGTCAGCAAAATCATCCAGTGAGCTATGAACATGGGGGAAATAATAAATGGCTATTATATTAAGCCACTAAGGACTGGAGTGGTGTGTTCCACAACCCATCCCTGACACACAGTGGTACAAAACAACTGGGGGACAGGGCATCTAAACTAAAGACTGGGCACTGATTGTGCCAGAGAACCTTGCAGAACTTTTCCATGAATATCCTGTAGGATGTTGCTAAAGAGAAGAAAGGGGGGTTTCCAAGGTCAGGTTTCTGAGAAATGCTAAGTTACATTTAGCTGGTTTCCTTCCTGGAGAATTTCAAAGCCTTTCAAATGAGTCATGACAAATCTTCCAAAGGAAGAGCTTTTAAGCAATATTTCCCAAACCTACTTGACCACAGACCTTTCCCTACACCCCCATCCCTATGCTGAGCATCACACAAAATGAATACCTCATATAAAGCACACTTTAGATATGATATAAGACGAATTGGTCTTTGTCTTGTTTCAGTGTTGTTTCAGAGGGTCGAACTGCACTTAGGGCACAACAGCTCCATGGAGCAGGATGGGACTAAATACATTCAAGCAAGGGCTCGTCAACAGTGAGAGTGATCCAAAGATGGGCTTGCCTGCCTTTTGAAACAGTGGCTCAAAACCCCAAAACTGAAAGCATTCAAAGAGAAACAAATGAGGTTCAGTAAATTTTTATGATTACTAGTTACCTTAAGGTTCTAATTCAGTAACACGCTCAAAAATTCAGATTACTTCTATCAGTTAAAAGTAGTAAGATAGTCACTTTTATGTGTCCACTTGATCAAATACTGGCCTAGATGTTACTGAGAAGATGTTTTGCAGATGTGGTTACCATTTATAATAAGCAGTATTTAAATAAGCAGATTACTCTACATCCTGTGGGTGGGTCCCACTTAATCAGTGGAGGGCCTTAAGAGCAAAGACTGAAGCTTTGAGAAATTCTACTTTAAGACTGTAACATAAAAATGCTGCCTGAGTTTACAGCCTGCTGGTCTGCCTCATCGATTTGTAAGCCCCATAATCATATAAGTCAGTTCCTTAGAATCAGTCAATCAATCAATCTCTTTTCTCTCTACTATCCACTCTTCTCCTCTCTTTCTCTCTCTCTGTACGTCTGTTTCTCTGGAGAACTCAGACTAAATACAGTCAGATATCAAACATCATTTATATTTTATCACAATCCTAGATTAGAATCAGCTTCTAAAACTTCTACGCTGACTGCTTCCTAGTACCTGCCCTGGGCAAATCAAAGTGTTAGGTTTCCCAGATTTCTTATTTGGTTCCTGTGAGGGCTCTTCTGGATAGTCAGCTGAGAACTAGAGCTCATAATTGCATTACAGTGATAGTCAGGAGGTGACATTTCTAATATTCCCTTTTTAAGGGGGGCAGATTTTATGAGTCACCTTGGGTGGTATAGTCATTTCACAGCTGTGTAATGTTTGTGAGGAACTGACAGTCCCTCATGAGCCACAGTGACCCAACTTGGCAGGGCCCCAGCACCTATTTATGGCCTGAAATACAGGGGAGGAAGTCACCGGAGGTGGTTCTCTCTTCTGGAACTGAGTCAGATAGATGATAACATTCCAGGTCAGAGTTAACACCAAGTCTGATTTACTGCATCATGTTCTCTGAGTGACTTCCTGGGAGCCTAACTGAACTACTACAAATCCTGAGCTGATATCTAAGACTTACCTATTTAGAAAAAGAAAGAAGAGAACCAGAGATCAATTTTTTTTTAAAGAGGATTTTAAAATAGGAGGAATCAGTAAGGAAAAGACTAAGTGTAGTCCTGTGACCGTGGGGACACAGCTGGAACAACCATCCATCAAGGTTAGGTACCAGGTTCAAATATTCATCAGAAGACTTGCCACACTGTAGCACTGGCCATAACTATTCCTTGTGGACAGATTCTTGTGCCAATCCATCTTGTATTTCCCGCATCTAGTTCAATGCCTGGTACATAGCAGGAATTTAAAAAAGACTCACTGAGTGAATGAGCTAGTAGAGACATAAAGCACTTCACATCCACAGAGCTAGAGAATCCAGCCAGGATTATTTCCCATTCCATGAATGCTCTCAGAAGCCTGGCATGATCGTGCACCTGATACTATGTCTTTCTAAGCTAGCCCTACTACATATATGCAGTTTTTGAGTTCTTATAATCTCTAGGGCTGGAGTCCTTTTAATTGGTGCATTGAATTGTTTTCTGGGGCTGGCATAACAAAGGACCACAGACCAGATAACTTCACCAACAGCAACGTATTTGCTCACAGTCTTAGAGGCTAAGTCTGAGATCAAGGTATTGACAGGGCTGATTTCTTCTGAGGCCTCTCCCTTAGGCTTACAAGAGAAATGGCTGTCTTCTCTCTGTCTTCACATGGTTTTTCCTCTCTGCCTGTCTGCATCCTAATCATCTCTTCTTATAAGAATACCAGTCTTACTGATTTAGGGCCCAACCCAATGACCAAGTTTAATTTAATTACTTTAAAGGCCCTATCTCCAAATATAGTCACATTCTGAGGCACTAGGGGTTAGGATTTCAGCATATGAATTTGGGTGGTGAAGGGACATGCAAATACAGGCTTAGCTCAGAGATCTTGCGGGTTTGGTTCCAGACCACAGCTATAAAGCGAATATCCCAACAAAGTGAGTCACATGATATTTTTTGGTTTCCCAGTGCATATAAAAGTTATGTTGATACTATACTATAGTCTATTCAGGGTCCAATAATAGCATTATGTCTAAAAATGTAAAGTACACACCTTAATTTAAAAATACTTTATTGCTAAAAAATGCTAACCATCATATGAGCCTTCAGGGAGCCCTAATCTTTTTGCTAGTGGGGGGCCGATGGTTGCTCACTGATCAGAGTGGTGGTTGCAAAAAATTGCTGCAACTGTGCCAATTTCTCAAAGTAGAACAGCAATGAAGTTTGCCTCATTGATTGACTTGTCTTTTTATGAATGGTTTCTCTGTGGCATGGAAGACTGACAGTATTTTACACACAGTAGAACTTCTTTCAAAACTGGAGACAATCTTCTCAAAACTTGCCACTGCTTAATCAACTATGGTTATGCACTATTCTAAAATCCTTTGTTATCATTACAACATCTTCATAGCATCTTCACCAAAAGTAGATTCTGTTTCAAGAAACGACTTTTTTGTTCATCCTGAAGAAGCAGCTCTTCACCCATTAAAGTTTTACTATGCTTGCGTGCACGGCTTCAGTCCTGTCCAGCTCTTTTGCAACCCAATGGACTGTAGCCCACCAGGCTCCCCCGTCCATGAGATTTCCCAGGCAAGAATACTGGAGTGGGGTACTGTTTCTTTCATTGGATCTTTCAGACCCAGGGATCGAACCTGCATCTCTTACATCTCCTGCATTGGCAAATGGGTTCTTTACCACTAGTGCCATCTGGGAAGCCCCAAAGTTTTACTATGAGTTTGCAGCACTATGAGATTGCAGCACTATGAGATTGCAGCAATTCAGCCACATCTTCAGGCTCCACTTCGAGTTCTCTTGTTGTTTGCACACTATCTGCAGCTACTTCCTCCATTAAAGTCTAGAACTTCTCCAAGTCATCCATGAAGGTTCAAATCAAGTCTCAAACTCCTGTTAATGCTGATATTTTGACTTCTTCCCATGAATCATAAATATTCATAATGGCATCTAGAATGGTGAATCTTTTCCAGAAAATTTTCAATGGACTTTGCCCAGATCTACCAAAGGGATCACTATTTATGGCAGTCATAGCCTTATGAAATACTGTATTTCTTAAATAAGAAGACTTGAAAATCTAAATGACTCCTTGTTTATTGGGCTGCAGAAGGAATGTCTTAGCAAGCATGAAGACACCACTAATCTCGTTGTATATCTCCACTGGATCTCTTGGGTGAGCAGATGCGCTATCAACGAGCAGTAATATTTTGAAAGGAATAATTTTTTCTAAGTAGTAGGTCTCAAAAGTGGGCTTATACCATGTTGTAAACAGATGTGCTATCTACCAGGCTTTGTTGTTCCATTTACAGGGCAAAGGCAGAGTAGATTCAGCATAATTTTTAAGGGTCATAGGATTTTTGAATGATAAATGAGCACTGGCTTCAACTTCTTCAAGTCACCAGCTGTATTAGCCCCTAACAAGAGAGTCAGTCTGTCCTTGAAACTTTGAAGCCAGGAATTGACTCTCCTCTCTAGCTATGAAAGTCCTAAGTGGCATCTTCTTCCAATGCAAGGCTGTTTCATCTAGAAAACCTGTTGTTTATTGTAGCTACCTTTGTGAATTATCTTAGCTAGATCTTCCGATAACTTCCTGCATCTTCTACATCAGTACTTGCTGCTTTGCCTGGCACTTTAATGTTATAGAGATGACTCCTTTCCTTAAACTTTATGAACCAACTTCTGCCAGCTTCAAACTTTTCTTTCACAGCTTCCTCACCTATCTCAGCCTTCATAGAAGAGAGTTGGGTCTTTGCTCCAAATTAGGTTCTGGCTTAAGGGAATGTCGTGGCTGGTTTGATCTTTTATCCAGATCACTGAAATTGCCTCCATTTCAGCAATATGGCCATTTCCTTTTTACGCACTTACGTCTTCACTAGAATAACACTTTCAATTTCTCCCAAGAACTTTTCCTCTGCATTCACAACTTGGCTAACTGCTTGGCACAAGAGGTCTAGCCTCTAACCTGTCTCAGCTTTCCACATGCTTTTCTCACTAAGTTTAATCATCTCTAGCATTTGATTTAAAGTGGGAGATGTGAGGCTATTCCTTATATTTGAACACTTACAGGCCACTGTAAGGTTATTAACTGACCTAGTTTCAATACTGTGGAGTCTCAGGGACTAGGGAGGTCCAAGGAGAGGGAGAGAGATGGGGGAACACTGGTCAGTGGTATAGTCAGAACACTCACAACATTTATCAGTTTCATTCCCTGTCTTGTATGAACATGGTTCATGGTACAACATTGTAACATGAAAGATCACTGATCATAACAAATATAACAATAATGAAACAGTTTGAAATATTGCAAGAATTACCAAAATGTGACACAGAGACATGAAGTGAACAAGCGTTAAAAAAATGTTGCTGACAAACTTAATCATCACAGGGTTGCCATGAAATCTTCAACTTGCAAAAATATCTACAAAGTGCAATAAAGCAAGGTATGCCTGTATATATGTGTACACACGCACACAAACACACAATATATACATTATATATATAAGTAAACATTTTTATTGCTTCAGAGTCAGGAGGAGAGGCTCTTTCCATCCATTCTACCTCAGTGTCTTCTCTCTCACTGCATCAAGCCCTCATTAAGTGTGAAGGGAGATGAACTGCAAGGTATATTCTCTGTGTCTTTCCTCTAATTGCTCATTAAATCACTTTCAGATTAATCAATTTCTTTTTCATTTATCTCAATTTTTCATGTATCCTTTAATAAGTCTTGAAATCTGACAGAAATAGGAACTTCATAAGAGTCTCCAAGTGACCCACAGTGAAGTCACTAGATCCTTCCTGAGGACTGGCCTTGTGTCTGTGTATCACAGCATATAACACATTACCTGGCTAATAATAGGTGTTCTAAAAATATATGGTTAAAATGATGTATGTAGGAAAAAAGATTTCTTACCAGGTTCCTGTTTTCAAGTTCCAGAGTCACATTTGCCCCCTAAGTGATATTCCCACATGCTGACTCATGCTGAGCCCATTGTACCTTACTTTTTTAAAAACATACTTATGTAGAGTCATTTATTTCCTGGAGTTTCAGCAGACTTGTGTTTGCAGCTGTTTAAAGTAAAACAGGGCCTAGAAGACTTTAGGATTTATTTACAAAAAAACAAAAACCAAATGGCATCAACTTATGAGACAGTATGGTCCATTCAGAGATGAACCCCACTGATTCACTGACCGGCAACCAGCCATGGAGCACACGACTCCCAACTGCTGGGGCAGTTTGGTCAATAGGCACACACCTGTCAGGGTCAGTCTGGCTCCTGACCTTGCCTTTGCCCTGGTTTAAAAGGAGGAATCAAGAGGCAACCATGGGCACTTGGTTATTTCTAGAGTCCTCCTTGTCTAACACATATCAATGTCTAGACATTCATATGATAGGGAAGAAATCCATCAATCAGTAGACCTTACTGATGAAAATCTTGGAAACATCACTTCTAACCTTCTGTACCTTGGGCCTGTAGCTGGTTATTTGACTCTGATCCTTGAATGAATGATTCTAATCTGGTTAACTTCCTGTCTTCTGGCTTCAAGTCTGCATATACTCTAGTTCCTGTATGGTTATCTATTGGAAAAAGGATGGGGTTATCTGTTGCAGTAAGGATGAGGAAATAAATAATAACTATTACAACACAGTGACCAGTCATCAAGTTTCTGACCTGTCAATTCAAAACAAAATATCTAGAAAACAGAAAATAAATTCCACATCCTCTATGTTGAGGTTGAGGAGTCCTGATTGATAGATATATGGATGGGCCACAATTTAGCTTCTTGAGAAATTTCATCATCAGTTGCAAAATCAGTTATAACTTAATGATTCTATCCTGCCACTGAAAACCAGTAGCCAAGTCCTGAAAGGCCACCTTCCAGCACTCACTGACACTGCCCTGTAACTTCCAGGACATCACTAGATGGGGTTTGACACGGAATTCCACATCATGAGGACCAAAATTCAAAACTCAGCTCTGTAATTGATACATGTATATGTATAGCTGAGTCCCTTTGCAGTTCACCTAATAGGTCAGCTATTATTAATTAATCATTAATAATTAATTACTAATCAGCTATACCCCAATACGGAGAAGGCAATGGTACCCCACTCCAGTACTTTGCCTGGAAAATCCCATGGATGGAGGAGCCTGGTAGGCTGCAGTCCATGGGGTCGCTAAGAGTTGGGCACGACTGAGGGACTTCACTTTCACTTTTCACTTTCATGCATTGGAGAAGGAAATGGCAACCCACTCCAGTGTTCTTGCCTGGAGAATCCCAGGGACAGGGGAGCCTGGTGGCTGCCGTCTGTGGGATCACACAGAGTTGGACACGACTGAAGTGACTTAGCAGCAGCATACCCCAATACAATATAAAAAGTTCAAAAGAAAGAAAAAACTCAGCTCTGCAGTATCTACATTCTCTAAACAAGTTACTAAGCTTGCCTTTCCAGTTTATTTACAAAACCAGAATACAGGCACCTAACCCCTAAAAGAAGTGCTGTGAAGATTCAATAAGATAAGGAATCATTCTGACACTTAGCCAACAAATATTTACTGAAGGCACTGTAGTGGCTAGACACTGCTCTAGGAACTAGGGATATAGCTGTGAACCAGCCCTAGTGCAGCCTATCTTTTAGTGGAGAGAACTGGGCAAAAAAATCAAAGAGCAAATAAATGAGTAGGGCAAGGAGAGACAAGGAGTAATACAGTATAGACTAAAAGGCTCTCATTTGAAAGAGGACATGTGCACAGCCATCAGAATGAAGCGAGGGATGGAGACATGCATACGCTCGGGGAAAGAACAGGCATCTCCCCAAACCCCTCTCCCCAAGGATACAGAAGGGCAGAAGGCCTGAGGCAGGGCTGTGCCTGACATGTTGAAGGGAGCATCTGGAGGCTAGAGCAGGTGAGACGGGTGAGCAAGGGCAAGATGGTAGAAGATGAGGTCACGAAGGTTCCTTACACCAGGTAGAGCCTTGTATCCAGTGAATCAACATTTGGATTATATTCTCTCACAGGAAGCAGCTGGATGATTTGAGCAAAAGAGTGATATGAGTCTACCTGTGTTCTAAGGGACCACTGTGGCTGCTGTGTTAAAAAACCCCAATAGACAAGGCTGGAAGAAGGGAGCCTAGTTAGGAGACCATGGAAGTGTCTAGGTGAATAAGAGTCAAGGCTTGGGCTAGACTGACAGCAGTGCAAGCAAGAGAAGTAATATCAGGGTGTATTTTTAGGTGGACCTACTAGGCTTTGCTAATAGATTAGATGAGGATAGCAGATAAAGCACCTAGTTGCTGTTATTTATTTGTTCAATCATGTTCAGCTCTTTTTGACCCCATGGACTGTAGCCTGCCAGGCTCCTCTGTCCATGGGATTTTCCAGGCAAAAAACCTGGAGTGGGTTGCTATTTCTTTCTCCAGATTAGATGTAGACAGCAGATAAAGCACATGGTATATAGTGTTATTCAGAACCTTTTGATCTGGGGGGGCTACAGTGGAGGCATCTTCAAGAACACGTATCTAGAAGAGTAAGACTACACCCAAGCATCAGCTCTACAATCAGGACATAATGGCTCAAAACCAAGATCTGCAGTGTCACCTTAACAAGACAGCCCAGTACTACTGCCAGCAAGATAAGATCAGACCTCAAAGGTTTTAATATAGCTAAAGAAGGGATATATCAGCCAAATGGGGGTTTTATATATGAAAACATACATAAAAAGAGAATTATAGAGGCAGAAGCTGACTGTACCTTTCCAAACACCATCCAGAGTATGGGGAGCCTTGCCAAGTGATGTCAGTTATTATAGTCCATTGGCAAGGCCACCTCTATTGCAGGGATTGACATAGGGAATTGCAGCCAACTGACTTCGAGTATCCTCAACTTTTGGCAAGATAAGTCTCATTGCGGAGATGGATGCTGATTGCTTGGTAAGTACGGCAGGCAGTAAAAAGGGAAATCTGGCTATCGCAATCACAATAGAGTCCAGAAAATGGCTATTAACAGGATAGAAGGCTCTAAGACAAAGGCAGACAAGTCAGAAAATCACTGTTCCTTGGCCCAGGTGAAGAATTGTGGTCAAACATAAAGTTCTCTCTTCTATAGAACCCCCAATCTCGATTACCACCTTTAAATTAAAGGCCAGTGATATTTGCCATGCGTAGACGTGCTTGGATAAAAAAGCACCATGATAAATTTTTTCAACCTTGGTGCTAAGTAGTGAAGAACTTGATGGATTGTTTTCAACAGCTGAAATATCAACACTAAATTTTGTTCGCTCTTGCATAATTCAGTTTAAAAGAAAACTGTTCTTTGGAAATGGTATCCTACTGATTGACCCTAAAAAACACTTATTGTTTATTGCTGCATGAGATTTATCAGGTTTTGGAAACCCTACCATTATATGTAAATGTATATTTCACAGGATTGATTACAACCCACAGACACACCAATATTTTAAGTATGTTAACAAAAAAATAACTCTAAAATAGATTACACTCTGTTCAGTGCCCTCTTAAATAGAGGACATTGAAAATATTTCATCCTTTTCTTAAAGAATCAGATTCATTACTATGAACGTGACAATCATGAAGGCCTCAGAAACCACTGACCTCCACAGAGCGACACGTTCTTGAACTAAATGGTCCCTTTGAAAAATGAACTATTACAATAGTTTTTCTTTGGCCCCTCTCTACCAAAGAATTACTTTCTCTTTTAGCTACTGCCGGCATGTCTGACTTTTCCAGAAAGCTATGCGCTAAAATTTGTCCCCCTAAAATTGTTATAGTGAAATCCTAACACCCAGTGTGATGGCATTTGAACATGGGGCCTTTGGAAGGATAATAGGTTTAGATGAGGTCATAAGGATGGGCCCTTCATAATGGGATTAGTGTCCTTATAAGAAAACACTTTGCTCAGTTGTGTCCAACTCTCTGCAACCCCATGGACTATAACCTGCCAGGCTCCTGGGGAATTCTCCAGGCAAGAATACAAGAGTGGGTAGCTATTTCCTTCTCCAGGGGATCCTCCTGACCCAGGTATCAAACCTGGGTCTCCTGCATTGCAGGTGGATTCTTTACTGTCTGAGCCACCAGGGAAGCCCCATAAGAAAACGCATCAGAGACTTTACTTTCTCTCTCTCCTCACACACATGCTCTGAGAAAAGGCCACTGAAAAGCTAACCTTCTGCAAGCCAGTAAGAGGGCTAGGAACCAAATTGGACTGTACCTTGATCTTTTTCTTCCAAGCGTCCAGAATTGAGAGGAATAAATGTCTTGCTTAGGTCACCCCATCTATTGTATTTTGTTATGGCAGCTCAAACTGACTAAAACACAATGCAACCACATTTCCACTTCTGAGTCACTACTTCTAATCTGGACTTCCTTGGTGGTGCAGTGGTAAAGAACCCACCTGCCAATGCAGGAGGTGCAGGTTCCATCTTTGGGTAGGGAAGATCCCCTGGAGAAGGAAATGGCAACCCACTCCAGTATTCTTGCTTGGGAAATCCCATGGACAGAGGAGCCTGGCAGCCTACAGTCCCTAGGATCACAAAAGAGTCAAACATGACAAAGCAACAAAACAATAACAACAACACTTCTGATCTACTAGGAACCACTTGACCAAAGTTTGCTTAAAGCAAAAGTTTGAATGTGATCCATGGAGGCTATTTCATTTGTTTTGACTGCTCAACCGTCTTCATTATCTACTCTCAAATTCCCAGTTAAATTTTGGCATTCAGAAGTTCAGTGTTTACATTTCTTTTCTAGGCTACTAATAGCTGAAAACTGGTTAATAAAATTAAAAATCTGTACTGATAGTAATTTATTATTTTTTTAAGGAAGGGGGGAAAATGTTTAATTATCTCAAATCTGAGTTAAGAAAAGACTCTCAAAGCCCCTCTAAGTTCAGAGACATGTTCTCTTCGAGAAATCATGATGATATTCTTTCTGACTTTTAGCATTTTTGATGTGAATGGATGAAAGATTTGGCAAGGGTGGGAGTGAGATGGAGAAGCAAATAGAAACTGTATATGTAGAATTTATATTGTCTTTAGGGATATAGTTAAGATGGTATTTTTAGACATTCAGGAGTTTGGGAGAATTGAGGGTAAGGGAGGACTATTGCTAATGAAACTTCTGGAATAATAAAAGTAATTAGTATGCAGTTCATGTCAAACATATTATTACTGTGGTTGGGTGACAAGGTAAGCATAAACTGCAACAGACTATTATTCTGAGAGTAAATAATGTGATTTCTGACCAATTTTAGCATTTGTTCTGGGTAGGGAAAGCTACTAGTTTGCAGTAGGAGTTGGGACTCCCTTGAGTTGTTTTTTTCTGTTTTTTTAGCAGAATGAGTCGTGAAGATGCTTAACAGAATGGGGACAAGGAATACTTGATGAGGAACTTTCTTAGGAGATAAGATTTAAGATTATCAGTTGCTAATAAGGCCCTGGAGAAGGAAAAAATGTACTTTGCAAGTAATGACTTGTTATCTCATGTACATTTTATGCCGTGTATATATTATGATGACTCCTGGATATAAGAGAGGAAAGGAAATAGAGCTTAGTTATAAAGTAAATAAAGAAGGACACTGACTTATTTCAACTTCCACCTTGGATGCAGAGCCAAGTGCGTCAAGTGGGTACTGTGTACAACGAATGCAAATATTCTCGGCCAGGGGCTAGGATTTTAGGAGTGGCAATTGAAAAATTAAAAATGAAAAAGCGAGAAAGAAAATTATGTGATTCTCCCTTGCCTGTGTCGTAAGCACAGGGCCCTATGCAGAAGTGCCGTTAAGTGCCTGCTATCTCTCCTCCAGCAAATTTTCTAACTTGGCCAAGCACAGTAGCTTAGACACAATCGGGCAGCTTAAATGTCTGTGCAAGAAACAGCTACATTTGTAAGTTTCCTAAGCACTGTCACCTAAATTATTACAACAGTTTTCTGTGAGATTTCATTACTCTTAATGATTTGTAGATAAGGAAGGCAGAACTCAAAAAGTTAAGTGCTTTCCCACAATCAAATAGTCAAGCAGG
This sequence comes from Bos indicus, assembly GCF_029378745.1. Lineage (NCBI taxonomy): Eukaryota > Metazoa > Chordata > Mammalia > Artiodactyla > Bovidae > Bos > Bos indicus. The sequence continues at coordinate 41,868,706 of NC_091767.1, read as the reverse complement.
ATCAAAGATGGGTCCCCAACTTAGATCTGACTTCAAATTCAAGCTCTTTGCCCTGACTACACAGAAACCATATAAACCAAACAAGAGGCATGTGCATCCCCCAGCACTGGGCCTGACCACAGCCGGCAACACAATACAAATTAGCTCCAGAGTAACAATCCATATCCAAAGAATTGGTTTCACACTACACCATCTAGCTCTCAGCTTATTTCCAATGCCTCAACCCACCCAAAATTACAATGACATTCTGGCTGAGAAAGAGCATTTCATCACGCACCCATCATGAACCCTTATTCACTGGAAAACTATGTAGCATTTGCTCAAAAGTTCTTTGACTATCATTCATCCCTCAATTTTCAATCAGCTGTCTGTTGGTAGCATCTGAAATGACAGAGCTTGTTTGTGGTGAATGACAGGGTAATTTTCATTGAAGCTCAAGTTTATGAACTTGAAGTTACAGCAAATGTGTAAAGTGAGATTGAAAACACCATCGCATCAGTTTTTCAGAGTTTAAAGATTCTTCAAAGCATTAAGAAGAATCACCAAGCTACTCATACATGTCATTAGTTTGAATGGAAAATAATTTCAAACGCCACTTTTCCATGGAGATTTTGAACAAGAATTTTGTTTCCCAGAGATTTCTTATTTCAGCTCCACCTGGAGAATTTTTCAATCCTGTTCTACCACACAATGTGACTTACCTCCGTGAAAGATTCTAGGGATCTCACCCTTGAGTTGCTTAGGCCTTCTTGAGTAAATCCTCAAGGTTGGCACTTAATCCAAGGTCATCTGTCATGTTTTCATATACAGACGTCATTTGTTCCTGTCTTTTGTTCCTTCCCTGAGGATAAGGACTGCGTATTACATATTTCATACTGTAACAAAACCCTATGACAGATAAAGTAACAGCACTAGGTCTTAAAAGTAGCAGGTATTACTATATGGAATTTAGAGGTAAATTTAACGGTATCACTGATTACACAGTGGTAGAAGGATTGAAGGCGATGGCACCCCACTCCAGTACTCTTGCCTGGAAAATCCCATGGGTGGAGGAGCCTGGTGGGCTGCAGTCCACGGGGTCGCGAAGAGTTGGACACGACTGAGCGACTTCAATTTCACTTTTCACTTTCATGCATTGGAGAAGGAAATGGCAACCCACTCCAGTGTTCTTTCCTGGAGAATCCCAGGGATGGGGGAGCCTGGTGGGCTGCTGTCTATGGGGTCACACAGAGTCGGACATGACTGAAGCGCCTTAGCAGCAGCAGCAGCAGCAGCAGCAGCAGCAGCGGGATTGAAAAGCCAAAAAACTGTAAGGCAGCCCACAAGTCAGCAACAGTAGGAAGTCCTATTACTGTTAGGGGGCGGGGGAGAGGCGGAGGTGGGGGAGGTGCAAACGATGGGAGGAGGTGTTACCACAGCCCAGAAGCCAGAGCCTTTCAGTAAGAGCTGGAACCATGCAGGAGACCCAGCTACTGCCAGAGACACCAAAGGAAGCAAAAAGAGAGGTAAGAAAACTCTGACTTCTCTGCCCTACTCTCACCCCCCAATTTTCTACCGTGCCTTCTTTGGGTGCACCTACTTAGGGGCCAAAGAGTAAGAAAGCATGTATCTGTGACACAAACCAGAATGAGAAAAGAATCAGAGAGTAAACAAACAGCTTAAAGAGAGTAAACACACAGCTTAAAGAAACAGTGATTAACAGATTCTTATGGTAGATACAGAAATCAATTAATCCATAAGCAACCATCGTATATTACAATTTGAGTTTCCCTTTTAAAATGATTAGTATACAAGACTACAGGATGAAAGGTTAAGATGTGCATAGAGTAGTCTTTTGCTTTTAGCAATGGGATATCAGGAGATTTGGACCAATCTCCTTTCTGAGGATAACTAATGTACATACTCACAATACATATACATATTCTGCTTGAAAGCACTGGATACTGAACAAGATAGTAATGATCCAGTGTTTGGATTTTTCCTCTGATAGAATTTACTGACTCATGAAGAGGCAGCCAAAGGGCTATGCAGTACTGTTCTGCAGCTTCATGGAGATAAAATCACAAATGTTGTAGTCTTAGGCTTGGTGAGAGAGTCTAAAGCAAAGTGTTAGTTGCTCAGTCATGTCCAACACTTTTTGTCTCGTGGACTGTAGCCTGCCAGGCTCCTCTGTCTATGGAATTCTCCAGGCAAGAATACTGATGTGGATAGCCATTCCCTATTCCAGGGGATCTTCCTGACCCAGGGATCGAACCCAGGTCTCCTGCATTGCAGGTGGATTCTTTACCATCTGAGCCACCAAGGAAGCCCAAGAGAGTCTAAGTCACCCTAACAGAGTGAACCAGAAGGAGACTGGCTCTTACAGCTATTTCAGCTGAGCTTTGAATCATCTTCATCCCCAAAATTGGATTAAGATGATTTCAGATTTAAGAGCTGCCAGGCATGTAGTAGAAGAAAACATAAATCTTCCCCAAGCAAAGAACTTATCTTACACATCAAGTAATTTCTACACATAATTTTTCAATACAACTTCTGAAACCCAATAAAATAACAGCAAGAAGACAAGAACAAGAAACATAGAGCCAACAGATGATGGAAAGAGACTCACAGTAGATCCAGATATTAAACTTATTAGGCATGAATTTTAAGATAACTATAGTTGCTAAGTGATGATAACTGTTGAAATTGGGTGATGGATTTTTGTGGGTTCTCATATATTTTCCTCTACTTTACAGTATATATTGTGATTTTTTTCCATAATGAAAAGAAAAAAGTCTATGAATCAATCCGAAGAGAATCCTAGTTGGCTCTTTTGTCATCACCACATCAGGAACACACTGAACACCACTGTCAAGGGAAACATCACATCAACTTTCTGACATTCATCAAAGTTTGCTAAGTCATGAACAGTAATGAAATACTGAGAGCAGAAAGACAAAACTATACTTACTCTTTCAAGGAAATAAAAGGCCAGATTGTGAATTCAGCATAGAATAGAATTTACTTTTAAAGGACATTTCAAACTGAAGAACAACTAAGTAGAAATTCTAGAAATGAAAAATACAATAGCCAAAGTGAAGACCTCAATGGCTCAGTTTAGAACAATTTATACCCAACTGAAATCAGACTTAATGAACAAAAACTAGTGACGTAAGAAAAATACTTAGCATAAAGAGGCAAAAAGTTGGAAAATATTTTTCAAAGAGGATAGGAAAATATTGAGAAGATCTAACATACTTCTGGAATCCTAGAGAGAAAGGAAAGCAATAAATGAGTCAAAAATAACATATTAAGAAATAGTGGCTAAGAATTTTCCCAAATGATGAAAAACAATAAATTGTAGATTCAAGAAGTCCTGCAAACTCCAAATAGAGTATAGAAGTCCTCACGTAGGCTTTACTAGCCAAACCACAGTAAAACTGCTGAAAACCAAAAACAAAGAGATATTTTTTTTAATTTTTTAATATAAATTTATTTATTTTAATCAGAGGCTAATTACTTTACAATATTGTATTGGTTTTACCATACATCAAAATGAATCTACCTCAGGTGTACACGTGTTCCCCATCCTGAACCCCCCCTCCCACTTCCCTCCCCGTACCATCCCTCTGGGTCGTCCCAGTGCACCACCCCCAAGCATCCCGTATCCTGCATCGAACCTGGACTGGTGTTTCATTTCATATATGATATTATACATGTGTCAATGTCTTTCTCCCAAATCATCCCACCCTCTCCCTCTCCCACAGAGTCCAAAAGACTGTTCTATATAATGCAGTTAGTGTAGGTGGCTCATGCAGGAGACCCAGTTCAATCCCTGGATCAGGAAGATATCCTGGAGAAGGAAATGGCAACCCACTCCAGTATTCTTGCCTGGAAAATTTTATGGACAGAGGAGCCTGGTCAGCTATAGTGCATAGGGTTGCAAAGAGTTGGACAGGACTGAGCAACTAACACTTTCACTTTCAGAGTACAAAAGAAAACTGCTTTTAAAGAAGCAGTGAGAGCAACAACCATCTTCTCAAAACATGGAAATGAATACCAAATGAAATTTCTTCAAGGTGGGTGCCTTTTGGTGCTTCCCAGGTGGCGCAGTTGGTAAAGAATCCACCATGCAGAAGACATGTTCAATCTCTGGGTTAGGAAGATCCCCTGGAGAAGGAAATGGCAACCAGCTCCAGTATTCTTGTCTGGAAAATCCCATGGGCAGAGGAGCCTGGAGTGCCACAGTCCATGGGGTTGCAAAGAGTCGGACATGACTGAGCTCACACGTAATATAGGCGCCTTTTGAGAGGAAAAAGGAATAATTGGGAAGAGACAAGAGAAGGCCCTAAGGGCTGCTGTCGATATTTTACTTCTTGACCTTGATGTGCTTACACCAATATTTACTCCATGATTAATCACTGAACTATATATTTTTATGTTTAGTGTACTTTTCTGTATGTTTATCATAGTTCATAATATATTTAAAAAGCAGATTGTGGTTGAAAGAACTCTATTAAATAATCATGTAATAACTGTCAGGCTGTGCTTAGCTCTATTGGAAAGCAAACTTTATTGTACAGTAAAATTTTAGGCTACAGAAGGAAAATCCCAAATATTTGAGGAAAAAGTTCTATGAAGCCAAGGTGTGTAATTGAAACCAATCTATCCTCTTTTTTCTTATTCGTGATCCTGAAGAAGCTTGACTGTAAAGACCAAATACATATGCTAATCACAAACAATCATATCAATAATATGTTAAATATGCTTTCAAAGTGTTTAGTGGAAACCTTTGAAAGCCATTTGCCTCCAAACCCTTAACTGTACACCATCAGCTGCTTTTATTATTTGTCGAGTTTTGCATTACAGAATTTAATAAACAAAGGGGCCAGACTAGGTCTTCTATAATTATTTCATCATTAATCATGCCATCTTTGATCACTGACTTTTCTCTACAATAAAATATGTAAGCCATCAAAATTATAGGATGGAAATATATTGATACCATTTGCTCTAGATGTGGTAAGCTGCATCCATGCTGCCGCTCATACTCCCCAGGGTTGCCATGAAAATGCAAAGAGAAGCTAATTGCACATAGTAAGAGTTTTAATTGACAGGTACCTGACCATTACAGCAATTTCCACTTCCAGAAGCATCCCAGCTGACATTGTTATAGATTAACATAACTGAAAAGAGTGGGACTAATTGGAGCAATTAATTAAAAATACACAATTAGCTTCCATGGCAGAGATATTTTTTTAGTTTTTACCCTCATCGCTTGAGGCCTGTGAGGATTGTATGGAGTCTTACTACATGGGGGTTGTCTGTGCTGATAATTAAAAAGGAGAGACTTGGAAAGAGGGGAGAAACAGAGGGGACAACTCACAGGCCAACCAGGTGATGGAGTCTGGCCAGTTTCCCTCAGGATGAGCCAAGAGTAGAGCAAAGGTCAGGAGCCTGAATGAGAACACAAGGTGGTGTCTAAATAAGAGCCCCAGAAACTGAGGGGTTTCATCCTTTCACCAGTTCCTCTGTCTGAAAAGAAGGAAGGTAACTAGCACTTGTCTGTCTACTTCCTAAGAATATGGAGCAGAGTCAGGAACGACTTCAGTATTGTCAGGAAAAGAACACTGCCCCTTTGCACTTCACCCTCACTGCCACCAGCCTGAGGTTGGAGGACTTCAAATTTTGGCAGCTGGTTCCTAGAATAAAATCTGATTACTCTGATTCCATGTTGGAGTGATAAGAAGGATTCAGCACATTTCTAGAAGGATGTGAAGAGTCAAGAAAGGGACATATTCTCATCCACTCACATCCTGGTCTCATGGCAAACTGACCTAGCTCTCACCTGAAACATGCAGAGAATGTACCAATGAGCCTGAGCTACAGAGTATATCACAGAAATTCCTTTTATATACTTAAAATTAAGATGTCAGGGTGAAGCTTGCACCACAAAGGAAGCTGAAAGTGAATGAGTAAAGATTCTTATTGGTCAGAGTCTCTGGGAAAGGTCACTACATGATGTCACGAGTCCATCCACAGAGGACCTGCCCGGGTTTTCCTTGGCACCTTTTTCCTGGGCACTCTGCTAGGAAGTAACATCCTACATAGGCTCGATTCTTCCCATGATCTACTCTGTTCCAGTGAGATGGAGCTAGAATCACAGTGACAGGCTATGTAAAGAGGATGCTCCAGTGAGCAAGTGATATGACTTAGGCTCCAAAGAGAGCTTTGTCACAGCTGTTTTCACGCTCTGGTACATGTCACATCTGAAAAAGAAGATGAACTTGATGATTCTTGGTTACAAATAAACCAGGTCACTGTTTCAGCATTTTAGTTCAAGCACAGGATTGGAGATACATGTTTTTCCATGATATTTCCACAGACTGAAGACGACAAGTGTAGTGGCAAAATACTGACCAGTTCCATAAATTCCTACATATTTAATAGAAACAAATAGTGAATGCTAGAAGACAATGCAAAACCATTTAGCTAAAAATTTGAATAGGTAATGCTGCTGCTGCTAAGTCGCTTCAGTCGTGTCCGACCCTGTGCGACCCCATAGATGGCAGCCCACCAGACTCCCCCATCCCTGGGATTCTCCAGGCAAGAACACTGGAGTGGGTTGCTATTTCCTTCTCCAATGCATGAAAGTGAAAAGTGAAAGTGAAGTCGCTCAGTCGTGTCCAACTCTTAGCGACCCCATGGACTGCAGCCTACCAGGCTCCTCCATCCATGGGATTTTCCAGGCAAGAGCACGGGAGTGGGGTGCCATTGCCTTCTCCTAGGTAATGCTAGTGATGATTATATAGAGGAAAAGGTAAAATTCACCTTTATTTTCCCTCTTGATTCAACACTTAGCTATATTGTAGCAATGATTGGACAGTTGATACATTTCTCTTTAACCTCAAACATACTTACATTTTATTTGCCATCCTCCAGCTGAACACACATAAATTATAGCTACTTGTGCTTGGTAAATATGTTCATCGCACAGGCAATCAAAAATTTATGATGCTTCAGTGACTGATGAAAAATGCCAAAACATTTTAATTGCTTTATATACCCATGGCTTCAAGCTCACTCTAACAAAACCAATTAAGGCACTGGCATAACATTTGGTGGCAGAGAACAAATAGATGTAACTTCAAATTACATTCATTACCAAAACTGTTTCCATCGTTAAGGATGAGAAAAATTGTGTCAAATTAGAATATTATAGATGATATTTAGACCAAGAGATACCAATAGGCTGCTTAGAGATCAGCCTCCCCACCTTACCAGAATTGTAAAAAACAAAAACCCCAGAAATTCACAAGAAAGAAAATAAAAAAGGAAGCAAATAACTATTATTATTAATATATGTCTGTGGGCCCAAAATCAAAGGCAAAAGTGTGGAGAAGTTGGTATAGACAATAACTTCTCATTTTTTTCTATTTGAATTCAGCCTAAATAGCTTTAGATTAAAGTAAACTGACTTACCAGTACAGGCAGAAACATAATCAGAGACAGATAATACGAAGCAGTGACTTACCCCAGTTCTTGGCCCAAGAACTAACCCCAGCCTGACCACTGCCCAAGGAAGAAGAGAATAAAAGGGAGATAACAAGCTAGCTTGGCCTTGCCCTGTTTAGCAATGGTCTTGGACTTGAAAATTCAGCTCTTATACAGAAAAAAATAGGAAATAACAAGCTACGATCAATGGCTAAACATGATACTAGGAAAGTATCATTTGGGTGAATCGGGAAAGCTCTCAGCTGAGAGTAACAGAAAATCCATCTAACATCGACTCAGCTAAGAGCATGTTTAACCCTCAGCAAAAGTCTGGATGCAGGCAATGGTTAGTGTCAGTCCACCAGCTAAAAGATAGCAGAGCCATGTTGGCTATCCTTAGTCTTTCTCTTGGGTCTCTTACCTCATGGTTGCAAAATGGCCTTCAAAATCTAGGCATCATATCTGAATTCAAGGCTAGAGGTAAGGGAAAGAGGTTTCAGGATCACTACACTTTTATTTGGAAAGTGCAACTCTTCCCCAAAGCTGCCAGCAGAATCTTGTTTACGTGTAATCGGACAAAACTATGTCCTACAGTCACTCTTGGCTGTGAAAGAGTATGAAAAATTAAGTATTGGGATGTGGGGGAGGGACTTCTTCTTCCAGAGAAAGAGCGAGTTGTGGGCCCAGGGGCAAGACAGAAGTGAGGAAATAACAGCCTTTAAGGAAATAATGTAATCATCTGGCATCAGATTTTCAGGTAACATCATTAGAAGTGAGGAGGAAATATTCCCTTCTGTACTTCTCACACACGGGAAAACATTTCATCAAAGAGCAGACTCTCTCACACCAGCTTACCCTCACAGGATGAGCGTCAATAGTTTCCCTAGACTAACAACTAAAAGGGCCCAGACGTGCCTGGAGCATCATAAAACCAGACAGGTCAAACTATGCACAGGCCTTCTGCAGTAATTCTATCAGGTTATGTACAGTCTTTAGTACAGGCCTTCTGTAGCATTTCTATCAGGTATAGTCTTCTTCAGTATTTTCATCTACCAAACCACAAATAAGATGGGGAAATGATGGTCACCCTAAGATAAGGACAATGTATGACCTGGTACAGAAAATGCCAAAATAAATGAAATACTTGACAAACAACTGAATAGTGATTAGAAAGGCAAAACAATTAACATGCACTACTTCTGAAGCAGCCTCAGAGATAGAAAGTTTAGAGATGAAATAGGAAAAAGGGAAAAAAGCCCTGCAAAAGTTTTCTAAAAACTAATTGGTAAGATGGAAGCAATAGGGGGAACTATTTTGGTGCAGAGATGACCTCATTTTTTCCCCCAGGTATGTGCAGATCCACTTGGGGCAAAATATTTTGGCCAGACCCTAATTTCACAGTAAGTTTTTCAAACTAATGAGGCAAACATATACCACTTAGATCCTAATGTGCTGTGATAGCAGAGAGCTTTGAAGTATTTTTCATTTACTCAATTAGCAAAGTGGTTATGAACCCTTTCTATCAACTAGATGCATTGAGGAGCTTTTAAACTTATATTCGCGTTGGTCCTCCAACTCCCCAGAAATTCTGATTTCATTGGCTTAGGGTAGAGCTCAGGTGCAGCCTGTTTTATGTTTGTTTGTTATGTAAAACTCTTGCATTGATTCCAAAGTAAAAGCCAGAGTTGAGAAAAAATGGATTAAAAATAATACTCAATGGCATTGAGGGTATAGTCAGAACACATAAAAACACTGAGTGAAAATTAGTATCATCTGTCTGACATGCAATTTAACAATAAGTTAGATGCCTAAACAAATCGATTCCCTTTCTAAGAATATATCCTAAAGAAATGGGCAAAGAATCAAAGACTAATATACTAAAATGTTCACTGCAACATTAGTTATTATCAACTGTATCCAACAATGAATACAATTGAATTATCTGACTCATTTGTTAAAACGTTTTCAAAGAAAAAACTTCCAAAGTGTTAACAATGGTCTCAAAATGGGATTATATCAATGATAATCATTTCTTAATAGTTTTAAGTATTTTCTCAAATCTATATACACATGTTAATTTTAAAATCAAGAAAAAACCAAAAAACATTTCTTTCCAAAGTCTTTGGTTTTAGTATTTGTGGGGCCTTCATTTGGCTGGAAAAAATCTGATTACTGCCATATTCACTGTGTACAGGGCTTTTAGTTTGAAGGAAAACTTAGGTTTCCATCATTAAATGATCAGATCAAATAAGCTGTAGAGAAATATTCAAAATACCTTTTAGAGAAAACTTTCATAGCTTCTTTATAAAATTAGCTCTATTTCATGAAAAGTATAATTTAATCTTCAAAAATATAATTTTAAAGGAATATAAATATATGCAGTCAGTAGGTATAATGAAATTAGCCCAAATTTTCTAAAACATTGTTGCCAAAGATGTTATTCTCCTAGGAGAAATTTAACCAGAAATGTTTTTGAATATGTTAAATATACAGGATAATCCATAATAGGTTAAGCAACATAGGAAAGCTGTGGATATTCATTTATAAAGGTGTTTGTTCCTGCAGGACTGGACACTCCATTTTCTCTCCTTATTCTGTACTTCTCATTTTGTCCCCATGATCCTTTCCCCCCCGAAAAGAAAGGTAGTTCCCTACCCCTCTGAACTCAAATATTTACAATATTTACACTTGCTTTATTTAGTTTTGCTTCATGGAAACTCACGGCTGAGCCAAGCATACTGCAGCATTGGTTTCCAATTTCACATTCCCCAGAAAAAAACAGCTGGCTTAATGTCATGGTTATTGAGTTAATTGCTGTTTTGATGACTTAGGGTAATGACTTGCATAAGCCCCTAATTTAAACCTTCAGAAAACGTGCACAAGCTCTGTTGGGTATAGACAAGAGTCCAGTCTGAGTCACCAAGCTACAGAGAAAGATGGCTGCTGCCACACTGGCTGGGGAGGGAGGAAGAGAATCTAGCCATGCTGTTAGCACTCAGGGGTGAGGACCACTGGCTATTTGTTTAGCAGCCATAGGCAAGGAAAAGGGCTCTTTCTCAGTAGTTTGGGAGAGTCCAATGTGACTACTACTCAGATCATGAGGCTTGAATTTGCTGGAGGAAGGAACACATGGATGGTTACCTCTAGACACACAGAGGAATATTATTGGGATTAGGTTCAGCCAATAGTGCACGAAAGGAGACAAACTAAAAGCCAGTATGGTTAGAGTCTCCATTTGTTAAGGGCAAAGAAAATGGGCTGTAGACTGCAACCTAGGCAGGCCCAGCAAAAGAGTTGAGTGTAAATGAACTCAGAAAAACCTATAAAATAGGTGGTTGGAAAAAAAATAAAACAGGTGGTTGGATGTGGGTACTTTCCACCTGCTGTACACTACATGCTGAGCTGCTCTGCAGGGCCCACCCAGGTCCTATCTTTGCTTTCACACACATTGCGAGTTAATTTCTACTAGCTCCAAAATAGCAAAGGCAAGGCTGGCTGACAACATCCCAAGTGTTGACCCTCCTTGGGTCTATCTTACATTTTGGATGGAGAGGAGAGAGGATATGGGGAAATTCAGGAAAAACGCTGGTTGTGCTTGGCAGGACAAGCAGATCCTTCATCCCCAAGACCCCAACAGCAGCTTCTATGAAGGGACCTAAGGCAGCTCCATTTCTCTGTCATCTTCTAGGGGTTGGGGGTAATGAAGACAAAAACTGTAATAGAACTAAAGGGACCTTAGAGGTCACATGAGACTCACTTAAATTTCAATGAACAAATCAAGACGGCATGTCTTCTCTGAAAAGTCACTGGTGATTCTTTTAACCTTCATAAATACTTTATCCCTATCTCAACTCTGCCAGAACCCTAGAACTTCAGAGGGATCTAAGACTGCAATCCTTGAAAGAATACTCAGAACCATGTTATTATCACAATGAGTGAACATTTACTATGTTCCAGGTACTGTATTAAAACTTGAAGTTGAGTATGTCATTCTAATTGTTTCCACCATCAATGATTCCCAGATACAGAAACAACCTTAGAAAGTGGAAGGTTTTATGCCTGGTGACACAGAAAGAATGGGGATCCAAGATTAATCCCAGGCAGCCCCATGACAGAACGAGATTTGAACCACTCACTGTAGGAGGTGGGGGTGGGGGCAGGTAAAGAAGTGGTAGCAGAGGGGAGTCAGCCACACCTGAGTGCTGACAGTATGCCAGCCTCTTTGCTAAGCACCTTTCACCCACTTCTGCTATTACAACATCTTAAAGATAGGCTTGTTTCATCAACTCCTATCTTACACATAAGAAAACTGAAGTTCAAAGGGGTTAGATGATCTCTCTCTGGTCCTCCCAGAGAAATAAATGCTGGAACTAGCATTAGAATCCAGACAGCCAGATTCCCCCAGTTTTTGGACCCAATATTTTTGCAGCTACCAGGAAGAAAAGCTCACTGAGAGGTCTGGCTGGTAATTTGAATCTTGAGCATATTCTAACCTCTAGAAGGATAAGACGGAGAAGGCAATGGCACCCCACTCCAGTACTTTTGCCTGGAAAATCCCATGGACGGAGGAGCCTGGTGGGCTGCCGTCTATGGGGTCGCAGAGTCGGACATGACTGAAGCGACTTAGCAGCCGCAGCAGCAGAAGGATAAGAAAAGTTTCATTTGTGTTGTTTGAGGTTTTCTGTTATTTGATTTCTTTTTCTTAAAAAGCACTAAAAAGGACAGTTATGGGGGTCTTCCAACACTGTAACTCCACCTTAAATAGAGATGGTATAACAGCACTGCAAGGAGATCCAACCAGTCCATTCTAAAGGAGATCAGCTCTGGGTGTTCTTTGGAAGGAATGATGCTAAAGCTGCAACTCCAGTACTTTGGCCACCTCATGCAAAGAGTTGACTCATTGGAAAAGACTCTGATGCTGGGAGGGAATGGGGGCAGGAGGAGAAGGGGCTGACAGAGGATGAGATGGCTGGATGGCATCACCGACTCAATGGACATGAGTTCGAGTGAACTCCGGGAGTTGGTGATGGACAGGGAGGCCTGGCGTGCTGCGATTCATGGGGTCACAAAGAGTTGGACACGACTGAGTGACTGAACTGAACTGAACAGCACAGAGAAAAAGTCGATAGATCATTCTTCCTCGTGGACCACGAGTTTAATCACGAGGGGGCTGTAAGACCAAAGACCACTAAAAACAGTACATGTAAATTAAAGAGAGTTGTTCTTGAGTACCATTATCTTTTCCATAGACGCTACATTTAAAAAATTTCCTCACAGTAAATACAAACTACAGCATGAGACCTGAATTCAGATGCCTGTTGGAGTCTATTACACACCGTATTATTTTCCTGGTATTTGATGAAAGTGAGAAGGGATGATGAACATTTTGGCAGGCTTTATACTGGGCTGATCAATATTTTCCATTTCCCCATTAACGTGCTCCTACAACTCACCAGGCAAGAGGACAAGTTAACCGGATATAGCAGGAGAGAACGGGCCAAGCAGACCCATAAGTCAAGGCAAAAAGAGAAGGGAAAAATTAATGGAAAGAAGCTGGAAAAAGAAGAGAGGGTTGGAGAAACACAACAAAAAGCTCATAAAATAGCTTTTGAAGTGACCAGTACACATATAATGAAGGTGGCAGAGTGAGTGAGAAAGCACCTTAAAGGAAATCAGTCCTGATGCTGAAGCTGAAGCTCCAATATTTTGGCCATCTGATGTGAAGAACTGACTCATTGGAAAAGACTCTGATGCTGGGAAAGATTGAAGGCATGAGGAGAAGGGGGCAACAGGATGAGATGGTTGGATGGCATGACCGACTCAATGGGCATGAGTTTGAGCAGGCTCTGGGAGATGGAGATGGACAGGGAAGCCTGGTGTGCTGCAGTCCATGGGGCTCCAAAAAGTTGGACGTGACTGAGTGGCTGAACTGACTGAACTGATCCACCCCACACGAGCCCAGCGTTGTCAGTCTATCTCCCAGAAGTTTCAGGTCCCAGACATACCACAAAAAGGAGACCCAGAAGGGAACTTTGAAACTAGTCAGTTTCAACATCCAAGATCTGTCTCAGTAGGCTGAAGGCTGTCATTAGAGTCACTATAGATAGCTTGGGCTCCAGGCTCCCTGACACTGCTGGGTTTGGGTGTCTTGCTTACTGGGTCCCCACTTTCCCTAAAGACTTGAAAGTTGGCAGTAATGGAAGAAAGGTGTGAAGATCTCAGGATAAAGTCAAGTCTTAGGTGGATTACCAGCAAATACCTGTCTCCTAGCATGCTCTGGTGGGCTAGGATGAGGAACTGTATCAGAGCCCGTTGCTAAGTTTCTTCAACTAAATTAAGCAGAGCCTGGGGACAGATTTAAGAGTATCAAGGCCAAACCATCACACAACCATGGAATCAGGAAACACCCACAAGGTCAGTGTTAGAAACGTGGACATCAGAATCCATAAAAAGCCAAGAGAGTAATGAAGAATGAGATCAGGAATGATGAAGACCCAAGTCAGGCTTCCTAGGAAGAAAAGGAAAAAGGTGGACAGTCACCAAGGATCTAGATGCTTGTACAGATGGGAGAAGAGACACACAGAACTCCAACAAGAGTGACTCCTATGCCTTCAAAGGACCTGCTACACTTGTTCAAGTCTCTTACAGCTGATTCTTCCTCATGAATGTATCCCCAGGGGCCCCTCAATCTGCTTGCTTTCCCATACATTTTGGATGAGAATGGATGTTTCTTAAATTTGTTTCTGGGCTACCCACCACCCCCATCTACATATAATAAACTAATAACTCACAAATCAACAGGATAACCTTCTGTGAAGCTCCAGTTGACATGGCCATGCAGACAAAGAAGGGCCATCAGATGAGCCTGTGGCCTCATGAGATACACACTTGATAAGTTATCCCCAGGAAGGGCAAGAAAGAATATGACACCAAGGCATCAAAAAGGACTTTAATTTTACCTAGAATGTTTCATTTGGAGTTTGAAATGTTAATTATATGTTTTACATGTTGGAAATAAGTTGTTATATTCTGCTCAGTGCTTTTCAATATTTTTTAATGAATCAAAATAAAAAGAAACAAAAAATTATGAAAGACAGGAAGGGCGGATTGCGGGATAGATGGGGGAGGGGGAGGGCTGGAGGGGAAATGAGAGGAAAGGTGGAGAGCTGGATGGGAGTGAGAGAGAAAGAAGAAACAGTCCTGTGGAAAGGCTCTGTGAAGCTGAGTGAACAGAGGGGTCAGCTGATAATGAAGCCAAGCTCCACTGAGGTCCTGACAGATATCCAAACGAAAGGAAGAATGAAGAAGTTTTAGAAGCCATGAACACACAGACATTCTTAGAATCCAAAGAAGGACCCAGAGAAGTCCTCTCAGAAACAGTATAACCTGAGGCTCCAAAGGAAAGAAGAGAATTATGGTCCACAGGTAAATTCCATCAATGTTCCCAGAATTTCAGGGATCTGGTAATGATATGAACCTCCCATCAAATGCTTTCATTTGTCAAATGTAGCAAGGCAGTGTTTTTCTGGTTTAGAATAGAAGCTCAGGAGAAGACAGAATTCACTTTGCAGTTAAATTCCGAACCAATCTGTCAGGAAATGGACCTTTTCTATGATGGAGCCCCTGTACCACATTTACATTTCTGAAACAGAAATATGAGCAGTAAACATACCACCTGGGGACTGTCTACCTCCTATGCTAGAAGCACAAAAATCCATTCCCTCTTGTGTTAAGAAAGAAAATTGGAGTTTTTTTTTCTCTCATAAGACTTTAAATATTCAAAACTAGCAGCTTATCAAATTTTCAGTGTTGGAGAGAAGAAAAAATTTCAAACAGGTATTGATTGTTTCCTCTCATTAACTGAATCCTGGTAACGGCAGAGAATTCATAACTAACTGCCGGCCAAATACATCCTCTCATTAACTCCTGCCGCTTAATTATATCAATTGAAGGGTTCTAATTTTATTATGTCTTCTCAGATACTTAAATTCATTTATTGGGAAAGGAAGAATTTAGAAGGTTCAGGTCACATTTGGTTAACTTTCCTCAGAAGAAATCATCTTTTAGTACAAAAGGGATTGTCTGAGGCAATCGACTGACAGATTTCCTGCCCTGACTTTTTAAGGCTGTCAGAGAACAAAGCAACCACCCTACACTGGGTCTGATTTCTATAAGCCACATTTGATAGGAAGAAAAAAGCTTGGCCTCCTCACTTGACAGTCACACTCTGGTTCAGGGAGAAGGTAAAATCCAACCACAGCATCTGGCTAGCAGAAAACTACCTCAATGTAGGAAAATGCATTTATATATCCCTTCCTGGAACAGAAGGTAATTCAGAGTTGCAGGAAAAAAAGTGGCACATTTCAAAGCCTTACAATAAAGGGATAAGGAAATCTATACAAGGTCAACAAAGAAATATCTGAACCTAGAGGTCATTCAAGACATGAGTCCAGTGTATTTGTGGTTGTTTTTAGGCATCAGAAATGGTTTGTTTCTGGGACGGAGAAACACACAAAATTGAACAAAATGAGCTATATATTACTGGGAAGTGTTCGTATATGGGAACTAGTTTAAATGTAAACACCACTAACTCTATAATCAAGTATGAATATTTTCCCCCTCTTAAAAAAAAAAAGAAAAATTCTTGACCATGAAAAACGGGACTCTCGGGAAAGCTACTTTAAAAGAGGAAAAACCCTGCCAAATAGTATCACTCTGATCTATTTACTGATCACCAATCCATTTAAATAGCCTCTTTTCCTAATTTTCCCAAAGTGGTGTTTTCTCATAGCATGTGGGTAGACGACACTTCATGGAAGGCCTGGAACCATGGTAGAAATCATATCAGAGCCCCCAACATGCTCCAGTAATATAAAATACAATCACTTATTTTATGCTGCTCAAATAAAAAAAATGATATAAAACTATATGCAAATTCTGATTTTGTTAACATTAACCACTGTGGATGGGGTGGATGAGGAGGGGGGGACATGCAAAACTGCTTAATAGCAGTTATCTTAAGGTAATAAAATTATCACTTATTTTTTTTTCCTTCCCCCAAATTATCTACATCTTCTCTGATGTAGTTGCCCTTCAACATGCAGAAGTAGACAGCCTTCTCTTCTGGCTCCCATACCTTTGGGTTTCCTTTTTATATTTATAAAAGAATGTCATCTCTGGCCTAGCTTATCCAGCTCTCTGAAGTCTGTGTCTCTGCACTTCCCTATCTGCAAAGAACTGCCTTTCAGTTACTCAGCCAAGATGACCTCCAACTCTTTGCTGCTCAATATTTTGCAAAAGTTCATTTGAAAATACATAGTATAAATGGAGAATTGCCTGAAGACTCTTTCTTTTCCTTTATAGAATCATACTGTGGCAAAATGCTAGCCATGAGGGATGTTCTATAAAGCAGTCCTATGTAATTCAGTGGCAGTCACTGTGGGGACATTTGAGGAAATTGATCACTGGAGCTCAAAATATCCTCTTTATTTGTACCTCTGAGAACACTTAATTCTGTTCTCAGTGCCAGGGATAATTGAGCTTCTAAGAAGGTTTTTTTTTTTTTTTTAATCATGTAACCAAATTAGACTTTCCTCTTTTCCCTGGTTGCTGGGATGCCCAGAGCCAAATTTTCACCCCACAGGCACACATGTTCTACACTCAACTTTGCTTTCTTTTTCGTTGTCCTTAGTCCTCATTATATTTTATATTCTTACCTTTTTTAGATTATTTTTGGCTCTACTGGGTCTTTGTTGCTGTGTGTGGGCTTTCTCTAGTTGCAGCAATTGGAGGCTGTTCTTCGCTGCAGTGCGTGGGCTTCTCATAATGGTGGCTTCTCTTGTTGCAGAGCACAGGCTCTAGGCACATGGGCTTCAGTATGCAGCTCAGGGGCTTAGTAGTTGCTGTGCATGGGCTCAGTTGCTTCACTGCACGTGGGATCTTTCTCAGACCAAGGATCAAACCCATGTCTCCTCCATTGGCAGGTGGATTCTTAACCACTGGACCACCAGGGAAAATCTATTCTCATTTTTTAATTGTCTTAAAGTCTTTATGAAACAAGAGAGTTATAAGAAAAGGACTTGACTTAATGTTATGAAGAAAAACAAATTTGAAAAAGTGTCTGTGGCCTGATGGAAGCATACGATCAAAACTTCCTTTCATTCTTCAGTGAAGAAGACAGTCACAGCATCTTCTTTGGCAAAACAACACTGATAAAGGAAAAGAACACTTCTCCAACTTTCAGTGTCTTCTCTAAGAATCTTGGGCTGTTTTCCATAAGAAAGCTGGATCTCTTTAAGAATTTCTGAGCTAGCAAAATGTTTTCATTAAATACATCCCAACAGTTTTTCTCAGTGATTTGTCCCAGGGAAATGTGTGTGCATGAGAGGACCTGGTTGTTTGTTTTGCATCAACACAAGCACACATTAATATTCACTTTGAAGGGAAATAGTATAGATAAGGACGAATCCCATGAATTTCTGTTCTAGGCCTTTTCCAAACAGAGTAGTAATTGGTTCTAACTCTGCTTAGTTAGGGACAAGTCAACATGAGATGGCAAACCTGTAATTCCAAAGCAGCCACTGCATATACTTCCAACTGTATAAAGATTATTGTATAAATGATTATAATGTTCTGGATAGTCCCTTGGGATTGAGTATGAAGCATTAAGCAGAAATTTCCTTATGTATTAAGGGTAAGAGGGAAGATGCTTGCTTTCATATTTAAAACATTCCATGCAATATGAACCAGAATTGGCTTGTTTACCCCCTAAATTACTTTCTAGAAAGATTCCCATCACTTTTTCTGTAGAAATGGAGCTCTACCTCATCACAGAGTTGTTCTGTGCAACCTCAGCTGTGATGAATGCTTTTCCCCACAAAAATAAGTCCTCAAAGGATGACTGCATGACCATAAGCAGCAATACAGACTAATGGATGCTATGTGCCTGAAATCCTGCAAAGATTTTTACTAGAAGATCTCATTACTCATCACCAACCTTCAAGACAGGTCTGTGCCCATTTTCATGCTGAGACTCAGGCTGCTAAGTACTTTGTCCAGGGTCACACAGTTACCAGATGACTGAAATAGGATTAAAACCCAGATCTAACTCCCAAGTACAGGCTCTTAAACATGAGTTGATTGGGACTCCAGTTGTCCAGAAGAGCAGAATGTCTACATTGTCCTTCCAGTACCTGCCCACTCCAGTGGATCTAAGAACTTGCCAGGCATTTCCTCATAAACAAGGGGTCTGTTCATCCTGCTTGCTCCTAGGTAACCCCTAGAACCAGAACTCCAATGTCTCCTTTGACCCTAGAAGACCATAAGAGCTTCCAACAGAAGATGGTTGTTTCAGAAAACAAAGGCCGGAAACCTGGTGCTATGGGCTTATTGTTTGCATCACCCCAAACTTCATACACTGAAGCCCTGGAGGTAAGATCTTTGGCAGATAATCAAGTTTAAATGAGGTCATGAGGGTGGAGCCGCCATGATGGCATTAGGGTCCTTGTAAGAAGTGGAAGAGAAGGACTTTCCTGGTGGTCCAGAAGTTAAGAACCCACCTTGCAAGGGATGTGGGTTCAATCCTGGTAGGGGAGCTAAGATCCCACATGCCATGGAGCAACTAAGCCTGTGTGCACAACTAGAGAGCCTATGTGCTGCAACTAAGACTGAATAATAGCCAAATAAATAAATATTTCTAAAAAGAAGAGGAAGAGAGACCAGAGCTCTCCCTCTGCCATGTGAGGACACAGAGAGAAGGTAAGCCAGGAAGAGAGGCACTAAATCAACAGGCACCTTGATCTTGGCCTTTCCAGCTTCTAGAACTTTGAGAAACAAATTTCTGGTATTTAGGCCACCCAGTTTGGAGTATTTTGTTATGGCAGCTTAAGCTAATACACCTGGGGTCCCATGAAGTTCAGTCAAGTCTTCCATTCGCTGTCAGTGCCTTCACTGGAAGGCCTGGTCACTTCCAACTGTCTCTAGAGCAGTGGAGGTAAGCTTGACCTCTACCCTAGTGCTTCTCAATAAGAACGGCATGACCTCCAGAGGGTATCTTAAAATTAGAAGGGCACATTTAGGTTGTCACAACGACTGAAGGTATGTTACCAGCTTTTAGTGGGCAGGGCCATGGATTCTAGACATCCTGCAAAGCAGGTAATACCTCTTACTCATCAAGAACTACGACCTACATGACTCAAACACCCAAAAATACTCCACCAAGCATAAAAGTTTTCTCCCTTGTTTATAATTATCTGAGCTTAGATTCTGTTTTCTGTATAAGCACACAAGGTCTTGGCAAGGTTTTAACTTATACTGAAATCTCCAGGAATGCAGCTATCATGTCCAGTAAACAGAAAATTATTGGGTGTGTTTGGAACATCACCAGTTGTGGATCACTATTTCAGAAAATCATATCACTGACAGCAAAGTGGCTTGTAATATGGCAGTCTTTAACCCACTGTACCTGTACCGGTTGGTATATGTGGCCACTGCGCTTACAGAGATTATACACATATAATATCTGACTTTGTATTGCATCTTCTGGTATAGTTGGGCCATACTGCTTTATTACAAATTGGTGTCCATTTTTTCTTTATATTATACTTAGGATATTATGACGATTTTTTTTTGCAGATTATAATGTGTATATGCTATCATCTATGACTTTCATTTCAAGATAGAGAAGAAATGTTTTAAGATATTTCTTATTAGAGAGGAAAGCTGATAACATTCAGTTTTAACGAACACTCCTCTTCCACCAAACAGAGCAATATGGACCTTCAGATAAAAAGGAGGGTTCCCTACTCAGAGTTATCTTGGCTAAGGGCGTGACATGCCAACTGTGACTTGGGCTCGCAACTGCCATCTTTCTAGATTCACCCAGCTGGGCCATTTGCTCCAGGCCAAACCCTTTGCTTTTGGAACAAAGCAACATCCAGCACCTCGGCTCACATCCAACACTTCTTTCTACCCTGAGTGCTTTTATAGAGGACTTCTTATACTCCTACAGATCACTCAGCCCACCCTAAAGGTTTTTATAGCCTGAAATAACTAAGAAAGGGTTGAGATTTTGGTTCCTTCCTTCCCAGGAAAATCCCAAAAGTCCTTAGGCAAATTTATTAGTACTTCTCCCTTCCCCTCCTTCATAAGCACTTTCTGTCTTTGGAGCCAGATGAAATGCTCTAAGAGATAGGGAAGGCAGGAACTGTCTCCTTCCCCCAGATGAATAAGTGAGGCCCAGAAGGAGTTCAGACATTTATTCAAGGACACAGAGCTTCTGAGCAGCAGAGCCTAGAATCCAACCCTAGGTTTTGAATCCAAATACCAGCACAGGTGAGGTCACATCAAAGCAATGAAAATGGAAACAGTTACAAAGCTTCCCTGAGTCAAATAAGCCCCAAGCCAAATAAAATATATTTTACAACAGGCTGTAAAATATATTCATTCTTTCTTAAACAAAGTAACCAGAGTCACTCCCCGCTCCCCATAAGCAAAGAGGTTAGTACTTGCAATTTGGACAATATCACCAGTAGTGGGCAGAAATCCTTCTAACACAGACACACACACACACACACACACACACACACACACACACACACGCACACTCCCACCTGTTACTGACTCAGCTACTTATTAATGGAACATACCCAAGCAATTTAGAATTTTATAGAGGGGCTTCAGACTTCATACTGGAATTATTGAACATGCAGCATTCCTGAACTCACAGGTCCTGCAGAGCTTGGGAAAGAGCAGGAATTTTCAAGAATGCCACTTTTTTGTGTGTGTTCCTCGTTACAGCAGGTCAGGAAGGTCTCTTTCTGCTCTGAAATTCCATGTCACTTTGACACAGGCTATTCTTTGTTCCCTTCCTGAACGTGGGCACCTCAGTATTTCTCGTTGCTGGGCACCCCTGAACTCCAGGAGAGCAGGCGAGATGCTGGTGGAACAGCTGGTGGAACAGCCCCCCTACTTACTTCTCGGAACAGAGACCTGTGAGCAGCGTGCAGTTCTGTGAGTGAGGAGGGCTGTGGGCTCCTGGGACCCGGAAACCAGTGTTTGCTACCCGCAACAGGAGCACCTCCAGGCTGCATGCATGGGAGGGCTGTGGACCCCTAGTGCCCACCAATCAGGGTTCATCCCTTAAGAATGGCGCTTGTTCTGCATAATCTCCATCAATGAACAAGTACCACAGATCACTTTCAGTGTTAAATTACACACAGTGGAACCCCACTGTTAACTTCTTTCCACAAAGCAACTTTAGCACAAGATAAGTATTTGTGTCCAGTCCCAGACTTTACACTGCCAAGTTATACAAGGATTCTGGTACAAAGCTTCACATCTATGAGAGGCCCATGCTTCCAAGGACAGAACTTATTGAAGGCTTCAAGCATTTGGCATCTCAGTTCTAATTCCAGTAGGAATTTCAGTAGGTTACAGAAGGTACAGTCAGTACAGGCTGGGGACAGATTATTCTCACGTGTGTATGCATGGAAGCCTCGCAGTGTGGGCTCCATGGCTGTGATCCCAAACATTGCAGGAATGTCAACACGGTTGAACAGACTGGACAGAATCTTAGAAGGTTAAAATCACTACAGAAGGGAAAAATTATACAGCAAATAAAGAGTAATGCTTTGTGATCCTCAACCTTATTGAATATGACAACATGTATATAATGGCTAATATTTCATAGACTCTGTCTCACATGACACTAGCAACCAAAGACAAAAATAAGCCATGAGAAAACACATGACCATAGCAGGGGGTTCTGGAGAAGAGGGGGTGATGATCTCACAGGGACAGGTCGGGGAAGAAGCCCAAGTGTGTATACTAAGGAGGGTAGCCTTTGGAAGGAAAGATACCAGAAATTTCTCATCAAGAGTAATGTGTACAACAGAGAAACCTGAGAAGGTGAATTTGGCAGTCCAACTACACATGATCCTTGAACATATTGGTATGAAATGCACAAATCTACTTACATACACGTTTGTCAATAAATATATTGCAAAATTTTTTGGACACTTGCGACAACTTGAAAAACATGCAAGCAAACTGCAAAGCCTAGATATAAAAAAAAATTAAGAAAAATGTATGTCGTGAATGCATGAAACATTTGTAGATACTAGTTATCCTTATACTAGCATAAAAGTGAGTGATATTTAATATAAAATTAATCATGTGTTAGTTTCCTTACTGTTTTATAACTTTGCTTTCAAAGAATTACATTATCATACAGTATGCCCCTCTCTCTAGTAACTAGAGGAACTGCATATCAGCCTATCATCACAGGTTAAGTGTTGTTTTTAAATGTAACAATGTTTCCAATACAATACAATATCCAGTATGAATATGGCTAATACTGTATGCCATAAAATTTTTATAACGATTCATTCACTAGTGTATACACTGGGCTACTGTGAAGCAATTGCATTGATTATACTAGGCTACCACAGAGTAATCATACTGCCATTTCTTCATTATCAATGCATGAATTATTACACTTATAAATACATATATATTTCTTTGTACATTATCTTCTTACTTTTGATGCTAGTGTTAGTAATACATATAACATCTACAATGTTTTCAATCATATGAAAGGGGTTTCCCTGATAGCTCAGTTGGTAAAGAATCTGCCTGCAATGCAGGAGACCCCGGTTCGATTCCTGGGTCAGGAAGATCCACTGAAGAAGTGATAGCCTACCCACTTCATTGTTCTTGGGCTTCCCTTGTGGCTTAACTGGTAAAGAATCCACCTGTGATGCAGGAGACCTGGGTTCAATCCCTGGGTTGGGAAGATCCCGTGGAGAAGGGAAAGGTTACCCATTTCAGTATTCTGGCCTGGAGAATTCCATGGACTCTACAGTCCATGGGGTCACGATAGTGTTGATAATACATATAACATCTACAGCATTTTCTATCATATAAGACAGTATTGACAGGTTATTAACAGAGCATTCATCTTATAAATAGACTATGTAAATATACAGTATGGATAAAAACAGTACAGTACTATAAATGTATTTTCTCTTCCTTACAGTTTTCTTAATAACATTTTCTTTTGCCTGATTTACTTTATTTTGTGAATACAGTATATAATATATTTACATGCAAAATATGTGTTACTTGACTATTTAAGTTATCAGTAAGTCTTCTGGTCAACAGCAGGCTATTAGTAGCCAAGTTTTCATGGAATCAAAAGTTGTATGCAGATTTCTGACTACACAGGGTTGGAGCACTGGCTCCCTGAACCCCTGAGTTGTTCAAGGGTCAACTGTATAATAAACAAATGCTACAAACCTTCACAGTCTCTTATTTAGTCCAATACACTTCCACTATACTCCCAGGAAGTTGTTTTCTTTTTTTTTTTTTTTAATTAACAAGGAGGTATTTGGAAAGAGAAACACAGCCCACCAAAAATCTCGGTAACCACACAAAAAAGCACAGAGTTTGCTGCTGTGATTGTAACCTAAGTACACTGCCAGGTCTAGATATAGGACAGGTATTTATAGAATGATTTAAATGGCCAGCACCTTTTCCTTCCAGAGATATTTCAGTGATTAAGAAAATAAAGATTCTAATGTAATCGCTACTTTATCTGACAGGGTATCACACCTGTCAGTGGAAAAAGACAAACTGAAGCCAATTCATATCAGAGTCAAAGGAAATGGGAAGAGAATTTGACCTACTGATAAACAGTTCCTGTTTTCACCTTCAGTTTCTAAATAATCCTTGCTGCAATATTTCTAGTAATTCCTCCACTGAATCTTCCCCTGAAGTGGACCTTGATTTGAGGAAATGATATTAGATCTACAAGGCACCTTTCCATTCCTCTTCATATCCTGTGAATTTTCTGCCATAGGCAGGACCTCCCAGGTTTTTAAGAGAGCCAGGCAGAAGGCAGGGCAGGGATTGAGAAGTGGAATGATGAAAACAAAAATAAGTAAACTTATTGGATATGATTAAATTTCCCTTGTAAAAACAGAAAGAAAAATAATAACTGTGTTTGTTTTTTTCCTTCAAGTTAATGGAATTTCTAATGACCACCCTTTGCCATAGATCCTAATCAGAACAACAGAGGGAGGTATGTTTCCATTTCTCTCTTCAAGGAATCTTAAGACTCCAGGTTTTGCTGAGGTGAGACAATTTGGTGTTGCCATGATAACACAAATTCTTCTTGGTGTCTCTTGCTTTGTTCTATCATTTTACTTCTGCCTTGCTCCCCCAAAATGGATGGAAGCCAGATTTAAGCATGGCCACTCGGAAAAAGCCCCAGCAAGATGGTAGGTGCTGGAGCAGCAGCTGTGCAGCACTGGAGCGACTGTGAGGAGATACCCCACATCCAAGGGCAGAGAAGCCCCAGCAAGATGGTAGGTGCTGAAGTGGTGGCTGCATGGTGTTAGAGTGACTTTGAGGAGATACCCCACATCCAAGGGCAAAGGAGAAGACCCAGCAAGATGGTAGGAGGGGTGAAATCGCGTTTAGAATCCAACCCCACACCTGCCAGAGACGCTCCGAGGGCTGAGACAAATCTTGGGTGCACCAGGACCCAGAGACCCCACAAAGCCTGAGGCAGAACTGTGTTTGACTGTCTCCTGTGGAGGTACAGGTCCGCAGTGGACTGCCCTGGGGGCAGGGGCTCTGGGTGCAGCAGACCTGGGTGTGGCATAAGCCCTCTTGGAGGAGGTCACCTCTGACCCCACTATAGAGCCACCAGAAGTTACACAGGACTGGGGAAACAGACCCTCAGAGGGCACAAACAAACTGTGCACACCAGGACCCAGGAGAAAGGAGCAGTGACCCCACAAGAGACTGACCCAGACTTGCCCAGGAGTGTCCAGGAGTATCCAGAAGAGGTGTGGGTCGGCGTTGGCCTACTGCAGGGTTGGGGGCACTGACTGTAGCAGTGCCTGCATGGGACCTTTTGAAGGAGGTCACCATTATCTTCATTACCTCGACCATAGTTTGAAAGTGAAAGTGAAGTCGCTCCGTCGTGTCCGACTCTTTGCGACCCCATGGACTGTAGCCTATCAGGCTCCTCCGTCCATGGGATTTTCCAGGAAAGAGTGCTGGAGTGGATTGCCATTTCCTTCTCCAGGGATCTTCCCAATCCAAGAATCGAACCCTGGTCTCCCGCATTGCAGGAAGACCCTTTACCATCTGAGCCACCAGGCCCCAGGTAAATAACAGGGAGGGAACACATCCCCACCCTTCAACAGAAAATTGGACTAAAGATTTATTGAGTATGGCTCTGCCCATCAGTACAAGATCCAGTTTCCCCCTCAGTCACTCTCTCCCATCAGGAAGCTTCCATAAGCCTCTTATCCTTCTCCATCAGAGGGCAGACAGACTGAAAACCACAGTCACAGAAAACTAACCTATCTGATCACAGGGACTACAGCCTTATCTAACTCAATGAAACTATGAGCCATGCCATGTAGGGCCACCCAAGACAGACGGGTCATGGTGGAGAGTTCTGACAAAATGTGGTTCACTGGAGATGGGAATGGCAAACCCACTTCAGTATTCTTGCCTAGAGAACCCCATGAACAGTACAAAAAGGCAAAAAATAGGACACTGAAAAAGGAACTCCCCAGGTCTGTAGGTGCCCAATATGCTTCTGGAGATCAGTGGAGAAATAACTCCAGAAAGAATGAAGAGACAGAGTCAAAGCAAAAACAACACCCAGTTGTGGATGTGACTGGTGATGGAAGTAAAGTTCAATGCTGTAAAGAGCAATACTGCATAGGAACCTGGAATGTTAAGTCCATGAATCAAGGAAAATTAAAAGTGGTCAAACAGGAGATGGCAAGAGTAAACATTGATGTTATAGGAATCAGTGAACTAAAATGGACTGGAATGGGTGAATTACTGTGGGCAAGAATCCCTTAGAAGAAATGGAGTAGCCATCATAGACAACAAGAGTCCGAAATGCAGTATTTGGATGCAATCTCAAAAAAGACAGAAGGATCTCTCTTCATTTCCAAGGCAAACCATTCAATATCACAGTAATCCAAGTCTATGCCCTGACCAGTAATGCTGAAGAAGCTGAAGTTGAATGATTCTATGAAGACCTACAAGATCTTCTAGAAGTAACACCCAAAAAAGATGTCCTTTTCATTATAGGGGACTGGAATGCAAAAGTAGGAAGTAAAGAAATACCTGGAGTAATAGGCAAATTTGGCCTTGGAATACAGAATGAAGCAGGGCAAAGGCTAATAGAGTTTCACCAAGAGAATGCACTGATCACAGCAAATACCCTCTTCCAACAACACGAGAGAAGACTCTAATGTGGATATCACCAGATGGTGATGTCTGAAATCAGATTGATTATATTCTTGCAGCCAAAGATGGAGAAGCTCTATACAGTCAGCAAAAACAAGACCGGGAGCTGACTGTGGCTCAGATCATGAATTCCTTATTGCCAAATTCAGACTTAAATTGAAGAAAGTAGGGAAAACCACTAGATCATTCAAGTATGACCTAAATCAAATCCCTTAAAATTATACAGTGGAATTGACAAATAGATTCAAGGGATTAGATTTCACAGAGTGCCTGAAGAACTACAGATGGAGGTTTGTGACATTGTACAGGGGCCAAAGATGAAGACCATCCCCAAGAAAAAGAAATGCAGAAAGACAAAATGGTTACCTGAGGAAGACTTACAAATAGTTATGAAAAGAAGAGACGCTAAAGGCAAAAGAGAAAAGGAAAGATATACCCTTTTGAATGCGGAGTTCCAAAGAATAGCAAGTAGAGATAAGAAAGGCTTCCTCATGGTCAGTGCAAAGAAATAGAGGAAAACAATAGAATGGGAAAGACTGGAGATCTCTTCAAGAAAATTAGAGATACCAAGGGAAAATTTCATGCAAAGATGGGCACAATAAAGGCCAGAAATGATATGGACTTAACAGAACCAGAAGATATTAAGAAGATGGCAAGAATACACAGAAGAACTGTACAAAAAAGATCTTTATGACCCACATAATCACAATGTTGTGATCACTCACCTAGAGCCAGACATCCTGGAATGTGAAGTCAAGTGGGCCTTGGGAAGCATCACTATGAACAAAGCTAGTGGAGGTGACAGAATTCCAGTTGAGCTATTTCAAATCCTAAAAGATGATGCTGTGAAAGTGCTGCACTTAATATGCCAGCAAATTTGGAAAGCTCAGCAGTGGCCACAGGACTGGAAAAGGTCAGTTTTCATTCCAATCCCAAAGAAAGGCAATGCCAAAGAACGCTCAAACTACTGCACAATTGCACTCATCTCACATGCTAGTAAAGTAATGCTCAAAATTCTTCAAGCCAGGCTTCAACAGTACACGAACTGTGAACTTCCAGATGTTCAAGCTGGATTTAGAAAAGGCAAAGGAACCAGAGATCAAATTGCCAACATTCTCTGGATCATCAAAAAAGCAAGAGAGTTCTAGAAAAACATCTATTTCTGGTTTATTGACTATGCCAAAGCTTTTACGTGGATCACAACAAACTGTGGAAAATTCTTCAAGAGATGGGAATACCAGATCACCTGACCTGCCTCTTGAGAAATCTGTATGTATTTCAGGAAGCAACAGTTAGAACTGGACATGGAACAACAGATTGTTTCCAAATAGGAAAAGGAGTATGTCAAGGCTGTATATTTTCACCCTGCTTATTTAACTTACATGCAGAGTACATCATGAGAAATGCTGGGCTAGAAGAAGCACAAGTTGAAATCAAGATTGCCAGGAGAAATATCAATAACCTCAGATATGCAGATGACACCACCTTTATGGCAGAAAGTGAAGAAAATCTAAAGGGCCTCTAGATGTGAAAGAGGAAAGTGAAAAAGTTGGCTTAAAACTCAGCATTTAGAAAACTAAGATCATGGCATCTGGTCCCACCACTTCATGGCAAATAGATGGGGAAACAATGGAAACAGTGACAGACTTTATATTTTTGGGCTCCAAAATCACTGCAGATAGTGACTGCAGCCATGAAATTAAAAGACACTTGCTCCTTGGAAGAAAAGTTATGACCAACCTAGACAGTATATTGGAGAAGGCAATGGCACCCTACTCCAGTACTCTTGCCTGGAAAATCCCATGGATGGAAGAATCTGGTAGGCTGCTGTCCATGGGGTCACTAAGAGTCAGACACGACTGAGTGACTTCACTTTCACTTTTCACTTTCATGCATTGGAGAAGGAAATAGCAACCCACTCCAGTGTTCTTGCCTGGAGAATCCCAGGGACGGGGGAGCCTGGTGGGTTGCCATCTATGGGGTCGCACAGAGTTGGACACGACTGAAGCGACTTAGCAGCAGCAGCAGCAGCAGCAGCAGCAGCAGCAGCAGCAGCAGACAGCATATTAAAAAGCAGAAACATTACTTTACCAACAAAGGTCCATCTAGTCAAGGCTATGGTTTTTCCAGTAGTCATGTATGGATGTAAGAGCTGGACTATAAAGAAAGCTGAGCACTAAAGAATTGATGCTTTTGAACTGTGGTGTTGGAGAAGCCTCTTGAGAGTCCCTTGGACAGTAAGGAGATCCAACCAGTCCATCCTAAAGGAAATCAGTCCTGAATATTCATTGGAAGGACTGATGCTGAAGCTGAAACTCCAATACTTTGGTCACTTAATGCGAAGAACTCACTCATTGGAAAAGACCCTGATGCTGGGAAAGACTGAAGGCAGGAGGAGAAGGGGATGACAGAGGATGAGATGGTTGGATGGCATCACCGACTCAGTAGACATGAGTCTGAGTAAACTCCAGGGGTTGGTGATGGACAGGAAGGCCTGGCATGCTGCAGTCCATGTGGTGGCAAAGAGTCAGACACGACTGAGCAACTGTACTGACTGACTTGCGAAAAAAGAATAAGAAACGAGAAAAACTTACAGTGTGCCTTCTTAAAACATGAGACACAGAGCTCACCAAGGGACCACAAGGTAGACTTCAATTGGCCATATTTAGTATTAATACCAATCTTTCTCTGCATGAGATTTAGAACTCAACCAATCCGGGACACTTGCTTAAGCTGAGTCAGGACACTGATCTCTGCTTGAGCTCCTTCCAAACTGATGAAGAGAGATTATTCTCCTGAAAGTCTGTCCACAGTCTCCTCCCATGGAGTAATGATGTTGTATTTGTCGAGTATTTTGAACCTTCTCAGGAGAAAGGCAGTGCACAATTTCAAGACACTCTTCTCACACTATGTAAGTCATAACCATCATTTTTTATTATTGTCTCATGTTCAGAAAACTGTTCCACTAGCCAGGCAAGTGCTATGGAATCACTATAAAAGGGAGAGAAGATCTTCCGGGATCGGTCGAGATTTTCTATGGAGTGTTTTGCATAATAGCCTTTATGCTCAGTCAGCCTGCCCTTTCTCCCCTCATCTCTTTGTGGGAATCTCTGACAAACAGAAGAGGGGAGTGAAGGAAACTCCAAGACAGAAACCTCAACAATGACTCATCGACCTTTCAGCCCCTTATTCACAGAAGAGATCGCTTTCTGGACTTCACCAAAAGAACCTGATTAAAACACCTGTTCCTATATTTCAATTTCATTTCACAAACATGGCAACTGTTTGCACCGTAATTTTTGTTTACTATTTATATCAGGAAAGGAGTAAGTTTTGATTGGAAAGAAGGATATGGGTGACATTGGGGTGTTATGGTGAAGAAGGTGAAAGGCAGGGACTTCCCTGGAGGTCCAGCAGTTAAGACTCGGTGCTTCCCCTGCAGGGGGCATGGGTTTGACCCCTGGTCAGGGAACTAAGATCCCACATGCCACCTGTGTAGCCAAGAAGTGGGGGGCGGGGGAGAAAGGTGAAAGGGAAGTATTAGATTCAACAGAGTTCTCAGCCAGTCTCATTTCCCAAGCTCCCTCATCCACTCCTGGGATCCTCCCCAACTTTATCTCCAGCAGACCGCTGATCTGTGCTTCCAAGCGGCCTTCCATTTTCTTCTTCCCAAAACAAATCCCAGGAACAAGGTCTGATTTGGGTCATTAACCATCACTCGTCCTTCAGTTTGGATCAGTAACCATGAACCTTTCTTCAACTCTGGAAGGAAACCTTTCCCAAAGGGTAAAGATTTTCTGTTTCCCTCACAAGTAAGAACTGTCCATCCAGTAAAACAATCAGCCCCCAGAAAATGATTGTGGTAAACATATTCTAATTCCATTTCTCTTGGGGTAGGGGAAATAATGCTTAAGATCTCACAATGGAATTCCAGTTTCTACCAGAGCTCGTGTGTGTTCCCACCATGGTTTAGCACAAAACCACAACCCTCACATTTTATCCTATGAGATGGTCAGTTGAAATCACTGTAGCTTAATGTTCAAAAAGATACTTTCTCTGCCACACAACTTATTCAAAGGCTCCTTTAAGATTTCAGTGGAAGACCCAGCTCTTGCTTAAAGTGCCTGTCCAATTACAATGGATTCCCCTTAACTCTTTGATCTGTCTATTCATTTATTCCAGACTTCTGACTTTAGGAATCATTAAGTGGTCTTTCCTCTCTTAGATGGCAAACTCTGTCGTGCCTCATAATTGAGTGGGCACTCGATAAATGAATGCTCTAGTGCTTGGAGGAATAATACACTTCCTATTGGCAGCAAACCCAAGAGAAACTTCCTTAGAAGAAAGGACTGTCAATTACCACTTAACAAGCCTGAATTTTGGCTCCTGTAGAAAAGGCAAACAACACAATAGCAACTCACTCCCCAGTGGCAGCCACATCACTATCTGGTTTCTGCCCTCCAGTCACCTGGCACGCAACTGGGCTCCAGAAGGTGCTCGGCAAGTCCTTGTTGGGAGGCTGACGCGTGAAGGCATGAGGCTGGAGGTAATCCATAATCCATCACTGATAGGTAGATGACAGCTGGGGTCCTAGCAGTCTGGCTGTGCAGTGCTTCTGACCTCCCATGGTCCTTGGCTCTCTTACAGCTGACAAATCTAGCTGAACGTGGGAGGCCAGGCCAGGGGCAGCACACACGGGGTGAAGAAGGGAGGCTGTTCTGGAATGCTGGCAGGGGATTTGCTTGTATTTCCTCTGCAGCAGCCACCAGGACATCCCTGTCTCCCTCGTGGTGCTTTCCACTCAAATTTCCGCACCCAGCTTTCCCTCTGTCTCCCATGGGCAGGACACCAAGTGAGTTATAATTAGAATGCAAATCACTCGGGAAGCTTTAAAAATGCTCACGCCCAGGCCCTTTTTCCAGACACTATTGTTGAATTGATCTCAAGTAGGACTCCAGGGTTGATATTCTTAAAAGTTCTCCAGGGGATTTTTAGCGTGCAGATAGGGTCCAGAACCACTGCCTTCCACTGTCCCAATCCTGGGCCTGCACCTGTAACCCCTTTGCCTCTCTTTTACACAGGCGCTACTGATAACAACAGCAATAAAAGTTATCACTATTAACAATGGTGGATAATAATTCCTGAGCATTTATTATATGCCAGGCACATTTCTAACTGTTTTACTTGTATGAATGCACTGAATTCTTATACGGAATGTACTTGTTATCCCCATTTTTCAGGTGAAAAAAAACTGGTGCAGAGAGAGAGGTTAAATGTCTTACCCAAAATTTCACAGCTAGTAAGTGCCTGAGCCAGGATTTGAACCCAGGAAGACTGGCTCCAGCATATTCTCTCATTACTGTTAACCTACACTGCCTCCCTGCACCCATTTAATGCACAAAGGCTTACAGGGACCACATAGGGTTATCTCTAGATACTATACAGACATGGTCACCTTCTCAAGTAATCATATTTCTGAAGACAAATATCTGATCCCATCATTTCTTAATCCAAAGCCCTGAATGGTTTGGATTAGTATCCCTAACTGCTTATGGGATACAAATTCAAATGATACACAAATACCTTCCTCAATTGTACTTGGCTACCCCTCTGGTATCTACTCCCACCTTAAGCCACCCCATCCTTCAAGAGCCCAGAATTACTTGTACCTCCTCCAAACCACCATAGAACCCTAAAAGTGGGCTTGAAAACCAAGGATTCCCTCCATACTCCAGATGCAGCCATCAGCATTCAAACTCCTCACAAACATCTTTCTAAAACGATTTAGAAACACTAGGACAAAACCTTCTTGAAGAGCCAGGTGGCATACCCATTTAGAAACTCAGTCCTTCAAGAAATTCAAGCAGCAATATAATACAAATTTAAACTACATACATAGCCAAGCAAAAAAAATATTAGATATATTAACTATCCACTTCCACAAAACCCCTAAAAGTTTGAAAATGGAATTAATCATGGTGGAACAGTACATACTTTACAACTCACTGACTGATTAGTTGTAACTTGCAGGTTAAAATTCTTATGTTCTAATAAGCATCTCTACTTAACTAGCACACTAGGGACCACATAGCCCCTGTTTTCCAAAACACTCCAACTGTAAAAGTATTAAACTACAACCATACATTCTAAAACCTCTTGTAAATTGCACTGACAACAAATGAAAACAATCAAATCTGGGACCAAGAGCACAGGAGTTAATTATCACAGAAGAAATGGTCAAGTATATCATTCCTGAAATGAAAAAACAAGCAAAATAAAAACTTTGCAAAGTAAAGGGCACCTCAGTTCAGTTCAGTGGCTCAGTCGCGTCTGACTCTTTGCAACCCCATGGACTGCAGCACGCCAGGCCCCTCTGTCCATCACCAACTCCTTGAGTCCACCCAAACCCATGTCCATTGAGTCGGGGATGCCATCCAACTATCTCATCCTCTGTCATCCCCTTCTCCTCCTGCCCTCAATCTTTCCCAGCAGCAGGGACTTTTCAAATGAGTCAGCTCTTCGCATCAGGTGGCCAAAATATTGGAGCTTCAGCTTCAACATCAATCCTTCTAATGAACACCCAGGACTGATCTCCTTTAGGATGGACTAGTTGGGTCTCCTTGCAGTCCAAGGGACTCTCAAGAGTCTTCTCCAACACCACAGTTCAAAAGCATCAATTCTTTGGTCCTCATCTTGCCTTATAGTCCAACTCTCACATCCATACATGACCACTGGAAAAACCACAGCCTTGACTAGACGGACCTTTGTTGACAAAGTAATGTCTCTGCTTTTTAATATGCTGTCCAGGTTGTTCATAACTTTCCTTCCAAGGAGTAAGCTATAGTTCACAATGCAGCCAGAATGTGGATGGCCTGAACTGATCTATCTCAATTTGAATGCACTCTACTGTTGTTTGTTTTTCCTAGGTCTGTAAATCTACACAGTGCCCTCTGATACTGCATTCACTGTTGTTATCGACTGGACAAAACCAAGTTTTGTTTTTGTTGTTCAAAGAGAGAACATCTTTTTTATGGTTCGTCCAAGTTCCAAATAATGTTCCCCTACCCTGTTTGAGGCAAAAAAAAATCTCATACATTTCAGAATCAGCTGACTGTACCTAAGTCTAGCCCAGGATGTCTCAACTGTGGCACCACTGACATTTTGGACCAGATAATTATTGTTGTGAGGGCTGTCCTGTGCACTGTAGGGCGAGCAGCAGAGCCCTGGGCTCAGCCCCATAAACCACTACAGTAGTACCTCTCCTTGAGGCAGAACAACTTAAAAATGTTCACTGGGGCAAAACTGTTCCCACGTGAGAACCACTGGCCTATCGTCATACTCAACCCATTTTGGAGTTTCTTTCAAACCATAACTGTTTTTACCACACTTGGCCACATTTTCACTTTCTAAAATTCTTCAAAAACTATCTGCAAAAGTCTTTGACTTTGGAATGTTAAAAAAAAAATTGTTCTTATGAGATTGTAACCCCAATAAAGATTCATTTGTAATTAGCTGACATCAAGTGCTTTATTTCAGGCTGAGGTGAGGTGGGAGGCGACTTGGTCAGCATGTCCAAGAGAGCAGTTGCTTAAGATGAGTCCTTACTGACACCTGCATTCCTCTCCCAAAACCCCATCAAGAGAGGTGAACATGTTATTTCCACTGGAAATATGTCCACAGGCAGAGTTTTGCCCAGTATGTACAGCATATGCATGCTACTTCCCTCAAGAGGGCACCTCTATCAACTAGTTACTTGTTAACAACACAAAATTTAATCCAAACTGGCTTAGGCAACAAAGGGAATTTATGGGCCAAGGTAAGTGAAAGCCCTACAGAATGAAAGCTTTCAAGAGAACCACACCTGGGCTCCAGCTCCAGTTTGGGTGCTGTTCCCCTGATGCTCTCAGCTTCGTCTTCTCCATGAGTCAGTTGTTCTTCCAATTGGCTTCTTCACAGTGGCACAATGGCTACTGGTTTAATGTCCATTGCTTATAAAAGAGTTCCTTTCGATAGAGGAAATATACCTCAGCATATACCTTACCATACCTTAACAAAGACAATACATGACAAACCTACAGCTAACATCGTAGTCAATGGTGAAAAGTTGAAAGCATTTCCTCTAAGATCAGGAACAAGACAAGGATGTCCACTCTTGCCACTTTTATTCAACATAGTTTTGGAAGCCCTAGCCTCAGCAATTAGAGAAGAAAAAGAAATAAAATTTATCCAAATTGGAAAAGAAGTAAAATTGTCACTGTTTGCAGATGACATGATACTGTATATTGCTGCTGATGTTGTTGTTTAGTTGCCAAATCATGACCAACTTTTGGCAACGCCATGGACTGAGCATGCCAGGCCTCCCTGGCCTTCGCTGTCTCCCAGAGTAGCTCAAATTCATGTCCACTGAGTCAGTGATGCCATCTAACTATCTCGTCCTCTACTGCCCCCTTCTCCTTTTGCCTTCAGTCTTTCCCACCATCAAGGTCTCTTCCAATGAGTCAGCTGTTTGCGTAAGATGGCCAAAGTATTGGAGCTTCAGCTTTAGCATCAATCCTTCCAAAGGGTACTCAGGGTTGATTTCCTTTAGGATTGACTGGTTTGATCTCCTTGCAGTCCAAGGGACTCTCAAACGTCTTCTTCAGCAGCACAATTTTAAAGCATCAATTCTTTGGCGCTCAGCCTTCTTTATGGTCCAACTCTCTCATCAAAATCTTAAAGATGCTTCTAGAAACCTACTGAAGCTCATCAATGAATTTGGTAAAGTTGCAGAATACAAAATTAATACATAGAACTCTGTCGCATTTCTATACACTAAAAATTAGCAGGGGGAGGAGCTAAGATGGCAGAGGAATAGGATGGGGAGACCACTTTCTCTCCCACAAATTCATCAAAAGAACATTTAAACGCCAAGTAAATTCCACAAAACAACTTCTGAAAGCCGGCAGAGGACATCAGGCACCCAGAAAAGCAGCCCATTGTCTTCAAAAGGAGGTAGGAAAAAATATAAAAGACAAAAAAAGAGACAAAAGAGGGAGGGACGGAGCTCCGTCCTGGGAAGGGAGTCTTAAAAAGAGAGAAGTTTCCAAACACCAGGAAACACTCTCACTGCCAATTCTGTGCCAAGCCTTCGAAGCACAGAGGGCAACATAACAGGGAGGAAAAATAAATAAACAATTAAAACCCACAGATTACGAGTCCAACGGTAACTCCCCCAGCGGAGAAGCATCGCAGACACCTGCACCCACCACTAGCAAGTGGGGGCTGGGCAGGGAGGCGCGGGCTGTATCGCTTAGAGTAAGGATCTGGCCTGAATGCCCCGAGCGCTATCTGAGCGAACTAACTTGGGCTGGCAAACCAGACTGTGGGATAACTACTACGCAAAAAGCCAGCCCTAACCTAAGACACCGCCAGGCCAGCGCAGGGAACAAAGGACTGAACAAAGATAGCCGGCTACAGACCAACCCCCTCCGGTGACAGGCAGCCAGAGCCGGAAGAGGGCAATCGCAGTCCCAGAGAGACATTATCTACAAAACTGTAAGCAGGCTTCTTTGCTAACTAAGACTTCTTGGGGTTCTGGACGGTCAACATCTGCCTGAGACGGTGCGCTGGTTGTACACCCAGAAAACCAAGCGGCAGGGAGGCGATAAGTCACAGCGACCGCGCTCGCCAAACATCTCATCACCTGAGCTGCTCAGACCTGGGAAGGGCACAAAATGCAGGCGCAACTGAGTCCGCGCCTCTGAGGACTACCCGAGTGCCTGAACCTGAGCAGCTTAGACCTGGGAGGTGCAAGCAGCCCAGGGCCGGCCTCGGATGGTTCCCAGCAGAGCAACCTAGAGCCTGAGCAGTGTGGGCAGGGAGGGTACACATGCCGTGAGCGGGGGCACGCCCATTGCGGCTGAGGCACTGCGAGCACACGCCAGTGTTATTTGTTTGCAGCGTCCCTCCCTCCCCACAGCACGACTGAACAAGTGAGCCTAAAAAAAAAAAAAAAAAGTGTCTACCTCCCCACCCCCACCCACCCTGCTTTGTGTCAGGGCAGAAATCAGACACTGAAGAGACCAGCAAACAGAAGAAGCTAAAACAGAGGGAACCACCTTGGAAGCGACAGGTGCAATAGAGTAGAACCCTGTCATTAGTACCGACTACATAGGAAGGGGCCTATAGATCTTGAGAGATATAAGCTGGACCAAGGAACCAGCCAAAAATGAACTGACCCCACAATACCCAAAACACCAGAGAAAGTCCTAGATATATTTTTACTATTTTTAAGATCATTCTTTTTTTTTTTAATTTTTAAAAAAAAAATTTAAGTCCTCTATTAATCCTTTAATTTTCACTTCTATAACCTACTGCTACTACTGCTAAGTCACCTCAGTCATGTCCGACTCTGTGTGACCCCATAGATGGCAGCCCACCAGGCTCCCCCGTCCCTGGGATTCTCCAGGCAAGAACATGGAGTGGGTTGCCATTTCCTTCTCCGATGCATGAAAGTGAAAAGTGAAAGTGAAGTAGCTCAGTCGTGTCTGACTCTTAGCGACCCCATGGACTGCAGCCCACCAGGCTCCTCCATCCATGGGATTTTTCAGGCAAGAGTACTGGAGTGGGGTGCCATTGCCTTCTCCGCTATTACTTTGCAAAAAAAAAAAAGACCCTATTTTTTTAAAAGCAAACTTCATATATATATTTTTTATAATTTTTGTGACTTTGTTTTTTTTTTCTCTCTCTCTTTTTTCTCTTCTTTTCTTTAACATTGTATTTTTGAAATTCCAAACTCTACTCTAGATTTTTAATTTTTGCTTTTTGGTATTTGTCATTAATTTCATACCTATATTTTTTATATATATAATTTTTGTGACTTTTTTTTCACTCTTTCTTTTTCTTCTTTTCTTTAACATTGTATTTCTGAAATTCCAAACTCTACTCTAGATTTTTAATTTTTGCTTTTTGGTATTTGTTATCAATTTTGTACCTATTTTTTTTTTAATTTTTGTGACTTTTTTTTTCTCTTTATTTTTCTTCTTCTTTTCTTTAACATTGTATTTTTGAAATTCCAAACTCTACTCTAGATTTTTAATTTTTGATTTCTGGTATTTGTTATCAATTTTGTACCTTTAAGAACCCAATCTTCAGTACCCATTTTTACTTGGGAGCGAGATTACTGGCTTGACTGCTCTCTCCCCCTTTGGACTCTCCATTTGCTCCACCAGGTCGCCTGGGTCTCCTCCCTAACCACTCTCTGCTCTACCCAACTCTGTGAATTTCTGTGTGTTCCAGACAGTAAAGAACACTTAGGGAACTGATTACTGGCTGGATCTGTCTCTCTCCTTTTCATTCCCCCCTTTTATCCTCCTGGCCACCTCTGTCTCCTTCCTCCCTCTTCTCTTCTCTGTATAACTCCGTGAACATCTCTGAGCGGTCCAGTTGTGGAGTGCACATAAGGAAGTGATTACTAGCTAGCCTGCTTTCTCCTCTATTGATTTCACCTCATCTCATTCAGGTCACCTCTAATTCCCTCCTCGCTCTTCTCTTCTCCATGTAACTCTGTGTACCTCTCTGTGTGTCCCTCACTGTGGAGAACCTTTTCATCTTTAACCTAGATGTTTTATCAACGGTGCTGTATAGAAAGAGAAGTTTTGAGACTACAGGAAAAATAAGACTGAAAACCGGAAGCAGAAGGCTTAAGTCCAAACCCTGACTCCAGGGAACTCCTGACTCCAGGGAACATTAATTGACAGGAGCTCATCAAACGCCTCCATACCTACACTGAAATCAAGCACCACACAAGGGCCAACAAGTTCCAGAGCAAGACATACCATGCAAATTCTCCAGCAACACAGGAACACAGCCCTGAGCTCCAATATACAGATTGCCCAAAGTTACTACAAAACCATAGACATCGCATAACTCATTACTGGACACTTCATTGCACTCCAGAGAGAAGAAATCCAGCTCCACCCACCAGAACACCGACACAAGTTTCCCTAACCAAGAAACCTTGACAAGCCACTTGTACAAACCCACACACAGCGAGGAAACTCCACAATAAAGAGAACTCCACAAACTGCCAGAATACAGAAAGGACACCCCAAACTCAGCAATATAAACAAGATGAAGAGACAGAGGAATACCCAGCAGGTAAAGGAACAGGATAAATGCCCACAAAACCAAACAAAAGAGGAAGAGATGGGGAATCTATCTGATAAAGAATTCCGAATAATGATGGTGAAAAGGATCCAAAATCTTGAAATCAAAATGGAATCACAGATAAATAGCCTGGAGACAAGGACTGAGAAGATGCAAGGAAGGTTTAACAAGGACCTAGAAGAAATTAAAAAGAGTCAATATATAATGAATAATGCAATAAATGAGATCAAAAACACTCTGGAGGCAACAAATAGTAGAATAACAGAGGCAGAAGATAGGATTAGTGAAGTAGAAGATAGAATGGTAGAAATAAATGAATCAGAGAGGAAAAAAGAAAAACGAATTAAAAGAAATGAGGACAATCTCAGAGACCTCCAGGACAATATTAAATGCAACAACATTCGAATCATAGGAGTCCCAGAAGAAGAAGACAGAAAGACCATGAGAAAATACTTGAGGAGATAATAGTTGAAAACTTCCCTAAAATGGGGAAGGAAATAATCACTCAAGTCCAAGAAACCCAGAGAGTCCCAAACAGGATAAACCCAAGGCAAAACACCCCAAGACACATATTAATCAAATTAACAAAGATCAAACACAAAGAACAAATATTAAAAGCAGCAAGGGAAAAACAACAAATATCACACAAGGGAATTCCCATAAGGATAATAGCCGATCTTTCAATAGAAACTCTTCAAGCCAGGAGGGAAAGACAAGACATACTTAAAGTGATGAAAGAAAATAGCCTACAGCCCAGATTACTGTACCCAGCAAGGATCTCATTCAAATATGAAGGAGAAATCAAAAGCTTTACAGACAAGCAAAAGCTGAGAGAATTCAGCACCACCAAACCAGTTCTCCAACAAATGCTAAAGGATATTCTCTAGACAGGAAACACAAAAAAGGTGTATAAATTCAAACCCAAAACAATAAAGTAAATGGCAACAGGATCATACTTATCAATAATTACCTTAAATGTAAATGGGCTGAATGCCCCAACCAAAAGACAAAGACTGGCTGAATGGATACAAAAACAACACCCCTATATATGTTGTCTACAAGAGACCCACCTCAAAACAGGGGACACATACAGACTGAAAGTGAAGGGCTGGAAAAAGATTTTCCATGCAAATAGAGACCAAAAGAAAGCAGGAGTAGCAATACTCATATCAGATAAAATAGACTTTAAAACAAAGGCCGTGAAAAGAAACAAAGAAGATCACTACATAATGATCAAAGGATCAATCCAAGAAGAAGATATAACAATTATAAATATATATGCACCCAACATAGGAGCACTACAATATGTGAGACAAATGCTAACAAGTATGAAAGGGGAAATTAACAATAACACAATAATAGTGGGAGACTTTAATACCCCACTCACACCTATGGATAGATCAACTAAACAGAAAATTAACAAGGAAACACAAACTTTAAATGATACAATAGACCAGTTAGACCTAATTGATATCTATAGGACATTTCACCCCAAAACAATGAATTTCACCTTTTTCTCACATGCACACGGAACCTTCTCCAGGATAGATCACATGCTGGGCCATAAATCTGGCCTTGGTAAATTCAAAAAAATTGAAATCATTCCAAGCATCTTTTCTGACCATAATTCGGTAAGATTAGATCTCAATTACAGGAAAAAAAGTATTAAAAATTCCAACATATGGAGGCTGAACAACATGCTGCTGAATAACCAGCAAATCACAGAAGAAATAAAAATTTGCATAGAAATGAAAGAAAATGAAAACACAACAACCCCAAACCTGTGGGACACTGTAAAAGCAGTCCTAAGGGGAAAGTTCACATCAATACAGGCATACCTCAAGAAACAAGAAAAAAGTCAAATAAATAACCTAACTCTACACCTAAAGCAACTAGAAAAGGAAGAAATGAAGAACCCCAGGGTTGGTAGAAGGAAAGAAATCTTAAAAATTAGGGCAGAAATAAATGCAAAAGAAACAAAAGAGACCATAGCAAAAATCAACAAAGCCAAAAGCTGGTTCTTTGAAAGGATAAATAAAATTGACAAACCATTAGCCAGACTCATCAGGAAACAAAGGGAGAAAAATTAAATCAATAAAATTAGAAATGAAAATGGAGAGATCACAACAGACAACACAGAAATACAAAGGATCATAAGAGACTACTATCAGCAATTATATGCCAATAAAATGGACAACGTGGAAGAAATGGACAAATTCTTAGAAAAGTACAACTTTCCAAAACTCGACCAGGAAGAAATAGAAAATCTTAACAGACCCATCACAAGCACAGAAATTGAACTGTAATCAGAAATCTTCCAGCAAACAAAAGCCCAGGTCCAGACGGTTTCACAGCTGAATTCTACCAAAAATTTAGAGAAGAGCTAACACCTATCCTGCTCAAACTCCTCCAGAAAATTGCAGACGAAGGTAAACTTCCAAACTCATTCTATGAGGCCACCATCACCCTAATAACAAAACCTGACAAAGATGCCACAGATAAAGAAAACTACAGGCCAATATCACTGATGAACGTAGATGCAAAATCCTTAACAAAATTCTAGCAATCAGTATCCAACAACACATTAAAAAGATCATACACCATGACCAAGTGGGCTTTATCCCAGGGATGCAAGGATTCTTCAGTATCTGCAAATCAATCAATGTAATACACCACATTAACAAATTGAAAAATAAAAACCATATGATTATCTCAGTAGATGCAGACAAAGCCTTTAACAAAATTCAACATCCATTTATGATAAAAACTCTCCAGAAAGCAGGAATAGAAGGAACATACCCCAACATAATAAAAGCTATATATGACAAACCCACAGCAAACATTATCCTCAATGGTGAAAAATTGAAAGCATTTCCCCTGAAGTCAGGAACAAGACAAGGATGCCCACTTTCACCATTACTATTCAACACAGTTTTGGAAGTTTTGGCCACAGCAATCAGAGCAGAAAAAGAAATAAAAGGAATCCAAATTGGAAAAGAAGAAGTAAAACTCTCACTGTTTGCAGATGACATGATCCTCTACATAGAAAACCCTAAAGACTTCAACAGAAAATTACTAGAACTAATCAATGAATATAGTAAAGTTGCAGGATATAAAATCAACACACAGAAATCCCTTGCATTCCTATACACTAATAATGAGAAAATAGAAAGAGAAATTAAGGAAAAAATTCCATTCACCATTGCAATGAAAAGAATAAAATACTTAGGAATATATCTACCTAAAGAAACTAAAGACCTATATATAGAAAACTATAAAACACTGGTGAAAGAAATCAAAGAACACTAATAGATGGAGAAATATACCATGTTCATGGACCGGAAGAATCAGTACAGTGAAAATGAGTATACTACTCAAAGCAATTTATAGATTCAATGCAATCCCTATCAAGCTACCAACGGTACTCTTCACAGAGCTAGAACAAATAATGTCACAATTTGTAGGGAAATACAAAAAACCTTGAATAGCCAAAGCTATCTTGAGAAAGAAGAATGGAACTGGAGGAATCAACCTGCCTGACTTCAGGCTCTACTACAAAGCCACAGTCATTGAGACAGTATGGTACTGGCACAAAGACAGAAATATAGATCAATGGAACAAAATAGAAAGCCCAGAGATAAATCCATGCACCTATGGACACCTTATCTTTGACAAAGGAGGCAAGAATATACAATGGATTAAAGACAATCTCTTTAACTAGTGGTGCTGGGAAAACTGGTCAACCACTTGTAAAAGAATGAAACTAGAACACTTTCTAACACCATACACAAAAATAAACTCAAAATGGATTAAAGATCTAAATGTAAGACCAGAAACTATAAAACTCCTAGAGGAGAGCATAGGCAAAACACTCTCTAACATACATCACAGCAGGATCCTCTATGAACCACCTCCCAGAATATTGGAAATAAAAGCAAAAATAAACAAATGGGACATAATTAAACTTAAAAGGTTCTGCACAACAAAGGAAACTATAAGCAAGGTGAAAAGACAGCCTTCAGAATGGGAGAAAATAATAGCAAATGAAGTAACTGACAAACAACTAATCTCAAAAATATACAAGCAACTCCTACAGCTCAATTCCAGAAAAATAAATGACCCAATCAAAAAATGGGCCAAAGAACTAAATAGACATTCCTCCAAAGAAGACATACAGATGGCTAACAAACACATGAAAAGATGCTCAACATCACTCATTATCAGAGAAATGCAAATCAAAACCACTATGAGGTACCATTTCACACCAGTCAGAATGGCTGCGATCCAAAAGTCTACAAGCAATAAATGCTGGAGAGGGTGTGGAGAAAAGGGAACCCTCTTACACTGTTGGTGGGAAGGCAAACTAGTATAGCCACTATGGAGAACAGTGTGGAGATTCCTTAAAAAACTGGAAATAGAACTGCGTTATGACCCAGCAATCCCACTGCTGGGCATACACACCAAGGAAACCAGAATTGAAAGAGACACGTGTACCCCAGTGTTCATCGCAGCACTGTTTATAATAGCCAGGACATGGAAGCAACCTAGATGTCCATCAGCAGATGAATGGATAAGAAAGCGGTGGTACATATACACAATGGAGTATTACTCAGCCATTAAAAAGAATACATTTGACTCAGTTCTAATGAGGTGGATGAAACTGGAGCCTATTATACAGAGTGAAGTAAGCCAGAAATAAAAACACCAATATAGTATACTAACGCATATATATGGAATTTAGAAAGATGGTAACAATAACCCTGTATATGAGACAGCAAAAGAGACACTGATGTATAGAACAGTCTTTTGGACTCTGTGGGAGAGGGAGAGGGTGGGATGATTTGGGAGAATGGCATTGAAACATGTATAATATCATATATGAAACGAGTCGCCAGTCCAGGTTCAATGCATGGTACTGGATGCTTGGGGCTGGTGCACTGGGATGATCCAGAGGGATGGTACGGGGAGGGAGGAGGGTTCAAGATTGGGAACACATGTATACCTGTGGCAGATTCATGTTGATATATGACAAAACCAATACAATACTG
Source organism: Bos indicus (assembly GCF_029378745.1). Classification (NCBI taxonomy): domain Eukaryota; kingdom Metazoa; phylum Chordata; class Mammalia; order Artiodactyla; family Bovidae; genus Bos; species Bos indicus. The sequence continues at coordinate 41,824,757 of NC_091767.1, read as the reverse complement.
TAAAGTTAAAAAGTAAAATAAAAAAAAATTTAAAAAAAGAAAAGAAAAGAAAAATTAGGTATCAGAAAGAGAAATTAAGGGAAAAAACCCATTTACCATTGCATCAAAAAGAATAAAATGTCTAGGAATAAACCTACCTAAGGAAGCAAAAGATCAGTACTCTGAAAACAATAAGGTGGTTATGAAAGAAATCAAAGATGACACAAACAGATGGAAAGATATACCATGTTCTTGACTAAAAGAGTCAATACTGTCAAAATGACTATACTACCCAAGGCAATCTACAGATTAAATGCAACCCCTATCAAGTTACCCCTATCAAGTCTGGGCATTTTTCCAGATCTAGAACAAAAAAAATATATTAAAATTTGTATGAAAAACACAAAAGAGCCCAAATATCCAAAGCAGTCTTAAGAAAGAAAAATGGAGGTGGAGGAATCAGGTTCACCGACTTCAGACTATGCTACAAAATTACAGTTACCAAAATAGTAAGGTACTGACACAAAAACAGAAATATAGATCCATGGAATAGGATAGAAAGCCCAGAAATAAACCCACACGCCTATGGTCAATTTATCTACAACAATGAGGCAAAACTATACAATGGAGAAAAGACAAGTCTCTTCAATAAATGGTGCTGGAAAAACTAGAGAGCTACATGTAAAAAATGAGATTAAAAATTCTTTAACACCATACACAAAAATAAACTCAAAATGGGTTAAAGACATTAATGTTAGATCAAATACTATAAAACTCTTAGAGGAAAACATAGGCAGGACACTCTGACATAAATTATAGCAATATTTTTTTTGAGCCATCTCTAGAGTAATGGAAATAGAAAAAAAAATAAACCAATGGGACTTTATTACACACAAAAGCTTTTGTACAGCAAAGGAAACCATAAACAAAATGAAAAGACAACCCACAGAATGGGAGAAAATATTTGCAAAGATGCAATCAACAAGGGATTAGTACCCTAAATTTACAAACAGTTCATGTGGCTGTGTCAAAAAAACAAATAATCCAATCAAAAAATGGGCAGAAGGCCTAGAAACACATTTCTCCAAAGAAGACATACAGGTGGCCAAGAGGCACATGAAAAGATTCTCAATATCACTAATTATAAGACAAGTGCAAATCAAAACTACAATGAAATATCTCTGCACACCAGTCAGAATGACCATCATCAAAAACTCTATAAACAGTAAGTGCTGGAGAAAGTGTGGAGAAAAGGGAACCATCCTATACTGTTGGTGGGAATGTAAATTGGTGCACCCAATATGGAATAGTATAAAGGATCCTTAAAAAACTAACAATAGAGCTACCATGAGAAGGCAATGGCAACCCACTCCAGTGTTCTTGCCTGGAGAATCCCAGGGACGGGGGAGTCTGGTGGGCTGCCGTCTATGGGGTCGCACAGAGTCGGACACGACTGAAGCGACTTAGCAGCAGCAGCAGCAGCAGAGCTACTGTATGACCCAGCAATCCTACTTCCTGGGCATATATCTGAAAAAGATTACATGCACCCTAGTGTTCATTACAGCACTATTTACAATAGCTGAGACATGGAAGCAACTTAAATGTGCATCAACAAATAAATGGATGAAGAAAACCTGGAACATGTATATCCAATGGAATATTACCCAGCCATTAAAAATGAAATAATTCCATTTGCAGCAACAGGGACAGACCTACAGATTATCTTACTAAGTGAAGTAACTAGACAGAAAAAGACAAATATCATATGATATCACTTACACATAGAATCTTTTAAAAAATGATACAAATGAACTTTTAACAAGACAGAAACAGACTCACAGACTTAGAGAATGAACTTGTGGTTACTAGAGGGAAGGGTGAGGGGGATGGATAGATTGGGAGTTTAGGATTGACATGTACACATTGCTTTATTTAGAACAGATAACCAACAAGAACCTACTGTATAGCACAGGGAACTCTGCTTAATATTCTGTAATAACCTAAAGGGAAAAGAATTTGAAAGAGAATAGATATATGTACATGAATAACTGAATCACTTTGCTATATACCTGAAACTAACACAACATTGTTAATCAACTATGTTGTAATATAAAATAAAAGTTAAAAATAACAGAAATAACAATATTGGGGAAAGGTTTAAGAAAATAAGTTGGTAAAAAGGAAAAAAAAAAGAGTGCCTCTCTAATCAAGCAAAAATCCTGAGCTTCATTATAACTGGATTGCCTAGAGTAACGTGTTTAGGGCTGAAGCATCCAATCAGAGTGGCCAGAAGGCTAGAGGATGACTCCTTGAGGCCCTTGAATTGATAACAGTAGCTGAAGAGGGCAGAGAAGGCAATGGCAACGCGCTCCAGTACTCTTGCCTGGAAAATCCCATGGACAGAGGAGCCTGGTAGGCTGCAGTCCATGGGGTCGCTGAGGGTCGGACACAACTGAGCGACTTCACTTTCACTTTTCACTTTCATGCATTGAAGAAGGAAATGGCAACCCACTCCAGTGTTCTTGACTGGAGAATCCCAGGGACGGGGAAGCCTGGTGGGCTACCGTCTATGGGGTCGCACAGAGTCGAACAGGACTGAAGTGACTTAGCAGCAGCTGAAGAGGGCAGTTATGCTGATGGATTTCGAGTGATGGTTCTGACCAGTGACATATTACTGGGGGACTTTTTAGAAAGGCTAATGCTCTGGCTCTACTCCAGACAGGCTGAATCACAAATTCTGGGATGGAGCCTAGCAATTCGTGTTTTAACCAGTCCTCCGGGTGACTCTCACGAAAGCTAAAATTTATAAGCCATTGGTTTAAAACCAGCAGATCCTACCTGGAAGCCTAAAGAGGGGTGAGTTCCATTTAATTCACTGGCCTCCACACAATTAGAAAATGGCGCGGTGGAGGTCTGCAAAGTTACCATCAGAATACTTTAGAAGGAGAATGCTCCAAAAGGGACAATTCATTTCACTTCTTACTTCCTATGGTGAGGTTATGAGGTAGAAAACACAGTAATCAGGGCTTCAGTCTAGCAAGAGGGCTTGAAGATGACCTGTATTTATTAGTTTCCAGGGTTTGAAGTAAAAGAAAAACCCAACACTAACCTTCCCATTGCCTGTGGGCCCTAACCCACCATCCATGGGAAAACTGGTCAAATCTATACATACAGGTGTTCTTGCCTGGAGGATCCCAGGGACGGGGGAGCCTGGTGGGCTGCCGTCTCTGGGGTCGCGCAGAGTCGGACATGACTGAATCGACTTAGCAGTAGCAGTAGCAGTATACATACAGGTGTGAGAGAGGTAAAACTACTTGGCAGTTAAGACTTGCATTGAAGAAGACACTCTCTAGGAAGGTTTCTTAATCATTGCTGATCCTAAGAGTCGCCTGGAGCAAGGTTACACATGCAGCTTCTTGGGCTCCATACTGGATCTATGGAGTCAGGGTCTCCGAGAGAGGGGCCTGAGAATCTACACATTTAACACACATTGCCAGGGATTCTTATGGATTGATCATGCCTGGAAAATACTGTTCTAAAAGCTACATTCAGAGAACTGGGGAGGGGGGTGTGAATCGCATGAAAGAATTATGCAAGTATTTCTGACTGCAAGTAATAGCTTTTTCTTGTCTTTTCTCAGTGTCTTCCCTTACTACCAGAGCCTCTAACTGTTCTTCCTCTAGTCTTATTCTACCCTGCTTCCCAAAGGAGTCACTCAACAGACCACTTCACACCAGAGTGAACTTTCTAAAACACACTGAATGTCCAGAATCGCATCACAATCTATCACGATAGTGGTTTCACTCCAGGGAGAAGGCTTATGAGATGGGGACATACCTGGATAGATGTCTGTTACTGTCAATATTCTATTTCTTGGAGGCAGTACTGGGCTCACAAATACTGGTCTTTGGTTTTGCAAAAGTAAAATCAACAAGTAAAAACAAGCACAATTGAACCAATTATAATAATGTCAATACAATCCTGTGACCTGAGGATATAACTAAAAATGTTTTTAAAAGAAAAGAAATAGACATGTTAACAGTATCTCTGGGTACTGAAAGTATATTTTAAAAGTAGTTTTTCTCTATATTTTATAATTGCTCCACAGTAAATTGTATAACTTAAAGAATTTTTTTTTTTTTTAAATGGGGAAAAAAAAAAATCCATCCCAAGTCCTCACCATGGCCTACAGGGTCAAGTCAAAAATGTTGGCATGAAAGGGGCTGGGGCATAAGTAAAGGGCATAAGTAAATCAGGAGTGTGGAATGAATAGATATGCATTGCTATATAAAAAAATAGATGTGCAAGGGCCTATAATACAGCACAGAGAACTATATTTAATTAATATCTTATAACAACTTATAATGGAAAAGAATCTGAAAAAGAATATCCATGTATTCACATATATATATGTATAACTGAATCACTTTGCTGTAAACCTAAAACTAAAACAGCATTATAATAACTATGTGTGTGTGCTCAGTCACTCAGTTGTGTCCAACTCTTTGTGACATGGACTGTAGCCCACCACACTCCTCTGTCCATAGGATTTCCTAGGCAAGAATACTGGATTGGGCTGCCATTTCCTTCTCCAAAATCAACTACACTTTAATTGAAAAAAAAAAAAAAAAAGAGATTTTGGGGGAACTACCCTAGTGGTCCAGTGGTTAAGACTCTGTGCTCCCAATGTAGGGATCAGGGTTCAATCTCTGGTCAGGGAACTAGATCCTACATGCCTCATACTAAAGATTCCACACACCACAACTAAGACCCGGTACAGCCCAAACAAATACATTTTTAAAAATAAAAAGATACTTTTAAGGCAAAAAAAAAAAAAAGTGTTGGCATTACATACACATTTTCATAATCCAGTCCCTGCCTTTCTTCCTTAGCCTTACTTCTCGCTGTTAGCCAACTGGACCCCCAACATGGAACTATTCAGAAGCCCTTGAATTTCCTTCAGCACTTGATGTTCTTTGCCTTTGTTCCCTCCATGCACCAGGGTCTTCCTTCACCCAGAGTACCACTCAAGCTAACAAGAGGTCATGCTGAGGTAAGAAAAGCTCACTAAATAAAGACAACAAAGGTTTACTTCTCACTCGGTGTCAGGAGGTAGCCAGTTTTTTCTCAAAAGACTCAGATGGTAAATATTTTAACACTTTGGGAGCAATGTGCAATCTCTTGCATTTTAATATTTTATTAATACTCAGAGCTAAATATATATGCTATACATTTTCTTCTACATTTTTTTGTATAACTCTTTGTTAAAATGTAAAAACCATTCTTATTCAAAGGTCATCCAAAAACAGGTCACTGGCCATTTACTAACCTCTACTCTATATGACCATGGCCAGAGACATGCAGATAGCAGAGAACTACTCAATCTAGTCATTCAGAGACCAGGCTCATGGAGCAGCCACTTCTTGAGCACTTCTGGTCAGCATGCAGATCAAAAGAGAAGGTCTCATGCAAGTCCCATCAAATGCTCCAGGCCAGAAGTGGCACTTTAGAACTTCTGCTCACAAAAAACTGGCCAAAAGTGGTCTTTCCGCCCCACCTAACTCTATGGGAGCCAGAAAGTACAATCCTATCATGTGACCATTAGTAAAGAGAACTGGAATTGTTTGGTAAAAATATGATTTCAGCTCAGAGACAAGTGCTCTGGAAAGCCTTTTCTGATTCCCTTCTATGCCAGTCATATTAGCTACTCTCTCCTTTTAACCTTACAACACCTTGAAGCCTAAGCGTGTGCTATGCATAGGGTATTACAATCATGGCAGTTTCTTTGCCTCCCCACCAGATCCTGAGCTTCACCCAAGAAGCATCTCTGCATACCCACTGCCTAGCACAGTACCTGCTACCCAGGGATGCTCAGTGCGTGTTGCTTCAACAAATGAATGAATATGGTGGATTGCAGGAATGGGGTTGCCTGTGCATTTACCTGAAGGCTCTGAATCCAGCAGCATCAACCTCCCTGAGCCTATCTAGCTCAACTATACCCGTCTTCACTCATGAAAAATTCATCTCTGGTTATTTGGTTACTTTCTATGTTCATCAAATTCATTCTTCCTTACAACCTATCCTTCCAGTAATCAGCACTTTGCAGAGAGCTGGCCCGTGGGGCCACAGAGCACTCTGACTTTATATGAGCTGGTTTTGTGTTCCGTTTGTAGGTCAGAAGGCAGGCACAGTGAGGTACTGAGATTTGCTCAAGTGACACATCCAGTGAAAGTTATGCTTCCTTTGGATTCAACAAGAGAGCCGCAGGATTGCACATAGAGCCGCAGCTAAGTTCACCAACAGTTTGTTTATATCTTTTGGAGATATAGAAAGTATAATGTATTTGTCAGAGGTAAATCTTATTATACCATATTAGTGTTCACAACTGAGCGACTTCAGTTTCACTTTTCACTTTCATGCATTGGAGAAGGAAATGGCAACCCACTCCAGTATTCTTGCCTGGGATGGGGGAGCCTGGTGGGCTGCCATCTATGGGGTCGCACAAAGTCGGACACGACTGAAAAGACTTAGCAGCAGCAGCAGCAGTGTTCATCTTATAGTATATATATTTAGCTCTGAGTATTAATAAAATATTAAAAGCCGCGTAACTATGTTAACGTTGTACCTTTTCATATTTCTTCCATGCATCCCCTCTACCACCTTTTCTCTCCTGTCAGTGACGTAGCTCACTATCACATGGTCTTTCAGAACCCTGAGATTATTGGAATTGCCACACGCCTCTTTTACCATCACCCCTTAATGCCTTGCATGCATCTTTACTACTAATGGCATAAAGCAGAGTTCAGCTCAATTTCACAGGCAACACAAGTGTGGCTGCTGCAGTTTGTATCAAATGTATAACCAAGGGTGAGCAAAATAGAGTTCAAAATGAACTGTGTGTAAGTCTCTTCCGATACATAGAGTTAAGCCCCTTCATGTTGACCAGTCACAATCTGGGTATCTTCTGGTCCCAGTAAAGTATACTCTGACCTGGAATTTTCCTCTCCATCCCCTGGATACAGTAAGTTTCTAATAAATATCCCATCTAATGTTAGCCTTGACAAATACCCTGGAGCACCAAGACAAGAGGAATGCAGCGAGGCAGGACCCCTCTACTTCTCATATCATCAACAGAAGAGTCAGAGCTGGTCCTATTGAAATGGGCAGAGTTTGAGTCACTGGAGATCAAAACTTTTAAAAATATATATAAACTCAGGGCTTCCCTGGTGGTCCAGAGGTAAAGAAGCCGCCTGCCAATGCAGAAGACACCAGTTGAATCCCTGGTCTGGGAAGATTCCACATGGGCGGGGCGGGGCGGGGCGGGGCGGAGGACAACTGAACCGGTGTGCCACAACTACTAACGCCTGTGTGCCCTAGAGCCCCTGCTCCACAAAAGAAGGCAGCGCGAGGAGAAGCCCACGACCACAACTAGAGAAGAAACCGCTGTGCGGCAAAGAAGACCCAGCACAGCCCCAAATAAATTTGAATATATATATATATATATATATATATATATATATATGTATGTATGTATACACATACACACACACACATATATATATGTATACATACCCTTTATTTAAGAAGGTGAAATAGCTCCGTGTGTCCTCTCGGGCTGATTAGATAGGGACAAGCAGGGGAAATTGAGCAAGAAAACCAAAGTACACAAAAAAAGCCAGTATTGCCAGACACAAAACAGGATTCAATCCTTTACAGAAGTCTTGCCTTTGCTTCCTTTTTTCTTTCCGTAAGCCTTGTAATTGAATGTTGCAAACTATATCAAGAAGAATAAACCTACGGGTTTCCCCTCCCCCAAACAAGAAAAGATTAAGCTTTTAATTACAGGCCTTCCAACTATTATTTGTGCAATTAGCAATTAACTATAATCGTTGATGGGAGAATGGAGAGCTGTACTAGCGTGCAGCTCTCCTCCTCATCCCAGGCTGGGTTATTTTAGTCCCACTCTATTACAGAGGACAAACCACAACCACAAGCACTCTCCTTACACACACGCTCCCACTTAAAGACACACTGAATTTTTTTTTTTTTTCCAAGCAAAAATGGCATCTCAGCGTTCAACTGAGACAAGCGGCCCCAACCCCGCACCAGAGTACCCCAAACGTTTAGATCCACTCCTCTTCATCACTTTGAAATGGAGAGGAGACCCCAGGAAGAAGCTACCTACCAGCCTCCTAGTACCAGCCTCTCTTTGGGGAGCAGGAGAGGGTGGTATAGAGAGATGCTTGTTGCCCCTGGAGGTGCAAGTCCCCCTCCCCGGGCTGTAAGCCCCGTTAGTGAGAAGGCGGTGGCAACAGCCTCAGTAGTTGCATCAGTGCTAACTGCTGCTGCTGCATTTACTGTTGGCGGCTGCCGGGAAGGTACAGTAACGACTGTAGGGAGCGCACAGCTGCGGCGGCAGGTTCCATGGATCAGGAAATTAGGGCAGGCACCGGGGATTGGAGGCGAGGGCGGTGCGCGAGCCAACCAGCGGCCGCCCCGGGCCCCCGTGAGCTCCCGGCGGACGCGCGGAGCAGCCGGGCCCCGGGAGCAGTCCGGGTGGCAGCGGCGGCCGCGGCCACGGCCACTTACGCTCACACCCGCACGCAAACTCACACACACCCCCGGAGCAGGCACCTGCCGGCCGGGAGCTTATAAGAGGAGCGCGTCGAGGGGGAGGAGGGCTGAGGCCGCCGTGCCCGCCCCCCCTTCCCCGCTGACCACTCCCCCTCCTGCCCCCTCCTCGCTCCTCACCCCGCGCTCCAGCCGCCGCCAGTGTGGGTTCTCCGCGGCCGGCTCCGCTCTCTTCTGTCTTCTCCGCTCTTGGCTCCCCACCCCCTCTCCCTTTCTCCCCTCCTCTTCCCTCCGCTCTTCTGCAGCGCCTGCATTATTTTCTGCCCGCGGGCTCGGCTCGCACTGCCGCTGCAGCCCGGGGAGGTGGGTAGGCGGGTGGGTTGGCTGGTGAGGGGGGGCGGAGATCGTGCAAGTTGTAGAGGAGGGGGTGCCCTCTTCTTCTCTGCTCCCTTTCCCCCCCTTTCGAACTCCTTCCCCTCCTCCCCCTTCCCCTCCTCCCTCCCCGCCCCCACCTCCTTCCTCCTTTCCGAAGGGCTGGTAACTTGTTGTGCGGAGCGAGCGGCGGCGGCGGCGGCGGCGGCGGCACCATCCAGGCGGGCACCATGGGCACGTCCGCGCGCTGGGCGCTCTGGCTGCTGCTCGCGCTGTGCTGGGCGCCCCGGGAGAGCGGCGCCACCGGAGCCGGTGAGTGAGGACGCGCCCCTCAGCGGGCTGCCGGGACCCAGCCGGGGCGCCAGGGGGCCCCAAGGCGCGGGTCTCCTTTTGCCCACCTCCCCCCACCCCCCTCCTAGGAGGCGCCTCTCCGCTCTTGTCGCCTTCTCTCTCTCCCTCCCCACCCTGGTGGCGCCTCTGAGCTGTCAGCACCGCGGCTCTTTGGTGCCGGGCTGGTGTGGGGGGGTGGGGGGACAGTGGGGTTTGGGGTGTCCTAACGCCTTTCCCGAACTACTCTTCATTCCCTTCCGCTCTTTCTGCTCAAGCCTCTGCTCTGTCTCGTTTTTCACTCCGCTGGGCCGGGGATGGGTGATGCGGGCTTCTAAGCCATTGAACAATGGTTGTATCTCCTCTGCCAGGCGGAGTGTTAGGAAGGAGGCAGAGGGCCGGGTGGGCCGAGACGTGCGCTGCAGCCCCGGGCACGCTCCTCCGACTTCCAGGGAGGTTGGGAGTGGGCGGCGGATGAGGGAGGGCGCCTCTGGGGACGCGGGGCGCCGGGTGCCGACCCGCGCTGGAGTTCCCAGCGGCGGTGAAGGGGCGTACGTTCGGTGGGCTGCGGCCGAGAGTCTCCGGCGAGCGGCGAGAAGTGCACAGCTTGCGCACCCGGACTGCGACTCCCCAGGCACCGGGCCGCCTCTGGAGTGAGGGTTGGAGGACGAGTGAGGCTTGAAATAGGACTCCCCTCTAGATGTTTCTCCCCTCTCCCCCTTTCCACTCTTCGGGCCGCAATCGTAAACCTCTCAGGTCTCCAGGAGAGCTGAACGGGGGAGGGGAGTGGAACGGAGACTTAATCAGGTTAGTTTGCTGAGCCTCGTTCCCGGTGAGATTTCCTCGAGAGGAATCGAGTCCTAATCTGGCGACTGTAATTAGTCCTCATTCTAAACAATAGATCAGAGGGAATAGCGCGGGAGCTGGGAGAGCTGGTGTACGACTGTGGTTTGCAGGGGGTGGGGGTACTGCTGTCGGGTCCCCAGGGTCTACCGCACTGGGCCTGGAGCCCTGTCCTCAACCACGCTCCCACTTGCGGCCGCGCAACTTTCCCAGGCAGGCTACAGCAAGCCCTTCTGAGAGGATTTGGTGAAAATCCTGGCGGGTCCCCGAAGCGATCTCGACCTCACACCAAGGGGCTGGCTCGCCAGCTCTGGGGAGTTGGGACGGAAAACGGCCCGCGCCCTAAGTACCCACTCCAGAGTCCCTAGCTCCTGTCGCCCGGTGGCTTGGGAGGCCTGCCAGTCTGCAGTCACGAGTCTCCTAAAGAGAGAGCGAACTTTAAAGTGTGTGGTCAAGCAGTCCCTCAAGCAGTACGTGGGGCGGGGGTTGGAGAGAGGGGAGTTGAGTCTCCAAATGCCCCCCTGCCCTTAGGTTCTGACTGTCCCGAGCGTGAGAAGCTGGGACGGGCTTGCCTGCACTCTGCGATTGGCTGGCAGCCGGATCACGTTTAGATTGGTCACGTGACTCCACGGACTGGTAATTTAGCAGCTTGAGAAATGTTATCTTTAAGGGAACGTGAAAAATGGACAGGCTCCAACGGACTGCCCTCTCAAACTCTTTCACTTGCCTGGACTCCTTGAAAAAGGCGTGTGTGTAGTGAAGATGGCCTCTGATGTGTATCCAGACAGAGCTTGGAAAAGCCCTGCTTATGAAAGTTTTCAGACTCTAACATTAATCATTAATGGATGAGCAATACTAACTTCCTAAACGATTTCTCAGAGTAGTGCCATGACTTGCATTACACCTTTCATATCATTTCAAAAGATTAAGATACACCAGAATCTACTGATGGTGCTCCAGGAAGGTGGGAGAGATGATTCATTTTTGCTGTGTGTTCTGTTCATATTCTTTTAAGATATAATAACTTTTCATTGGAGTTTAACCTTATCCTAAAGAATGCTAGGAATTCACCTAAATTGTCAAAGTAAGTTAGTTGAAGCCATATATTCACCTTGTATCAGGTAGGTGAGCATCCCTTTTGCTTCCCTAGGTCACATATGAAATACATGACAAGCCATGAACAGTGGAGAATAGAAGCCCATGCAAAACTTAAATTCTTCAAAGGAAAGGAGACACATCTTTTCTGAACTGGAGGAAATTTGGGGTTGGCTGAGGTAGATATTGACCTGAACTAACCCAGATTGGCTCCTGTCTGAAGTTCAAAGCTCCAAGGCATGTGGGCTGACTTTTTGACCCTGGTCTTCTACAATCTGCCCCAAAATACTCATGATGTGGGTTTAAAATACTCTAGGACAAGGGAGGTGTGCTCAAAGACGTTGGCAAAAAAACTTAAGTTAGGCTAAATAATGAAGTATACCCCATATGGGGAAAAAACCAACCAACCAACCAACCCTGGGAGCTGTAGGACATTTTCCTCCAGCTTAGATAATCAAGATTAGGGTCTGGAGTACCATATATTCATTAAGGCCAGAGCCTAGGAGAACCAAGGTTTTGTGAGAGCTATTCAGATATGACTGCTGCTTAGTCACTTCAGTCATGTCCGACTCTGTGAGACCCCATAGATGGTAGCCCACCAGGCTCCGCCGTCCCCGGGCTAGCTACCAACAAAAGAGCAGATAGAACTTCTGTTGTGGGGAGTGGGTTGGTGAGATTGGAAGTGCCTGAAGGGATAGGAGAACAGAGGGCTGGGGAAAAATAAATCTGACTTACCCAGATAGCACCAAGAGAAGATGTGACAATGACTACAGTCTTCAACTAGATTAGAGTAAGCATGTGAGCAGGGACTCTTTCAAGGAGTGTCACCAGTCAAGCTTTCCTTGGCAGTGACAGCCAGCAGCGGTCTGGAGCAGCATTGTCCCCCAGATCGTCCCACTGCCCACTTCACGTGACATCTAGCTATGTACCTGCCTACCTGCCCTGAGTCATTTTGATTCTTTGCTCAAACTGTTTGAGTCCCTAGGTTCCTAAAGCATGTATATAAAAGGCCAAGTTCAGTAGAGCTGCCAAATATCAGGACATCAGTATAACCATACTGCATATTTTAATTAGCCACCTACATGCTCAAAAGAAGTGCTTCTGCCTTTTTAAAAATCGGATAACCGTAAACTCCATTTCACTTGAGTAATTTTGTTACAATTCTAGAAGAGGTGAAAAATAGTCACAAGCCCCTTCTGTTCCAGGAGGAGTGTCAAACTGATCAAGAGCAAGAACTGTTAGAGCAGAACATGGCCATAAGATTAAGGGAACACATAGCCCTCCAGCTGTATGGCTTCAGGTTTTGATCTTGACACCAGAAGATGTGGAGCACAGTCTAGAAATAATGGAGATTAACTATTTAGACCATTTTCTAGTGCTTACAGAATGTGAATAAAGTCTTTCCTCTCAGTAGAGGGAATAATGATCAAATTTAGGCAGTCACATGTACAATTTCAAGTCATAATTAAATTTACTTTGGATACTGACCTTTCTTTGGAAAACCACCTTCACATACTAGTCTGTGCAAATTAAATCCCTTAAAGGACTATGATAAGGACCATAAGCTTATGATCAAACTTCCTGCCTTAGAAACATTTCTCAGCATGGACTAATATAGCTGCTGTCCAGGTGGTTAGACTCTGAATTGCTTAGTTTGTTCCTGTCTGTGCTTAGGTCACAGCACAGAGACTGCTTTCATGACAAAGAGTCCAAGAATATGTTAGGCAGAGGTGATGGATGAGATGTACCTGATGAGCAGAAGTAAATGGTCCAGGGTAGTTGTGTGACCCATCTAAAGAGTTGTCTGGCTAGGAAATCTGGAAATTGATAGCTTTTCATAGGACTTAAAGGCAGAGAACGCCTGGAGAAGGAAACTGCAACCCACTCCCATATTCTTGTCTGGGAAATCCCATGGACAGAAGAGCCTGGCAGGCTACTGTCCATGGGGTTGCAAAGAGTCAAACATGACTTAGTCGCTAAACAAACAACAAAAGGCAGAGAATGACTTAGTTCTGGGAAAATCTGGCTTTGTAACTGAAAATTATCTCAGTTTCACTCTGTGCATTATTTCAGTCTAAATTGGTGTCTCTTTGCTAAGTTCTTCTGTTGGTTTGCAAGAGAAATTCTAAACATCATTAATACCGCTTAATGATGGTATTGAGCCCCTGGTGGCTTAGACAGTGAAGAGTCTGCCTACAATGCAGGAGACCTGGGTTCGATCCCTGTGTCGGGAAGATCCTCTGAAGAAGGAAATGGCAACCCACTCCAGTATTGTTGCCTGGAGAATCCCATGGACATGGGGTTGCAAAGAGTTGGACGCGACCGAGTGACTTCACTTTCACTGATGGTATTAGATACTGTTAGATACATTATGATGCTTAGATAGACTAGATGCACTGCAGGGACTAAATGAAATCACTTTATGGTGATACCATAAAGTTAGCACACTTTCCTCTTCATGTGAAGTTTCCTGAAAAAGTTTGGGCCTGTTGGCTAATTGTGGACTCTAAATTAATAAGAGAATGCCTGCTGGATGCTGTGAGAGTAAATACAGAGATGTGGCTAGAAATGGCTTACGCTTTGCTTAAAGAGCCTTTGCCCACTTTGTACTTTAAAAATGCTACATGGGTAGGTGGAGCAGGGAAAGGGTATTCATGGCCCTGTATTTAAAGAGATAACTTTGGGGACAGAACTGTAAGATAGGACCACTGGCTAGAGTGGTTGACCTTGCCACCCACTTGGGTCATCTGAGTTGGCGTTACTGCCCGGTTGCCTTTATATATTTTGATGTGGTGACTGTGGTAGCGAGTGGGGTGGGGTATCTGGTGGGACCTGCAATTTGCCAAGCAAGGGAGATGATAAAAACCTTGGTGATAGACATTTGGAAATTAAATACTTCATGTTATAATTCTTCCCCCAGATACCATGAGTAAATATGGTTTCTGTTTTATAGACCGCCTCTCATCTTTAGTTTTCTTAAGACACCTTACCAAGGTCTGAGTTATTAACTGATCTGTAGATTCACTAAGTAGGGGTAGATTGATGCCAGCCTTCTTTGTCCATCTGCTCAAAACCACATGACCTCCATTTATTGAGTGCCCACCATATGCCATATAGCACCAGACATAGGGGACACAATGACCAAGGAGTTGGGCTCCTCTTTCATTAGTGGGGAAGTCAAACCAGGAAATTCGTGATCCAAAGACAGCCTGGATAGAAGCTCTGGATGGGAGCAAGCAGACCCAGTGGTTAAGACTTAATCATAAAAGAGGCAGGTAACAGCTGAGAATTGCTGGAGGTCCCACACATCATGTGGGCCACAGCTTATGAAATTTCTCAGAAACTACCAAAAACTTAGACTCTCATTCCATCCCTGCAGATGATCCTACAAAGGTGATAGGACTCCACTGACAGTGTATGCCTGCCAGCATTACCAAAGAATGCTAAAATCTGTCAGAGATAAAAATCCCTGAAATTTCTAACAGTGCGCTGCTGCTAACTTTCCCTGCACGCTGTGTTGGAACCTCTCTGCTCACATGGAAATGAGGCTGGTGTACCTACCCTGACACATTCATTCTGCTGATGCTGCATGATTAAGTATCATGAAAATGAAGTGAAAGTATTCTTGTAGGGAACTGTGGCCTTTGAAATCTAAGAGTCTTTCAGAGTATTCTAACTAGTAAAACAACTGCTCACACTTGGTTTCAAGCTCAGAAAACCTGGAAAGAATGCTCTGGGTAGGGGGAGAAGTCTGTAGTTCAGACCAGTTTCATTAGTGAACTAATAAATCAGCAGATGTGTCAGGGAATACCCACTAGTGCCTAAAGAATCTTTCGATGTCAGGCACCAGTTCCCAAGATACAAAGACACCTTGCAGGCCCTGCCTTGAGGGATCTCCATCCGTAGAGATGGAAACAGGTAGGTGAGTACATCCCAGTATGTGAGAGCTATGTGACAGGCACAGGAGATGATGAGAAAGCAGCCAAACCACCCCCAAGTTGGTCAGCAAAAGACTTGTAGATATCATTCAAGGATGACATTTGAGTGGGGTGGTAAGCAAGATGGAAAAGCTGGGGAAAATGGATAGGGAACCAGACTCAATCCTAGAGCCATGGAGAAGCCTGCCAGTGATCCCATCCCTGGCATTCCAGGCCTTCCTCGGCTGCCTGATTCACCATTTTGATATGAAGAGAAAGCATGGCAGCCTGGAGGCAGAGGAACAGGAGATCAATTTAGATTAGGCAAGAGCCTGGACACACCTAGGGCTTGATGGCAGAATACCAGGGGAGAAGGATCTGGGCTCCTTATTGAACTACTGATTTAGAGTAAGCAGTGGGTCAATCAGAGATGGGGCACAGGAGGAGGGGAAGACGGATTTTTAGAAGAACCTCTTCATTGCACATGCCTTCATGGTATCTGGGTAGACTTTACCTAATAGCATAAAGGCTTTACGTCAGGGATGACATCATAATGTCTGCTGTTAGATTGACTGTTGTCACGTATGCCCACCTAGTGATGTGCATAAGGGCTTATGGGGTGGGTACTGTAGAGTACAACACTGAGAACGAAGTGGTCGAAGTAGTCACTGGCTCGTGGGTAGAATCTTAGCCTCCTGACCTTCCCGCAGTGGTTTCAAAGTGTGGTCAGGAACCAGCAGCATCAACATCCTCTGGGAACTCAACAGAAATGCAAACTCAGGCTCCACACTAGACCTCCTAAACCAGAATCTCTGGTGTGGGGGCGCATGCTGTTTTAACAAGTCCTCTGCAGTCTTCTGATACCAACTTGACCTTGAGAAACACTGACTTTTCCCACCCACAAAATGAATAACTTCCTAAATGTATCAGGAAGGCCTTTGCTCATTCTAGACCAGAAATCCAAGCACTGTGGTTCTCTAGGAAAAGACCTGGAGATACTGAGGCAGCATTTTTTTTTTTTGTAATCAAAACAGGGAAAGAAGCGAGGGCTCTGTCTCAACTATAAGGCTGTGTTAGGATAGGGTCAGCCTGACAAGTGATACTACCTCATTCTGGATTAATTTAAACTGACGCTACTATCCAGATCACAAGTCAGCAGAATATTCTGGAAGGAAGTGGTCCCGGTCAGGTGCGCTCTTTGGTATGCATGCTCAGTCACATGGTATCTGGAGCCAGACTACCCAAGTTCAAATTCTAGTTCTGCCCAAGGTGATCTTGGCAAGTACTGTCCTTCCCTTTTCTAAACAGCTTCCCTGATGTGTAAAAGGGGAATGGTAGTTTTGACAGTGTAGTATTGGAGAGCTAAATCAACTGAAAGAGTGAGGTCTTAGAGTAGTGTTTGGCTAACAGTAAAAAAAAAAAAAAAAAAAAATTAAGTTATTTATCCATGATTCTCAAGATCATCTTAATCCACTGTAAACAGGGAAACTGACAATTGAACTGTAGGACTGAGTGAATCAGAAGGATTAACCTAATTCTTTCACAGTGTTGGAAATGGCAACCCACTCCAGTATTCTTGCCTGGAGAATCCTGTGGATGGAAGAGCCTGCTGGGCTACAGTCCACGGGGTCGCAAAGAGTCAGACACGACTGAGCGAGTTCACTTCCTGATTCTCAGAGACTGACTTAAAGGCCAAAATACAGCTCAGACCCTCTTTCTCAGTTCTTCTTACTAACCCTGGAGGAAAACTTCTTTGCTGACTTGGAAAGCTACTTGTCCTAAAATGAGTTTTAGCCTAAGAATAGAAAGATTGGCGTTCAAGTGGCAAGCGGTAGAAGTGAGCTCGACTAAAAATAAATGCCCTTGGCGGCCCCAGAAGTGCCAAAACAAATGGACTGAAGAAATCCCAGGGGATGATAACACCGTGTGCTCAGCAACGGGAGGCGTGTGAGAGATGGGAACATGTGGCCCTGCTAGTTCCAGCAGTGCGGCAGCCGCAGCCCCTCTGTACAAAGTGAAGTTCTTGTCTGAGCCTGACACAGAAACATCTCTTTGTTGTGGGCATTTCTTTTGGACTGCTCCTGCAAAGGTGCCACTCGGAGCCCTGCAGAGAACTCTGGCCCATTTGGAAGGCTTGGCATTTACTGTAAGATCTATACAGTTTTTTTTCCCCAAAGCTTATGTACTGCTCTTCCATATTAACCCTTGCAGGGACAATTAGACAACAATAGCAGGCTGCCTGTTAAATGCATGAAAACCCCTGAGTTTCTTGGAGCCAGTGAAATGCCAGCATATCTGGGTAACAACGTTACCTATTTAGGTAATAAGCAAGGCTCCCGTTTGTCGAGTCTGTTATCAACCGTGTGACATAACCAAGGGAATCGTCAGTGTTTCTGGGCATTCAGTCATTACAAATGTCAACAGCCTTATGGATGACTAGGTTCAAGTGACTTCCAACCCCCTGGCCCAGAGGCAGGGGTATTCACCCTAAGTATTAGAGCTGAAAGGAGACCCAGGTCTAGTCCAGCTGTTTGATTTCTTAAAGCTGTAGGACCCTTCCAAATTCTTACACAAAATTTCAATGTTGAAAAGAAATACTGGTTGAAACAGAGACAGAACACCCAGGTTCCCTGCTGTCATAGCCTTTCCCCTGACTTCAGCCACCTCAGTGCTGCAGAAGCATTCCCGTGAACCCTGTGACTTTGAAGAACCCACTAAAAATCCCATTTATTCTGACTTTTCACCTTTCTGAGCAAATAGACCCTGAACTAGAGAATGCCTAGCGCTTCAACTTATAACTTTTTTTTTTTTTTTTTTTTTGAGGCATCATTGGCTTTAGCTTAGCCTAAGCATTAAAAGGACCTTGGGTGTCGACGATTTCGAGCTCACCCTGTTCCCTTTATGAAAGTATAATACTGAACTGGAAACTTAACTGTCATGGCTGGAAATAGACTACAAGGCCACAATCCTGTAATCCCCCAAAGCTTTGCAAACCAAAAGCTTCTTAACTCATTTGGTGCTTCCAGTTCTCCTGGAGCTCTGCACGGCAGCATTCCTAGGTAGGCACCACAGGTGTAAAGGGAGAATCTTCTTGGAACCTGGACAGAAAACCCACTGTGCTGCAACCAGGTGGCTGAGCTGTCCCCCCACACTGCCCCCACCCTGCACAATGCAGGGAATTAAACGGAACCAGGAACTAGGAAGCCCTGTCAGAAAAGGCAATGGCACCCCACTGCAGTACTCTTGCCTGGAAAATCCCATGGACGGAGGAGCCTGGTAGGCTGCCGTCCATGAGGTCACTAAGAGTCGGACACGACTGAGTGACTTCACTTTCACTTTTCACTTTCATGCATTGGAGAAGGAAATGGCAACCCAGTCCAGCGTTCTTGCCTGGAGAATCCCAGGGATGGGGGAGCCTGGTGGGAGGCCGTCTACCGGGTCACACAGAGTTGGACACAACTGAAGCAACTTAGCAGCAGCAGCACCAGCAGGGAGCCCTGTGGCTCAAACAGTAAAGAATCTGCCTGCAATGCAGGATACCTGGGTTTGATCTCTGGATCGGGAAGATCTCCTGGAGAAGGAAATGGCAACCCACTCCAGGATTCTTGCCTGGAAAATCCCATGGACAGAGGAGCCTGGGGGCCTACAGTCCATGGGGTCATGAAGCGTTGGACACTGAGCGACTAACACACTAACACAAACACAGGGAACCCTGTCTGCCCAGGAGCAATCTCCCAAAACAAAGTGCTTAGGAAACAAGAAACTGAGGCATGGCCATGGAGCTTAGCATCTCTCTTCTCCTCTCTTTAAAGAAAGGACCCTTTATAAAGTCAACTAGCTTTACCCAGCCCCACCCCAACCCTGCTGCTCTTTTAAACAAGCAGGGATGGCTGGTTAGTAGCATACTCCACTCCAACCCCATTATTTACCGTTCTTGATGGAGAGCCGTGTGTGCTGTGGTAAAACATAGCTTTATGACCATTGGGCAGAAGCTTGGGTGAAGTGGAAACATCTAAGATAAGAAAAGGTAGAAATTTTTTGTCTAAAGATACTGGAATAAACACTAAGAAAATGCCTGTGTCTGTCCTGAGTCCACTCAACAGCCACTCTTGAGGCAGCATTGGTGGGGTTTTAGCCCAGGATTTGTTACTGTTGATGACTTGTGTGTTACAGTTACATTCAGAGAGCCTCCTTAAGGTGACAGTGGACTGAACACCAGCCTTAGACTATTGTGTGCCCATCTTTAATCTCAGAGCAGCTGGAGTGTCTATAAAATCTGTAGCTTCAAGACTCATTTTTAAAGAGATCTGCCAGGTACCTAACCCTGAAGTGGAAAACCATTATCTATTGTCTACTTTAAAGTCCTGTCCAAGTCAGATTATATGGTTAAGTTTTCCATGTTTTTTGCCTCTCATTTTGACCAAACAGCTTTTGGTAACAAAAGCCTTTTGAAAAGGTATTTTGACTTTTCTGTCATATATGTATATTTCTGTTTTCTGACTATAAATTGTTATTTTTTTTAACTTTTAAAATAAAGTACTCAAAGTAGATTCTTGCCATTCCCACAATCTTCAGAGGTAGTATGGATAAAGCACTGTAGCCAATGGGCCCTGGTTCAGATACCCCCCAGCATTTAGCTTCAGTCCCTGGTTGGGGAACATTCAAATGAATAAATAACAAAAAATGGTTAAGATTGTAAATTTGAAAAAACCCAAAAATCTGGGGCTGGGCAGAATTCCCTGGTGGTGCAGTGGTTAAGACTTAATGCTTTCACTGTTGGGGTTTGGATTCAGTCCTTGGTCAGGACATTAAGATCCTGCAAGCCATGTGGTAGGGCCAAACAATTAAAATGTTTTAAAAAGTGAAAAATGAAATATAGGTAGGAAGTGCCATGGAGTCACACCCCTTTGAATCTGGGTCCTAGCTTAACTAGACTCTTGAGGGCAGAATGATACATATAGTTTTGAAACGAGCACATTTAGTACCTGAGTAATCACACACCCATATGGCAAACTAGGACCACCTTTTAATCTTCCTGGGAGCTAGCCACAAAGCCTAGAATGCTCCCAGACAGCAGGGAGTAGCTGATAGTAGGGAGGCCAACGAGAGCATTGTGTACATGATACAAGAGTCCCAGTCCGTGCTTGTCACTATAGCATCGGTTCCCATTCCTGCATGCCACAGCTGCAGATGCTGAAAGGTGCAGGAAGGCTCAAGGCTTTCTGCTTGGAAGGCCTCCCTGAGGATTCTACGTGAACTGTATACCTCCACTGGCTGGTTTTCTCGAATAGTTGCAGTATATCAGCATTTAGCAACCAGATCTTTGCCTTTTATCTCAAAGAAATTACATCCTCCAGGAGGACAAACCTGCTAATGGTAGGAAACACCTGAATGTTAGCTGCCCCACGCCCGGCAAAAAATGAGTGCCCTACTTCCAAGTGTTCATTCTTGCCATTATGCAAATTATATTCGTCCATGGAGCACAGGAAAACAGGCTCAGAGAAATAGAATCCAGGTGTGTGGCTTCACCCTGTTTTGCTGTTCTCACATCACTAAGTTAAAAATGATTTCCCTTTTTTAGGTGTGCAGAAAAGGGAACCCTCCTAACTGTTGGTGAGAATGTAAGTTGATACAGCCACTATGGAAAACAGTGTGGAGGTACCTTAAAAACTAAAAATAGAACTACCATATGATCCTGCAATCCCACTCCTAGGCATATATATGGAGAAAGTCATAATTCAAACTACCTGCACCCCTGTGTTCATTGCAGTGCTGTTTCCAATAGCCGAGACATGGAAGCAATCCAAATGTCCATGGACAGAGGAATGGATAAAGAAGATGTGATATGTATACATTTGGTTGCCCAAAAAGTTCATTTTAAAAACCCAAATGAACTTTTTGGCCAACCCAATACAATGGAATATTACTCTGCTATTAAAAAGAAATGAAATAATGCCATTTGCAGCAACATGGATAGAACTTAAGATTACCATACTAAGTGAAGTAAGTCAGACAAAACAAATATCATATGACATCACTTATATGTGGACTCTAAAAAGCTGATGCAAATGAACTTGTTTATAGAATTGACTCACAGACTTTAAAAACAAACTATGGTTACCACAGGGGAAATGGGGGAGGAATAAATTAGGAATATGGGATTAATATATATACACTACTATATATAAAGTAGATAATCAATGTGGACCTAATGTATAGCATAGGGAACTCTACTCAATATTCTGTAATACCTATGTGGGAAAAGAATCCGAAGAAGAATGGATATATGTGTAACTGAATCACTTTGCTGTACACCTGAAACTAACACATTGTAAATCAACTCTAATATAAAAATTAGATTTAAAAAAATGATCTCCCTTCACCTCTTAACTATGTCTTCTTCATGCTTTTTATCTTATCTTGGAGTCATTTTCTAAACATAGCTTTTTCCAATTAGACTCAAATTCTAAGACAAGGAGCCATGTATTAACCTCACCTCTGTCCTTGCCACCCCTTCTAAATCTCCTTTACTTTGCTCATAATAGAAACATCATTGATGAGTAACAGTATAGAATGTGGGCAAGAAATGCCATTAAAGGATTAGGATTTGGCTGCATGATTCTAGTGACACAAAATGACTTAGATAAATGAGAGAAATGAGTCCATGGTGAACCCCTGCCCCGCCACCTGCAGTTTGTAGGCAATCTACGTTCCTTATATCTTGGTCTGGCTTCATTGACTCAAGATCACTATTCCAGCCTCCATGCCTAGTTTTCAGGAGCCAGAAAGGAACAAAATTGAGGAAACTAGATCCCCTGTCCCTTTGAGGATATTTCCCAGAAATTGTATATACCATTTCTGCTTATATCCATCAGCCAGAACATCCCATGGCAATGCCTCCTGCAAGAGAGACTGGGAGATCTAGTTTTATGTAGATAGTGTATGCTCAGCTAAGAACTCATTACTGTCAGCCACTGCCCCGAGGCCCATGCAGCTCCAGCCCCTACAGTGTTACAGCCTCTGAGGCTGCACCTGTCCCTCTGAAAGGATGCCTATCCGTGGGTTTCAGGTAACTAGCATCTCTAACTTACCACCTGGGTGTCCCAGCTTAGCTAAGTGTTCCCTCCTGCTTTTAGGAAGAAAAGCCAAATGTGAAGCCAACCAGTTCCAGTGCACAAATGGCCGATGTATCACACTGCTGTGGAAATGTGATGGGGATGAAGACTGCACTGATGGCAGTGACGAGAAGAACTGTGGTGAGTAAAGAGCTGCACAGCCTCACCTGTCTCCTCACTGGGACTTGGGCATTTTACTGAAAAAGGATGACATTCTCTTCACTTCTACAAATGTGTCAAGATTCTGAATCCACTCCTAAGAATTGCTCTGAACCAGAGTCCAAAGATTCTATACTTTCTGGTCTAGGAGGAATACCACTGAGTGTGTGAGGTTATTGACCTGAGTACGGAATCGTGAAGATAAAGTGGGGTTCCTTTCAAATGAAAGGACCTGGTTGATCTTAGATGAGGCAAACTTTTGGTGTAGGAAGCTAGGGAAAGGGAGGGGAAGACCAGGAATAGAGACAGAAGATTGCTTAGAAAAGACTTTTTAAAAATTCTCAAATGGTTTTGACCCCCAAAAAGCAAGCCATGGACAGTACGAAATCCCTTGCAGTTTCAGAGATTAATTCCTGTCATGTTTAGTCAACTTCAACTAGCCCACCAGGCTCCTCTGTCCATGGGATTCTCCAGGCAAGAATACTGGAGTGGGTTGCCATTTCCTTCTCCATGGGATCTTCCCGACCCAGGGATCAAACCCGGGTCTCCTGCATTGCAGGCAGACACTTCTCTGAGCCACCAGGGAAGCCCATTTAGTTCCTAGGTGTAGTCAACTAGCCTATTTAGTCAACTTCAATTTGGATTCTACAAGCCATGTTCTATGAGTCCCAGTAACTCATAAGCCAGCCCAGATCAAAGATCAGATAAGGATTCTTTTACAATTCCTTTTCTCCAGAGATGCTAATTTTAAAGCACTAGACAGGATGGGAGGCATTCTCTTCCCAAAGAAAACAGGGATATGCCATTATACCGATCGATCAGCATTTATTAAAAGATTATTGTGAGAAATGACTGCTTTTGCAATTGGTGTGACCTCTTGTTAAGCCAGGACAGCTGTGAACTACATGTCATGATGACATTTAGGGACCTTGAATACAAGCTGAAGTTTGCTTTATGATCCCTTTGTTCCATGTCATTAAATTGCTGAAACAAGGTTGTTCATGAATGTCGGTGATAACGTTGTCTTTTACCTTTTAAAAGACGTTACATAAAGATATCTGCTGTACAAATTGAAAATACAGAAGAAAAATAGAGACTAAGTGTAGTTTTCATCAACTGCTATCTTGTTAGGCCCTTGCCTACTTCATGCATCATTACTAAAATTCTGTAGTATAAACATCCTGGCAGGCTGTCCTGTGCTTGAGCTCTCAGAGCAGTATCATGGATGCCTGCGTGCCAATATGTAAATTAGTAGCTCATTTGGAAGCAGAGTAAGTCCATTCTGCAATCTCAGGAAAGAAGCTTATCACCAGTCTCAGGACCAAGAATAGTTCTATGTGACATGTTTACATCTTTGCATTCCAACACTAAGATCTTGATCTACTCTACAAGATATTGAGCTCCATGCTCTTTCTGTGTTACCTGGATAATATAATTCTTTCACTAGTTTTCTCACTAAAGGACCTCACTCTTGTCAACCGTGCTCTTGCTATAAGTAGCAATTCTTATTCTATGCTGAACTATGTATTTGGAAAAAACCCTTTTATGTTCTTAGAGAGTAATTACTATCTCCATGTTTGGAAGTTTTGAAGTCTTACTTTACCATCTGACTACCTCAGTAGAAACTAACCTGAGTCATTGTAGGGGTCATCACTGGCTTTTCCTAAAATAGTCTCCACATCAATCAGTTCTAGCTACATCACAGAAGACCTGGAAGAGATAAGGAGGTGGATGTACACACAATCTAGATCACACAAAATGGGAGAAAGGAAATATATTCTTGGCCATAATTTGTCTCTGCCTTCCAGGTATGAGAGTAGAGAAGGAAAGTGGGAGCTTTGCTCGGGAAGCTGTGAATGTTTATATGGAGATGTTCTGCCATGAAAGGCTACACAATTACTTAACACTTCTAAAGCTACTTCCTATTTTTCCTGTCCAACCTCTTGATGTTGAACTTGGTTACAACTTTATCAGGGCTTTTTCTTTCAAGCATGTCAACTAGCATATTTAGTCAACTTCAACTTGGATTCTACAAGCCATGTTCTGTGAGTCCCAGTAACTCATTCTTCTACAGGTGTTAGGCTGAACTGATAAATCAGTAACTCAGATACCCTCAGTATGGAACTAGCAGTTCTCTTTCCCCGTGACACATCTAAATTTCCATCCATCTCTCAAGGCCCAGTTCAAATAGCCCATCTTTCCCCTCCCAGATTGTGTTCAGAATGGAGAGAGAGAAACCCTAGCAACCTACTGACCCCATGTGTCTCTTGTTCACTTTGTAATACAACCAAACTTCTCTACCCCTGTAACATCTTATACTTTGTAAATTCATGAGGTCTCTTTATAACCATTGCCTACTCTCTCTTTCACAACTTCTGAAGAGTATCACAGGGTGAATTACAATAACCGAGACCCTCTGGCATCTTTCTACAGGCTCAGGAGAAGATGGGCCTTGGATATCACTTAAACCATGAACACTGGGGTTTGAGCATTTCAGTGACTTTAGAAGCAGGTGTGAATCTGAAAATATGGCCTTTCTTGTTCCCTCGGCTACACAGTTTTAGGATATAAACAATCCTTTTCAGATCATCATAATTGATTATCCCATCTTGAGTTCTAGAAGTTGACTATAATCCTGTCTCTCCATTAACAATGCTCATTGCTCAGTTGTGTCCAGCTCTTTGCAACCCTACAGACTGTAGCCTGCCAAGCTCCTCTGTGTGTGGGATTTTCCAGGCAAGAATACTGAAGTGGGTTGCCATTGGCTTCTCCGGGGGGATCTTCCTGACCCAGGGATTAAACCTGCATTTCCTGTGTCTCCTGCATTGGCAGGCGGATTCTTTACCACTGCACCACCTAGGAAGTCACCCCATTAACAATATCTGAGGCTAACCCAGAGCAGCCCTCTGGTTTTGTACACTCTGAATTGAGAGTTGTACCTGGCTTAAACCCCTGACTTGAAGTGGCCTCTTTCATGTTTTCAATAAATTGTTGACTTTTAGCCTATTTTCCATTCAGAATATTTGTTAATGAATGACTTAACTGGAAATTCAAGTAGAAAGTATAGGCACAGGGGCAAAGAAGAATATAACCTAAGAAGGATGCTCTTGGAATGCCCTATGTGGTTCCTTGTCAAGACTCTTACTGCCTGGGTACGGAGTTCCTCAAGGGTAGGATGACCATGCTGCCGGCTTTACTTAGCACAGTCCTGGAATGACGTTTGTCTTCCTGGTAAAAATAAGAGTACCCTCTTTCTACTGAGACTGTGTCAATTTGGACAAATTACACAGTCACCCTAATTAAGGAGAAAAGTCTGCCCTAGTAAGAATTAGTAGCAGAACTGATACCTTGTCTCAGGCTGTTTAACTCTAGTAGCCAGTTATGAGGACTGGCAGCTTCCATAGTAAGTTCAGTGACTTTTAGCTGGTTGATGTGAGCCCACCCTTCGGTTGCTAAATACAACTTCTCTTACATTCAGATTTGAGCTTCCTTTATTTCTTATCCAGTGGGTTCCTCTGCCCCAATAGACCTGTAGGGGTGACGGTATTTGGTACTGGAGCTTGGCCTTCTGTCTCTATGCTAAACCCATGTATTGTTACAAGGTGCCCCTAAAACAGTTATACTGTGAGCCAGTCGTAAGATGAAATGTTTGACTGTTAAACTTATGAAGCACTTAAATGACTTGGAAGAAATGCATTAAAAGAATGAACTTATTACTCAATCTCAATGTTATAAAATGAGCAAGAAGTTCATTGGAAGGGATCCCTTGACCTCAGTGTCCTCCAAGTCTCTCAAATGATCACCTTCCTCCTCTAGGGGAAAGGGAAGGTAAAAAAGATTTTTCTAAGGTCCTGCTGGATATTGGCAGTTAACTGCTAATTGACTTAGCTTTATTTTTAGAGTAAAGCATCTCAAATGCAGTTGTACCCCTAATGGGAATGTAGGGCTCTTGGGTGAGTGACTTCAACTTTAACCCTGCAAATCCACTTCTGTAGTGAAGAAGACGTGCGCCGAGTCTGACTTTGTATGCAACAATGGCCAGTGTGTTCCTAATCGATGGCAGTGTGACGGGGATCCTGACTGTGAAGATGGTTCTGATGAAAGCCCAGAACAGTGCCGTGAGTGTGATTCGCTTTGGACTTGAACTTTCCCAAGCTGTTCCATGTCTCATAGCTCTAAGTATTGTATACTCTAAAACTTGCTTAGTTTTCCTTGCCCTTCTTTAAAGTTAGGCCAGTTGACTCCAAGGTCAGTCAGATCATTATCAGTCAATCTTGAATAATATTAAATAATGTTCTCCCTAATCTTAACAAGACTGACATTCTCTTGGGTAGCTTCACTATTGAACATTTAAGACTGAAGCCAGAAGATTTAAGAACTCCTTGACTAGGTGCATAGATTTCAAATGTTCGATGATAATGACGCTGAGCAGATGGTACTCTGGTCCTGGAAGCTAAGTCAAGATGTGAGGGTCCCCTGTCCACCAAGTATAAGCTTTTAGATGCAGAGTTTCTCATGTTATGAGAAAAAAATCTACTGCTGAAGGGGTAAGGTGACTAGAAACAGGATGATATTAGTGACTTTAAGAAACATGTAACCTAAAGGTATTTAAGTGGGGAGCTTACAGCTTGTTCTTATATAATAGAAACTTCATAGGTATGCAAATACACATGTGTCCTTAGGCTTGACATTCAGGAGAAAGTCTATGACATCATAGAGGAAGATGATGTGGGATAGATAAATTAGAATCATTTGCATATCCTGGTGAAGAAAGTTTTCATGTTCCTTCTAAGGCAGTAGAGGCCTGCTAAAGCACTAAAAGTGGAAGTCTAATATGAACAAAGTTTAGGTCTGGAATATAAGATTACAAAGGAAAATTAAGCAAAAAGGAAGAGACGTGTGTTAATTGCAGTTCTCCAGGCAAGAAGTAAGGTGAATAAGAGCACTGGCCAAAGGAGGTGAGTTAGCATAGGTGAAGATGGGTTCCACAAAGATCCAGCTCCAAGTTTTAGTGGGGGACGACCCTGTAAAGTCAAGAATTAGAGGTTGCCCCTACTTCACAAGATATCAATCTGAAGGAGGCCTGTGAAGAAATTCAGGCAAAAGAAGACTTCATAGGTATTAGACCATCTGGCTTTTAATGAAGTTGGCATTCGTTGCCAATATCTGGGTGTGTCACTTGGTACCCAGCAAATACATAATGGTCAAGGAGCAGGCCAGCCAAGGAACCCAACCATGCCAAATGAAACAAAAGCCAGGAGTGCACACGCCACAGAACCTTGACAGAGTAGCACGGTCAAGGCTCTCGGGTGGACTGCCAGGTAGTCTAGGCTGGCCTGGCTCCCCAGCCATGGAGCCGACGGAAGATCTGCCCAGGCTCCAGCTAGTCAGTCGAATTTCAGCTGTGTGCCCGGCCACTGAGTTACAGATGTCACCACTTCCAGGCAGCACAGGAGCAGCAGCTTTGTGCTGATGAGTTCGGAGGCTCTTTTGAGACTGTATGTCATCAACAGATATGAGAACATGCCGCATAAATGAAATCAGCTGTGGTGCCCGCTCCACTCAGTGTATCCCAGTGTCCTGGCGGTGTGATGGTGAAAATGATTGTGACAGTGGAGAAGATGAAGAAAACTGTGGTAAGAAGATCAGTGTTGAGTGGCTTAACCCAGAGACCCTCTTGCTCCAAGAAGGGTGGGCGTGAAGGTGCAGTTGACTTGACTTGCTTTCTAGTGACTTCACTACCTGCTCGACTCCTTGTCTTTCCTAACTGCCCTCAAACTCAGAGAAGTGTGTATGGTAACTGACCATTGCTTGCTTGGCTGGTTCTTCTAGGCAAATAGAAATAAGAAGGTAAGTCCTCCAAGGCACTTCCATGTAGAGATGGCTCAGTGAAGCAGCAATTGTGTGAAGTGTTGTCTTGGTTAGGACAGCAGTTCGTGGGCCTTCCTCACTTGGGCTCCATCAAACGAGGAGACTAAAGCCAGCAAACCCATCCCCAGGTTGAAACTGGATCTGCCTAGTGTCATAAATTACTTGAGTCTCACACAAGCATTCCTCAGCCCCCAAACTAGATTCTCTTTTAACCTTTCCAAAAGCTAAACTGGAACAGAAGGACAAATTAACGTCTTGCTGATGATACCCAAAGAAAACTCTAGCCAACTGATGGTACCTTTGTCTCCTATCACAGTTCCTACCTGTAAAAACTAACTCTGTTTCCTAGCCTTTCATGTTTCTGCTCTTGGAAAACGTGTAATAAAATGCTCCATGTTAAAGGTGAGGCCCTGGGAAAGTTTTTAGGTTGAACAGACATTGTGTTGAATGTTCTTTCAAGCGTCCACCTTTTTATAGGGCCTTTAAAACCATAGCTGCCGAGCCTGACAGGTACAGGCCTCCTGATGCAGTAAGTGTACAATGAGTTGAGGGCACTTGTGGTCGAAACACCAGTCTTGCGTGTAGAAGTCACATGCCAAGGTCATTACCATTGCACCTAGTCCAATGAGTTTTGGCACTGAATCCTAGAACTGAGCTTTATGTACTGGTAAGCCATGGAGCTGCCAAGTGTTTCCCTTTTTGATCTAGACTTTGCTTCCCAAGAGAGTCGTGGTCTCCACCCCAATTACCACCAAATTTTGACCTTTATTAATTTGGCAGGAATCTGAGTCAAAGTATGAACTGACTAGCTTATCATTATCTAGCACACCTGGCTGCTAGATTGCAGTTCTAGCCCCAAAAGTGACTTTCTAAAACTTGAAAATATTTATGACCTGTTACCCCTGATCCTGATTGGAAGGACCAAAAGAGAAGGGACCGTGTATGGTGGTATAACACATGGAGGCTTCTTTTTGGTGATGGTGTCACAATGCTTATTAGGAGTGAATGTTTGCTCATGTACCTGATGCCTGATCATCTCAGCTCAGGATGTGGCCTGGCCTGATGAGCAGTGTACCATTTAAAGAGAACTCATGTCCACCTTTCCCAATGAGGTACCTTGTGACAGTTTAAGTTATTAATTGCTGTCCCTTTAAGATGCTTCTCATCTCAAATGAATTTCTAGTCTTCATCTATTTTCTCATTCCTTCATTTCTGTTCCTCTTCAAATGTCCTTGCCTATTTTACATGTTAAGGCTGTTTTCCCGGTGTTCTGGGAAATATTGATATAATCCAACTTTCGCTTTTAAGTTAGGTGAAAAAGCTGGGGTTCATGATCCATGACCTGCATGTTAGATTTGGGGACAAGAGGCTTGAAAGGACAAGTCCTGATGAGTTTTCAATGGGACATCTTGTCTCTCAATAGGCAACGTAACATGTAGCTCTGATGAGTTCACCTGCTCCAGTGGCCGCTGCATCTCCAGGAACTTCATGTGCAATGGCCAGGATGACTGCAGCGATGGCAGCGATGAGCTGGACTGTGCCCCACCAACCTGTGGGCCCCACGAGTTCCAGTGCAGCACCTCCTCCTGCATCCCCATCAGCTGGGTGTGCGACGATGACGCAGACTGCTCGGACCAGTCGGATGAGTCCCTGGAGCAGTGCGGCCGCCAGCCAGTGATCCACACCAGGTGCCCGGCCAGCGAGATCCAATGTGGCTCTGGCGAGTGCATCCACAAGAAATGGCGATGCGATGGGGATCCCGACTGCAAGGACGGCAGCGATGAGGTCAACTGTCGTAAGTCACTTTCCTGTCAGTGTGGCATGCTCAGCTCTCACCCAGGTATCCACCAGGGACACTTCGGCTGACTTCACCCCATGCCATTCTCTCCCCCTGTAGCTTCCCGAACCTGCCGACCCGACCAGTTTGAGTGTGAGGACGGCAGCTGTATCCACGGCAGCAGGCAATGTAACGGCATCCGAGACTGCGTGGACGGTTCTGATGAAGTCAACTGCAAGAATGGTGGGTGTCCCCTGGTTGTGGGTTGTTAGTCCAATGGTTGCTCTGATCAGACCCACTGATGGAATCTCTCTTCCGTGTCTCGGTTTGTAGTCAATCAGTGCTTGGGTCCCGGGAAGTTCAAGTGCAGAAGTGGGGAATGCATTGATATCAGTAAAGTGTGCAACCAGAAGCAGGACTGCAGGGACTGGAGTGACGAGCCCCTGAAAGAATGCCGTAAGTAAAGGGGTTGCGTGAGGACAGAGTGGGACGGGTTAAGCAGACCCAGCAGAGCTAATGCGGTTTGGAGCCTGCCTAATGCCTGGGTAAACTACTTTAATGAATTTGGTTCAGTTGCTGGGCTTAAAAGTGAAATGTTATGACTTAAAAGTGCTGACAAAGTAGTTCATAGTTTCACCCCCTTAATGATAACCAATCAGCAATAGAGAACCTTGACTAAATACTGCTTAACCAACTGTTAACTTGCCAAGAGATTGGGTTTACTATTTCCCCAATACAGACTGAGATGTGTATCTGCAAGGCCCATTATTAGATCTTGAAAAATCATGGGTTTGACTAGACTATCTAGACAAGTTATCACGAATAGCCTGGATTTTAGATGTTAATAGATCAAATATCAATTTGAGTATTGAGTAACTCTACTATCTTTTTATTTCAGATGTAAATGAATGCTTGGTTAATAATGGTGGATGCTCCCATATCTGCAAAGACCTAGTTATAGGCTATGAATGTGACTGTGCAGCTGGGTTTGAACTCATAGATAGGAAAACCTGTGGAGGTGAGTTGAAGAACAGAGCCTGAGAACAGAGGGTGATGGGAAAGGTCAGAAGATCTCTGTAGATCATCTAGGAAAAGCAAGACTAATTCTAATTTCCCTCCTAGATATTGATGAATGCCAAAATCCGGGAATCTGCAGTCAAATTTGTATCAACCTAAAAGGCGGTTACAAGTGTGAATGTAGTCGTGGCTATCAAATGGATCTTGCCACGGGCGTGTGCAAGGCAGTAGGTAAATGGACTTGGACTAGTGTTGCTCTAGTACCTTTATGAGCAAGTGCTCATGAAAGGTACAGCCAGTGACTACAACAGTCAAATGAAATATGAAAATAAAATAGTACTTGAGAGCAATGCTAGTAAATTCACAGTGCAATTGCAGATGTTAGATAGCAAATCATTGCCCCAGATGCCTGCCTTGGTCAATTCCTTTTACATATGTATCATGAATACCTGCTTATTCTCTGCTTCCAAAACTTGAGTGCAATTCAAATAAGTAACATGCATCAGCTGCCTATTTTGTTGAATGCTGTGACCCGAGGATGGCCTTCTTAAACAGTAGGAAGTGCTCGCAGGCCCAGGGGGCGCGGACTTCGGCACGAGTACTCCTGGAGTGTTCAGCAGTGCCCTCACTTTTTAAGTGCTCCTCTATTGGGAGGAAGTAACTTGGAAGGACCTTGTCTTCTTTCAGCAAAGCTAAATTAACCTGACTCCTGTCTTGCAGGCAAAGAGCCAAGTTTGATCTTCACCAATAGACGAGACATCAGGAAGATTGGCTTGGAGAGGAAAGAATATATCCAACTAGTTGAACAGCTGAGAAACACTGTGGCTCTCGATGCTGACATCGCTGCTCAGAAACTGTTCTGGGCTGATCTAAGCCAAAAGGCCATCTTCAGGTAACTTACAGTTCCATTCTTGGTGTCCTGGTCTAAGTCATTGCCACTGGCCTTTTGAAGGTTTGGAGGAATTTCCCTCATCTCTAGTTCCAGTCTAGCATTGAATGTCAGGAATGTTAAATCTAAGGGGCTTCCCAGGTGGCGCTAGTGGTAAAGAACCCACCTGCCAATGCAGGAGACTTGAGATGCGGGTTCAGTTCCTAAGTAGGGAAGATCCCCTGGAGGAGGGCATGGCAACCCACTCCAGTATTCTTGCCTGGAGAATCCCATGGACAGAGGAACCTGGCAGGCTACAGTCCATAGGGTCACAAAGAGTCAGACACAACTGGAGCAACTTAGCATACATACACATTAAATCTAAACACTGATTCTTTAATTATTAAATTACTATCAGTTCCTCATTTGAAACTAACAATCACCTGTAAAATAAAAGATGGCTACAATTATAAGATTATAACAGGTAACATCTTAATTTCTCTGATGTTCTCCCTTTTTTTTTTTTTTCCAGTTAGTTGAGTTAGTTCATAGTTGCTACAACTAGAATGGTAGTGGTAGCTTTTTCTTGTTGGGAACTGTAGAAACTCAGATGATAGTTACTGAAGCAGATAGCTTCACTTAAGAGTATGGTGTTCTTGCAAGTAGAATGCAGACCAACAACAAGATCACTTACAGTGTTAGTAATTTGGAATCAGTAAGCAGCGTGGTTACATAATTTGAGTGTTGAACTATGGGGTTACTAGAGTTCATTCTGAACAAAGTAGCTGACCATTTTGTGAGCAGAAAGTCCGTTCTCCAGGCTCCGATGGTGTCAAACTCTTAAATTTCTTGTGACCTATTCTGTTTCAGTGCCTCAATTGATGACAAAGTTGGTAGACATGTTAAAATGATCGACAATGTCTATAATCCTGCAGCCATTGCTGTTGATTGGGTGTACAAGACCATCTACTGGACTGATGCGGCTTCTAAGACTATTTCAGTAGCTACCCTAGACGGAACCAAGAGGAAGTTCCTGTTTAACTCTGACTTGCGAGAGCCTGCCTCCATAGCTGTGGACCCGTTGTCTGGGTTTGTATTCTGTGTTTTTCATCACATAGACTTTCAGATGCTATCTGTGTAGGTCAGGAGCTTCCCTTGCGCCTAAAATAGTACTGAAATCCCAAGATTTAACAGCTCCCTACAACAAAGAATGATCTAGTACAAGATGTCAGTGGTGCCATAGTTGAGCAAGCCGGGAATGGACTCATCTATATGACAGGCCCTCCCTGAGCAGGTGACTGCTAGTTTACATGAATGAAACAATTCTGATTTGAGATACATCGAAAGCTGTATCTAAACTCTTATGCCCACCCAGCTTCTGTGCAAGTGATTTTTTACACTGAAGTATAGTTGATTTACAATGTGTTAATTTCTGCTTTTTAGCAAAGTGATTCAGCTATATGTGTGTGTGTGTGTGTGTGTGTGTGTGTGTATATAGGGCTTCCCTCGTGGCTCAGACGGTAAAGAATCTGCCTGCAACATAGGAGACCTGGGTTCAATCCCTAGGTTGAGAAGATCTCCTAAAGAAAGTAATGGCAACCCACTCCAGTATTCTTGCCTGGAAATATATATATATCTGGAGATACATAAATATACACACACACACACATATATATATATACACATTCTTTTTCATATTCTTTTCCCTTATGGTTTATCACAAGATATTAAATATAGTTCCCTGTGCTGTACAGTGGGACCTTGTTGTTTATCCAGTCTATATATAATAGTTTGTATCTGCTAATCCCAAACTCCCAATGCACCCATCCCTTCTCCCCCATGTCCCTCTTGGCAACCATAAGTCTGTCTCCATGTCTGTGAGTCTGTTTCTGCTTCATAGATAGGCTCATTTCTAAATGCAAGTGATTTAATTTTTGTCTGAACACTTTTATCAGGTTAGCTCTGAATGATCCAACCTAAGTCACATGAGATGTGAGGATTTTGGTAACCACGTTATCTCTAGGCTTTCATCTAAGTGTGCAAGTTGTCTGAAATCCAATGAAAATAAATAAACCTCTCTAGAAACATTTCACTGAGGACTTCCTCCAAATTGCCCTTAAATAAAACAAGAAAGCAGCTATTAGCAATTTGACCAAGGCTGTAGTAATCACAATTGACTCCCATGAAGCCTCACTGTGTTCTCACAGCCCAGCCCTGGGTGTCTGTAAAACTTACCAGATACTCGCTTTTTACTCTCTTGAAAACATTGGCCTTTCATAAAGAAAATATATAACCTGTGACTTCGGGCTGAAGTTTAATATCAGGCTTATATAGTTTAATATAGTTAACAATGAGCTTGTCGATCCAGAGTGTTAACTTTTGTTTACCCAGAACATAACTTTGACCCTTAAGTGGTACAATTTATACTCTAGAGTTTCCCATTTACTCTTTGAACATGTATGTCTCAAGCTACAACTTTATTCCTTCTAAACCACTGAAGCTGATTTCTAATTTAATTCTTCCCAGCTTTGTTTACTGGTCAGACTGGGGTGAACCAGCTAAAATTGAAAAAGCAGGAATGAATGGGTTTGACAGACGGGCGCTGGTGACAGCGGACATCCAGTGGCCTAATGGAATTACACTTGGTATGTGCTTTCTTCCCTCCTCAACCACGGTTCAACTGTCTGCAGAGTTTTACTAATCTCTAAGTGAATGCTGGACTATAGCAGACAACTCTAAGATTCCTTCTTAAGCAAGGATTTGTGATGAGAAGAACCAAACAGTACAAGTGGAACGGTGGACTTAACAAATCACTTGCTCCATAATTACTAGCTTTTCTATCCATCCGGGGCTAATCTGTGACATGAATTAGGTGAACTCTCATCATAAACACTCCTGACCTAGGTGCCTTACATTGCCTGAATTTCAGGGCACTTCTGGCTCCTAAGGGGAGAACAACAAAATGCTGGCCTCTTTTAATACGTCTTTGATGTCACTAACACTTGAGTCAGTTACTTTGACAATCTCAGGTACCCCTTGAGTCCCCCCAGATGTATGTGGGTGCAGATTCTGCATGCTGCTGCACAAGATTTGGGGGACCCTGTTAAGAACCCCTGCTAGAGGAGGAACAGTGAAAGCAGAGTACTGAATTCCTTAGATATTTTAAATGGAAGCAGACCAGTTCTGACTTCTGACCATTCTTTTCCTACCAGACCTTATAAAGGGCCGCCTCTATTGGCTGGATTCCAAATTGCACATGTTATCCAGTGTGGACTTGAACGGCCAAGATCGCAGGATAGTCCTGAAGTCTCTGGAATTCCTAGCTCATCCCCTGGCACTCACAATATTTGAGGTAAGATGTGTGTCTCACATTTAAGCATATACCTCTGAGATACTGTAGCAGCTTGGAGAGAAAGAATAGGGGAAGGAGGGAAGGATGGAGGGGCATGACTTGAGAAACCTAAACCCAAACCTGGGCCATCACCTAAAACCTGGGCCAGTTGACACACTGATTCCTCATAGCATTTTAAGAACCTGAACTTGCTTCTCTTAGAGTTTTACATCTGACATCCCAACCCAGCCTTAAATAAATTTGATCCATTAAATTGGCAGTAAATAATAATGACCTTAGAGACTGACTCATGTTGATCCTACATGTACATACTAATTTGGGGGTTCTGTTTTAGGATCGTGTCTACTGGATAGATGGGGAAAATGAAGCAGTCTATGGTGCCAATAAATTCACTGGCTCGGAGCTGGCCACTCTAGTTAACAACCTTAATGATGCCCAGGACATCATTGTCTATCACGAACTTGTACAACCATCAGGTATCGTGGGGAAGCAGAGCCCCTCTGGCTACTTTCAGGGCAGCAGCCTGACACAGTGCCCTCTGGGTATCAGCAGCTCCCTAGCAACTCAGCTTGCTCCACGATGGAAATTTCCCCCCACTGGACCCTCCCTCCAACCCTTCAGACCTGGTGCTCAGTATAGTCTGACTTACAGGTCAAAGAGCTTCAGAACTTCAGCTTTTAGCTTCCCTCCCAACTGTCAGCCTCCTGACTTTTATATCAATCCCTTCCATCCCCCTTGGCATTCATTCCTTCTTGCTACAACTATTGCACTAAGCCTGCAAAGTAGCTTTTATGCCATCACCTTTCCCTCTCTCTCCACCATGACATGTCTTGTATGGAACTATATAGATGCTCAAACACATCTGGGCATGTGGTCTCCTGCTCAGAATACACGACTGGTTCTATCTAAATGAAACCTCTAAGCCTCCCTGTAGCTGGGTTCCTCCCATTCTGTGGGAGTGAGACAAAGCCAGAAGAGCATGCTTCTCTCCTTCCTCTGAGCCTTGGCTGTAAGCTTTGGACCGATAGTGAAGCCTCTGCTCACTCACCTCCTTTGCCCACCTCCTGCCTCCATACATCTGTGTACAGCATAACTCTTTTCCTACTTCCAAGAAGTTGTCTGGCTCTGTGTGTCCTTAGAGCATGCTGCCTGTACTCCTACTATTTATCCTTCATGAGTATTGGCTTAACTTTAGGGGTTGACAGAGCAATCCTTAGAGACAAGGACTCATGTCTTCAGCATCTAGAACCAAGCTTTATGTATAGCAGGCGCTGGAAGACCCATTTTGAAAAGACTTTTCTTTCTGAATAGGTAAAAACTGGTGTGAAGAAGATGTGGAGAATGGAGGATGTGAATACCTCTGCCTGCCAGCCCCACAGATTAATGACCACTCTCCAAAATACACCTGTTCCTGTCCCAATGGATACAATCTAGAGGACAATGGCCGAGAGTGTCACAGTAAGGCTTTTTTCCTTTTCAACCATAAGCAGGACCTACAACAGGCAATAGGATAAAACACTAGCTATAAAAATTAGCCTGGATTTTAAGAATTCTGTTTTAACTCACTCTTGGAATAAATTAGAGAACGTATCTGCTACCAACTCTACCAAGAGTTCGTGTCATTCCTTGAGGACTGACTTCTAACTCACATAAGATGAGTTTATAGGTGACTATACTGATTTGTACCAATTAGTCCCATAACAGCACTGACCCAGCCAACTTGCAGATTCTTAAAGTCTTAACATTGTCTTTCAAAGAAAGGGTTTGAAATGAGGCTTAAAGAATGCCAGGGTTCCAGGAAAACTTCTCGCCCCAGTGGGTGACATTATCTTAAACTCATACTTAAATGAAACTTGCATCTTGGTCTCCTGTTCTTAGCTTTTGACTAAGTGGCAAATTAAAACTTACATGTTGTGAATTAGGATCTCATAACGTGAGGTTTTTATTAGCATGATACTGAGTCCCTGCAGGGACAAGTTCGGTTTACTGAGAAAGCAATTACAAAACAATTTGACAGTGAGACTAGTATGCCTGGTAATATGGTTTTGAGAGCATTTCTTGCAACTCCCAGGAGCCTGGGACTTTGCCTAGAGAGGTCTTTAAGTGTGGCTGTGTATCTTTTTGAATTGTCAAATTCCCAGTGCTTACAGTTCTGCCCAAAGACTTGTGTATCTGGGTTTTTCTGAGGTTTCCCTTAGTTTTGACACATCCACCATGCAGCTGGGTTCAGCAGTGGTTTGTCAATTTCCCCGTGTTAAAATAACCCACCGCATGGCTTGTCTGGACTAAAGAGCTAGCCACTCTGGAACCTTGGCATTAACCAGGTTCTTGGTTTTATAATTTAGGTACTGCAACTACTGTGAATTACAATGAGACAAAAGATACCAACACAGCAGAAATTTCTCCAACTAGTGGACTAGTTCTTGGAGGTATTGGGTTCAGTACTGCAAATGGTTAATCTCAACTAACAGCCACACTCTTTGTACCTGTCCCTTACATCATTAATGCAGCCTTTAACTCCTCGTTCTACCCCTAATTGGTAACCTGTATTTAAATTCCAAAGACTTAGAACCTGCAGCTCTTAGCCTGACCTGACTTAGTAAGACATCTGTGAGAGAGCTGTTCATGAAATGGCTATTATAACGTGAGACTCAGAAGTACTTCTAGACCAGTTGTTCTTGGTAAACAGTTGGAGTAGAGACTGAGCAGCAGTGGTGGATGCAAGAGGGCATGAGGCTCTCTACCAGGTGGGTGAATTTCTAAGTCTGAATTCAGATCCTTCTAAACTGATTCCCTTTATTCCCTTGTAGGGATCAATGTGACCACAGCAGTGTCGGAGGTCAGTGTTCCCCCTAAAGGGACTTCTGCTGCCTGGGCCATCCTTCCCCTCTGTAAGTACATTCCCCACACATCTGGATCCAAGGAACTTCATAGATACTGGATGGCTGTTTCTAGTTTGTCTAGAGATGCCCTTCCTGTAGCTCCTTGTACTGTCACAGCACTCCGGACACTGAATCACCCTTGCCCCCCCCCCCCAAGCTGGCATGCTCATTTAAGAGTCCATAACCTTCTCTACAGTGGT
This sequence comes from Bos indicus, assembly GCF_029378745.1. Taxonomy (NCBI): domain Eukaryota; kingdom Metazoa; phylum Chordata; class Mammalia; order Artiodactyla; family Bovidae; genus Bos; species Bos indicus. The sequence continues at coordinate 41,786,412 of NC_091767.1, read as the reverse complement.
GTCCTTAGCATGGCAACTGGCAGGCACGAATGTTCAGTTGTTAAGTGCTCACTGCTTTCTACTTCAGAATTGTTTGTCTGGCTTTATCCCCTTTCATAATAAGTCCGTCCCAGTGAAGAGCACTTTTCTGTTCCCCTTCGAAATATGTATAATACTTCATACAGAGGAGATACATGAGTTCTTAAATGATTTGAGGAGTTATAGAAGGTACATTAAAAATAGTTAAGCCTTTTCAAGCCCAGGAAGAAGAACCTCTAACGCTATTCTAGGGCATGTGAAGTGTGAGGCACTGTGCTACAGTGGTCTCTTTATCCTAAATTATGGGATTCCAAGCTTAGCTAACTCACCAGGAGGACCATCTGAAGAACTCTCCAGAAGCTTCTGAAATTTGAACTTGATCAGCCTGGGGAGGAGCCAAGGACTCCACAACTGCCCAGACGGAGGTGTCTAGCTATGCATCAGTGTCTATAAAACAACACAACCTCTGGTCTGAACTTGTTTTAAGCTCCTACCCCATTTATATTCTAATTTCTAGTCATCCCAGCTTCTTAAAACATGAAGATTTTATTAGTTAACAATCATGGATTCTTGAGCATCCTCCTTTTTTGTATGTTTTGAGACTAGACCTTGATTAGTCACCTTCTAATTTTTTTCAGTGCTCTTAGCAATGGCAGCAGTAGGTGGCTACTTGATGTGGCGGAATTGGCAACATAAGAACATGAAAAGCATGAACTTTGACAATCCTGTGTACTTGAAGACCACTGAAGAGGACCTATCAATAGACATTGGCAGACACAGTGCTTCTGTTGGACACACGTACCCAGCAGTAAGTCAGCTCTGTGTCTTTATGTACATGACTTGCAGTGAGACCACGACACAAGCTATGATTGCCTGGGCTGGAAACAGCCATTAGAACCATGGAGTCACCAAATATTGGGTTGGTCAAAAAGTTTGTTTGGGTTTTTCATAAGCTATTATCAAAAAACTCAAACAAACTTTTTGGTCAAGCCGGTACTTCATCTACTCCCTGAAGATTAGACAGTCTAGCCTGTTAGAATTTAAGTCATTGACAACTGTCTGCCCTGAACAGAATGACAAGTCAACTTAAGGACATCATTGTACAATTTAAGATATTTTGGGTTATGGAAGCTACATGTAAATATTAACATGAACCAAAGATCTCCTTTTTGAACTTAAAGCAGGTACCTATAGGGTGGGTGACTTAAAGTCAGTGTATTGAGCAAGGTTCATTTAGCCAAAACGACCAAATGCTTGAAAATCACCTATCCCACTTCATAGAGCTAGCCTTACTTTCAACACTGGAGTCAGTCACTTGATCTTCAGTTGAAACCAACATGGAGTGTTTAGCCTTCACTTTTGGAACAGTCTGAACAAAACAAGTGCAGAGCTCTGGTGAAGCAAGAGTGGTGGTCAGTTCATGGCACATGCGTGTCTTTTCACATTTTTATCCACAATCTAAGATCATTCAGGAGAATAGGCAGAATCAGTCACACTATTTTCTCTCTCTACCCAGTAAATATAGTTGAATTCAAGTTAAAATGCATTAGCGATGCAACTCAGTACAGTTTGGGGTCTGGCTTCCCTTCTGGGCACCTTTGGTCTCTGAATGAACAACTCAAAAACAAGGTTTGCTTTAGAAAATGAAGTTGCTACCAACAAAGGAATCACCAAACTCACTCCATGCTTTTTCTGTTCCACAGATATCAGTTGTAAGCACAGACGATGATCTAGCCTGACTTCTGAGACAAGTCGCGACCTTTGAGGTCTGAACCAGTGAAACCCCCACTTTGGAATGGTAACCAAGCCAGCAGCTGAAGCCTCTTTCTTCCTCCCATCTGGAAGAACATCAAGATATCTTTGCGTGGATCAAGCTTGTATACTTAATCATTTTTATATTACTTTTGTAAATATTCCCATCCACATTCTTCTTCAGTTTTGGATGTGGTTACCAAAAGTATCTGTAACCCTTGAATCTCTAAACAGTATTGCCACCTCTGGCCAAATATGCACTTTCCCTCGAAAGCCATATTCCAGCAACGAAACTTGTGCTATAGTGTATACCACATGTACATACATTGTATAGGCCATCTGTAAATATCCCAGAGAACAATCACTATTCTTAAGCACTTTGAAAATATTTCTATGTAAATTATTGTAAACTTTTTCAATGGTTGGGACAATGGCAATAGGATAAAACGGGTTACTAAGGTGAAATTGCCAAAAAAAAAAAAAATTTGTAAACTAATTTTGTACGTATGAATGAAATCTTTGACCTCAATGGAGGTTTGCAAAGACTAAGTGTTCAAACTACTGTACATTTTTTTTCCAAGTGCTAAAAAAAAAAATTAAACCAAGCAGCTTAACCATGGTTTGTGCCTATTCCTCTAGGATGAATTTCTATAAACAGCCTGAGTAGTATCAGGTGTTCTAACTAAATATATGAGCTCTAGATCTTGATGTTGTATATTGAAGCCTATAATATGGCTTGTTTCTCTTACAACTAAGTACTAAAAGAATGAGGTACCCCTTAATACTTGCCTCCCCAAATACTTCTTGTTTGGTAAAAGAAGCTAGTTTAGCCGGTACCTAGAACCCTTTGAGGAAATTTCCTACTCCAATTAGTTTCCTGATCCAGTAACATATGGTAAAGATTTCTGTCAATTTTTTCTGTACTTGTCTCAGATTTCCATGTCCTAAAATTATGTGTCATTCAAAGAAAAGTGCCTTCCAGTGCATGGGTAAGAACTTTCTTCTTTTACACATCTACACCATCGGCCCTGAAGAACAGCTAGGGAGGTAACAGGCAGTGCCATTCTTGAACAGTCTAAAGCAGTGGTTCTCAGTGGGGTTAAGGTCAGCGTCTGCATCATCTAGGAACTTGTTAAACACGCACATTCTTAGGCCCTACTCTGGACCTGCTCAATCAAAAGCTCTGAGAGCAAGGTCCAGGAATATGTGTTTTCAGAAGCCCTTCAGGTGATTCTGATGTAAACTAATATTTGAAAACCACTATTTTAAAGTGACTTCATGGAGAATCTATAAGGTGATCTCATCTGTCAGGCTTGCTGGCATAGAATGAATTCCTTCTATGGACGATTTTCAAAACGTTTAATATGAAGAGTAGAAAAGGACACTGGGTAGAAGAAAAAGTAGCAGACAACTTGTGTAAGATTTGCATCAGACGGGCCATTGCTTTCTCTTAAACCTCAGGAAGCCAACAAGCAAGGGAAGAAACAAAGCTTTCACCCTGGGAAGATGCTCCAAGTCCAAAGCAAGGCGACGGTCCACTGCAGAAGGAGCTGCAATCTTTGCAGATTGATCAGTGCAGTAGCCAAAGGATGAAGAGAAGATATTTTTGAATAGCTAAATGGATCAGTGGATGAGGCAGAGTCCATTTGCATATGGAATGTAAATAAGACAGTTGTCCTTTGGCTTGTGGCTTAGGTGAAGAGATCAATGATCCTAGATGAGAAGGTGCGTCTGTCATCTTGTTTAATAGATGCCCTCTTGTGAGTCCAGTCAAATGGATGAGAGTGAATTCTGGTGTGGACCTTTTTTGTGGGGGTATGGAGGTCAAGCATACAGAGGATAAGGATGAAGTTGTAAAGGTAGTAGTCTCTGCCTGCCACCTGTTGCTTCATCTGCAAATAGTCATGACACTAAACAGCATGTGCCCTGCTCCTGTGGGGTGTCTGGAGCGTCTGTTCTATAAGTAGATGAGCATTCATCTATGTAAACTCTAAAGGCCACTTGGTTGACTGGGACTTTGACCTTGTTCTTGTATAAAACCCATTGATAGGTTTATTCATTTAGAGCAAAACAGAATTCCTTCCTTGGAAGCTTAAAGACACCAGTGTTTCCCCCCATTACAAGGATTATACAGTATTAGTCCACTAGAAAGCCCAAAGCCATAGATTTTAAGAATAAACCCAAGCAGATCCTCCATCATCACCTGGATTCCAGTCCCTGGTAGGACTTCCAGGTTTTAGGTCCCAATTTCCAACCTTCAAACAGTCTATAGCATCTCATTCTTTCACCTTGGTCTCTACAGAAGTAACCAAGGACAGAAACTCTACCTTAAGAGGTACAAACTCACTTGAAGAAATGTGGTAACTAGATATTTCTATGGAAATTAGAACAGTTACATGGCTAATCAATTCAGCATGAAGTAATAGTTCATGGAAGACTAGAGCCTTGTGCATCGGGAGCCACACAAGAACTTTAAGACTCCAATGTAAAACCTATTGGCAAGAGTTTGCTATGTCTCTAGAGTTTAATATGGGAAATGAGAATTAATTAAGAGGCAAAGTATGAAGCTTAGCAGACACTAAAGAAGGATGTTTGAAGTTAAATGAGCCTGTCATGCAAGTCACAGAAAGGAAACCCTCTAGAGACTTCAACTGCTACGAAGACCAATGATAAACAGATCTGTGGCCTCTGGTAAAGAAATTCAGTCAAGGTTTTGAGTCCAAATTTTTAAATGGCCTTTGCAAGCTATATATTTGGTAAAAAAATATTCCTAGTTGTTCAATCAGCTCTTAAAACATTCTTATAGCTATTTTAAAGCCTTGGTATCATTTCCAAGCCTCTGGTGTTCTATTCTTGATGAACACAAGGCAAAAACCTGGAGACTTCAACTTTGACACTTGCTTCTGTTTCTTATATCTTTGAAAATCTGATAACCCTCCTCAAAAAATGAGAAGACAGGCTTTAAATAGCAAAGATATAGGGCACTGGAAGAACTGACTCTTCAGTTAACACTTAGAAACAGAAGACCTCAATTGAAGACTACCTTTTAACTACCCTCAAGCCCAAGCAGAAGATTCTGAGGAGGGTATGCGCCTGTGTCATGCTGTCTAACTGGAGTAATTTCCTAGAATTCTTACCTTGGGAAGCAGTTTATTATTTTGAACCCAATAGAAGTTGGAATTCTTGGTTTTAATGGTGGGGAAGCTCTTAAAACACATCTACACTTTTGCTGTAACAACTTACATCCAAGAATGAGGAATACAACCTGTTAGTCTTTATCACTCATTTGGGGCCCTCAGCTTCAATGGACCTAAATTGTGGAAGTTCTGGAAAACATAAAAATTGATCTTCACAACAACCTGAATAGGTAAGTATTATCTCCAATTTGTAGATACGAAAACTGAGGCGGCTAATAACGGGTGATTCCAAACCCTGTGTGCTTACTGGCACTCCTCTCAGACAAAGAGGCAGTGCTGTGTGAAGGTTAAGTTGAATGTCACATTGTGTGTTTGCTGAGTTTCCTTTACTAATGACCTTGGATGCTTCCGCAGTTTCTCAGACACCCATAGTAACTGGCTTCCAATATGGCAGCACCAGGAGGGTATAACAATAGCACCTCCATGTCAGTTTGGCACAGGATAAATGTTTGTTCGGTGCCAGGCCTACAAGATGCTAAAAGTTCCAGAATTCTTTTCCTTGCCCATGGGAAGTAGAGTATATCACTGGATTATAAGGTGAAAGATAAAGAGTCCCCAAAGGAATATATAAACATGCAACATCATTCCTGTGTATGAAGACATTGGGGAAAACAAACCATAACACAACATATCTTAAATATTAAGGTTCTCATAAGGAGATACCTGCCCAAGAAGACAGAAAGAACTGTGACTTGAGTCTATGGATAGATGATGCAATACCTAACCCTGGGTCTCAGGTATTCTGGAATCTACCCACGAGACCTGGGCATTGCTCACATTTCACACAAGCACAGAGGGGAAAGAACTCTTCGAATGAAATGACTGGCTTTGACAAAACTCTCTTGTTTTTTAAAAATGTCACTTGATACCAAAATACGACTTAAGAGTATGTAAGGCCTCAGAAGTCCAGAGCGTACAACCAGTTATCATGCTCAGGATCTTCAGAATTCTAGAGGCACATGTTGGAACACATCCCATCCTGCTGACCTGTAGATAAATATTTCTTTTATTAATAAACTGTACATGTAACTTAAATAAAGTTTATTTTTGAGAGAATTGTTGTGTCATTGTTTCTTAGTCACAAAGTCATATCCAAGTCTTTGTGAACCCCTGGACTGTAGCCCACCAGGCTCCTCTGTCCATGAGATTTCCCAGGCTGGAATACTGGATTGGGTTGCTATTTCCTTCTCCAAGGGATCATCCTGGGTCAGGGATGGAGCCCACGTCTCCTGCATTGGCAGGTGGATTCTTTCCCACTGAGCCACCAGGGAAGCCCAAATTGTTATGAGCCTTTCCTTTTTCTAAAGAACTTTTCCAAAAGTTTTTACCCAAATCTTTCTCCTTTCCTCAACTGAAGATGGCTCAGTCACCCCTTTCTGGGAACCAGATCTGGATACATCAAGTTGAAAGAATAAGAGATGCCCCATTTCTGCCATTTTTAGAGGTCAGTTTAGTGTCTCCCCACAGGCAGCCAATATTTCACCCTCTCAAACCCGCCTCTCCACCTCTCATGAGAGAAATGAAAATCAAAGCCACTATTACCAAGGAATGTTGGGCCAGAGCTTCATCCCTGAGGGTGACAGAGAACAGGCCCTGAAGGGAGGAAGCCCCAGGGTGACAGGACAAGGCAGGCCTTGACAAGCAAGAAAAATCATTTTGATACTTTCTGTTCATCAGCTCTTAAGAAGTCTGTATTGAAACTCATTTATGATAAGGCTAAGTTTTTTGTGAGCCTTAGAGATAGATAATCCATCTGAAACTTTCTAAGCAATGTCTCCTAAATGTTTGGGTGCTAAACCTTGAAACTGGCACAGGGAGTAGTGAGAAGAAAATAAGGAAATTGAGGGAAAAAGAAACTATTAAAAAAAAAAAAAAAAGTCTCTAAGAGACTTCCCTGGTGCAGGGAATGTAATGCAGGAGCGTGATCTCTGGTTAGGGAACTAAGATCCCACATGCTGTAAGTGAAGTGAAGTTGTGCACCCGTGTCTGACTCTCTATGACTCCATGGACTGTAGCCTACCAGGCTCCTCCATCCATGAAATTTTCTAGGCAAGAGTACTGGAGTGCGTTGCCATTTCCTTCTCCAGGGTTATCTTCCCGACCCATGGATTGAACCAGGATCCTGCATTGCAGGCAAACGCTTTACCATCTGAGCCACCAGGGAAGCCCCACATGCTGTGCAGTACAGCCCCCCCAAAAAAAATCTTTAAAAGCTCAACAAAGAGTCCTTAATGAACTTAAGATTCACTTAATGAATGAAGTGTTGAGTGAATACCAGCTTTGCAGTGAGAGAAATGTAAATTTGGGTGTTTCCTACTCCACTAGACTAGCTGCAGTCATGGGTAAGCTGCTTACCACCCAAACTTTTGTCCTTCTCTTAAAACCCTAACCTCTACTTGCATAGAGTCTTCCTAAGGCAAAAAGGCAATGTTTATAAAATGCTGTACTCAAATAACAGCTGCTATTTCCTTTCCAGTGCCAAAAAATTGTAATTTATTTCCCCCCAAAATATCATAATTCATTTTTTTAAAAAGTAAAGTTAACATTCTTCACTTGTGTCTGTTTGTAGATCTGATTTTGGTCTGCACTCATACTAATCCTATATGCAAGTGTTCCCTCTGAGGTCTCCCCTTGAAATTCTAGCCTTTGGAGATCTTTTTCATTCCAAGAAATCAAGATTAATGGTGCTGTACCTATGAGCTCTGCAGAAACCCTCATATGTGTGACCTTCTGCTGATTAAAGAGCCAAAATGACTAATTCAAGTTCACTGGTTATACACAGAAGTCTGTTTAACCAGTGGGGGAAGAAGATATTAAACTTTGCACCACTCCAGAAGGTGAGATTAGCTTGATCTTTGGATTTATCATGCTAAGCTAATGTGATGTGCCGGTAATCTGAGAAATGTGGAAGGACACTAAATTGCAGGTTTGAATACTTAATTAATGCTCTAGGCTCTTATTTAGAGGTATTTCTTGCCTTCTGGTTGATTGAGGGCAGAGTATGGTTTAAACCCATTGTCGTTTATGTTTTCTTAAATTCACCCATTTACAAGTGAAAGTTAGGCTGAGAATAATTCTTTAAAACTAAAAGCAAATTTGCCTTTTTACCTGACCCCAAACAATGAGTACTGTAATTTCCCAAAAAGGGCTTATAAATGCTGTAGGATGGTTTTAGATAATTAGATAAGAACAGACATTCCTTCACTGGCTTCAGGGGACCTACAGTGACAGTTTTGGAAAGGTTCTAGAGCTTTATAATTGGCATATCCTAAATTGATCATGAGAGATTGCAGCCACAAAAGTAAAAGACATTTGATCCTTGGAAGAAAAGCTATGACAAACCTAGACAGCATATAAAAAAGGAGAGCCATCACTTGGCCAACAAAGCTCTGTTTAGTCAAAGCTATTGTTTTTCCAGTAGTCATGTACGGATTGTGAGAGCTGGACCAGAGAGAAGGCTGAGCACCAAAGAACTGATACTTTCAAACTGTGGTGCTATAGAAGACTCTTGAGAGTTCCTTGGACACCAAGATCAAACCAGTCATTCTTAAAGAAAATCAACCCTGAATTTTCATTAGAAGGACTGATGCTGAAGCTTCCATACTTTGGCATCTAATGTGAACATCCGACTCACTGGAAAAGACCCTAACACTCAGAAAGACTGAAGGCAAAAAGAGAAGGGGGTGTCAGAGGATGAGATGGTTAGACACCATCACCAACTCATTGGACATGAATTTGAGCAAACTCCAGGAGATAGTGAAGGACAGGGAAGCCTGGCATGCTGCAGTTCATGGGTTCGCAAAGAGTTGGATGTGACTGAACAACAACAAATTGATCATCAGTTTGGGGGAAATACAAGTTCTTGAACTTTTAATGAAAATGAGGAAGGATGTATACGAATCAAAATTTTCAAAAGATACCTCTACCTACACACACATACACATTTCATTTGTCCTTATTTCATTTATTTGTTCAATGCTACCTATGTGCCAAGCTTTGTTCTGGATTCTGGGGAACCAGTGGAGAACAAGACAAGCAAAAGCCCCATCGTTCATGGTGCATTTTAACTAGAAGCCAGGAATAGGACAGACATTAATAAGTCAAGTAGTGATAAGAACTCCAGAGAAAAACAAAACAGAGCAGGGGATTAAAGAATGAAAGAATGAGCTATTTTAGAGACAGCACTCAAAGAAGCCCTCCAAGAAGGTGACGTGGGCAGAGAACCTGGTGGAGGCAAGGGAGTAGTCCACTGAGGACACTGCAGAAGTCCTGAGGCAGGAGCCTTCTTGTTTCATCTGTGAACAAGCAAGATGGCCATGGAGGTAGAGGTGACCAAGACAGAAAGGGACGGGAGAAGGGAGCAGCAGAAGCCAAGTGATATAGACTTCAAAGGCTGTGGTAGAGATTTGGGATTTCAAGTGATGGGACAACTTGAGAGGGTTTGGGGCTAGTGGAGGTACATCCCATTTTAAAAGGATCATTCTGGCTGCTTTGTTGAGAATAGGCGGCAGGGAGGCAGGGGTGGAAGCAGGGAGACAAGTTAGGAGACTATGGCAGTAGACAGGTAGATGGCCATGGCTTGGGCAAGTCTGGTGGGGGTGGAAAAAAGCTCTAGTCCACATGCAGCCACTAAAGGCAGGGTGGGGGCTCAGGGTATGTGCACAAGCCGCCTCCCTGGAGGGGAGAATGTGTTATAATATTTGGTCCCCGCATTCAGGAAAAGCTCACTGGTTGCTATCTCAACTGTATTCTCTTGCCTGCTGGGTTTCAGCCTGGCTGCACCCTGACTGGGCAGGGATGACAGGCATGACCACAGCATCAGTGGAAACACTCAACGAGGCTGCATGGAAGCTAAGGAGAATGCCGTGCTTCTCCTCCCTGACAAGTGAGAAGAACAGAAGAGCCTGGAGCATAAATTCCAGTCTGCACAAATACACGTGATTCACCCATTCAAAGGGAGTCCTCCTATCTGCTAGGGTCCTTTTCTGTACAGAGTTCTGTGCTGGCTCTTGAGCAACTTTCTGTACAGATATGTTTTCTATAGTCACACAATTTTTTAATGTAATGGGCGTAGATAGGATCCAGCATTTTCCATCTATCCAACCACCATGTATGCTCCCTGTTCCCCATCTGGTCTCTAAAGGCATTGAATTATGGAACTACTTCCCCCAGGAAATTTCAGGATCCTGGTATTTGTCAGTTGAGAGGGATCCCAGTGTCATTGAGTTGGATACCTGCCTGATACAACTGGTAACAAGTCCCCATAGGGGAAAAGTGTGTGTGTGTCTCAGTCACATTGGACTCTTTGCGACCCCACAGACTGCAGCCCTCCAGGCTCCTTTCTGACTGGGATTCTCCGGGCAAAAATAATGGAGTGGGTTGCCATTTCCTCCTCAAGGGGATCGTTCCCATCCAGGGACTGATCCAGGGACTGAACCCATGTCTCAAATGTCTGCCTATATTTACCCAGCAAGGAGAACGCATTCTTCAATGTCCTATGTAAGTCACCCACAGAGCCACAGTTACTCACCTAATAAGCCTAGAAATTCAACAAGAGTTTGGGTTTTAATATTAAAAAAAAAAAAAAAAAAAGAGGAAGAAGGATATTCTGTTTTGGAAGACAAGAGCCCCCTAAGACCCCAAATCTGAGAAAAAGTATATATATATATATATATATTTTTTTTTTTTTTTAATAGTGTAAGATCTTTCCTTTTTCAGAGGAAAATATTTTTTCAAGTAAGGTGAGTCTCTGAAGGGCACCCACGCATGTCACAGAAGCCAAATATTAACAAACAGAAACAGAAAACAAGCTCTTGGCAGATGTCAGCACCTGTTTTCATTCAGAAAAGAGAACCAACCTTTCCCATCTGAGGATCCAGTCACCTCAGGACAGGACGAGGCTGGGCTAGAGGCTACGTGCCGTTCTCCCTGGCTTCTCCCTCCCCTGCAGCGGGCACTGCGTTCCCAGCTCTCTGCACACTGTCTCCATTAGGAGGCAGATAAGATTTCCAGAGGCCTAATGAATCGTGCCAACTCGCCAAAAGTGGCACATGGGTTGGCATGGACTCTCTAGTTCTCTCAGAAATCAGTGACATGAAGGTGCAAAAAAAAGACATGTTAAAACCCAAAGTAACTGTTGTTTCCTTTGCCTTGGCAGGAGGGCTGGAAATGTCTTGGGAAATGAATTTTTTATACTGCTGCGAGAGAAAGGAAATCTTTGGAGAGGCCGAAGGAGGTCTTGGGCTGGGTTTGGGGAGAGGGATAGATTGATGAATTGCTCTGCCTTCTAGAAATAGAGGCCTCAGGAGGGGGTGGGGAAGTGCTGGGAATCAGGAAGGGGAGAGGAAGGCGGGGCTACGGGGTGTGTGCACGGACCTATGGGGCTCCCCTGCCAGACACCAGGAACACCTAACAGGCAATTGGAGACACTGACAGTTGCTGTCCTGTGATCCCTTCAACCTGTCCAGCCCTTCAGGAAAGTGTGTGGCACATGCTTCACACCTCGTGTGAGTGGCTTTTGATGAAAGTCTTGGAAAGTCAGTCTCAGATGCAGCTTGACTTGACGGCAGAACAGGGACCTACAGAACAATCCAGTAACTGAACTGAACTCATAGCTGCCAGAATTTAGAGAGTAGAAGCCCCCTGGGACCCTTGGAACTCTTTAGTGGGAACCATGGACTTTCTACACAATGTGGGATGGAAGCTCAAGCCCATATTATCTGGAGCTTAAGGGGCAGAGTCACTCCAAGTGATGCTACAAATGATACCATGTAATAGGTGGGGTCTGGTGGCTTTTAGATGATGTGAGCTCAGCATTTGCTACTCAGTGTACAGAACTTATCATAGCAACAACCTCTAAGGGGCTTGGAGTATTTTAAATCATGGAGTCACTTTTTCAAACTGCCAATATGGCTGTGGCACTCGCTTTCGACAGAATGAAAGCTCGAGTCCTCTGGCTCAGGCTCGAGACCACCGTGACCTGACCTCTCTACTCAGTTCTCCTCTATCCTGTGATTCCCCCAGGCTAAACTTCATGCTCCAGTAGCACTGAACTGTTTGTGAGCCCTGCCCTGCTCCACAAATTGCTGCTTCCCATGCAAAGCTGAGTCTCGCTCAAGCTCTTCCCTCTGCTTTATGTGCTCTTCTCATCTCTCCTCACTTGGCTCTTATTCTTCTTATAAGACTTAGTTCACACGTCACCTTCTCCAGGAAACCTTCCCTGCTGCCCCAACTTGGCTCATGTGTCTCTTATCGACCCACATATAATTCCACAAGAGCATGTACAATTCTTATGTAGAGATTATCTACTTTTATGTGTATAACTTCCTGATTGAATGAAATAGAAGCTTCTCTAATGTAAGAATTTAGTCTTGGTAATCTTTGTCCCCCTACCCTCATCCCCACCAGGGTGTATAGCATGAAGTGGGGCACTTTTTAACACAAATACCATTCATTAAACTTAATCCCACAAATGCAGGCAAGATTTTGTAAAAGAGCATACCAGCGTTCAGGTGAGCATATCAAAGAAATACCCTTTTGAGGTCATTTACCTTTGCCAACATATCCTATACCACACACAAATTGGAGCTCCTTTTATGAACTTAAGTTCAGGAAGCACAAGGCTGTTTTTTAGTCACATATTTTGCTCACATAATAAATCTTACATCTTTGAGTGGAGACTGAATATTTTGAAACAGCAAAAATCATTGAGTAGGGACTTTCCTGCAGGTCCAGTGGCTAGGACTCCTCACTCTCAATGGAGGGGGCCTGGAATTGATCCCTGGTCAGGGAATCAGATCCCATATGCTACGACTAAGAGTTCACATGCTGCAACTTTAGACTCTGCATGCCACGACAAAGACTGAAGGTCCTGTGTGCCACAGCTAAGACCTGGAGCAGCCAAGTAAATAAACAAAATCACTGAGTGTTCTGCTAGGGACCACAGTAATTTGTCATGTTGGTTAAAAACATTTTGAGACCCTCCCTGGCCATCCTAGCAAGGAACTCATACAGAACATACTTCAAGCCAACAGCACCATCTTTGAAATAAACATGTAACCAGACCAGGGAATTACATCTAGGTTACTATATACTGCTGAGACTATTTAAAAAGTTATTCTGTAACTTGACAATCACAACTGCTACTTCATTTTAGCATTTAGAATTAATTTGCCAACACACAACTTAAATAGCATGGCTACAAAAAAGCTCCGTCCCACAAGCCTTCATGTATTCTTGGGAAAGTGTTATGAAATTGGAGTTCCAATCTTAGTTTTGCCACTTACTTGCTTTACAATCCTGGTAACTTCTCTTCTAGCTCCAAGACTCCGTTTCTTCATCTGTAAAACGAGTCAATGATAAAATCCGACTTAGTTATCAGAGTTGAAAGTCAACACTCACAAACCCTGTGACTTACTAAGCACTACTACACACTCAGAGGATGCTGGGTACTCTGAGACACAGATGATTGAAATGAAGCCTCTCTTATTTATAGTTAAGTAACAAGGCAAAACTGTGCTCAATGGGTACTAAATAAATGTTGCATACAGACAATAAGCTCTCTGATTGCTAGGAGATGGAGAAATTTGGGGGGCTGCCTTGGTGTGAAAAAGGAGGGATTGTTTTTGTGTCCATTAGAGCAGGGCCAACCTCTCCACTCTCTGGAACATGGACCAGTACCTCCTTTCAGATCAGTGGTGGCATTAGTTTAGATATAAAGTGCATAATACATGTAATATGCTTGAATCATCCTGAACCCACCCCCACCCCCAGTCCTTGAAAACATTGTCTTCCACAAAACTGGTCCCTGGTGCCAAAATGGTAGGGGACCACTGCATTAGGGTATGATTTTTTTAAGAATCACACCCCTTGTTAAGTCTGATAAAACCAAAGGATTTGCCCAGGATAAAAAAAAAAAAAAAAAAAGCAAAACTACATTTCATTTCAGGGATCCTTATATCTCCTTGTGCCTATCTATGGATTCTAAAAATGTCCGTACCCAAGGGCATGAGTCTCTGGTTTATACATTTAAATAAATGCACATTTTCCATGACTGTCTCCTTTTCCCTAAGATTCTATACATATGTACTCTGAGATATCATCAATTACGACTTTCTCAGGGTATATGCTCAGTAGTGTGAGGTGATACCTCATTGTAGTTTTGCTTTGCATTTATCTAATAATGAGTGATGTTGAACATCTTTTCATGTGTTTATTAACCATCTGCATGTCTTCTTTGGTGAAATGTCTATTAGGTCTTCTGGGGGTGGGATGGGATGGGATGGGATGGGATTGCGTGGGAGGTGGGAGGGAGGTTCAAGGTGGGGGGACATATGCATACCTGTGGCTGATTCATGTGGATGTATGGCAGAAACCAACACAATAAAGGAAGCAATTATCCTTCAATTAAAAATAGATTTTTTTAAAATAGTGTATTAATCGATAGAAGTAATTAATACCTTATTTAATAACAAAACCTAACAGATTTTTCTATCTGCAGAGCTATAACATTAGGGAGTTGATTTACAAAATACTCATCACCAGGAATATAATGTTAGCTTGCCCTGTGTTACATATCAGGTGTCTGTATTTTGAGTTCTGCAAATGAGGAATTGCTTTGTCAGCATATCTGTGTTTCACTCAAGAGAGGAAGTGTGCCATTAATAGTAAAAGTGGGGAGCCAGAGTTAAGAGATTTCAGTTTTGATTTTAGTTTTGCCACTCACTTGCTTTGTAATCCTAGTAAATTCCCTTTCATCTCCAAGCCTCCAATTTTTTTTTTACCTGTAAAATGAGTCAATGATAAAATTTGACTAAGTCACTTCACATAATTGTCTTAAGGACCAGAAGAGAAAACAAATGGGTACTATCTCAATGTGAGTTGTTTTTTTTTTTTTTTTTTCAGGGCTGTTTGGAAAAAAAAAAAATGCCTTATGTACATTTCGTAGGTTCACTTGCCAGAAGGAAATTTTATTGAAGCTTGACATCAGACTTTTAGTTTACAATGAAAATCACAATACACGGTGTTCGGTGTTTAAAATAACACCACCCATATTGACAATGCCAAGTCATTCACACTGATGACAAATGAAAGGCATTCTCTAATTCATTGAATCTTCCATTGATGTCAGTTGTGTCTCCCTCCCAAAAGCATTGTATTACATTAGAAAAGTGTACCTGCTTTACTAATACATAGGCATTGTTTGAGTTGCAATGTAGAAGAAAATGCTGAATGATTTCCTCATAAACTTATATCTGAGGAAGTATTTTTCACTCATGAATTGAAAATAGCTTTAAAATATGATGGCTTCAATCTTAAATTCCTCTTGTTATTTTTGCAGTTTGAATTACTAAGCTCCTTGGTTGGCACTGGCCTGTCCTATCCCAAGAGCTGATGCAATAAAGTGAAACTCATTGAGAGTGGCTGCTGCAATCAGATGATCAAGTTGCAATACTGTTCTTAAAAAAAATTAGTTAACAGTGTAGAAGGAAATTCGTAGAATATCATGCCCAGAAGATGGTGCTTGTTCAAAATGACAACAAATTTACAGCAAATTTATAGAGTTGTGTTATGAACAAGCCCTTAAGATGTGTATTTCTTTTATGAGTCCTTAAACCATAAATAAAATCTGAAATAATCACTTTCCTTAAAAAAAAAAAAACTCCAGTAATTTTTAAAATGTTGCAATATAACTATGGTTTGGGCATTTTTTTAAAGCCAGACTGGATTTATTTAGTTGAATGAGAAACCTTGGACACCAAGAGTAATTTTTCAGTGATAGTATTTGTACCACCCCAGTCCACCTTTTGGCAAAGAGTTGGACATGACTAAGCGACTTCACTTCACTTCAGAGCATCTTCAGGCTTTCCAAGTGGCTCAGTGGTAAAGAATCTACCTGCATTGCAAGAGATGTGGGTTCGATCCCTGGGTCGAGATAATCCCCTGGAGAAGGAAATGGCAACCCATTCCAGTATTCTTGCCCGGGAAATCCCATAGACAGAAGAGTCCACTGACAGGCTATAGTCCACAGATTCAGCTGAGCACCCATGCACAGACCTCTCTGTAAGGAAAGGCACCTGCCAGTCTATGCGCAGTTCCCATCAAACAGAGTCACTTTCATTTTTATGTGAGGAATTCCCTCAAGCCTGTGAAAAAGCAAGCAAAGATTTATCTGCTGGAATTTTGGAAATTAAAATGTTTTTCCTGCTGCTTTTCTCTAGGCTTTCACTGCCAATGTATCTCCTGCCCACAGCTGCCAGATTCATCTTCCCAAAACACACTTTTCAGACATCATCCTTTTTACCATGGGAACCACTGAAGGTTTCAGAGTGAAGGCCAAGCCCTTGAGCCTAAATTCAACCAAGTGTTCAAGAAGGAAATAGTACTATTTTTGCCCAATCTCTTCCAGAAAATTAAAGAGGAAGGTGTATTTCCCAAGCCATTTCAAAAGATTCCGATACCAAAACCAGGCAAATATTACGAGAAAACATCAATAACCCTCATGAACATTCTAAACAGAAGGGAAGGGGGCAAGGCACAATCTTTAAAAGAATGACATAGTCCCAGGACATGACAAAAACTGGATAGAACCAACCAGGTCCTGGTGGGGGAAGATTCAACTTCCAATAGACCTTGAGCCTCATTATATGCTCATTGTAATGCTTTAGTATTCTAAATGACATACCTACCAGTAAGGTGATGGCCCAATTCCTGGAAATCCATTTGGGTGATGGCCCAATTTGGGTGATGGCCCAATTCCTAGAAATCCCCACTCCTTCCCCCAAATAGCCAGAATAATCCTACCACTTATTAGCCTATGAAATTGCCCAGCCCATAAAATCTAACCACATCATGTTTCAAGGCCTCTTGTCTTCTGAGATGGCCCACACACTGTCTATGGAATATGGTTCTCCCAAGGCCATTCTTGTCTTTTGAGACCAGCTGCATTCTGTCTACGGAATGTGTATCTCTAAATAAATCCACTTCTCACCTATCACTTAGTCTCTCGCTAAATTCTTTTTGCCATAAGACATCATGAACCTGAGCTTCATTAAGTCCTGAGACCAGGTGTGTGAGCTCAGATAAAAGACGTTCAAAGATGTGGGTTCAAGTCCCAGTCTAGGTTTAGGTTGGGTTCGAGTCCAGCTCATAGGTTTGATTCCTGGGTTTGAGTCCTATCTGAGTTGCATAATTTCACACCAATGTAAAAATTCTTGGCAAAATATTAGCAAATCATACCAACAATAAAATGAAAAGGTTAATATAGCATAACCAAATGAGATTTATTCATATTCAAGGATGCAGAGCTGCTTTATAATTTGAAAATAAATCAATGTACTTTATAATATTCATAGATTTTTTTCTAAAATATAGTTGTCTCAACAGATGCAGAAATATGATTTGACAAAATATAATATCAACTCCTAATTTAAAAAGACTCTAAGCAAACTAGGACTAAAACCTCCTCAACCTCACAAACAGCATTGTCAAAATGCTTGCAGTAGCTAACATTTTAATAATAAAAAACAATGTTTTTCCCCTAAATGCTGCTCCCAAAGATGTTTGCAACTTACTCACTTTCTTCATTTTATATGTCTCCTGACATCAGGGTGGTTTTTTTTGTTTGTTTTTTTAGTTTCTTAAGTTCATGCCAGAGATGAGTGCTTCAGTAATTTATGTCAGAGAGTTTGCAGCCCTCTTCCTAATTTGGCCACATAGTCATGCAGAAGCATTTGCGAGCCACAGAGATGAAAAGATTAGAAGTAGAAAACAAATAGCCAGAATAATAGAAAAACTATTTCCTTACAGTATTTATCAGATGGGACAAATTTTTTTGGAAAAGCAACTTTCTAGTCTTATTTTGAAAGGGCTCTGTCCTCTGGATTATTTTATGAACACGTCCCTTGTCTTACTACTGAGATATTTAGAGAGACAGAAAGCATACAGTAAGAAAGTTTTTAGTTTTGTTTTAATAAAAACATAATCACATTACACATCTCTTACAACCTGCATTTTTTTTCATTTAGCTATAAATAATGACAACTTTGCTGTGTTATCTGTTTTGTCTAAAACATGATTTTATAGGTTATATGACTGTTCCACAATTTACTTAACTTTGTCCTTCTTGATGAGAATTTTGCATCAAATTTTTCTAAATTTGGCATTTTTAAGAGTACTTCCATTTCTTCCCACCCATATAGTAAACAAGAAACCCCTTAGATTTTTCTCATAGCCCAGATGACTAATCCTGATAGAAATCTACAAGTTTACACTCTGGAATGAATAAACCAGAAAGACTTTGGATAAAAACAGAGTAATCAAGTTGAGAGTCAACATTGTCCTTTTTAAGAATCCCAATTGTTTGTTCCCAAAATGACTCAGCCATATTTATACTCCTGTATCCATGCTCACACATGGGTATGCACACACGAGGGCATCACAGAAATGTGGTGGTTTTAATTTGACCAAGAAAAAGGATCTTTAGTTGCTAATGGTTGGAACTCCCTCTAAAAATGGCCAGGATCTGGACTGAGTCATGGATGATGGATGGGGAAAACTACCAGCCAGCCAGCTCATCAAGTGCTTTAATCAGCATTTTATCCCCATACTCTTATGTTTAAACAAACAGCCAAGGGTCACAAAAATTTTAGAAAAAGCTCCCACAATAAAAAACTTATTAAATTAAATAAAGAGGGGGAAAAAGGAACTTCAGGAGAAAGAGTTTCAATGGAGAAAACAGATGAAACTGTCCAAAAGTATTTCTATAATTCATAGCTTTAAGACAAAAGATATTGCAGGCATAAACCAAAGGCAGGGTGCTATATAAAAAAAGAACTTTGAGAGAATAAGAAAAAGCTCTTGGAAGTTAAACAACTGTAACCAAAATTAAATGGCTCAAAGATGACTCAAAGTTGAAAAAAATTCCAAAAAGTAGAACAAAAGACAAAGGAGAAAATAGGAGACAAAATATATGCGAACTAGAGGATGAGTTTAGGAGAGCCAACACTCAGAGAGAGAGTTTCAGATAGAAGGTTTGGAAAAATGAACTAAGGAATATCATGAAAGAAATAAGTACTAAGAAAAAGACATGAGTTGCCAGGTTGAAAGGGCCCACTTAAAGGTCCAGCCCAGTGTAGACACACACACACACCATGACATAGCACCACAACACTTCAGAAAACCGAGGATGAAGTGAAGTTTATACATATTTCCAGAAAAATAAAATAGGTCACATATAAAAGATCAGACATCACGATATCATTGAACCTCTCAACAAAAATGCTAACACTAAAAGAAAATGTAGTCAAGGCTTTAATACACTGAAGAAAGGTTAATCTAGAATTCTATACACAAGCTACTAGTCACATGTGGGTGTGAAGTTAACACATTTTTAGACATGCAAGGTCTTAAAAAGATTTATCAAATAAATAAAAAGTTAAGTGATTATTATTTCCAAGGAAATAAAAAGTAGTTTTACAAGAATAATAAAAATACTGTAAGTTGCACAAGAAAAGTAATAAAAATACTACTGCTGGGAATAAGATTTACATTCTAAAAGTCTGAACTTTAATTGTTAATATAAGGCAAAGTTGTATGATGGTAAGATGTAAGGAGAGAGAATGTGGAGGTAGAAAATTGGGAAGGTAAGTAAAATCTTCATGGTTTATTCTAAGTCAATTGATAATATATAACTCAAGGGGGAAAAAACAGGGTATAGCAATAAAGTCTTATCATTTAGAAAGCAGAGTGAAAGATTAACAATAACAGCAGTAACAACACCACCTGCTTCGGAGTGGCTGGGCTCAGGGGTGAGGGAGACTACTATTTTTCATCATAATCATTACAGAACTTTTTGACTTTTAAAACTATACCTACAGAATTTAGAAATAAAAATCACTATAAAAGAGAGAATGAAGCAAGGGCTCCAGTGGCATCGACCCACAGGATTGAGGAAGTTCCTTTATGCTTTGGTATAAGGAAGATAAGATGATGTTCCAAGAAACAGGTTGGACTCTGAATTCCCTGATGCAATGAGGAATGATGTATAGATTGAGTCAGCAATGCCAGAGGCACAACAAAAGGAACAGGAGCTCAAGTTGAAATAGCTACACAGCAAGTTTTCAAAACACACACCAGGATCAGGAACTGCTTTCTCTATGGGAACTCTTCCCTGAACCCAGCCAGGGAGAACACTGTCTGTTAGAGGTCTAGGCCCTGAATCGGAAAACTGAATTTTGCAAAACGGAAGCCATAAAAGAGGAGGCTGGGAAGGTTAGTGAGCATACAAAGGTGGAGAGAAAGTGAGAGAGATATGAACTGACCATTTATTGCCTGTGCTATAGCTTTCCTGGTTATTGTTGTTCAGTCACTCAGTCATGTCTGATTCTTTGTGATGGCAGCATGCCAGGCTTCCCTGTCCTTCACCAATTCCGGGAGCTTGCTCAAACTCACGTCCATTGAGTCGGTGATACCATCCAACCATCTCATCCTCTTTCGTCCCCTTCTCCTCCTGCCTTCTATCTTGCCCAGGATCAGAGTCTTTTCCAATGAGTCAGCTCTTTGCATCAGGTGGCCAAAGTACTAGAGCTTCAGCTTCGGCATCAGTCATTGCAATGAATATTCAGGGTTGATCTCCTTTAGGATTGACTGGTTTGAGCTCCTTGCAGTCCAAGGGACTCTCACAAGTCTTCTCCAACACCACAGTTCAAAAGCATCAATTCTTCAGCACACAGCCTTCTTTGTGGTCCAATTCTCACATCCATACATAACTATTGCAAAAATCATAGCTTCAGTGGACCTTTGTTGGCAAAGTAACATCTCTGCTTTTTAATAAGCTGTCTAGGTTTGTCATAGCGTTTCTTCCAAGGAGCAAGGGTCTTTTAATTTCATGGCTGCAGTCACCAACTACAGTGATTTTGGAGCCCAAGAAAATAGTCTGTCACTGTTTCCCCATCTATATGCCATGAAGTGACAGGACTGGATGCCACAATCTTAGATAGCGGAAAAGAATCTGCCTGCAATGCAGGAGACATGGGTTTGATCCCTGGGTCAAGAAGATCCCCTGGAGAAAGAAATTATAACCCATTCCAGTATCCTTGCCTGGGAAAAGCCCCCACAGAACTCTGGCGGGCTACAGTCCATGAGGTTGCAAAAGAGTCAGATATGACTGAGTGACTAAACATTCACAAAACATTTTATATACATGATAACATTTAATGTCACATCATATTAATGCAGTATTTCTGTTCTCTCCACTTTACCAATAAGAAAGCTGGAAATCTGAGAGGTCATCTAATTTGACCAAAGTCACACAATTAGTGAGTGGTGGGGCTTGAATTTGAGCTAATTCTGTCTGATGCTAAAGTCCTCTGTACCACATCAGAGGAAGAGTCAGAGAAAAAAAGATGGAGTTTCCTTTGCTTTCTGTGTATATCAAACTGTCAGGTTTTTCAGATTCACATACTTATAGAGAGAGCTTATGGTTACCAGGGGGGAGGGATAGTTTAGGAGCTTGGAACTGACATACACATACACCTATATTTAAAATAGATAATGAACAAGGACTTACTGTATAGCAAGTCAGCTCAATACTACTGCTGCTGCTGCTGCTAAGTCACTTCAGTCGTGTCCAACCCTGTGCGACCCCATAGACGGCAGCCCACCAGGCTCCCCAATCCCTGGGATTCTCCAGGCAAGAACACTGGAGTGGGTTGCCATTTCCTTCACCAATGCATGAAAGTGATGGTATGGGGAGGGAGGAGGGAGGAGGGTTCAGGATGGGGAACACATGAGAAATAAATAAAAAAAAAAAAAAAAAAGAAAAGTTAAAAAGAAAAAAAGAAAGAAAGTGAAAAGTGAAAGTGAAGTCTCTCAGTTGTGTCCAACTCTTCTAAATCCTACTAAATGGGAAACGAATTTGAAATAGATACATGTCAGGAAGCATTTAACAGGAGGCTTCCTGTGTGCTGTCTTGGATCTGTCAGGAATCCTCTGTTCCTTATTAATTCCTGAATATTCAGGAATTAAGAGGAGAGGCGAGCCTTTCCCGGGGCTGAGGGATCCAGACATTTCCTTCGTTAGTTTTTCAAAATGGTGATAAGTACCCTCTTCCTTTTTATGAACCATATGGTACAAGTGATTATTTACAACTCTCTCTCTCTTTAATATGGATCGCCTATGTTTTGTAAGTCTGGAATTTTAATCTTTATCTTTGCTGAGAATAACTACAGTATATATGCCCACACCATGTTGATTAAAACACCTTTGCTCCATCAGAGCTTGGGTCCCCGTGTCTTGCTTTCTCTCTTTCTCTTTTTCAGGCTGATCCCCCGGAGCGCAGAGGCTCTCTGAGTTGACTTTCCTGCCCCGGCTTGTAAGACCCTGTCAAGAAGGTTCTCTGCATCTTCACCCCATTGACAGGGCGCCTGAGGCCTCCGTGAACAGAGCAAGCCCTGTGCAGGGGCTTCACTGGCTTTCTGTGTAAACCAAGGAATATCAGCCTCTTTCTCTCTCCTTTACTTTCTTATTGGTCAACTCTGGACCACCAGGTTCCAGTCCATTAAAGGACCTCAATAGATACATATATACGTATAACTGAATCACTTTGCTGTGCACCTGAAACTAACAACATTGTTCATCAACTATACTTCAATATAAAATAAAAATTAAAACAAAACAAAAAAGAAAGTAGTATAATACTAAAAATCAAGTATACTTCAATAAATAATTTAAAACAGTTTATTTGTTAATTGTGAAAACATACTAATATAAAATCTGCCATTTTCACCATTTATATGTGTACACTTTAGTGGCAGTAAGTACATTCACAATGTTGTACAACCATCATCACTATTTCTGGAAACTTTTATCATCCTGAATAGAAATTTTGCACTCTTTAAATGATGACTCCCCATTTCCCTTTCCCCAGCCTCTGGTAGCCTCTAATTTTGTTTTATTTCTCTATGAATTTGCTGACTCTATCTTAAATAAATGGAATCATACAATATGTTCTTTTGTTTACAGTTTATTTCACTTAGCACAATGTTTTTAAGTTTCATCTATGTTATGGCATGTATCAGAATTTCATTTTTAAAGGTTGAATAATTTTCCATTTCCACTCTATGTACATACCACATTTTGTTTATCCACTCATCTACTGATGGACATATGAGTTGCTTCTATCTTTTGGCTATTGTAAAAATGCTACTATGAACATTGGTGATCAAATATCTGTTTAAGTCCCTGCTTTCAATTCCTTAGGGTATTTACTGATTGTTCATTTTTAAGCCTTTTCTTCTCCTTTCACCTTGTTCTCTGAAAGTTCCAAGTTTTCTCAACTTCTCCGGATCCATTCTTCCACTCCCATTTCATGCTTCAAACTTCTAAGCCCAGGGGGCAGAACAGAGGAAATTACATATTTCCAATAGCACCTCGTGCTCTTCTGGACTTGTTTAATGATCAACACACTTGCATCTTTATTCATTCATTTTGATGTTATTCAACAAATGTTTTGCACACTCCTCCTGTGCCTGACACTGTTCTAAGTACTTGTTGTTTATTCACTAAGTCATGTCCGATGCTTGAGACCCCATCAACTGTAGCCCACCAGGCTCTCTGTCTGTGGGATTTCCCAGGCGAGAATACTGGAGCGGGTTGCTATTTCCTTCTCCAGAGAATCTTCCCATCCAGGGATTGAACCCATGTTTCCTGCATTGGCAGGCAGATTGTTTACCACTGAGCCACCGGAGAAGACTTCTAAGTGCTTGGGATACTTCAATTCATGATCTCCACCAATATTAAGCTTCCATCCCACCTTGTAACCCAAGTATTTTATTTTATTTATTTTTAACTGAAGGATAATTGCTTTATAATATTTTGTTGGTTTCTGCCAAACATCACCATGAATCAACTATAGGTATACTTCTGTCCCCTCTCTCTTAAACCTCCCTCCCACTTCCCTCTCCATTCCACCCCTGTAGGTTATTACAGAGCCCTGGCATGAGTTCCCTGAGTCAAAGAGCAAATTCTCATTGATTATCTATTTTATATATGGTAGTGTATATGTTTCCATGTGTAACCCAAGTTGATTACAACATTTTCAAATCATAAGAATGGTTTTTATGGGAGAGGAGAAGATAAAAGAATGTTAGTTATTCAAGAATGCATTTCTTAAATATGAACAAACTTGTGGAAGATAGGGCCCTTCTGAAAAGATTTGGACCCTTCAGAAGGAATCAAGTGATTACTTGACACTCTCCCAACCCTTGGCCCTGCCATCCTAGGAAATGATGAAAGCAGACAATCAGGAAGAGAAAGAAGGAAGAGAATGAGGCAAGAGTCTGTTCCAGGGTTAGCACATTTGCTTTGCTAAGTCCTATTTCCAGGAGCAAGCTACCAGGGTGTTTGCATCTTTTCATTATGAGGTTTGAAAGGTTAGATTCCCCGATGATTTTACCAAATCACTTAGGAGATGACAGTCAGGTATTTTCTGCTGGACTCAGTGTCCACTGAGGATTCTAAAGGAAGTTTTCAGACTACAAATCAAGAGAGATGACTTTCGCAACTGGGCTCCATAGAAAAAACACAGCCTCATACATTTCTTGTTACAATTTGAAAAAATTTCTGGCGTCACTATATATAGTACACTGCTGAACCTGCAAGCTATTTTAGAAAGAGCCGTGTATCTCTTGGCTCTGAAGTAACTTGAAAAGCATCGGTGCCGTTGCAAACTGGAGCATTAGGTGTTCCCTGAAAGGCATGAATTTAGGGTTCAGCAACTGGCATCCACCCAAATGCAAGTCTTGGATGTGTGCAGCCCCAGCTGGTCTTTGGGCAATGCAACACAGAGGGTCCTCAGTCATCATCCCCTATTCCTAGTTCTTACTCACTTTTGGATGGGCTTCCCACTTGCTATTGGTCTTTCATGGCACCTAATCTCAGATTCCTTTGGCTTTAGAAGTCACAGGCTAACTGCTTTGCTCACTGTTGCCACTGACTGTTCAGCTAACATCTCGGTCACCTACTCATACCTCCTCATCCCAAGGAGAGACTTAGGCTATACTCTCCCCATTCTCTAATCCAGACAATAGCTTGACAGGTGACCCCTGCAGGCATTGAGGATAAGCTCACAATGGTAAGGTCTCATATTGAAGGAGAAGCTGTAATGAAGAACTCCTGGTCTTGGATTTAGAAAACTTGAGTTCCCCCCTAGATCTACATACCCCTTATAGGCTACATGACCAAGGGACTTGGGTAAGTCCAAACTTCCTATGTCAGGCACACAAGACCCTTTTTTGTGAGATTCCTGATAAATTTTCTGGTGTCATCTCTTACCACTACCTCCATCAATCCCTTTGATCCAGCCATTCAGTTCCAGTGGTAAATCTTCATGCTCTGGAAACCTTATTGTCTTTACTACATTTCACTTCAACTTGCCCTACACTTCACGTCACTTCTCCTTTTACCTAATTCTTGCTCATCCTTTGAAACACATCTCAGGGGTTTTCATTGTTATGAAGCCTTCGCTGTCATTATACGGCCATCCTCATCCTCTTCTGGCCTTCTTCTCTGGAATTCCTGGGATCAGGCACTGTGCCATATTTGATTGTGAACTTCCTGAGCTTACACTTACCTGGCACAGAGAAGTACTCAAGAAATGTTTATAGAATGATGAGAGTTAAGATGCTTCCCATGCCTCCTCCCATATAAAACTTACAAGATCTGTATTAATATTCTATTTGGCAGGTGCCAACTGAGACTTCTTATCTATTAGCTAATTATCTGGTTGAAGTCATACAGTTACTGGGTGACACAGATGCTTTGTGAACTCAGGCCTGCTTCATTCCAAATCCCAATCTCCTTCTATTACATCATGCTTCTATTGCATAGAACTAACCTCAGTGATGGACTGGAGGCATTCAAGAAACCCTAATATGGACTTAGCCCCCTTTGAAACCTTCTAGACCTTAACAGAATGAAATCTGCCATTATCACACCTCCAAGTAATGGCTTTACACTTAACATAGGATCTATGTCTGCAAAACCACTTCTGCACTATTGTAAGATGAAATTTTCACTTCCTCAAACCTTCAATAAAGAGAGAAGGAGGGGAAGTGGGTGAGAGGAGAAAAAACATGCAGGGGAAGAAGAGAAAGCTCAACAAAGAAGAGTGACTTATAAGGTAAAGAAAGTTGTGACAGCTCATGACTCAGAATGTTATGATCACATAACTGAATGGACAGGCTTCTTTGCCGCAACTGGTAGGACCTGTCAATCAAGGTTTCAAAGACCTTTTCTTCTAGCCGTCATCTAGCTGCTCTTTTTTTCTGTAACAACCTCATTCATGTGGTTGACCTCTCCTATGCTTTCTGTAAGCAAAGAGATCTCTGGAAGAAGAGAGGGTTATGGATACCTGTCATTCGATTCCTAGAAAAATATAGTGTAACCAAAAATTAAGTTTTCAGAGCCTTTGAGCCCAGTCCTTACCACAAGCAACTGCCATTACTATAACCCAAGGTGTGTGTGTGTGTGTCTGTCTGTCTGTCTATATGTTTGGGCTCAAAAGAGAGAGAGATTCTGTGCTGAGGCAGAGATGAGATGCATCCAGCAATTAACCAATATTGACAGGTCTAATAATAGTTTATCCTCAACTAATCCTATAATGTACTCCCATAATATGACAGCTAATCATGCAGAGGTCTGAACCTCTAGCAAGCTTGCCTCAGCACCTAACTTCCTGTTATGGGTGGGGCACCAGGTACATAATTGACTGTTCTCTATTTTAAAGATACTGACACAGCTGTGGCTGCTTTGCCTGTATTTTATTAATTCAGTTATTAATGCTATAATCTGGTTCTTGCCATGAATTTTACATAAAATATGGAGCAGAGAGCTTTTGCCTACAACATTAAAGGAAAATTAGAGTAAAAAAAAATGTAACCAATTACAAATGTTAACCCATCTGAAAGTGGAAATATTCTATTCTATCTAGCCCCCCAAATCATTTTTAAAGATGCCCAGTTCTGTAATATCACTACCTGGTTTATAAAATTTGCAATAGGTGTGCTTTTTTTTTTGTTATTAATATTAGACTCTTTCCTATCTAAGGAATAGGGAAGTTTTTGCTTTTTACAATTTTACATAGCATGAGAAAGGATAATAAAAATGCATCTTTATCTTCTACCCATTAAGCTCTAACTTATAAGCACTAAAGGACTCTTCATTCTCACCAAAGTTATCTGTATAATAAATATATAATTGACATATTATTAGGATGATTTTGACTGCATGTAACAAAAAAACTTGACTGTCCAAATCATAAAGAGTTTATTGTTTCACTTTTTACAAAATCCAGAAGCTAGTTTCCTCAGGGCTTGAACACTGTCATCATGGACTCAGATTCTTTCCATATTTCTGCTCTATCACTCTAGGCTTCTCAGCTTGTCCTCAACAGGCTCCCTCATGATTGTATTAATAAATTGGTTTCAGTTGTCCCAGGAGGTCAAGTAGGCATGACGACAATGGGGATTTTGCTTTATTCAAGGAGTCCCTTCTTATCAGTGGGGAAACTTTCCTAGAGTCCTGAAGTAATTTTCCCCTAACATCATTACAGCCAAAATTAAATCTCACAGCCATGGTTAATCCAGTCCAATCACAGGCAAAAAATGCAGAATCACTAGGACTGGCCAGTGCCACTTTTCAGCACTGGGTCTTGAGAGCATATCCCCTGAAACTTAGGGAGGTGGAGGAGGGTAGCAGAGTTCTGTTCCAAAGAAGGATGGAGGAATGACCATTGGGTTGACAACAAGAATCTCCAACAAACGCAAAAGCTACCTGATTTGTTCATCTTTCATTCATTTAACAAATATTGCCCGGCAGCAGCAGCAGCCCACTAAATATCACACATCGTTCTAAGTATCAGGAGAACGTCACAGCAAAAAAAAAAAAAAAGTAGACACAGTTCTGACTTCCTGGACCTACTGATCTACTGGGCATTTCTTGCTTATCCATAGTTTGTATGGTTCTAAAGCTGGAAGTGACTATGGGGAGCCAGTATTTCAACCCTCCCATTTTAGAGGTGAAGAAACAGAAGCTAGGAATGACATAAGCCATTTGCTGGACCAGGTGTGTTAGTCACTCAATTGTTTCTGACTGTTCACAACCCCATGGTCTGTAGCCTGCTAGGCTCCTCTGCCCATGCAATTTTCCAGGCAAGAATACTGGAGTGAGTTGCCACTTCCTTTTACAGGGGATCTTCCCAACCCAGGAATCGGACCTGGGTCTCCTGCATTGCAGGCAGATTCTTTACCATCTGAGCCACCAAGGAACTTGAGAATACGCTTAATTTTGGATTATCTGCTGTTTGCGCTTTTTGAGGCAGTGATTATCCTGGCTACGGAGGCTATATGTGTATTATAAGTTTTCAGATATTGGTCCAAACTTTGATTTATAATACAACAAATCACTTTAGGGAGAACCACTTAGGCTATAAATGATTCTCCAAAAGATTCATGTGGATGACATCCATCTGCTATTAAAATAAAATTTAATAAAATGAGTTCATAACCTTCTGGCGAGGTAATCTCTTTTTAAATCATGAGGTTCAAAGGTCTTCCTCTCATATCTTATTGTAAATCCAGTCCCTCTTTCCTTTCCAACTCTGTGCAGTGCCAGTCAGCCCCTGAGAGCGGTTAAGGAGTCTCTAGTCTGCATTTCTAAGGGTCCATTTACAGCAGCAGTCCCCAGCCTCCAGGACCTAATGCCTGATGATCTCAAGAGGAGCTGATGTAATTGTAACAGAAATAAAAGTGAAAGTGAAGTTGCTCAGTCGTGTCTGACTCTGCGACCCCACGGACTGACTGTAGCCTACCAGGCTCCTCCTTCCGTGGGATTTTCCAGGCAAGAATACTGAAGTGGGTTGCCATTTCCTTCTCCAGGGGATCTTCCTGACCCAGGGATTGAAGCCGGGTCTCCCGCATAGTAGGCAGACGCTTTACCGTCTGAGCTACCAGGTGAGAGTAATAGAAATAAGGTACACAATAAGCAGAGATTTGATCA
Source organism: Bos indicus (assembly GCF_029378745.1). Classification (NCBI taxonomy): domain Eukaryota; kingdom Metazoa; phylum Chordata; class Mammalia; order Artiodactyla; family Bovidae; genus Bos; species Bos indicus. The sequence goes on along the minus strand of NC_091767.1, from coordinate 41,757,391 downwards.
CTTTCATTGCAGTTCATTACAGGGCATGTCCAGACCACACCAAAGCCCTGGGTGGCTCAGCAGAGACCTGTTAACAGGGATCCTAGAGTGGCTGTCTAGGTGCCAACCTAGACAGCTGATTCAAGTGCATTACATCTACTGTGTACCCTAATAGGAATAAGGTACACAATAAATGCAATGCACTTGAATCATCCTGAAACCATCCCCTCCACCCTCCCGAGTCCATGGAAAAATTTTCTTCCACGAAACCAGCCCCTGGGACTAAAAATGTTGGCACCTAGATAACTGCTCTAGGATCCCTGTTAACAGGTGTCTGCTGAGCCACCCAGGGCTTTGGTGTGGTCTGGACATGCCCTGTAATTAACTGCAATGAAAGTGATCAAATCTCTGCTCAGAAATGTTAAATTTATGCTGAATTGTTAGTACTGATTACTCCTTTGTGAATTTATTCTACAAACAGAATCACAGAGGTATACCAGTGTACAAGAATATCCACTTTAGCATTACTGTGGAAGGCAACGATCAGAAATAACCTAATGTTCCTCATTACATCACAGCACGGGCCTGAGTATCATGTGGCCAATAAAATGGAAGTAACTCTATGAACTGACATGGGTTGACCACCAGGAGACTGGAACAGAAAAATCTCAGTGCAGAACATCATACGTAACACGGAGGCTGTTCTCGGCATAAATAAATATACCAGAAAACAGAAGGAATGTGTAATTGAGTATGTATAGAATGCCTCTAGAACATGGGTCACCAAACTATAGCATGCTTAGTCACTCAGTTGTGTCTGACTCTTTGCAACCCCATGGACAGTAGCCCGCCAGGCTCCTCTGCCCATGGGGGTTCTCCAGACGAGCATACTGGAGTGGGTTGCCATGCCCTTCTCCAGCGGATCTTCCCAACCCAGGGATTGAACCCAGTTCTTCCACATCCCAGTAAGACTCTTTAGTGTCTGAGCCCCCAGGGAAGCCCAAGAATACTAGAGAAGGTAGCCTAATCCCTTATCTGGGGGATCTTCCTGACCCAGGAATCAAACCAGGGTCTCCTGCATCACAGATGGGTTCTTTCACAGCTGAGCTAGGACTAAATCCAGCCCACCATTTGTTTCTGTATGCTATGAATTGTTTTCACATTTTTCAATGGTTGAAAAAAAATCAATAGAAAACTAATACAATTTCATGAAAATGACATGAAATTCAAATTTCAATGTCCATGAATAAAGCTTTATTGGAACATAGACAGATCATTTGTATTCAACAGTAGAGTTGAATAGTTGTGACAAAAACTAAGTCTTCAAAGAGCAAAACACAGTTGACCCTTGACCGATTTGGGGTGGGGGATGTTAACCCACATATAGCTTCTGGCTGGCCCTCCATATCCTGGGTTCCTCTGCGTTCAAAGATTCAAGTGACTGTGCAGTACTGCAGTAGTTACTACTAAAAAAATTCTCTTATTGAAAAATAAGTGGACCCACAGTTTAAACCTACATCATTCAAGGATCAGTTGTACATATTATGTGATCTTTTACAACCCCTGTTCTAGAAGGATAACTAGTTTCCTCTTGGGAAAGATATGGGATTACAAAGACAAGGAAGGATAAACCGATTTTACTTACTTTTTATAGTTTTATCCATTTTTGAATTTTTATATAATGGGCAAGTATTATCTAATTTTAAAAAACTCATAGAATTTTTAAAAACTTGACTGATTTTAAAATTGTAGAAAAGAATAATTGAGCTAAAATATCAGAAATAGTTGTGGAAGACACAGAGGCAGAGAATTCTGGAAAGACAGTGCATTGATGTATCCTATCTTTCCTACACATACAACTTCATAGCAGCTTCATCTCATTTCCTGTGAGGCTTGCATCAGTTCAGGCAGTGGATAAGGGAACTGACAGGAGGGCGTTGCTTTAACCCTCTGTGCCAGATGAGAGGCAGGGAAGGAGTGGGGTGCACAGCCCAAGATTGTCTCAGAGCAAGGCTCTGAAGCAGTCAGCTTTAGGGGAGAGCTTGATCCACAGGGATCCCTGGACCCCTGCAGGAAACGCTGACATCAGTCAACCTGAGCACCCCCCAGATGTGGGCCAGTTTCCAAAGACTGAAGGGGCTGAGGAGAAGGGGAATGGGCAGACTAAGCGTTCCCCACCCCTGGGGCTGAGGGCAGCTGTGGAAAGCCTCCCTCCCCTACCCAGTGCCTTGACAGGTAACTGATGGTTTCCCACTGTGGCTCTGCCAGCCTTCAGGGTCAGAGCACCACACCTTCCAGGACTCTCAGGCTCCTACTCCACCCTCCAACCAGGCAAAGGCATCCCAGCAGCTGAACCCCAGCAAGCAGCAAAGAGAAAGAACTGACAGTAAGAGAGCTGAGTGGTCAGAGAGAGGCAGAGTCAACAAGGATTAGGGCAGGGCTCTGATGAAAAGGCAGAGGAACCAGAGATCAAATTGCCAACATCCGCTGGATCATGGACAAAGCAAGAGAGTTCCAGAAAAACATCTATTTCTGCTTTATTGACTATGCCAAAGCCTTTGACTGTGTGGTTCACAATAAACTGGAAAATTCTGAAAGAAATGGGAATACCAGACCACCTGACCTGCCTCTTGAGAAACCTATATGCAGGTCAGGAAGCAACAGTTAGAACTGGACATGGAACAACAGACTGGTTCCAAATAGGAAAAGGAGTATGTCAAGGCTGTATATTGTCACCCTGCTTATTTAACTTATATGCAGAGTACATCATGAGAAACGCTGGGCTTGAGGAAGCACAAGATGGAATCAAGATTGCTGGAAGAACTATCAATAACCTCAGATATGCAGATGACACCGCCCTTATGGCAGAAAGTGAAGAGGAACTAAAGAGCCTCTTGATGAAAGTGAAAGTGGAGAGTGAAAAAGTTGGCTTAAAGCTCAACATTCAGAAAACTAAGATTATGGCATCTGGTCCCATCACTTCATGGGAAATAGATGGGGAAACAGTGGAATCAATGTCAGACTTTATTTTTGGGGGGCTCCAAAATCACTGCAGATGGTAACTGCAGCCATGAAATTAAAAGAGGCTTACTCCTTGGAAGGAAAGTTATGACCAACCTAGATAGCATATTAAGAAGCAGAGACATTACTTTGCCAACAAAGGTCTGTCTAGTCAAGGCTATGGTTTTTCCAGTGGTCATGTATGGATGTGAGAGTTGGATTGTGAAGAAAGCTGAGCGCTGAAGAATTGATGCTTTTGAACTGTAGTGTTGGAGAAGACTTTTGAGAGTCCCTTGGACTGCAAGAAGACCCAACTAGTCCATCCTAAAGGAGATCGGTCCTGGATGTTCATTGCAAGGGCTGATGCTAAAGCTGAAACTCTAGTACTTGGGCACCTCATGCAAAGAGTTGACTCATTGGAAGAGAACCTGATGCTGGGAGGGATTGGGGGCAGGAGGAAAAGGGGATGACAGAGGATGAGATGGCTGGATGGTATCACCAACTCGATGGACATGAGTTTGAGTGAAGTCCGGGAGTTGGTGATGGACAGGGAGGCCTGGCATGCCGTGATTCATGGGGTCACAAAGAATCAGACACAACTGAGCCACTGAACTGAACTGATGAAATAAAGCTTACTGGAGCAGATGGAGGGCAACCTTAAACAAATGTGTCTGTTATACAGAGTGAAGTTAAGTCAGAAAGACAGAACCAAATATCATATGGTAATGCATATATGTAGAATCTAGAAAAACGGTTTGGATGAACCTATTTGCAGGGCAGGAATAAAGATGCAAAAGTAGAGAACAAACTGTGGACACAGTTGGGGAAGGAGAGGGTGGGGTGAACTGGGAGTACAGCAGAGACCAACACAACTTTGTAAAGCAACTAAGCCCCAATAAAAATTTCAAACAGTACTGATAAGAAGAGCACTAAAGAGATTCAAGTTAAGAACACCAAAAAAGACTTCATTAAAAAAAAAAGAATCTGTACGTCATAAGAAGATGATGATCCCTCTTGATACTCAAATTCAATGGCCTGGACAGTCAAAGGGTGAAGTAAATAAAACCACAATGCAAAACACAAAGATCTCGTAATCACGAGGGATAAAATGAGACAGTTGGACAGCAGACCTAGGAAACCAACCCATCTTCATGGCAGGCATCCCAGAAGGAGAAAAAGAGAAGAAAAGTAAAAAATCTGAAAAAAAACAATTGAGTTCCAGAAATAGAGAGCTTAATGAATTTTAGGCAAAATTACTGAAAGAAGAGAGCCATTTATCCATGTTCTGGCAAAATTCCCAAACTTCAAGAGTAAAGAGAAAATCTTAAAAGCTTCCAGGTAGAAAGAACAGTTTTCTTAAAAGTCAAAGAAAATCTACATGCTTGAAAAATTTTTATCTTAGTACTATTTAAAAGTGAAGAAAAGTTACAGATTTCCATCAGTAGAAGTATAACTAAGAAAATGATAATCTATGTGAAATTTTATACAGCCATTTAAAACAGTCATTTAAGTGGGTGAAGGGGGTCAAAAAAGGTACAAACTCCAAGTTATAAAATAAGTCTTGAGATGTAACGTACAGCATGATGTCTACATAGTTGACAATACTAGATTATATATTTGAAAGTTGCTAAGAGAGTAGATCTTAAAATTGTTATCACAAGAAAATAAATATGTAACTATGTGGTGATGGTTGTTCACTAGACTTATCACAGTGATCATTTTACAGTGTTTACATTTTTGAATTATGTTGTACACCTGAAACTAATATGTTATATGTCAATTATATCTCACTTTTTTTAAAAAAAGAAAAACTTTAAAAATCTATAGTTACATAGACAAGTATACATGTAAGGTAAAACTGTACATTATAAAGTGCGTGAGTGCTCAGCCTTGGCTGACTCTGCGACTCCATGGACTGTAGCCTGCCAGACTCCTCTGTCCATGGAATTTTCCGGGCAAGAATCCTGGAGCGGATTGCCATTTTCTGCTCCAGGGGATCTTCCCAACCCAGGGATCGAGATTAGAAAATTATGATACACCCATGGCTGATTCATGTCAATGTATGGCAAAAACCACTACAATATTATAAAGTAATTAGCCTCCAATTAAAATAAATTAATTAATTAAAAATATAACTTTCTTCTTTAAAAAAAAACTGAACTTTACATTAACTGTTACTTAACTCAAAAAATTATTGATATTATGTTGTAGAAAGTTTATAAAACAGAGAAGGAAAAATACCCAATCCTATTAATTACTCTACTGTTATCCCTTTTATTCCTACTATCCTTTCCATATAGATTTAAAAAGTTTTAATCACACTGTACACAGAATTTCATAATAGAGGTTTTAACGAAATGACAAAGGCATGATTTCAAATCATATCTGCCTAGAATGCTTTTTTTCTTTGCTACTATACTACAACGCGGAGAAGGCAATGGCAACCCACTCCGGTACTCTTGCCTGGAAAATCCCATGGACGGAGGAGCCTGGTAGGCTGCAGTCCACGGGGTCGCGTAGAGTCGGACACGACTGAGCGATTTCACTTTCACTTTTCACTTTCATGCATTGGAGAAGGAAATGGCAACCCACTCCAGTACTCTTGCCTGGAAAATCCCATGGATGGAGGAGCCTGGTTGGCTGCAGTCCACGGGGTCGCGTAGAGTCGGACACGACTGAGCGATTTCACTTTCACTTTTCACTTTCATGCATTGGAGAAGGAAATGGCAACCCACTCCAGTACTCTTGCCTGGAAAATCCCATGGACGGAGGAGCCTGGTAGGCTGCAATCCATGGGGTCGCTAAGAGTGGGACACGACTGAGAGACTTCACTTTCACTTTTCACTTTCATGCATTGGAGAAGGAAATGGCAACCCACTCCAGTGTTCTTGCCTGGAGAATCCCAGGGACGGGGGAGCCTGGTGGGCTGCCGTCTATGGGGTCACACAGGGTCGGACACGACTGAAGTGACTTAGTAGCATACTGTATTGGTGTTTTTCTTTCTGGCTTACTTCACTCTGTATAATAGGCTCCAGCTTCATCCACCTCATTAGAACTGATTCAAATGCATTTAAGAAGAAAGGTATATTTTTAACAAGTAACATGAAGAATCATAATTTTAATCTGTAGATGCTCAAGTTCACCTACAGCACAGGCCTTGCAGCTAGACCAGATGACATGGGCAGGGCTCCAGGACCAACATGCTAACATTAATCTTTCAGATTGACACTGCCTGGGGTTGGGGTTTGCCCTAAAACTTTTGAGGGATTAAAATTCTCTTCTTGCTATATGGAATAAAAGAGGTCTCATTTTCCTTAATAGCCTGTGAGTTTAAGCAGGTTCAAGCCAAAGTCTGAAGAGAACATCTTGTCCCTCTTTGAAGCTCCATTCCCCATCTAGTGCGGTGCCCTCCTGATGAGCCTCCTCTATCCCTGCAATGTGAGAAAGACAAAATCAGGCGCTGATGGCAGACAGCAGGCCTGGCAGAAGCAAATAGAACGGAGTGTGGCTAGAAGACAAGGTCAGACAAAGTCATTCTATCACTGTGATAAAGTGAGACAAAAATAGATCCACTCAATAATCACGTCTGAGCGTAGACAGAAATGAGGTGCAGACGCCACCAAAATAATCAACTACCCTCACCTCAGCTTGTCAGCGAGCCTTCCTTCCAATCACAGCTACCCCTGCTTCAGGCCTCCTCATGTTCCAAAGAAAAACTAAGGTACTCAGTCAAACAAAAGCCCCAAGTTCCTGATAACACTCAGTCCCTTCTTCCTTTAATTCCCCCCACCTACCCAAATCACCTAACACTAGCTCCAATCCTGTAATATAAACCTTCTGGAATCTTCTTCCCAAGACTGCCACAGTTCCTGCAGGCATGCAGTCTCCCTCAATGCAATGAGCCAAAAAGCCCTACCCGGTTCAGCTGCAGGTGTGTTCCTGGGCATCTCTGGCTTTGGGGCACTGGCAAACGGAATTGCATCTTTACTCCCTGGTTGGGGGCACCTTTAGGACAAGCAATCAAAATTTAGTTGGCAACCTAGCCTAAGTTCTTGCCATTGTATAAAAACTGAATTCCTGGAGAGGATGTGGAAAAAAGAGAACTCTCTTGTATTGTTGGTGGGAAAGTAAATTGATACAGCCATTCTGAAGAATAGTATGGACATTCCTTAAAAAATAGGAATAAAACTACCACATGACCTAGCAATCCCACTACTGGGCATATACCCCGAGAAAACCGTAATTGAAAAAGACACATGTATGCCAATGTTTATTGCAGCACTGTTTAGAATAGCCAGGACATGGAAGCAACCTAGATGTCAGTTGACAGACGAATGGATAAAGAATTGGTGCATATATACAATAGAATATTACTCAGTCATAAAAAGGGATGAATGTGAGTCAGTTGAACTGACATAAATGAACGTAGAGCCTGTTATACAGAGTGAAGTACATCAGAAAAAGAAAAACAAATATCATATATTAACGCATATAGATGGAATCTAGGAAAATGGTACTGATGAACCTATTAGAGACACAGATGCACGAGTAGAGACACAGATGTAGAGAACAGACTTGACACAGTGGCGGAAGAAGAGGGTGGGGTGAATTGGGAAAGCAGCCTGAAACATACACATCACCATATGTAAAACAGGGAGCTAGTGACCCACTGTATAGTACAGGGAGCTCAAGGCAGTGCTCTGGAACAACCTAGAGGGTGAGATGTGGGCAGGGGAGGGAGGTTCAAGAGGAAGGGAACATATGTATACTCAAGGCTGACTCACATTGCTGTACGTCAGAAACCAACACAACATTGTAAAGCAATTATCCCTCAATTAAAAATAACTTTTAAAAAATCTAAAAAATAAAAGCAAACCCCACCTGAATTCATTTGCTCCTTGCTACCTAGTGTTTATTCAAAGCTCACTTGAGAAAAATACTAGGATGGAAGCATGTTATCCCCTTTCTTCTCTAACACGTCTGAAATCTACACCTGAGTTCAAGGAGATCAGCAAAGAACTCTGCCCCAAACCCCACTGTTTGGCATCCATATACCTGCCTTCTCTGAGTTCAGCTTTGGTGTAACCCTAGGAGAACTTTCATAAAACCTCATCTGTTGGCCACTGTCAAAGGGTCAAGATGTCAGTTTGCTTCCATACCGTGTGGACTGGGTAGCTGTGAAGTTTCCATCTTTTTCAAGTGGGTTTCTTGAAAAGGGAGCCAAATCTGTAGCCAGACTAGCCCGCTTTCTGCCACTGGTGTCATTCATGGCATTTAAGTGTGAGGTGGGCCAACTGTCTGGGAAGTTCATCCTGGGGAATGAAGGTGGAGACTTCATCCTGGGGTGAAGGAGGAGAAGGTGGAAGGGGACTTGGAAACAGAAGCAGATGCTCAGGCTCCACAGAGCTCTCATCTGTCCCCCCCTTTTTAGTGTGTCTAACAAACACAGCTGTCTTGGCCCCCACGCTCGGGATCATGGACAGAGGTGGCAGAAGGGGAGTACAGACCAGTGTCTTCAATAATAGAAATTATTTTCTCACACTTCTGGAGGTTAGCAGTCTGAGAGCAGATTGTGGACAGGGTTGGTCATTCAGAGTTCTCTCTCCTTGCCTTGTCCACGGCGTTTTCCTCCCTGTAGCTTCGCATGCTCTTTCCTCTGTGCACGCCTGTGTCCTAATCTCGTCTCCTTCTAAGCACACCAGTCGTATTGGATTAGGATCCACTCTGATAACCTCATTTTACCTTAATTATCTTTAAAAAACCCTGTCTCCAAATACAGCCACATTCTGAGCAACCAGCAGGGCTAAACACAATTCAGCCCTTAACAGTACAAACCTACAGTAGCTTCTGGAGAAGACACAAAGCACATGGCAGCTAAAATATTTACAGTGAGGGTCACCATGTAAAATGAAAGTTGTCTCTAGGAGATGTGGTACCCTGAAGGGAAGAGGCTGGAAAGAGTGATCTTTTGATCACCTTCCTTGATCCCCTGAAAACCAAACAGGGTCCATCTCTTCCAAATACTTCTATCCAATGACATTAAGAAAAAAAAGCGAATTTTGGGCTTAAAGAAGGTAACAAAACGACTTTTACTGACAATGGCTGTAGCAGAAACTGTGGACAATTTATGATTCATTCTTAAACATACTGAGTGGAAAAGGACACCCGGGGGTTTATGAGCCGTGTTGAGGCTCTCATCACTAAGCAGGGAGTTAGAGCACAACCAGTGTGCCTTGGACTAATTGTTTTCTGGTCCCACCAACACTTTCCTCCGTAAGGTACCATGCTGTGTGGCTGAGAACACTTTTCTCTGTTCTAATTGCTTATCAGAAGAGTTCATAGATGCTGCCAACATATCATCTCAATGTCTTTCACTGAGAAAGCATCACCTGAGTTCTATAAGTCAGGCTTTTCTTAATTCTCAGTATCATCTGCAGGAAAAAAAATGCTGGCTGCTTTCCTCTTGATCTCCATTAAGCCTAGGCTGGCTGTGTGATGCAGGGCCTCTCTGCTTCTCTAATCTGAGCTTCCCATTGGTTTCAGGAGCTGTGCAGCTACTGTAGAAAGAGCATTTTCTTTGTGGACATATCACTCCTGGAAATATCACCAAACTCCTGGCTGGTATGGGAAGAGCATGTCACATCCTTTGTAAGAGAATGAATTACTTTTGGTTGTGGGTCCCTCTGAAAAATGAATCCTTCTTTAGGTAAACAACATAGAGCCTGTGACACTTTCCTTGCTATCAACTAAAGACCCCCTTCCCAAGAATGCTCCTGACGTTATAATTTAATCACGTCAATATTGGGTTTCTTAGATCAACAAGTAAATTCACTCCCTGCCTTTATTGAAATCCCTTCAGGTTGACTTTTGCCTTCCTGTGGACCCCATCCATGCAGTATTTCATCCCATTCCTGAAAGTTATACCCATTATAAATTCAGTTGATTGAAACAGCCCTCAGTTTTCACTCTAAGTAGATATTCTTTCTAATATAAAGACATTAGATGGATAAAAGCAGGTCTCCGCTTCAACTCGAGAAGGCTTGAGCTTAAGCTATAGAGAATAACTGGGTATTACTAAGTAAAGGATTGAGTGAGAAAAGTCCAGGTGTCACAATCAAGGCAGGCAAGCCCAGGAAAGGACTGAAAATTCAGGGGACAGCTTGTGAGGCATTTCAACACCCCAGCATGAGGTGATATGATAGTTCAAGTTCTCGAGCTCCCCAAAGCTGTGAGAAAATACACGATCCTGGGAACAAAGGCAGAATCTTCAGAAATGACCACGGTTAAAGGAGAATTTTAAAAAAGTAGACCAACCAAAAGAGTAGGACAAGGGCTATTGGGAACAGGTGACATAATCAAAGTTTTGAGCCAGAAAACATTAAAACCTTATAGCCCAAACTGCTTCCATTCAAGATGAGGCCCCAGACTTTGAAGGTGAACTCAGTGTCCCCAAATCTTCAGTCCCAGATTCTTTCCACAACCCCTGCTGAATTCAAAGAAACACCAGGATAAGCAACATAGAAATAGGCCAGCAAGTTCCTGGCGGATAAGACGGTCCTGACAGAAGCTCTGTGTCTCCAAGGCCTCCCCACAATCGACTCCCTGCCCCATTAGCTTTCTGGCCTGTCCCTGTTTCGACACTGATGGGGTGCAAAGCCATGATATATGTCATCACTGAAGCTGCTCAGCATCACCTCCTGGCTCCCTCCACTGACAGGGAGGCACTGATTTAGTGATACTGCCCTTCTTGGCAGGAGCAAACAACTGCCAAGAGTCTGAAATGAGAACTAAAAGTCAATAACCTTGCCTATCCCGAGAAGATGAGTGAAGTCAGGACATTAAATAATTCTTTTTTCTGTATTCTCTCCTGATCCCTTACTAGGAAAGAAATAGCTTGCTTTCAGGAAGACTTCATGGGTTAGTGCCTACTATGAAGGCCAGACTTGGCTTTGGGAGGGAAGAAATGTGAAGGTGGGCTGGTGGGGGCCCTGCATTTAACGGTAGTCCCATCATCTGCCAGCTCTGGCTGTCATTGAGGGTCTCTGAGATTATTTCCTCACCAACAAAAAGTATAATGCATTCTCTGGAGGTTGTAAAGAAGAAAATGTATGATAATTCTGACATGGAATGCATTAAAAAAAAAAACTGTAAATATTACTGTCATTAAGAGAAGGAAATAAAAATTCTTGACCATATTCTGTGTGCCAGGCAGTGGCCAAGTACTGTTGACATAAATTCTTTCACATAATCCTCATCTCTGCCTTATGCACGGCATTTTATTTTACTGGTTCAGAAAGGTACAATTATTAGCCCAAGGTCATTTGGCTGGTAAGCAGTGGCTTTAGCTTTCACCCCCAGATCAGTTTCTCTCCAAGGCTTCTTCTAGCAGATGACAGGTTTAGTGAGGTTTTAGTGGCCCAGGTCAAGGCATTTGGCAAACGATGCTGCTATTTCCCTACCCTGCACCACTTCTCCATTACTCAGCTGGTCTGCAAGTCAGCAGAGCTATGACTTTGAAGATAGGCTGGGTCACGGCAATTCTCAGGGCAACTCAAAGGGGCTTGGGGGCACGCTGGCATTAAGTTCTGTTCTCCTTACACTGAGTCAAGCAAAATCCTATTTTTAAGTTGTTTCACCCAATTCTGAACATTCCTTCTCCTTGGATCAATGAAGAGTGAGTACTAAAGTTTTAAGCTATGAATTTGTCCTCCTACACATACACACATATAGATTGCGTGTGTGTTTATACACACATAATACTGGAGTTCTGTGTTTCTTTGCATGTATGTGTGAAAGTTTGCAGCTTCAGTTTTTTCCTGGTGTTAAAATAGCACCAGACTCACGACCTACACTTCAGGATCCTTTCCCAAGGTGAAGAAGCCCCCTGCCGCATCATTATTTCTTTGTAAACATAACTCGTGTATGTCCTTGTAACTTCCATATTCTACACACAGCTCTTCATGTCCTACATATGAAGTTACCTTTTCTTCCTAACCTTCAAAATACCACTGAAACCTTGCTTCCTTTGCTTGAAACAGAAAAATAAAAATCTGCAAATAAGGTGCTAAATTTTCAGAAATAAGTAATAACCTCAAAGAAGGCAAGTTTTGAACGCAGGCCTCTGGTGTTAGAGCCCGACACCCTTAAGCACTGCATTCTACAGCCTGCTACAGATGCCAGCCAAGTAGCATTTGAAACAAGAGTGATTAGAAAGTGGACTAGATATTACAAGGGCTGGTGGGGGGTGGGATGGGGAGCTACTGTTTAATGGGCACAGAGTTGCAGCTTGGAATGATAAAAAACGTTCTGGAGATGGATAAGGGGGATGGTTGCACAACATTGTGAATGCGCTAAATACCACTGAATTACACACTTAAAAATGGTGAAGATGGCCAATTGTACGTATGCATATTTTTCCATAATTAAAAAAAGAAAGACAAAAGAAGAAGCAGCGATCGCCACTCTGCGGCAATTCATTTAACTTTTCCAAGCCTCAGTTTTCCCATGAGTAAAATGGGGCTATTAACACCTGCCTTAGAATATCGCTCTGATGACTGAACTCTAACATACACGATACACCTAGCCCCCACGCAGCACACTGTGATGCTCACCCTGTAGTCACGCTCTTTGCTTTGTCCAATGCTAATATCCCCATGCATTTCAACTGCTTGAGCTCAGCTAGAGGAGGTGGGGACGGTGTGGGCTAAATGAGAAGCCTGTTTGCTATTTAGAGCTGGTTGACCATCTGCAAATTCCCAGCACTTAATAGATGTCTCATAACTGTTTGTCCATGGGATTCTCTGATGGTCCAGTGGTTAAGACTCTGTGCTTTCACTGCTGAGGGCCTGGGTTTGATGCCTGGTTGGGGAACTAAGGTCCCACAAGGTTGTGTGGCATGGCCCCCAAAAATATGTTTATCCAACTTAATTGGACTGAATAGATAAACCACAAGGGGAAAATAGAAGGATGTGATGTCCTGTTCTAAGACAGTTCTTGAGCCATATACTGGGGACTCTTAATCCACAGGGGATATAAAGAATATTTGTTGTTGATGAGGCAATTCTATGGTTCACTTGATTTCATTCCAGATTTAGGCTATTTATTTAAGGCTCCATTTTATGTGCAGTTTTACTATCTTGAACAACTGGAGCCAATGGGAAATTGGTGTTTAGGGGGCTATCTGTAATGTCAGTAAGAGGCACAAGAAGCAGATTCACAGTGTATAAGTTACTTAAGGCCCAGTGGGGGATTACACCTAAGTCTGAAAAAGAAAATAGACATTAACTGGATCCACCTTTTACTTTTAAGGTGGCAAAGAGTCTATATAGGAATGATCATTATAATTATGTAATTCGCTACACTGCTTCTAAAACAAAAGCAAGACGCATAAGATGTGCCCCAAATCTACGAATTCTAGATGTACGTAGTACTTTCATTTTCCATTCTGGTTGGTTAAGTGAAGAAGATGAGGCTGAGTGGAAACATAAAGGGAAATAATAGAGAGAGAGAAAAGAAAGAATTACAGGGTGGATCAGACAGAGAAGCAAGAAAAAGGAGAAACCATAGAGGAAGGAGGCATGAGTACAGAGAGAGAGAAAAAAACAGAGAAGACCTAGGGTGATACAAAGTTCTCAATTGGTTCTGAGGCAAGTGGAAGCGTCACCGACTTTTTCACATCCTGAGGTCACCATCGACCTTGATCATTACCATATGATGGCCGCAGTGTTCATGGTCCTCCAAGTCCTCCCCTTGTGTTCCCTGTCTCTGAAAAAGGCTTCATCATTCACTCAGATACTCACAGGAACCTTGAGCATCCTTGAGCCCTCTCTCTCGTCCTCATCACGGTTGCCATGTTCTGCTAATGTTAACATCTATGTGTATTACAGATCTATTCACCTACCTCCATCTCTACTGCAGGCCCCTCTCCTTTCTCACCTGGAGAGGAAAAGTGTTGCCCATCAGATCTTTGCCCTCTACTCCAGCATCTGTCCTACTGGCAGTGATTTCTCAATGGCAAACCTAGTCTTCCTGGCTAAGACTCATTTTTCTCTAGTAACAGATACTCACTCAAACAGGCTTACATGCTAAGTATGGAAATCTATAGTGCATACACTATGGTTTTAGAAAAGTCAGAGGAACCAGAGATCAAATTGCCAACATCCGCTGGATCATGGAAAAAGCAAGAGAGTTCCAGAAAAACATCTGAGCGACTTCCCTTTCACTTTCCATTTTCATGCGTTGTAGAAGGAAATGGCAACACACTCCAGTGTTCTTGCCTGGAGAATTCCAGGGACGGGGGAGCCTGGTGGGCTGCCGTCTATGGAGTCGCTCAGAGTCGGACATGACTGAATCGACTTAGCAGCAGCAGCAGAGTACATCATGAGAAACGCTGGACTGGAAGAAACACAAGCTGGAATCAAGATTGCCGGGAGAAATATCAATAACCTCAGACATGCAGATGACACCACCCTTATGGCAGAAAGTGAAGAGGAACTAAAAAGCCTCTTGATGACAGTGAAAGTGGAGAGTGAAAAAGTTGGCTTAAAGCTCAACATTCAGAAAATGAAGATCATGGCATCCTGTCCCATCACTTCATGGGAAATAGATGGGGTAACAGTGGAAACAGTGTCAGACTTTATTTTTCTGGGCTCCAGGATCACTACAGATGGTGACTGCAGCCATGAAATTAAAAGAGGCTTACTCCTTGGAAGGAAAGTTATGACCAACCTAGATAGCATATTCAAAAGCAGAGACATCACTTTGCCAACTAAGGTCTGTCTAGTCTAGGCTATGGTTTTCCAGTGGTCATGTATGGATGTGAGAGTTGGACTGTGAAGAAGGCTGAGTGCCAAAGAATTGATGCTTTTGAACTGTGGTGTTGGAGAAGACTCTTGAGAGTCCCTTGGACTGCAAGGAGATCCAACCAGTCCATTCTGAAGGAGATCAGCCCTGGGATTTCTTTGGAGGGAATGATGCTAAAGCTGAAACTCCCATACTTTGGCCACCTCATGCAAAGAGTTGACTCACTGGAAGACTCATGCTGGGAGGGATTGGGGGCAGGAGGAGAAGGGGACGACAGAGGATGAGATGGTTGGATGGCATCACCGACTCGAAGGATGTGAGTCTGAGTGAACTCCGTGAATTGTTGATGGACAGGGAGGCCTGGCGTGCTGCGATTCATGGACTCGCAAAGAGTTGGACACGACTGAGCAACTGAACTGAACTGATGGTAGAGGTTTTTTTTTTTTTCCTTCTGCAAGAAATGTCTCCTCTTCTGTGAGTTTTGATGGGCATCACTTGGGGAGAAAGAAGAGAAACAGCTTCTAGAATTAAAGGAAAGCAGAGATTGGAAGGGAAATGTGACTCTAAGCAGTGAACTCCTGATCATGAGCCATGCCCCCTGAAGCAGCTGGGCCTCCTGGGAACCTAGAGGGCTGAAATTGTGACAGCCCAGGTCACCCCAGGTGCAGCCCCTCAACTGAATGTGGTACAAATCACAGTCCCTCAAACTTGGAAAACCACTATGCCTGGGGTCAGGGGACTCACCAGCCATATCACTGAGGCCAAGACTGGCCATGATGAGGGGAGGCCACCAGACACAGGGAGGTCAACTAGTTCCAGGGCTACAAGACAACACAGGCAAGCTGGCTTTCTGGTCACCAGTAAACATGTGGATATGTCTGGGGCTTCCCTGGTGGCTCAGATGGAAAAGAATCCACCTACAATTCAGGAAACCCAGGTTCGATCCCTGGGTCGAGAAGATCCCCTGGAGAAGGGAGGGGATGGCTACCCCACTCCAGTATTCTTGCCTGGAGAATCCCATGGACAGAGGAGCCTGGTGGTCTACAATCTATGGGGTCTCAAAAGAGTCGGACATGACTGAGCAAATAAGCACATACACAAAAGAGAGAGATGGACTGAACTTTCTGCAAATCGAGGAATGTGGGCAAGATCATTTGATTGCTTGAGGAAGATTATTTTCACAGCCCACCAGCTATAGTCAGGCAGGCCTATCAGGTAAAGAACACACAGCTGCTGAGAAAACACCCCTGCTGAGGAGCTAAAGGGATGGAATTCATCCTATGAAGGAGATGCAGGCCCTGTCACCACCCCCAGACTACCAACGCTGTGCCACCCAACCCAGAAACTCTTCAATTCCCTTCTCAGGAACTATACTGATAGTTCTCACACTTTAGCCAACATAAAAGTCACCTAGGGAGTATTAAAACACAGACTCCTGGGCCCCGCCCTGAGATTCTGATTTAGTGGTCTGGGATAGGGCCAGAGAACTTGCATCTCCATGGGCTACAACACTAAGTAGCATTACCCTACAGGATAGAGTCCAGGCTTTTCTAACGTGATCCAGTAGGCCTCCACTCCTGGTTCTCTCCTCTCTGTAGTGTCCTTACCTGCCACTCCCCTACTTCGCACATCATACACCAGCACCTAGGCTGTACAGCGTGGTATTCGGAAGAGCTCTACAAGACTTTGCCTCCAGGGTTCGACTTGCTCTTCTCCCACAATCCCTCAATTTCTCCCAAAGGAAGAAAACTTTCTGTGAGTTAGACTGAGTCCAGAATACTAACTGGGCCATGTTTGCTGGTGGGTGTGTGCAAAGGTCAAGTTCTCAATGTGCATCTCTCTCTTCTGTCTACTCCATGTGGAAGGGCCAAGACTCCTGCCCACCCCCCACCCCCACTCCCATCCCACCCCCCAGCCAGGTCCCTGTGAGGGCGCGCTGGTCTATGGCTCTGGCCATCTTCCTTTCCTCCCACCCAAGGAGCGAAAGTAGTGGGCTGACCGTTAGGAAGACCAGGCCTGGGCCCTGGGTATCAGTGTCTCCCGGTCTCATTCTCTCTCTCTGTTTTCCCATACTACCAGCTGGTCTGGCATGATCCACAAAAGTCAGATCTGGGAAGAAAGAGGGTCCTCAGATTTTGAGCTCAGGACCCATGTTCCAATCAGCATTGGGATTTGGAGGAAAAATCCAAGCAATAATAAATAAGTAAAATGATATTTGTCTTTTCTTTGTCACTATTCTTTGTTGCAAGGTCTCTGCATCTATGTCACTGGGAGGGTAGCAGTACACCTGGATCCACTGGCCTTCGTGTCATCATAAAGCTATTCAAATCCCACTCTTATTCCTTACAGGACCTGTTTCACGATGGAAAAGACGGCCCAGGGTCCAGTGCCTGGCCCTTCCACAGCCAAACGGAGATTTCAAAAACTGACCTCACAGCGCTGTTGGGAGGTGTAGCTGAGAAAAAGAACTTTGAAAAGTGTTTAAAGAGTATGAAACCTCAGTCATTTTGCTAAAGTTCTATTCTTTTCAAGGAGCACCAAGCCTGTGTCCAAGTGCTCAGCGCCAAACTCCTGGTGCCCCTTCTGGGTCAATCAGTTATTCTTATCTGGATGACCCTCTTCCAAGGCAAGAAAGTCAAATCTGGAGCCCAGGCATTGTCAACCCCTGTCCAGATGGTTTTCCTCCATACGACAGGATGTTAGCCATTGGTTGCATCTTCAGCCACAAGCATAAAATAGGACTGCTCCGTGCCTGATTAGCTCCAAATATATTAACCAGGGATCTTTGCCTTTTGGACTCTGACATTGCAAGTGGGAATTCACCCATGACAATATCACATCATTTTAATGAGAACTTCTTACAGCTGACTGGTCAGTATGAAATACATCCTGGGGTAGACCAGGGCGGGATACCACCAAGACCTCCTCCTGAACTCATGGCCACTTCAACAGGCACATTTTGACACCCTCCTTTGGTGCCTTCTGCAGATCACCAAGTTCTCCTCTGTGTTGTCACATCATACTTTATGAGGTTATATGCACTGACCTGTACCCTAACTTCTGTACAAAAGGACATTGACACACATCGGCGCAGCTTAACGGACTTCCCTATCAGGACTGACTCACCTTGCGGCAGCCTCCCCTTCACACTTCAGTATAAACTGAGAAGGCGGAAGCAGGTCCAGATTGGATGGAAACTAGCTTTTATTATGTAGTACACACTCACAGGCCTTGTCTTATCTTAACTTCAAAACAACCATGCAATTAGGGCATCGTTAAACCATTTTATCAGTTGAGGAAACAAAAGACAGAGAGGTTAAGCAACGTATTCCAACTTGGTCACACAGTTTGTGTTGGAAACCAGAATTCAAATGGACAGATCTGATTGATCAAGAAGTCATTTGTCAAGATAGGAGCACAGAGACATCCTTTGTTTTCTGTTTAACTGCAACAGCCAAATCACCAGCAAACCTATTTTCATCCCCAAGCCCCAGGTGTGCCTGTGGCCTGGTCTTTCAGCAGCTTCTTAGAAAAGTGATTTCTAAACCAATGACTTTTCTTGAGCCTCACCACGCCCGAAGTTCTTGAGAACAGGACACTTCAATTGTTCTGGCATCTACAGTCTTTCTCTCTCCAAACTGGGCAGGAGCACTCACCCTGCACTTGGGCCCACCCTGACGCAGCCATCCATGCCATTCACAGCATAAAGAAAGTGGAGGAGTAGAACATGGAGATTTTATTACCCAAACAGTGATACTGAGTATTAGTCATACAACTGTGGCTGAGGGGTATGAGCTGAAAGGATAATGCAAATAACCTCCTAAAACCATTCACCTATATTCTCATAAAACGGCTGACAAAGAAGGCAATGACTAAAGTGATTTAAACTGGCGTGTTGCAATTGTCCAGAAAACTATTCCGAAAACAAGTTTTAGGTGGGGGAGGAGAAAACGGATTGCAGAGGTGAACAGGACCTGAGACAGACGAATTTCAGCGTTCAGCTTGGTCCCCAAAACTCATCTCCATTTGCCCTGTTCCTCTTCATCTTCAGACCCTGGTTCTCACATTCAGCTGGAAATTAGCATCTTCCTGGGAGTTTTTGAACGTGCAGATTCTCAAGTCTGCTGTCAGATCTAAAGAATAAGCATCCTTGCAGAGTGGAACTAGGAATTGGTATTTACTAGGCTCTTACTTCTCTATCATTAGTTGACTCTAATGCAACCAATCACTCCAGGAACTGGCTGTTTTAACAGACACTGATACATGGGACAGTTTTCTGGAAGAAAAGTGTCCTTTGCAATAAATTGGAGCTCTTCGCTGTTTGAAATGTCTCTGGGAAGTCTGAAGACGTCTTCTGCAGAGGGACAGCATCCGGCCCTTAGTACAATTCACCTCTTCTCTCTCAACTCCATTTTGAGTTGGCAAACCGATCACTTTCCCTTAGAGATACTAATGCTTATACACAGACAAAGTGGGAGTCTGGCACCAGCTTCTCTCTTTATGCTCTGTTGCAGCTACGCTCAGACCCTGACTAAGATTAGCAATAGAAAAGGGATAGCAAGCAATTAAATTCACTTCCTATTCCCAAAGCAAGGTTAAGTAAGCAATGGTTTGTGGAACCAGCTCCTCTTGGTGGAATAGTTGTATCAAATAACATTTGTACAGCACTTTACAGCTTCCAAATCACATTCCCTTTCAATACAATCTCATCTCATCATCAGAATAAACCAGAGCAGTAGGTACTATTTCCTTTGTTAACCTGTAGAGGCTGAAGCTCAAGTAGTTATATGACCTATACAAGTTTACACAGCTGGGAAATGGAAAACCCACTTTGGAACCAGGTCTTTTGATTTCAACTCTGCCCTGCCTTGATAAAGGCCTAACAAATATTGCTGAATGAATAAATGAAAGGATAAATTGATAGATGGGTGGATGATCTTTTATGAAACACACACAATGGTAAAGATTCCAATTAACTTTAATATACACTATTGGCTATAACAAAGGATGATGTCAAAATCTAAATCAAGGTACTTCCCTGGGGGTCCAGTGGCTAAGACTCTGTGCTCACAATGCAGGGGGCCCGTTTTGATCACTGGTCAGGGAACTAGATCCTGTATGCTGCTACTAAAAGATCTCACAGGCTGCAATGAAGATCAAAGATCCCACACGCTGCAGCTAAGACCAAATGCAGCCAAACAAATATTTTTTTTAAAAACTCTGAAGAAAAACTCAGCATTAGAAATGGACTTGCAAACATAAACTGAGTATGTGAATTTGCTAGTTCGACTTTTCTCAGTAAGACATTAGTCTTCTAGCTGTTCCACAGGAAGAACAGCATGGTGAGGAAGACTGCGGCAGCAGAAAGCTTGAGTTCGAACCCCAGCTCTGCTGTTTATGAGCTTTGTGACCTAGGGCAGGTTACTTCTTTGCACCTCAGTTCTTTGCCCATAAAATTGGAATAATAACAATCAAGTACAACTTACAGAGCTGGTTGAAGATTTTAAAGATTAGACCTATGCAATGTATTTTGAATTATACCTGGCACACAGCAAGCTATCAGACATTTTCTTGATACATTAGTAAAAATATCTACTCATACATAATCAGTTCTCAACTGTTTATATGTGGATTATTCACTGGGTTTTAGGTTTTAGGTTTTAGCTGCTACAAGGCCGTAGTGATCTGTGGCCTTGATACTCTGCTACCCTTGAGGAATAAGAAAGGAATTCACTCTTGCAGAGCAAGTATTACATACCAGGCACTAGGTCAGACCCTTCACACGTGCTACCTTACGTAATTTTCACCACACCACCATGAAGTTGCTATCATTGTCCCCATTCCACAGATGGGGAAAATCTAAGGCTCAGAGAGCTTAATAAACCCTAGCTGGTAAGTGGAATGGAAGGTTAAATCCAGGTCTTTCTCTTCCTCAAGCCCTTGCTCTTTCAGACTGTCTCATACTCAACACAGATATGAATGCTATCTTGACTAAATTCAAACTGCAACCACATGCCTTCCCCCAAATCATGCCATATTGTTGAACGAATAAATGAAGAGACATGCCATATGTCTCCGTCTAGCTCCAATCTTGGGGCAAATCCCGATGTCCTAGAGCAGTGATCCCCAACCTTTTTGGCTCCAGGGACTGTTTTCATAGAAGACAATTTTTCCACACAACACAGGGGTGGGGCGGGGGGGGGGGGGTGCGGCACAGTGAGTGATAGGGAGTGGCTGTAAATGCAGATAAAGCTTTGCTTGCTGCAAAGCACTCAAGCACTCGCTTGTCTGCAAGCACTCAAGCACTCACTTCCTGCTGTGCAGCCCAGCTCCTAACAGGCCACAGACCAGAACCAGCCAGTGGCCTGGGAGTTAGGGACCCCTGACCTAGAGGAACAACTTCCTGGGAAGTCAAAGGGCATAGTAAGATGAACCACTAAGCCAAGCCACTATCAATCCAATGCTTTTACTCAGGAACAAAAGTGTGTCCTGCGATTCAATATGCCATGTACTATGATAACAGTCAGAGAAGGCAATGGCACCCCACTCCAGTACGCTTGCCTGGAAAATCCCATGGGTGGAGGAGCCTGGTAGGCTGCAGTCCATGGGGTCCCAAAGAGTCAGACATGACTGAGCGACTTCCCTTTCACTTTTCACTTTCCCGCATTGGAGAAGGAAATGGCAACCCACTCCAGTGCTCTTGCCTGGAGAATCCCAGGGACGGGGGAGCCTGGTGGGCTGCCGTCTCTGGGGTCGCACAGAGTCGGACACGACTGAGGTGACTTAGCAGCAGCAGCAGCATGATAACAGTACTTACCTGAGACAGTGGCTGTGATGATTGAGTTGTAAAAGCTCTCACCACCCGTCAAGGTTTCAGTAGCTGTCAGCTGTAACAGATAGGGAAGCATAATGCTTTAGTGCATGAACTTGGGAGCCAGACTGCCTGTGTTCAAATCCTGACACTGAATCACTCACTGGTATGAAATTGGGCAAGTTGCTGAATCTGTGCCACAGCTGCTCATCCGGAGATAAAAGTAACACCTACCTCAAAGGATTGTTGTGAGGATTAGATGAGTACTATAAACAAAGCCTTAGAACAGTTCCTAGACATAGTAACTACTATGTAACTAGTTAGTTTTATTATTAAGAAAATGGGAAGCTTCACTGGAGAAAAAAGAGGTTGGGGAAACATGGAAACAGATACTTACATATACTGTGGGTGGGGTTTTATATTAATGCAATGTTTTTAGAGGGTGATTTGGCAATATCCAACACCATTTCAAATATTTTTGACTTGTGGTTCATCAATTCCATGCAAGGACTGTAAACTTCAGATATACCAGCACAAGTGTGTGTGTGTGTGTGTGTGTGTGTGTGCATGCGCATTTGTGTGTTAAGGGAAGTACCTAGGGATAAGCGAGAACTCCTTTAACCCAAAAAGGCTATATCTATCAGAAGTCTAGGAAGCAACATTCACAAGTAGAATAGTATCACAAAATCCCCTTAAAGTGAGGATCAGGAAAGACATACCCCTATCATCGTTTCTAGTCAACATCATACTAAAGACTAAGCCAAATGCGTTAAGAGAAGAAAAATGAATAAGGATTGGAAGGAAAGAAATAAAGCTGCCATTAAGTGAATGTAAGATGACTGTCTACACTAAGTTCAATAGAGTTTGTAAAGAATTTATTATTATTAACAGCAGTAAGAGAGCTTAGCAAGGTAGCTAGCTATAAGAATAATGTAAAAAAATAAATTCCATGTCTCTCTCTCCAGCAGCAACAAAAATAAATGCTTTCAAAACCTCTATTAGTTTTGAAATATATTATTCTGAAACAAAGTATCCCAAATTTTAGTGCTTAAAACAACTAACATTTATTATCACTTATTATCTGATCGGAGAAGGCAATGGCACCCCACTCCAGTACTCTTGCCTGGAAAATCCCATGGACAGAGGAGCATGGTAGGCTGCAGTCCATGGGGTCTCTAAGAGTCAGATACGACTGAGCGACTTCACTGTCACTTTTCACTTTCATGCACTAGAGAAGGAAATGGCAACCCACTCCAGTGTTCTTGCCTGGAGAATCCCAGGGACAGGGAAGCCTAGTGGGCTGCCGTCTATGGGGTCACACAGTCAGACACGACTGAAGTGACTTAGCAGCAGTAGCAGTAGCAGCATATCTGATTCTTTGCTGACTACACTAAAGCCTTTGACAGTATGGATCACAATAAACTATGGAAAATTTTTAAAGGGATGGGAATACCAGTCCACCTCACCTGTCTCCTGAGAAACATGTATGCAGGTCAAGAAGCAACATTTAGAACCTTACATGGAATAACAGAGGGTTCAAAAGTGGGAAAGGGTTCAAAAGTGGGAAAGGAGTATGTTAAGGCTGTATATTGTCACCCTGTTTATTTAACTTCTATGCAGAGTACATTACCCACTCCAGTGTTCTTCTCTGGAGAATCCCAGGGATGGGAGAGCCTGGTGGGCTGCTGTCTATGGGGTCGCACGGAGTCGGACACAACTGAAGCGACTTAGCAGCAGCAGCAGAGTAGGTTATGCAAAATCCCAAGCTGGATGAATCACAAGGTGCAATCAAGAATGCTGGACGAAATATCCACAACCTCAGATATGCAGATGATACCACGCTAATGGCAGAAAGTTAAGGGGAGCTAAAGAGCCTCTTGATGAGGGTGAAAGAGGAAAGTGAACAAGCTAGCTTAAAATTCAACATTCAAAAAACTAAGATCATGGCATTCAACTGCATTACTTCATGGCAAATAGATGGGGGAAAAATGGAAACAGAGACAGATTTTCTTTTCCTGGGCTCCAAAATCACTGTGGACAATGACTGCAGCCATGAAATTAAAAGACACTTGCTCCTTGGAAGAAAAGCTATGACAGCATGTTAAAAAGCAGAGACACCACTTTATTAGAGGCCCATATAGTCAAAGCTATGGCTTTTCCAGTAGTCAAGTGCAAATGTGAGAGTTGGACCATTAAGAAGGCTGAGTGCTGAAGAATTGATGCTTTTGAGTTGTAGTTCTAGAGAAGACTCTTGAGAGTCTCTTGGATTGCAAGGAGATCAAACCAGTCAATCCTAAAGGAAATGAACCCTGAATATTCATTGGAAAGACTGATGCTGAAACTGAAGTTCCAATATTTTAGCCACCTGATGTGAAGAGTCAACTCACTGAAAAAGACTCTGAAGCTGCGAAAGATTGAAGCAAAGGAGAAAAGAGCAACAGAGGATGAGATGGTGAGATAGCACCACCAAGTCAATGGACATGAATTTGAGCGAAGTCCAGGAGATAGTGGAGGACAAAGGAGCCTGGCATGCTACAGTCCGTGGGTTCACAAAGAGACAGACACAACTTAGCAACTGAACAACAACTATATCTGAGGGTTAGGAATCTGGAAGTCGCTCATCTGGATGGTTCTGGCAAAGGGTCTCTCTCAAGAGACTGCAGTCACATGTTGGTGGGGCTTTAGTCATCTGATCCTTGGCTGGGGCTAAAGGATCCATTTCCAAGATGGCCCACTCACATGGATGGAGGCTGGGTATTAGCACGCCTCAGTTCTTTCCAGATGGACCTCTCTATGAGACTACTTAGTATCCTCAGGACATGGCAGCTGCCTTCCTGCACAGAAGGTGATCTGAGAAAAGACAAGGAGGAAGCCGCAGTACCTCTTATGAATTAGTCTCTAAATTAGTTCTGCTTTATTGTTTCATTAGCAGAAAGTCTCTAAGTCCATTTCACACCTAATAGGAAAATTAAGTTCCATTTTTTAAAGGCAAGCACTTCACAGAACATCTTGACAGACTTTTAAAACTACCAGAGATATCATTTTGAGCAGAAAAATCTAATCTACTTAGGAATAAATCTAATGAAAGATGCTTAAATCTTTAAGGAGAAAAATTTTAAACTTTAGTGAAAGACATTAAAGAAGACCTAACTTAATGTAGAGATATATGTTAGGTAGCCTCAAAAGCAATTCTCTCAAATTGATATATTAAATCAATTTGTTTCTAATATAAGCCTCTGGCAGAATTTTTTTTTTTAGCTTGAAAAGCGTATTCTGAAATTCATATGGAAATTCACAGGCCCAAGAATGGAAAATACACTCCTGAAGAAGCAAAAGAACATGCTCCACATACATCAAAATGTCTCATGAAGTTTGATAGCAATAGCAGTGAAAATAGTGTGGGATTGTCTCAGAAATAGACGAACTCTGCATTGGACAGAATAACAATCCCAGACACAGATCTATACAGCTATAGTAACTTGATGCATGCCAGAAGGAACACAGAAAATGACTTGGGGAATAGTATAGTATTTAATAAATAATGCTGCCATAGCTGCTTATTCACAGAGAGAGAAGATGAAACTATGTCTTTACCTCAGACCAAATCTTTAAATAAATGAATCTCAAGTAAATTTAGAACTTGAGGTAAAAGCCAAAACTCTGAAAGTCACAAAAGAAAATATACAAATATGAGTTGGTGACCTTATGATATGGAAGGGCTTCTTAAGCAGACATAAAAATGATAGCCATAAAAATAACTGATAAATTTAACCACATGAAAATGAAAAACACTGAAGAACCAAAAAATTTAAAAAAGAAGCATAAAGAAAGTGAAAGACACAGGCCATGCACGGTAAAAATACTTTTACCAAGATTCACAAAACGTGTTTCCATATAACAGAAGGAAAGAGAAACTATTCTGGACAATTCTTGTCCATTTACATCTGGCTAAAAGCAAGGATGTGGGAATGAACTTGGTGTATTTGGAGGATAATTCAGAATGCTGGTAATCTGGCACTTTCAGTCATTCTGCAAATTCTTATTGGGTACTTTCTATTAATAAGAGCTATGCTCAGCTACACATGAGTTATAATCCATGGAACTGAAAACGATTTAATAGTAACAAAAGACAGCTTATAAAAGTAATAAATCATGAATGTCACCTTGAATGACACCTTGAATGTCACCTATACTTGTGTCATTAATTGACAGACATGGAAACTGGTCCAAAATAGGAGATGTGATTTGTTGAAGTTCTTACAACTAGTAAATGTAAGCTGGGACTAGTTCTCTTGATTTCCGCAGCATACTCTACTGCCTCTCAGATTATAGTATGAGGGAGTTTAGACTGTACTCCTCAGTGTAGTCTAATTAAGCACTTCAGGAGATTTCATAATATAATTAATATACACATGATTAGAGGCATACAACTTGAGAAGAAACTAGGCATTGTGATGATGCTGAAACCCTATTACCATTTTGTTAGACAATGAGCATAATACATCCAAACAAGGGAATACCAGAGAGTCAATAAAAAGATGATGTAAATCTAGAAATAGATCTATATATGGAAGAATGACTATGACATAACATTAAATAAAGATTATAGAATGTTAGTTACATTTATCATATCCTATATATGTAAAATCATGTATATATCTAAATATAGGTATGTGAAATTATACAATGTGCAAAATTATATACACAATTATATATGTGTGGATATATATGTATGTATATACATATAATGTGGGTATGCTTGTGTTAGTTGCTCATTCGTATCTGACTCTTTGTGACCTCACTGCAGCCTGCCAGGCTCCTCTGTCCATGGAATTCTTCAGGCAAGAATACTGGAGTGGGTTGCCATTCCCTCCTCCAAGAGATCTTCCTAACTGGGCATCAAATCTGGATCTCCTGCATTATGGGCAGACTGTTTCTGTCTGAGCCACTGTACCAGTTCAGTTCAGTTCAGTCGCTCAGTCGTGTCTGACTCTTTGTGACCCCATGAATCACAGCACGCCAGGCCTCCCTGTCCATCACCAACTCCCGGAGTTCACTCAGACTCACGTCCATTGGGTCAGTGATGCCATCCAGCCATCTCATCCTCTGTCATCCCCTTCTCCTCCTGCCCCCAATCCCTCCCAGCATCAGGGTCTTTTCCAATGAGTCAACTCTTCACATGAGGTGGCCAAAGTACTGGAGTTTCAGCTTCAGCATCATTCCTTCCAAAGAAATCCCAGGGCTGATCTCCTTCAGAATGGACTGGTTGGATCTCCTTGCAGTCCAAGGGACTCTCAAGAGTCTTCTCCAACACCTTAGTTCAAAAGCATCAATTCTTTGGTGCTCAGCTTTCTTCACAGTCCAACTCTCACATCCATACATGACCACTGGAAAAACCATAGCCTTGACTAGATGGACCTTTGTTGGCAAAGCAATATCTCTGCTTTTCAATATACTATCTAGGTTGGTCATAACTTTCCTTCCAAGGAGTAAGCGTCTTTTAATTTCATGGTTGCAATCACCATCTGCAGTGATTTTGGAGCCCCCCAAAAATAAAGTCATCCACTGTTTTTACTGTTTCCCTATCTATTTCCCATGAAGCGATGGGACTGGATGCCATGATCTTCATTTTCTGAATGTTGAGCTTTAAGCCAACTTTTTCACTCTCTTATTTCACTGTCATCAAGAGGCTTTTTAGTTCCTCTTCACTTTCTGCCATAAAGGTGGTGTCATCTGCATATCTGAGGTTATTGATACTTCTCCCAGCAATCTTGATTCCGGCTTGTGCTTCTTCCAGCCCAGCATTTCTCATGATGTACTCTGCATGTAAGTTAAATAAGCAGGGTGACAATATACACCCTTGACGTACTCCTTTTCCTATTTGGAACCAGTCCGTTGTTCCATGTCCAGTTCTAACTGTTGCTTCCTGAACTGCATACAGATTTCTCAAGAGGCAGGTCAGGTGGTCTGGTATTCCCATGTGTTTCAGAATTTTCCACAGTTTATTGTGATCCACACAGTCAAAGGCTTTGGTATAGTCAATTAAGCAGAAATAGATGTTTTTCTGGAACTCTCTTGCTTTTTTGATGCCATTGTATAGGCATATATAAATACGCAGAGATACAATGATTTCTGGATGAGTGTTTGTTGATGAGTGCTTGTTAAGAGTTGATGAGTTTGTTAGAATATGAGATGGATTTTATTTTCTTCTTTGTACATTTCTGCATTGTTGATTTTTAAAATATTGACCTAGTATCTTTTTTAAAGCAATGAAATGTAAAAGATAGATTTCTTTCTGAATAGCTTAGAGTATCAGGAGCATGTTAATGTGTTGAACACATATTCATGAGAGAACATGGACAATGGAAATAGAGAGCACAGCAAGACCTACTCATCTAGAAAAACGGATGGGAAAACAAATCTGCATGTAGGACCAAATGATACAACTTCCTAAAATAATCAGAAGGAGCCTGCATCCTGGATGACACACTTAGTCTCTACCAGCCTTGGACTTCCAGGGCTTCAGGCATCTTCTGCCAGGAGAAAAACAATGCCTGCATATACAGCCCCCTACTTAGCATGCTTTCAGTTATATGCAGCTGAAGGAATTTGTAAAAGCTGCATGCAATAAAGTCTCAAATTGACTTTGCTTAGTCATAGTTTGTGATGTCCCCATATAGCAGGAGCTAAAATTGATTTTTGCCAAATTAATTTAAAAATAAATCAAGAGTGAAATTATGAGGGCAAGGAAAATCATTATCTTTGCTGAAAGACTAAGCTACTTATTAATCACAAGCCCTTTAGCAGCACCAAGCACAGAGTTACATACAAATAGTTCCTATGTCCACTATAATTATTTTTATTTATTCTGTGACACTTTTGGCAATACCTTCCTAATCCTGTTCCAACTTGTCTGAAGTCCAGAATACTGACTTTTCTCGTGGAGTTCTTGAAAATTAGCTGCAATGCCTTAAAGTTTAATCTACAACAACTTGAGAATACGACCACAAACATAGCAGTTTACATCTAATATCTCTGCTTTTCAGTGAGTGTAACTCACACAAACATGTTCATCACTTAAGGTCTAACTCTTCTCTTCCAGTTATATGAATAACCTTTACAATCAGAGATACAATAGTTTAGAAAGCTGCACAGAAAGTACTTACCTACACTATGCGATTCTGCCATGACTGATGACTAATGATCTGTCTTCCTCCCCTCCAAAAAAAGTTTGGAGTAAAACTACACAGACAATGTGAATAATATAATTGAGCCATTATTAATCACTTGTAATCCCTTTCCTTTGCCACATTTATTAATCCTTAAAGGTTTTCAGAAAATCGTTCTATTCCAATATTCTTCACATACCATCTGTTCAAGCACATTCCTCGTATTCTTACTAGGTTTTCACAGATGCCACTTTTTAAATCGGCAAATCTCCTCAGTAGCATCATCTGGCTCCCATCACCCCCACTTTAGGGAGCCCCTAGTCATCACAGTAATACCAGCATCAGAACAGATGTTCCATATTCTCAGGCAGATTTCCCTCCCTCCGTAGAGTTTCTGAATGCAAATTTTGAGATGGGAAAAAAAAAAATCTTTTGGGTGCAAGAATTTTCTGCAATTGCTTCCTCTGTGTCAAATGCAGTCTGCAACCCTCATTTCTGCTCTTCTGGAGAAGATCTGGTCAGAGGGAATCCCTTTTCTCAGGGTGACATAGAGACATAGACCAGAGAGAAGCCTGGAAAGCCAAAGGGAACAAGATGCAAAGTCAAATTATACAAGGCTTAGTTTTTGTTGTTGTTTAGGTTCTGGCTGCCCTGCACAGCATGCGAGATCTTAGTTCCCTGACCAGGGCCCCATTCAGTGGAAGTGTGGCGTCTTAACCACTGGATCACCAGGGAAGTCAAGGCTCAACTTTGTAAAGGTCAACTGGGTCTACTCTGCCATGGAAATTAAGCAACATTCTGATTTGTGCAGAAGGGAACAGACTGTGTTTGGAAGATATGTGGAAATACAACTGTGACTCAAAACAAAATGGAAGAGTGAGAATTTTTCCATGGAGTTAGATCACTGAAGGCAATTACTTTGGATAACTGATTTGTTAACTGCCAGGATCTGATACAGAAATTATCCAAAAACACTCTTTCCAGATCTATAACTTGCTTGTTCCACGTGAACACAATCTCAAAGTGAAGCTACATGCTGCAGTGATGCTGGAAAGGCCCTGGTATGAAACAGGGGTCTGCCCTTCTACACTGTTGTTGGGAGTGTAAACTGGTATGGCCACTGTGGAAAACAGTATGGAGGTTCCTTAAAAAACTAAAACTAGAATTACCATGCTGCTGCTGCTAAGTATCTTCAGTCGTGTCCAACTCTGTGCAACCCCATAGGCGGCAGCCCACCAGGCTCTGCCGTCCCTGGGATTCTCCAGGCAAGAACACTGGAGTGGGTTGCAATTTCCTTCTCCATATGATCCAGCAATTCCACTCCTGGGTATATATCCAGACAAATTTACAATTTGAAAAGATATATAGCAGCACTATTTACAACAACTAAATGTCCATCAGGAGATGAATGGATAATGAAGATATGATATATATATCACATGTGATATATATACAGTGGAATACTACTCAGCCATAAAAAGAGTGAAATAATGCCATCTGCAGCAACATAGATGAACCCTGAGATTATCATACTAAGCGAAGTAAGTCAGACAAAGATAAAGATCACATGACATCACTTAAAAGTGGAATCTAAAATATGACACAAATGTACCTGCCTACAAAACAGAAACAGACCCACAGACATAGAGAGGAGATTTGTTGTTGCCAAAGAGGGGCGGGGGGGCGGGAAGGAATGGGAGTTTGGGATTAGCAGATGTTTATACAGAGAATGAGTAAACAACAAAGTCCTACTGTACAGCACAGGGAACTATACTCAATATCCTATAATAAACTATAATGCAAAGCCCCCCCAAAAAATAGGGTTCTAGAATCAGGCATGTACTAACTTGCTCACTATCTATAAGAGCCTGGATAAGTGGCCTGTTTTATCTGACACCTCAGCTTCCTAATCTCTAATGTGAGCAGTCGAACTAGATGACCACTGGGTCACTCCCAGCCTGAAAGTAACACAATGCCTGTGCACAGTACGAATGCTCATATTTTACGATGAACTGGTTGCATCCACTTCCAAAATAGCATAACAGATGTCAAGATCTACTGGATCAGCTGGAGCAAAAAGAACAAAAAGAACCACGTTGAAGGACTGTCTATGTATGTTTAGTAGAAGCAATAAACGGACTTCAGATATCAAAGCGAGGTTTTTCTGAGTGAGAGACATTGCTAGGGGCTGCATGACCTGCCGCTGAATTACAAAGGAGAGGACGCCACCCAGAGTGGCAGATAGATGAGTCCCAGAGTCCAGATCCAGGTCTCCTGGCCAATCACTGAGTAACACCAGGTAGAAAATCCACATCTCTGAACTGCTGCTTCTCTTTAAAAGAAAAATTAAAGAGGACAGATATGCTCTGGGAAAGTGGGGTGTACCCTCCAGATTTAAGTCTGATTACAAGACATTGACAAAAAGAAAGTTTAGTTACCGTCTTCTCTTCTCCCCATCACTCATTCTTTCTTTCTCCAAACTCACAGACAACTTTAATTTGGGTAGGAAGAAAGTCAACTGACTAAGACCCTTTGCAATCAACAACTGTTCTCATTCATTCCACTATTCACCTTTGACAAGACAGGTAAAGTTAAAGAGGAGGAGGTCAGCAAAATCTCAATTGTTCAACTATTGGAAGAAAGTTGTCAGGCTTAGCAGAGACCTTAATAAATAAAAACTTTTTTTTTTCTTTTTTATAAGTTGGGGAGATTGT
The DNA here is from genome assembly GCF_029378745.1 of Bos indicus. Classification (NCBI taxonomy): domain Eukaryota; kingdom Metazoa; phylum Chordata; class Mammalia; order Artiodactyla; family Bovidae; genus Bos; species Bos indicus. The sequence goes on along the minus strand of NC_091767.1, from coordinate 41,725,916 downwards.
TTTTTTTAATTTCTTAGTTTGGGCTCAGGTACTAATTATCCGTATCTTCACCTCAACTTTCTACTGAACAATTACAGTCTTAGTCATATTCTGGCAGGGACCTCAAAGATCTTCAAGAAAAAAAGCTTTCCAACTAAATCCTAAACTTCTTGCCTTTTCTCTCTCTGCCTTTTAGGACTAAGTCTGCATGAATTTGCTAAAATGTATTCGGCTAGCTTGTTGTTCTTTCCATTTGCCTCAGTTTCTCCCTTTGAATACTACTCTCATCCCAAGCCATCTGAATCCCTTCTGTCATGTCCCCACACTCAAGCCTGCCCTCTACCTACTCACACTTCTCCACCCCATCCCCTGGCTCCATTCATTCCTCTCAAAATTACTTTTCCTCTGTATCATTCCCTTTCAGGCTGGGAAGTGGTAGGCCAGTTTATGAGGTCAAACTCCTACAACCATGAGGTTAGTGTCTTCATTGTTCTTTGCAGCTCTACAAATTTAAAAGAGCTTGATTCAGACACAGATAGTATCTTAACACTGCCCAACATGGTAGCCACTAGTCACTTGTGATCATTTAAATTAAATAAAATTTAAAATTCTGTTCCTGTTTATAGTCATGTTTTAAGTCATAAGATTATTTCTAACAACAGAGAAAGTTCTATTAGTCAGCACTGCCTTCACATAAAGAATTCATTGTAATGGTGAGTTGCGAATATAACCATTATTTCTAGGCTGAGAAACTCTACAGGTGCTAAAATTGAATATATTTGTGTGTTATAAGTATATAATCAAGAGTTGGAGTAGGAAGTGGCTGGATGAGGGAGAGACAACTCTCTTTTGACAAGTATATTAGGCCTTGATTTGGGCAGAGGCAGGCCAATTGAAAATAGAGGGGCATTCTCTTTTTAGGCTCAAATGGTAAAGAATCTGCCTTCAATTCAGGAGACCCAGGTTGGATGCCTGGGTTGGAAACATCCCCTGGAGAAGGGAGCAGCAACTCACTCCAGTATTCTTGCCTAGAGAATCACGTGAACAGAGGAGTCTGGCGGGCTACAATCCATGGGATCGCAAAGATCTGGACACAACTGAGGAACTAACAACTTTCTCTTTTTATATTCACAGGAAATCCTCCAGCAACCTATTTTACAGGGGAGAAAACTGAGACAAAAAGGTGTTAAGAAATTTGCCCAAAACTTAGAAACCACAATGTAAACTCAAGTCTGCTTGAATCCCAACACTCTTCCAATTGTACCATGCTGCCTGTCAATCTGTTACCAGGGAAATGGGATTCCCAGTAAAGGTTCCCAGCCACTGGGTCTCAGAGCTTACTACTTTTCTTTCCCTTCAAACTAGGGCTTGGGGCCATGTAATATAGAGTAATAGATATTTTTTAACACTTCCTTTTGAGATAATCCTAGATTCACATGCATTTGTGAGGACTAAGACAGAGATCTTGAATAGCTTTTCAATATGTGTGTGTGTATATATATCTAACAAATCACTGCAGATGGTGACTGCAGCCATGAAATTAAAAGACGCTTACTCCTTGGAAGGAAAGTTATGACCAACCTAGATAGCATATTCAAAAGCAGAGACATTACTTTGCCAACAAAGGTTTGTCTAGTCAAGGCTATGGTTTTTCCTGTGGTCATGTATGGATGTGAGAGTTGGACTGTGAAGAAAGCTGAGCACCGAAGACTTGATGCTTTTGAACTGTGGTGTCGGAGAAGACTCTTGAGAGTCCCTTGGACTGCAAGGAGATCCAACCAGTCCATTCTGAAGGAGATCAGCCCTGGGATTTCTTTGGAAGGAATGATGCTAAAGCTGAAAATCCAGTACTTTGGCCACCTCATGCGAAGAGTTGACTCATTGGAAAAGACTCTGATGCTGGGAGGGATTGGGGGCAGGAGGAGAAGGGGACGACAGAGGATGAGATGGTTGGATGGCATCACTGACTCGATGGACGTGAGTCTGAGTGAATCCGGGAGTTGGCAATGGACAGGGAGGCCTGGCATGCTGTGACTCATGGGGTCGCAAAGAGTCAGACACGACTGAGCAACTGAACTGAACTGAATTGAAATGGAAGAAACAGTGGGAATGGCCCACAGGAAGGCTCAAAATGAAGAGAGAATGGCCTAAAACATCTGGCAAAACTACCCTAAGTAATAACCTAGAATACCAACATAAACAAACCAATAACCTTTTAAATAGATATACTTTTACCACATCATTCGTTAAAATAGTAGAATATTAAAAAATATCTATTTCAGTAAAGTAAAAGATACTTGGCTATGTTATGGAGAGCACACCCACAATATGGAATATTTTTTAGCCATTTAAAATAATGCTTACAGTGCTTTTTTTAAATACTGAAAATACTTATGTTAAAATGCCAAATGAAAAAGGCAGAAAAAACATAATTTTATATCTGACCACGATTGTGCTATATATATATATCAAATATATATATGGTAGCTCAGCTGGTAAAGAATCCACCTGCAATGCAGGAGACCCCAGTTTGATTCCTGGGTCAGGAAGTTCCCTGGAGAAGGAATAGCTACCCACTCCAGTATTCTTGGGCTTCCCTGGTGGTTCAGACAGTGAAAGAATCTGCCTGCAATGTGGGAGACCTGGGTTCAATCCCTGGGTTAGGAAGATCCCCTAGAGGAGGGCATGGTAACCCACTCCAGTACTCTTGCCTAGAGAATCCCCAAGGACAGAACAGCCTGGTGGGCTACAGTCCATGGGGTCACAAAAAGTCACACATGACTGAGTGACTAAGCATAGCACAGCAGCATAATCAAATGAAGGAGACAAGGTAAAAGATTGATAGTGATAGTCTTTTTTTTTTTAGTATGTATGCTGTCAAAGCAAGCATGGTAGTCTTTTGATAGTGAGATTACAGATGATTTCCATGTACATGCTATTTTATAGCATGATGTTTACTTAGTCTGGGGCAGAGTCCAGCCCCACCATTTCCTATCTGTGTAGCCTTGGTAAGTCACATAACTTCTCTGTGCTTCAGTTTACTCATCTGCAAAATAGGAATAATTATAGAACCTATGTGACAGATTGTTGTAAACATTATCATAATAAAGTGTCTCAGCATGCTGGCTATTAATGTATATTAGTATTCTGTTAAATATATTAGCATTCTATTTTCTATTTTTAAATTTTTCTTTAATGCACTTACATGACTTTTATAATGGGAAAATGACTTTTCATGAAAAGAAGTGCTTCATATTGTAAGCTAGTGGTATGTGTTATCTTAAATGAGAACACTGAGAAGAGGCAGCTCACCCATTCTGAGAAAACAGAGGGATGTGAGAGAATGGTCTCTGAGAAGGTGAAATTTGAGCTGATTTTTGAAGACCAAGGACGTAGAGAGGAGAAGGGCAGTGGAAAATTCTAGACAAATGGAACATCAATCAAAGACTTAAAATCTTAGGAATCTCAAGGCAGAAGGGGGCTGGAAGATTAGCCAGCCCATCTTTCCACCCGCTCAGGTCTCCCTCTGCTGCACACCCTACAGATGCTGACATGCATCCAGGGAGGAGGAGCTGACTGCTTCCAGAACAAATCCATCCTCTGGCTGGATAGTTCTCTTTGTTAAGAAGTGCCTCCATATTTAGACGCTCATCTACCACTGTACTTGCATACATACATATCAGAGAAAATCCAAGTCACACATTCACACCAATACACACGTGAGAGTATTGGTCACCCAAGTGTGCTCCATTAAGGCAACACTCCTCAATCTACCACGTGGCTGTGCTGTTTGTGGCTTGACTCTGAGATGCCTTACAAACATTACTAATTCTATAACCTTTAAATGCAAAAATTCAAGAGAGTGTTCAAGTTTTAGGTCAAAAGTAGCACATGATTGCAATAGAGGAAACAAAATATAAAAACAGAGATGCTGTCACTTTTTATAAAAGCATAATTCATTCTGAAGGAAAAAGATGACTTTTAGCACCACATGGAAACTCTTGTAATGGTACAGCCTAAAGAAGAGAAAAAGCATCAATATTGTATGCTGGAGAACCTTGGAAATTCACTAAGCAACTCAAGAGGCCAGGCCTGACCTCTGAGGCTTTATTGGAAGCTTGTAAGTCTAAGCCCTGTTGGAAGCTGAACACCATCTGCCGATGTTAATCTATCGAGTGCAAACCTTGTAGCAACTGTTACCTGTCCCAACACCTCTGAAGCACAGTTAGAACTGAACTACATGATAAAAATAACACAACAAATCCACAAGGAAAAGATAAGATTATTCAATTAATGCATTTGAACATCCAGATAAAATCCCAGAAAATAAAGCTGGGTCTCTACTTCACTGTCAACATCAAAATTAATTCCTGATGGATCAAATCCTTGCATGAAAAATGAAACTGTAACAAGTAAATTTTTTAAGAATGGCAGAGAGGCAAAGACATTTTAATATGACATAACACCGAGAAGTCATAAAATAAATATCTTACATGGAAAAGAATTTCACCAAAGGATAACAGGAAAAGTATTTGTAATTCATATCCCAGGCAATAGGTCTATTTTCATAATATAGAAAGCTCTCCAATGAATCAGTAAGAAAATACCAAAAACTCAGTGAAAAATAGAGAAAGATACAGCAGCTCTTAATCACATGAAAAGATGCTCAGTTGTATTCACAATAAGAGAAATATAAAGTAAAATTAACTCATGCATCATCTTTCATCTATAAAATGGCAGAGCACAAGGAGTGTGATAATACACTTTCATACACTGATGAGCTGTCAATTAGTAAAGCTTTCATAAAGGAAATCTGACACCATCAATCAAAATTACAAATATATGGTCTTTGAGGTAACAGCTCCACATCTAACAATCTATCTTGCATACATCCTAACACAGGTAAAATAGTGTGGGTACTAGGTTATTAGCTGTATCATTGTTTATAAGAACCAAGATAGAAAACAACCTGAAATCTGTTACTATCAAACTACTAAGTGGCTACCTTCAAGATGAGGCAGATATTCATGTTCAGATATGAAAACACCTCTAAGATATATGGTTAATTGGAAAATCGCAAAGTGAAAGTGGAAGTCGCTCAGTCATGTCCTACTCTTTGCGACCCCATGGACTATATAGTTCATGGAATTCTCCAGGCCAGAATACTGGAGTGGGTATACTTTCCCTTTTTCAGGGGATCTTTCCAACCCAGGTCTCCCGCATTGCAGGCAGATTCTTTATCAGCTGAGCCACGAGGGAAGCAAAGTGAATCGCCTACTATAATTTGTGTTAATAATAAAGAGCTATTCAGATGATATAGATGGAGACAGGGTTTTGCTTGTATACGTTTAGAATATTTCTGGAAGGGTAATCAAAACCTCAGAGGTATACTCAATAATAGCTAGAAGTTCGAGTTGGGGGAGAAAGAAATTTTCTACTGAAATGCATCTTTGCACCTTTCAAATATTTTGTCAGGAACATATATTAGCTATTCAAAATATTAATAAATTGAATTCAGCAACAAATTCTTGCTTGAAACTAATCCCTTCCTCTTCTCTGCTACCCCTGTATTTTTCACTCACTTATTTGTTGTGCTTGTATATGTATTTGTATCACCTACAAACCAAGAACAACTTGAGGGCTGCAACTCTGTCTCTATCAAGTTTCTATCTCCAGCATCTAGCACACTGTCTTACACAGAGCAGGAGAATTTTTTTCTTAAGTGAGGTCTTGAAGAGTGATGAAGACTTTTTCATGGAAGGAAGTCTCGTTACTTGATACAGCTGGGCAGGGCTGCAAGACCTTAAGAACATTCTACCTTACAAAATGTCCTTATTCTTTAAAAGAAGGGAGGGAGAGTCAGAGACAGAAAAAAAGAAAAAAACAGAGAGACACAAAGAGAGAGAGAAAAGCTGAGAGGGACTCAAAGATCAGACTAGACTTTAGAGCAGTGCTGCAGGAGGAATACATGTAGGGGGAAAAAAGTGTGATCATGTGACTGGATGGGAAGGAGATCATTTGAGATCTTCCATAAAGAGCCTCTTGATGAAAGTGAAAGAGGAGAGTGAAAAAGTTGGCTTAAAGCTCAACATTCAGAAAATGAAGATCATGGCATCTGGTCCCATCACTTCATGGGAAATAGATAGGGAAACAGTGGAAACAGTGGATGACTTTATTTTTGGGCTCCAAAATCACTGCAGAGGGTGACTGCAGCCATGAAATTAAAAGATGCTTATCCTTGGAAGGAAAGTTATGACCAACCTAGACAGCGTATTAAAAAGCAGAGACATTACTTTGTCAACAAAGGTCCATCTAGTCAGGGCTATGATTTTTCCAGTGGTCATGTATGGATGTGAGAGTTGGACTATAAGGAAAGCTGAGCACTGAAGAATTGATGCTTTTGAACTGTGGTGTTGGAGAAGACTCTTGAGAGTCCCTTGGACTATAAGGAGATCCAACCAGTCCATCCTACAGGAGATCAGTCCTGGGTGTTCATTGGAAGGACTGATGTTAAAGCTGAAACTCCAATATTTTGGCCACCTGATGCAAAGAGCTGACTCGTTGGAAAAGACCTTCATGCTAGGAAAGATTGAGGGCAGGAGGAGAAGGGAACAACAGAGGATGAGATGGTTGGATGGCATCACTGACTTAGTGGACATGGGTTTGGGTGGACTCCAGGAGTTGGTGATGGACAGGGAGGTCTGGTGTGCTGTGGTTCGTGGGGTCGCAAAGAGTCGGACATGACTGAGCGACTGAACTGAACTGATGATCTAAACAAAAGGTAAATGCTGAGAGGAAACACTTGTCAGGAGGTCCACTTTTTAAGCATTCTATTGTCATTTCTGTCCCTGTTCATGGTGGGTTTACCTAGGACAGAGGCTGCAACTTCAACAGTAAAGTGTCAAGACACAGGCTTCTACATTCTATAGCAAATTCAGTTGATGCCATCTCAGCACACTGACACTGCTCGCTTCCTAAGGGCACGGTTGGCAGACACTTTTATTAGCAATCAACTCTGCCACCTTCTGCTTATCTACAGATTTAAGGCCACATAATCATCCTCTGCGTCACAGAGAGGGTGGGGTGGAAACTAAGAGTCTTTAAATCCCTTCTAACACTTGCTTCTTCCCTACCAGCAAGATTAAAGCAGTCAACAGCTGTTGGCATATGTGCCCAGAACAGACAGGCTGGACTGGGCTGTCCAGAGCCTGAGGAAGGCCAGTTCTCAGGGCAATGCTGGGGACCCCAGGTCTGCTGGTCCAGGCCTTTCTCTCTGAGACAGTAGAGGGCACATGACCAACTCCTAGGGGCAGTGAGCAGGCTAGGGACCCGACCACGGCCAGGAGGGCAAAGCCAGGGCTCCCATTCCTCCAGCTATGCTGAAACAGACTGAGAGGAGACGGTCCTGGGGCCAGAGGTCCTGGAGTACTACAGAGGGTGAAGACGCGGCCCAGGAGGTGGGGAGTCAATCCCACCGCAGGAGCATCTGCTCTGTGGGGGGCCGCTCAGGTTCCCAGGCCAGCATCCCACCGTGGATCGAGGGCAACTATAACTACTACATAGAGGAGGATGAGGATGGGGAAGAGGAGGAGGAGCTGTGGAAGGACGAGCCGGCCGAGGAGGAGGACCGACAGCCAGGGGAGGCCGCCGCCACTACTGAGCGAGCGGAAGGCGGCGGTGCCGACACTCCACTCGTGTCCACCACGCTGAACGTGAACGTGGGCGGCCACAGCTACCACCTGGACTACACAGAGCTGGCCTGTTACCCCAAGACGCGCCTGGGCCGCCTGGCCACGTCCACCAGCCGCAGCCGCCAGCTGGGCTTGTGCGACGATTACGAGGTGCAAACGGATGAATACTTCTTCGACCGCGACCCTGAGGTATTCCAGCTCATCTACAACTTCTACTCGTCCGGGGTACTGCTGGTGCGTGACGAGCTGTGCCCGCGCAGCTTCCTGGAGGAGCTGGGCTACTGGGGCGTGCGTCTCAAGTACACGCCGCGTTGCTGCCGCATCTGCTTCGAGGAGCGGCGCGACGACCTGAGCGAGCAACTCAAGATCCAGCGCGAGCTGCGTGCCCAGGCGCAGGCAGAGGAGGCGGAGGAGCTCTTCCAGGACATGCGCTTCTATGGGGCGCAGCGGCGCCGCCTCTGGAACCTCATGGAGAAGCCCTTCTCATCCGTGGCCGCCAAGGCCATTGGGGTGGCCTCCAGCCTCTTCGTGCTCATCTCCGTCGTGGCGCTGGCACTCAACACGGTGGAAGAGATGCAGCAGCAGCCGGAGCGCGGCGAGGGCGGCGGCAACCCGCGGCCCTTTCTGGAGCATGTGGAGACACTGTGCATGGCCTTCTTCACGCTTGAGTTCCTGCTGCGCCTGGCCTCCACGCCCGACCTGCGGCGCTTTGCGCGCAGCGCCCTCAACCTGGTGGACCTGGTGGCCATCCTGCCACTCTACCTGCAGCTGCTGCTTGAGTGCTTCACCAGCGAGGACCAGCTGCACGTCAAGGGCTCGCCGCGGGAGCATGACCTTGAGACGATGGGCCGCGTGGGCAAGGTGGGCCAGGTACTGCGCGTCATGCGCCTCCTTCGCATCTTCCGCATCCTCAAGCTGGCGCGCCACTCCACAGGTCTGCGCGCCTTTGGCTTCACGCTGCGCCAGTGCTACCAGCAAGTGGGCTGCCTGATGCTCTTCATCACCATGGGCATCCTCACCTTCGCTGCCGCAGTCTACTCCGTGGAGCACGACGTGCAGGGCACTAACTTCACCAGTATCCCACACGCCTGGTGGTGGGCCGCGGTGAGTACCATGGCCCGTGAGCTTTCCCTCCCCCTTCCCCAACTTGGCAGAAGCTGCTGCTCTCCTTCCTGAGTGATGCTGCCCTCCTTGCTTTGTTCCATCATCTTTCCCCTGCCTTGTTTAATGGTCATTGCTTTCTCGTTCTCACTGTCCTCAACCAGAAAATATAAAGCAACAGCAGCAAAATAGGTTAGGTGTTAAAAGGCTCAAAAGACATAGTCCAGGAAGAAAGACGAAGTCCAAGAAGCTGGACGTGGTCCTGACGTGATTCTAGGAATCTCCAAAGCTAGATTTAGTTTTAATACCCCTGAGAGGCTGATTTTAAGGAACAGTGATTGTTCACTGATGAAGCCTGAGGAACTTCATCATCATCACTTGTGTTATCTGTCACTTATTGAACACCTGTTGTCCTGAGTGGTTTATAATGCTTATTTCAGCATCACAACCATGTGAAGTGGCTAGGATCACTATTTTTTAAGAGGAAAAATTTCCTTCAAGTGTTGAAGGAAACTGTTGATGTCTGCAGGGGAGGAAATAAGACTTGGCTGAAGAGTGTCAACCCTCACTGAAATTTCACCAGTTCTAGCTGAATCTGAGCATCTAACACTGAAACTTGCTCTGGTGTCACAAAAATTATTTCTGGACCTGGCATTATTGCCCCATTTTACAGCCAGAGGAATTGAGGTGCAGACAAATTGAGTGTAGACACACAGATAATAGCAAAGTGAGGATTGAAATGCAAGCCTGCCCAACTGCAAAACCCATGCCCTTTCCACACTCCAGCACTGCCTTTCTCAAGCTTGAGTTTTTCTGCATTCCTTGCTTAATTTGAAGTTAGTGCATGAGTTATTTTTGTCATCATTCTATTTGGTGTTTGTCTTTTATAATAATTTATGCCACTTACTCAAATATCTGTTTCTCATGTACTAGACTAAATCCTTAGGAAAATCCCTGAATTCCTGGAAATGTTGATTGGGTCTTAAGTCAATGAATGAACTGACATATATTCATAGGAAGGGGCTTTCTTGGTGGCTCAGTGGTAAATAATCCACCTATAATGTAGGAGATGCAGGTTCCATCCCTGGGTCAGGAAGATCTCCTAGAGATGAACATGGCAACACACTCCGGTATTCTTGCCTGGGGAATTCAATGGACAGAGGAGCCTGGTGGGCTATAGTCCATAGGGTTGCAAAGAGTGGGACACGACTGAAGCGATTTAGCACACACACATGCCACATACACACATAGGAAAGAACTAGGTGTATGCTTTCCTTATTTTTTAATTAGCTTGTTTGTAATGCCTTTAAAGACATTAAGCAAATATAACCAGTTTTTGCTGTGTTACAAAATAGATACTTTTGACATTATTATTGGATATGATATAACGCACAGTCTGGTGTAAAGTTCTGTGAATCTACTCAGGGCTCCTACTAATAGTGTAGCATAGTAGGATGGAAAATTGAGGTTTAGGTTCCAGTCACTGATCTGCTAATAATTAACTGTGACCCTGCATAATGTGTGACCCTTTCATTACCTGTGAAACCTCGCCCCCTTTCTCCCTCGCCTCAGTCTTCTCATCTCCAAGAGAAAAGGGTATAGAGCTCTACAATTCAATGAGTCTCACTTCCCTGGAAAGCAGAGCACTCACGTGTACAACAGGATTTGTGAGCTTTCCTTGGTGACAGGATGACGTCCGGCTCTTCCAAATAAGCATTTGAGCCAAATGCTGCTCCTCTGATCATATTCCAAATGATGAAAGGTCATCCCCATAGTAGATAACCATGTGTACAGATGGAACAAATGGAGCATGATTTATCCATTATTGGATAAATAATGGATTTATCCAATTTATTGGATGAATAAATTTATTTTTTATTTATAAAATATTGTTTATAAGTTTTGGCCAATGCATTAGCCAAACACATGCATTAGCAAACAACATTGATGTTAGTGATGAGTAAAGCAAGGAGGGAAAAGAGAACATCCACAGGCTGATGACATAAAACCAAGTTGTAGAAAGTCAAGTTTTCATTCAGCCAAATATCTTAGAAGGCTAGCGTATGTAAGCTGGACCTAGTGGACTCTTTGATATTGTATTTTTAATACACAAAAGGTTTTTTTTTGTACCTTTTGTATATTAATATAAAATTTCTGATGAGAAGTCTGTTGCTAATGAGTTTTCCTCTTTAAAAAATTTCCTGAAGTGAATGCCTAATAATCTCCTTTAATGTCTTGATCTGTTTGATGTATAATACTTAAAAATTTTCAACTTATCCTCCTTTTTATATTAACTAAAATCATTTCAAAGTTGGTATTTTCTATAGATTTGACAATAAAAATTGAATTATCATTCAGTTTCTATCTATAACAAAGTTTACCAATTATTACTTTTACCAGTGTGATTTTTCTTTTTTTTTCTCTCTATAAGACATGGTTTTCATAGGCCAGAATTTGCACATGTCAACCTACCATTAACCAACCTTAACCTTTACCACTGGCATTCATCCATTTTGTTCTCTAAAAATTAGTTATACTAGTAAAAAATCATTATGAATTAGACAAAAGACTGATTACCTGTATTTGTTTCTGAACTAACCTATGAAAACAATGGGAAAAACTCCCGTTGAAGATTCCTCAGGACCAATATATTATTAACCCAATTCATCTATATATTTCTGATGACATTGCATATTGTATACTAAGGGCCCTTATTTGCAATAAAGCAAAAAGAAGATGCAAAGTAAAACGATACATAAGATTAAGACCAAATCTTCATGTAACCCTCAAAAATCCATTTTCATTCACTGAGCAAGGTTTTTTTTTTTTTGAGCACTTAGTGTGCCAAGGAGTATTCTAAACTCTAGGGATACTGAGTGATTGCGGGCGGGGGGAAGGGGTAGGAAGTGAAATTCTTTCCCTCATGGAGTTTGCAGCCTAATGGAAAGAGATAATAAATCATTTCAGAGGTTAGTGGGTTTTTATAGGATAGAGAGTGATCTGGGTGGTAGAATCTACCTTTGATATAATAGTGGAATAGTCAGAGAAGCCTTCCTGGAAAAGATGACATTTATTAAAACTTGAGTGGTGAGCAAGCTCTGACTACTGAGCCCACGGGCCCTAGAATCAGCAAGGTGCCGCAACTATTGAAGCCCATGAGCTAGAGCCTGTGCTCTCCCACAAGAGAAGTCACTGCAGTGAGGAGCCCACGCACTGCAACTAGAAAGGAGCCCCCGCTCTCCGCAACTAGAGAAAGCCCTCACGCAGCAACGAAGATCCAGCACAGCCAAAAGTAAATACATACATAAATATAACAGTGTGTACATATACTAAAAGAAAAAAAGAGCTTGAATGGTGAGAAGCTCATCTAAATAGGCATGACTGAGCAGACGTGAGAATCTGAGAAGTAGAATCCTAATGTATGATTATGAGATCATACATCTCATAATTTAAAAAATTTTGAGCATACACCCATGATAAATGTGTAGTTATTCATAAGTTATAAGCTATTTATTGCTGTGATAATGATGCATTACAAACCACCCCAAAATTTTGTGGCTTAAAATGTCAAGCATCTTTTTGGCTCATGAGTTTTCAAGTCAGCAACTCGGGCTGGTTTCAACCCCAAGATTTTTGTCATTTGGACTGATGTCAGCCACTCATGTCCCAGTCTGATGGTCACCTGGCTGACATCTGGGATGAAGAGGGCGACTAGGTCTTTCCTCATCCAGGTGGCATGTATCCATGGCTGTGGCAAAGGGCAAGAGAGAGTGTGCAAGCCCAATCATGCAAACTCTGATAAGCTTTTGTTCTTGTCACATGCTCAACGCATTGGCCAAAGTAAGTCACAAGGCCAAACTCAGAGTCAAAGGGCAGAGCAAATTAGCCCACTCCCCATAGGAAAGCACCACAAAGTTGTATGGCAAAGAACCTGTTTACAGGAAGACATAGAGTCTTGTAATATAATCAACCTACTGCATTAAGATGTTACCTCTCAAATATATTATATAGTTCATAAAACATACACTCCCACATTGAAAATGTAAAGATGAAGCAAAGAAAACTAGTATGGATATTTCCTTGCCCCACTGCAGTGCTGTAGCCTTTGTGGTATACTCACCCACATTAGGAACGCGTTCTCTAATCCCTCCTTCCATGTGCTTTTAGTGCTCTCGGACAACCCAGCATCTGACTTGTTTTTAATAATCTCCTCTGTCTCTATGCCAAGGATCCTGCAACTTTCCTTAGTAATTCAACTCAGGGTTTTTAAGAGAAGCATGGCAATTTTCATTATTGTGAATTCTCCTACAGCTGCAGAACAAATCCCTCATGGACACTCATGTCTGGAGATGCTCATGCATTAGAAGACAGTCCCTGCTCGTCTGTCAAATGTAGGTTATTTGTAAGCATAATGTAATAGGAAACATATGTAAAGTACTAGCCTGTATGCTATCCACAGTAAATAGAAGCTACCATATCTGACTAGTTGATAGTCTTTATCACATGGAAACAATTATTTCTGCTTCCAGATTCATTTGGGGGAAAATAAAACAGAAGTGATTCCTTCTCTCCTAGGGAAAAGAGAGAGACTATAAGATGCACAAGAGGGTCAGCTGTTCGATCCTGGGAGAGCTTCTGAGCATGCAGATAAACAGGCCTAAGCTCGGAGGAGCTCCAGCTGTGTGGAGGCTCCCTGGGTTGCCTGGGTGTGGGGAATGCATGGCGCAGCCTAACAAGCACAGTTAGCTCTGTGATCAAGCTGTAAGCATCGGCCTCCGTTGCGGCTGTGTTTCTGAGGAGAAAAGCAACAACGGGATGGTTGAACAGATCGTTTCCTTCTGAGCTTGGCAGAGCAAGTCAAAGCTGCAGAAACCAGATAGGAAATTATATCATGAACTCATGTCTTTAAAAACTAACAAAATCTCTTAAAAAAGAAAATTTATCTCTGGCTGAGGCTTCACATAATTGTGGCCCACAGACTCTGTTCTTGTTTCTGTTTTCCTCAAGTCTGTTATCATTTCCTTGCAAATAGGTGGCTCTTACAGGATCACTGAGATTCATTTTATTCTTATCACCTGCTTGCTTGGAGAAGGCCCATTTGAAAGGTGAATCAGGAAAACAGAAACAAAACCAGGGTATTTTAAACAGAGGACATTTGATACAGGGAGACTGATACATAGGCTAGAAGAGCAAAAGGGGGAAAGTGAGATAACCTAAAGATTGGTGAGTATAGGAAACAATGTTGGCCCTGGAATTAGGCGAGCAAATAGGAGAGGGTAGAGTTACTGGCAATGGCACCCCACTCCAGTACTCTTGCCTGGAAAATTCCATGGACGGAGGAGCCTGGTAGGCTGCAGTCCATGGGGTCGCTGAGTCGGGCACGACTGAGCGACTTCACTTTCACTTTTCACTTCCATGCATTGGAGAAGGAAATGGCAACCCACTCCAGTGTTCTTGCCTGGAGAATCCCAGGGATGGGGGAGCCTGGTGGGCTGCCGTCTATGGGGTCACACAGAGTTGGACACGACTGAAGCGGCTTAGCAGCAGCAGCAGAGTTACTGGAACCTAGGAGTACAGAGCAGGAACAGCTATGGTTGTGTCCTGACATCAGGACACCCAAGATGGCACCACGAGGCTGGTGCTGGGTGTGCTAAAAGAGGCCTGAGCTGTGGCTCTCTGTCATTGTTGAGGGTTGATGACAGAAACCAGATGCAGCAAGAGAGGCCCTCACTTCCTCATTCTATCTTCTAGTCTCCCAACAGTGTCTCTCATTGGCAGAACCTGACCACGAGACAGCAGGCAAGGGAACCTGGAAAATGTGGTTTGCATCCTTCCAGTTGCTGAATTACAGAAAAGTGCACAGAAGGGAATGGGGCTTGGAGCCGAGAAATAAGGAGTAAAGGTTCGGCACAGAAGGCATTGAAGTTCTCCTGGATCCTTCAGAAATAGCACAGGAGCCATCAACTGGGCAAAGGCTCTTAGGCACTTCTGTGGCTTTTGGTCTGGTGGACTCCTGATTTTGAGGTGGTCCCCTTTTAGCTCTGTAAGCTCTCCCTGTTGGCCAATATAACTCGAGTGGGACATGATAGAATTGTAGAGGATAGGGAGAAGTGCCAAGTAAGCTGAGAATGTGACGGCATCATCATTCTTGTATGCCTTTCTAGGGACAAAGTCCAAACTGGCCTTAGCTTCTGGACAGCCTCCCCCGATAGTACAATTCATGTACATCTCAGAACTTTCACACAGGAGACTGGTTGTGCTCTTCTAGGAGATTACCCATGACCTCATTCTAACAGGGCTTCCACTGATCAAAACATTTTTTGAATTCCACTGAGGAATTGTTCCACTGAGCACATGTCACAACATCTATGACATGTCCACTTACTTCTTCATAGTGGGGTTACATCTTTCCCTTTATGAGGCTGGATTTAATGTTTTTAAATAGTTAAGACCCTTGACTTTAAGACCAGCCCGAAGGTTAATCCTCAAGGTGGATAAAAACACTTGTTTCAAGATCATACCACTGAATTCTCTGTATAGATTATAATCCCAAGAAGGAATTCCTAAAATATTTGTAGTAGCCACAGCCACATGGGTAGGCTAAGTATAGTCTTTGAAGCTAAATTCATTAAAGGACAACATGAAGTATGTGATAATCTGAGCCAGAAAATGTTGGTTTTTACTACCTCAAATTCTTTGGGAATTAAGAAGAGGAATTAATTCTTTGGGAAATCAGTTTTGTTCCTTGAAATCATTATTCCTGGATGTAGGGATTACTAGGTGCTAAGACATAATCTTGGAGTAGAAAATGGCAACCCATTCCAGTAACCTTCCCTGGAAAATTCCATAGACAGAGGAGCCTGGTGGGCTATAGTCCACGGGGTCACAAAGAGTCAGCCACAACTGAGCGCCTGAACACAAGATGTAATTTATGACGAGCTCACTATGAAGGAACTAAACATTCCTTGCTGAAGGAGAAATTCAAGTACAGTTATTCTAAAGTTTCAGAGACAAATTGGATGCTTGTCCTCCTTGTAACATTTAGCAGGTCAGGATTTGCTGACCAGTGGGTGAGCTGCTGGGGAAAGGCTACCTTCTGGCTTTGGGAACCCAAGAACTGGGAAAAATATGTAAATTTTCAACAGACTGGTAGATGGCTGAGCCAGCCAATATTTTCAGGATATTAAGATGGATGGTGGAAATTTCGGTCACATGTCCAAACCCAAATCCTGCTAATGAGAGAACTCGCTCTGTGAGGTCACTGGAGTCATTCTGGAACCTTCCATTTTTAATGTTCTCTCAGGGAGAAATGGTTTGGCCTGTGGAATGTGGAGAAGAAGTTTCCATAAGCCAAGGAATCCTGGGTTCCTCTGGAGCCAAGAAGCAAGAACCAGATCACCAGTTAAATCAGATTATCCCCCAGACAGGCAGTGCATAAATTAGCTCTGCATTTGGAACGAACTCTTCAGAATCAGTCATACAGTCTCCTAGCAGAAGAGATCTCTTGTCTAAAAATAGAGATCCAAGACATACAAAAATATTTAGACCATATTATGCACATCAAATATTTAATCTTTCTTCAGCCAATTCTCTTTGCTTCTGACTTTTCGCTCAAAGTTCAGCCAAGAAAAATTAAAAAAGAAAGAAGCTGGGGTTGGGAGAGAATCAAAGCCAACTATGGGGACTGAGCAAAGGTTTAAATCAGGCACTTTGTCTCAGTGATCTTCCTTTCTGTGTATCCTCATGTTTCCAACCCACCCCCACCCTCCCAGTCCTGGATCCTTGAGGGGCTGGTTTAGACCAAAGTCTCTGCTTTGGCCTTTTGTGGGTGTTTCCTGATCTGAACTACCCCTTCCTGTCACTCACCCTTTCATCCAGACTCCAGCTAAGTTGACTGACTAAATACTCACAGAGAGGTATGAGTAACGGGGCTAGTGACATATGGAAGCTGTTTGCACACCTGGATAGAGAGCTGATGCAGTTTTTAACTTTTTCTTATATATTGGCTTGCAGCTGATTAACAATGCTGTGATCGCCCCAGGTGCACAGCAGAGGGACTCAGCCATAGATATCCATGCATCCATTCTCCCCGCCCCTCAGGCTGCCACATAACACTGAGCAGAGTACCATGTGCTGTGCTGTAGGGCCTTGCTGGTTATCCATTTTAAGTATAGCAGTGTGTACATATCCATCCCAAACTCCCTAACTACTCAGGTTCTTTTACGTTCTGCGTGGCCAATGACAAGAAACACACACACACATACACACACAGTGCAAACTTTTCTTTTCTTTTCTTTTTTAAGATTAGCCCATGATCTTATTTTATCACTGTCTCTCATCACCCTTTAACCAGAAGGTAGGAAAAGGAGACTCTGTACTGGAGACATGGTGTTCCATCCAGTCTCCCCTAACAGCATTCAGCATGAGTCTCTTCCCCAGTCTGTTGGACTAATGAGCACAACTAACATTATCCCTTATATACCAGTGCCAGACACTCCTTCAGGTGGCGCTAGTGGTAAAGAACCTGTCTGCCAGTGCAGGAGATGTAAGAGATGCAGGTTCAATCCCTGAGTGGGGAAGATCCCCTGGAGAAAGGAATGGCAACCCACTCCAGTATTCTTGTCTGGAAAATTCCATGGACGGAGGATCGTGGCAGGCTACAGTCCATGGGATCGCAAAGAGTCAGACACAACGGAAGCGACTTAGCAACAGCAGCAGCAGCCACTCCTTTAATTCCCTAACAACCCTCAGAGGTACACACTATGACTCTTCTCCACATTTCAAAAGTAGCAACTGAGGTAGAGAGCATTCAGGCCACTTATCCCAGCCCCACAGCTGTGGCCTAGGGCCACACCTGCTTCCTAACCTAGTCTGTGCCCTCCTGCCTCTCTCAAATGCAGGCTTGAATTTTCCCACTGGGGGAGGAGCATCCCCACACTCCACCCCCAGCCCCTCCAACACACACACACCATCTGCAGGTCTCTCTCTGGAGATGGAGTAGTGAGAGGTGGCGTGTCACCTGTCCCAAGAGGAGTTGCATCCTCCCTCTTTGATGGGCTGCATGAAGCTCTGGTTCTTATCAGGGCCACCAGATTTGCCCAGCTGGCCTACTTGTCCATTTCATTCTAACTCATCAATCACACTTTAAGTTCAAACTGACCCTTACGTCATCGAAACAAAAAGGTTTACATTTCTAAGCTAGAGGCTGTCTCTGTACAGACCCACAGGGTGATCAGATCTGTACATTTATAACCGTATGCTGGAAAACTGTGCAACACAAATCGATGAAGCTGACACTGCCCCCTGGAGTTGTGCAACCCACACTGTTTTCAACTGTAATCAACAGCCCTGCCTAAAAGACTTCTAGTAATTCTGCCAAGAGTCTGGGGACTAACAGGAGTCTTAGTATATGAGGCATAAAAAACAGGCCCCGAGAGATTTTCCTGGGCTTTCTCTGGCTACATTGACTGATAACTAGTCCCGTGGGTATCTGCATTTTAAAACAGAAGCTTGTTAACCTAAATAAATCTCTAATTAGTGGAATTTAAAGCAGTAACAAGTGTGATAGGAAGGATTTCATGCAGGGTGAACATATTTGTGGTCGATGATGTCTTAGAAAAGTCCCTTCGAAGAATAATGAGCGTGTTTCTCCAGACACTGGCAATTAAACCACCTTAAAGATAAAATATCTCATTCGAACTACCTAACAGCTCTGAGAAGTATGAGTTCAGTTCAGTCACTCAGTCGTGTCTGACTCTTTGTGACCCCATGAACCGCAGCACGCCAGGCCTCCCTGTCCATCACCAACTCCTGGAGTTTACCCAAACCCATGTCCACTGAGTCAGTGATGCCATCTAATCATCTCATCCTCTGTCGTCCCTTCTTCTCCTGCCTTCAATCTTTCCCAGCATCAGGGTCTTTTCCAATGAGTCAGCTCTTTGCATCAGGTGGCCACAGTATTGGAGTTTCAGCTTCAACATCAGTCCTACCAATGAACACCCAGGACTGATCTCCTTTAGAATGGACTGGTTGGGTCTCCTTGCAGTCCAAGGGACTCTCAAGAGTCTTCTCCAACACCACAGTTCAAAAGCATCAATTCTTCGGTGCTCAGCTTTCTTTATAGGCCAACTCTCATATCCATACATGACCACTGGAAAAACCATAGCCTTGACTAGACGGACCTTTGTTGACAAAGTAATGTCTCTACTTTTTAATATGCTGTATGAGAAGTATGAAAGTTGCCCCTATTTTAAGGATGAGAGGAGGACAACAGAGGAGGCTGATTTTAATGTATTTTGTGTGCCTGATAGTATGAAGCACTTTATAATCTTTTTTTCCCTGAACTTTATAGTTTTTATTTTGTATTAGGGTATGAAGTAAAGTGTTAGTCATTCAGTCAGGCCCAACTCTTGGCAACCCCATGGACTGTAGCCCACCAGGTTCCTCTGTCCATGGAATTCTCCAGGCAAGAAAGCTGGAGTGGGTAGCCATGCCCTTCTGCAGGGGATCTTCCTGACCCAGAGAGGGAACCTGGGTCTCCCACACTGAAGGCCGATTCTTTACCATTTGAGCTACCAGGGAAGCCCGTGTTGGGGTGTAGTCAATTAGCAATGTTGTGGTAATTTCAGGTGAACAGTGAAGGGACTCAGCCATATATATACATATAATCATTTTTTTAATGTAGCCTTCATGAGAACCCTGAGACTTAGTTATTAGCCTCCTGTTTTATTTTTAAAATTTATTTAATTGGAGTATAATTGCTTTATAATGTTGTGCTGGTTTCTGCTGTACAACTCCGTGACTCAGTGGTAAGTATGCATATACTCCCGCCCTCTCGAGCGCCCCTCGCACCCATCCCCCGCCCCAGCCTTCTAGGTCACCGCGGAGCACTGAGTTCCCTGTGCTGCTCAGCAGGTTCTCATTAGTTCTCCATTTTATAACAGGAGTGCATATATGTCAACCCCAACTCCTCCCACCTCCTCCCTTCCCGCCTTGGTGTCCATATGTTTGTTCTCTATGTCTCTGTCTTTATTTCTGCTGTACCATTTTTCTAGATTCCACATATATGTGTTAATATATAATACGATATTTGTCTTTCTTTCTGACTTACTTCAGTCTGTATAACAGGCTCTAGGTTCATCCACATCAATACACATCACTCAATTTCATTCCTTTCTACGGTTGAGTACTATTCCGTTGTTTATCGCTACCATACCTTCTATCTTCCTGTTTTAGATGCAAGAACCAAGGCTTAGAAATTCTGAATGCTTTGCCCAAGGTCTCTCAGCTGGGAAGGGTCAGAGTGGGGACTTGAACCCAGGTCTGACTGGTTCTAAGCCCAAGCTCTTTCTAGTACATGTACCATGTAGGCAAACCCAGGGGCCCTGTTCTAAATTTGGCCCCAGATGAAGGAGGCAGAGACCTACCTTCCTTGAGCCTGTTGTACGCTGGGAACTTCATGTGCATGTTCCTCTGTGACCTTCAAACAACCTTTAAAGGTATTACCTCCTCTGTATTGTAAGAAAATGTATACATGACGGTCAGGATTTAAACCCAAGCCTTTCGGCTCCAAAGCTTGTGTTCTTTCCATGACACAAGTCTTGCAGGCAAAATTCCTGGTACCTTTGAAAGCTGGCCCCACGGGGAGCTGTTACACGACCCACAGGCACCTTCAGGGGGGTGGAAGACACCTTCCTACCTGGTTCTCTCTTTTCCTACTTCTCCCTCTCGATGCTAACAATTCCATTCTACTTTCCCTCCCTCACAGGTGAGCATCTCCACTGTGGGCTATGGAGACATGTACCCAGAGACCCACCTGGGCAGGCTTTTTGCCTTCCTCTGCATTGCTTTTGGAATCATCCTCAATGGAATGCCCATATCCATCCTCTACAACAAATTCTCTGATTACTACAGCAAGCTCAAGGCTTACGAGTACACGGCCATACGGAGGGAGAGGGGAAATGTGGAGTTCTTGCAAAGAGCCGGAAAGAAGATAGCAGAGTGCTTGGCTGGAAGCAACTCACAGGCCACCCCAAGGCTAAATAGTTAATATCTCTTAGTACGTGTGGCTGGTTGAAGCCATGAACTTCAAGGCTTCATTCCACTTTCCTTTTTTTGTTGTTTTTTATTATAGGAATGACAGTGAAAGGGCATGTGAAGCAGACACACACAAAAGGCATTCACTTCGCAAAGTTCTACCTCTAGAAATGTTCATTTTGGCCCAAACTCTGACTGCCTTCTGCTATTCTTCAGTGATGTCGTATAAGAGTCTGACCTGCTCAATGACGCTGATATTGAAAACTCCTCAAGAGGATCAACAGTTCCTTGTATTTCTCTTGTAGCTTCTTGTGGCTTTTCAGTAAATACTTTTGGAGTTGAGCCGACTTGAATTTCCTGGTTGAAATTAAAAAACATTCCTAATTGTCTGGAGAGAGGGAGTGTTGCAGCAGGAACTCTCTGAGCTTTGGAGTTAGACCAACCTCAGTCGGAAGTCCTGGTCTCCCAGCTGTTCGATTTGGGACAAGTTACTTTTGACTGTCAGAGCCTCAGTTTCAACTTTAAATTACACTTTAAAAGGAAAGCTTTCCTTACAATATCAGCATGGGGATTGGAGATGATCCTTACAAATGCTCAATACATGGTAGCTGTTAAAATTGTTAGAGCAGGTATTGTGTGGTTGATCCTTGACTGGTGATTCTCATTCAAGGGAGATTTTGACAACTGCTCCTCACCCCTTGCCCCAGCACAGTTGGCAAAGTCTAGAGATGCTTTTGACTGTCAACACTGTGATAGAAGATTAGAGGAGCTACTGGCACTAGTAGGTAGAGACCTGAGTTCCTGCTCAACATGCTCTGGACAACCCTATCGCAAAGAATTATCTGTCCCAAAACGTCAGCAGTGCCAAAGTTGAGAACCCCGGGCTAGCTGTAATGTGGGCGCCCCAGACTTGACTTGTGAAACATGCCTGAGGGGGTTAACCCCCTCCCTTGACAGGAGCCCCTACGTGTCCTCACCTCTCAGAGCCTTCTTTCCTTCTCCTTTCCATGAACAGACAAAAGCAAACAGAAAAATCCTCTGCCTTTGGACAACTGTTCTGAGCTAAGCACTGAACAAAATGAATTAAGTGAGCATGGCCCTCTGTTCTGGGTATAATCTGTGGGTCAGAAAACCAATTCCTATAGGTTCTTTCTCTCCCTGTCCCCTTGTCCTTTTAATTCTTTCCTCCCTGCACAAGACTATTGGCAAGTAAAGTCCTGGGCATTAGAGGCACTTTTGAATGGAACAAAAAGAAATTTCCTCTGTAACAAGGGGCTTGCCATGCTGACCATCAATTTTGTCTCAGGGCAGGATCAGACCTCCACTTGTGTTATAAAAATAAGAGTAAAAGGGATTTCCCTGGTGGTCCAGTGGTTAAGACTCCACGCTTCAAATACAGGGGACATGGGTTCGTTCCTGGTCAGGGAATTAAGATTCCCACATACTACATGGTGTGACCAGAACATTAAAAAATTTTTTAAAGTTTAAAAAAATAAGAGTAAGCATTGTGTGCCTTCTTACACTTATAGGCCCTATGGACTGCACTTTAGAATATATAACTCCACTTACTCCTTCATCCATCCCCACATAAAGTGTTATATTCCCTTTTATACTCAGGAAGAAACAGGCTCAGAGAGGTTAAGTAATGAGGCCAAGTTCACACAAGCAGTAGACGGTGGGACTGAACTTTGGCCCAGGTGTGTCTGATCCTAAAGCTCTTGCTGAGAGTCTAAACTGTTGGTTCTCAGACTGCATCAGCAGCAAGTGGAGGATTTGTTACACTCAGTGTGCCAGGCACCCCCCAGACTGTCTGATTCAAGAGGTCCAAGTGGGGCCCAAGGATGTGCTTTTCTACCAAGTACCAGGTGATGCTGATTGCTGCCGGGCCACAGACAACATCGGAGAACCACAGTCTAAGTCCCTCCACTCTGCCCCTCCCATGAGATGCTCTCAATACGAAAGTAGGGTGTGTCTGGTGAAAACTAGATCTAGCTTTCTTCAGTCCTAAGCATCCTTAATGGGCTTCCCAGGTGACTCAGTTGTAAAGAATCAGCCTACCAATGCAGAAGACCCAGGTTCAATCCTTGGGTCAGGAAGATCCCCTGGAGAAGG
This sequence comes from Bos indicus, assembly GCF_029378745.1. Taxonomy (NCBI): domain Eukaryota; kingdom Metazoa; phylum Chordata; class Mammalia; order Artiodactyla; family Bovidae; genus Bos; species Bos indicus. The sequence goes on along the minus strand of NC_091767.1, from coordinate 41,702,997 downwards.
AAATGGCAACCCATTCCAATATTCTTTCCTGGGAAATTCCATGGACAGAGGAGCTTGGTGGGCTACAGTCCATGCGGACATGACTTAGCAACTAAAACAACAACAACAACACATCCTTAACATCATTTTAATGACCTGGTACCTAAGGGATGGACAGAAGTCCTATTGTTGGAAGGCAGCTAAATAAAACAGAATGTCCAGGTAAATCTGGATTTCAGATAAACCACAAATAATTTTAGTAGAAGTACATTCCAAATATTGCATGGTTTATATGCTTACTAAAAAATTATCTGTTGTTTATCTGAAATTCAAATTTAACTGGGTATCCTGTAGCTTCATCTGCTAAATCCAGCAGCCCTATACTATGGCTTTAGAGAGACAAAGGTTTCTCTTGTGGATGGAAATTACCCGCCAGGTCCTAAAACCCTACCCAAACATCAGGCCCCTCAGCCAAGGGGGACTTCTCTCCTCTCTTGCCAAATAAAAGAGGGAGGAATTTCAGATCGGGCTCTTTGCCAGAAACAATCAAGAAAACAGGGTTACAGTGTGCAGGAGGTCTGGTGAACAGCTTACAGAACGAGCTGATGGGCTCAGTGCCGCAGCCAGCCCTTCCCCGGGAGGGGTGTGCTGATGAAATGCATGTTCTGGGGCTGTTGAGGCATGAGGGATAGGAAGGGCCAGTGTTCGTCACCCCTCCCTCTGTTCAAGACCCAGAGGAAATGACCCTGACCCTTACGAGCAGAACAGGCTCCATGAGAGATAGGGGCAGGAGTGGCAGAAGGAAGGGTGGGGACGTCTTGATGAGGAAGATGAACTTTTCCAGGTCCCTGGGAGGGAATCTGGTCAATGGCAGAGGCCTCCTCCTCCCAGTCTCGCTGGCCCTATCTGCTTAGACAGCTGTGCTCTGCCTCCTGAGACAGCGGGACTGACCAAAGGGTGAAAAAACAAAAAGAAGTAGCATTTCATGAGCCCAACCATGCACCAGGAACAGAATCAGTGTTATTTCACTTAATACTTGAACAGTCCTAAGAAAGCAGTTTTCCAGGTGGTCCCTTAAAAAGGTTCAGCCACATTGACCTTGACAATGAAACTGGATTAAAAATCTGACTCCGCTAACCACTATGAAGTTTAACAATATAAAATTGCTATTTTATTAAAAAAAAAAGATAAATATTGGTGGTTTCATATGGTGTAACTGAATAGCTATGTGGTCACTTAATTTCTCTGAGCCTCAGTTTCTGCAACGTTAAAATGGAGACAATAGCAGTGTCTTCCTTAGGGTTGTGGGAGTGATTAAAGGACATAATGTCTTTAAAAACCCTTAACACCCTGTTTAGCACATATTAAGAACTAAATACATGTGGCTGCAATTATCATTATCTCTGCTATTTTGCTGGATGTACAGAAAAATATGTAATAGAAAAATTGTACCAGCCCAAAGAAGGTTGTTTATTGTCAGGGAGAGAATGCTATGGGTTTAGTCAGAATCCTGTCGTCAGCACTCTTGCCATCCAGGGCTGTGCACAAGAATCCAGACCAGTCTGTCCAATAAAGTCACCAATGATGAGGGATCAATGCACTAATACTGCATAATGGCCACAAGCCGTGTGTGGCTCCTGAGCCCTTGAAATGTGGCTAGTGTGACTCAGGATCTGAATTTTTCATTTTATTTAGTTTAGTATAATTGACTAGTAAAATAATATTTGTTTCAGGTGTACAACACAGTAGTTCAATATTTTCATAGATTCTACTTCATACAAAGTTATTATAAAATACTGATTATATTCCCTGTGCTATGCATTACAACCCTGTAACTTGTTTCTTTTATACCTAGTAGTTGGTACCTCTTAATCCCCTCCACTTGTTTTGCCCTTCCCCTACCCCTGCCCCTGGTAACACTAGCTTGTTCTCTGTATCTGAGTCTGCTTTTGTTTTTTCATTTTTTAAATTCTACAAGTGAAAACATATAGTATATTTCTTTGACTTTTTTCACTAAGCATAATACCTTCCAGGTCCATGCATTGTCACAAAGGACAACATTTTATTCTTTTTTATGGCTGAGTAACTTTCCACTGTGTATATAATCCCACAATGAGGTATCACCTCATACCTGTCAGCATGGCTATTGTCAAAAAGACAAGAAATGACAAGTGCTGGCAAGAATTAGGAGAAAAGGGAACCCTCACACACTGTATGGAGTATCCTCAAAAAATTAAAAATAGAATTACCATGCTGCTGCTGCTGCTGCTAAGTCGCTTCAGTCGTGTCCGACTCCGTGCGACCCCATAGACGGCAGCCCACCAGGCTCCCCCATCCCTGGGATTCTCCAGGCAAGAACACTGGAGTGGGTTGCCATTTCCTTCTCCAATGCATGAAAGTGAGAAGTGAAAGTGAAGTCGCTCAGTCGTGTCCGACTCTTAGTGACCCCATAGACTGCAGCCCACCAGGCTCCCCCGTCCCTGGGATACTCCAGGCAAGAACACTGGAGTGAGTTGCCATTTCCTTCTCCAGTGCATGAAAGTGCAAAGTGAAGTTGCTCAGTGGTGTCTGACTCTTAGTGACCCCATGGACTGCAGCCTACCAGGCTCCTCTATCCATGGATTTTCCAGGCAAGAGTACTGGAGTGGGGTGCCATTCCCAAACAAGGCTCAGACTATACCCAGCCAAATAATGTCCTTGCTTTGCTTCTGTCTTTTCTCTTTAAGTCTTTTCTCTAGCTCCTGCTGGTGGAAAGTGAAAATTAAAGTTGCTCAGTCATGTGTGACTCTTTGGGACCCCATAGACTGTAGCCTGCCAGGCTCCTCTGCCCATGGGATTCTCCAGGCAAGAATACTGGGGTGCTGTTTCCTTCTCCAGGGGATCTTCTTAACCCAGGGATTGAACCCAGGTCTCCTGCGTTGCAGGTGGATTCTTTACCATCTGAGCCACTAGGGAAACCTCATTGGTGGAAGACTCCTAATAATCACTTCTGGTTTGGCACTGCTCTGTTCAAACCTATTTTTGCTCAAAAAATGCTTACAATTTATAGTATGCTTCACTGGATCTTTTAAAAGAATCTTTATTAAAATCCCTTTGATTAAATCTTTGAGTGTGTCATCTATTTTCCATTTGGATCCTAATCCACCTTGCCTATCTTAAGAAAAATATATTGCTCATATTCCCTAAATCACTGCTGAAAAGATAAAATGTTTATCTGAGGATTTGAATCTCCCCAACATATCACCCCAGACTGAGAAACAGAGCCCTTGGATTGAAAGACTAGGAGGTGTGTCCAGTTCACAGAAGTCTGGTAGGACAGTGATGATTGGCTCCCTTAGCTGCCAATAAGTGATTCATTCTTCCTGTCAAAGGCCTCCAGCTCAACTCTCCTTAGGAGCAATTTTCAATGACTCATTCTGTTGAATTGCCTTCCTCAGTCCCATCCCACACATATAAATGGATTCTCATGATTTCATCATGGAACAGTGTGCATACAATAAGTTGCAATATTTGCAGCTAGAAACACACATTTTGGTGGCCTCTGAAGACATCAAGAAACCATCGTGAACAATCTACTACCTTCCCTCACACAAGTTTCATTAACCTTGCTCCGTAAGTGATATAACTGAAACACAGAGAAGTTAAGAAATATGCCCAGAGATGGTAAACACCTGTTTTTCATGCCGCCACCCACCCCATGCCCACAGCAGACACTGTTAATCAATCTCACTTTACCCTTTCCCATTGGAAAGCCTTCTTCCTGCAGCTCTCCCGCAGCCAACACAAATCTGTCAGAGTTGACACTCAAGACATGTTTGCCATCCTCACACGTGCTCAGACTTTAAAAATTAGGAAGTGGGACTAGAAACCAGTCTCTGAGTCTCCTAGTACACTGTTCTTTTTTAAGGATTTCTCTGTAAATCCAGAAAACCTGAGCAGACCGTGTTCATGCTATCCTTAATACCGATGATGCCTTTGTTAGGAAACATGCCTGAGCCTCCATTTCTACCTTACCATAATGAGATTATGATTAGCTGATACATGAATGCGAAGTCCTTGGCACACTCCTATCATATACTAGGTACTCAGCTCATGGTAGCTCTTATCCATTCTTTATAAACAATACCATTAACAGCCACCATCCAGAGCATGCCCTTCTATAGTGGTCATTAGGGTCCATGTCATTGAGCTGTTAAATACTTTCATTCTCCTGGAATATACACATGGTAGATTGTATTTCTCCACCACATTCAAGTTATGTGTGGCCAAGTGGCTTGCTTTGGTCAAACACATGTGAGCAAGAGAGACATGTATTACTTCTGGACAGAAGCATTTAATTGCTGCATCTGTATTCCAGTCTTCCTTTCTTTCTGACTCGGTAATTATGGAAACAGATTTCAAGATGGAGTATCCATCAGCCCACAGCTCTGAGTGACAATGGTCAGCAGAACTTGGGTTGACCCAACTTGACATGTAGTGAGAAATACGCTTCTGTTGGATAAAGCTACTGAGATTTTGTAGTTGTTTCTTTCTGCAGCCATAACCTAATCCATCTAGATGAATACTCTTTTCTCTATCAAGGTTCCAGGGAAGCGGAGCTTCATCTCACTACAGAGAAATGACTTCAAATAACCATGTGTCTTAAAGGGTCACATCTCCAAAGCGACTCTGCTACACAGCACTGCATATAACGCTACCTAAAATGTATTAAATGGCCATTATGTGCCAAACAGTGTTCTGGGCAGTCCATGGGGACTAACGGGCACACTTGGCACAGTTCTGGCACAGAGTAAACGCGCTAATTCATGTTCACCCGCATCACTGTCCTCATCACCATTATCACACGTCATCTCCAGTCCTGACACCTCAGTGAGGTAGGGACTGCTCTGATCTCCTCTTGATAGAAGAGGAAACTAAGGCACAAAGCAGTTAAGTAACAGGAGCATGGCTTCAGAGGCAGAAAATAACAGCAAAGATTTGCACTTGAGTTCACTGGAGATCGGTCCTTATTTTTCCCATGCTAATGCATACACATCCGGATGAAGCCCACCAAATTCTGTGCAGTGCACATTCCTGGGCCCCACCACTTCCCCCTGGAGGAGTGGGTGTCCACCATCAGAACTATACCCCTTGGTTCTACCACTTGCAACAGTTGGGGGCTAATTCATTGAGAAGGCAGGGAAACCAGCATCCTTTAGGCCAACTTATCCCAGGAAATGAAACTCTGACATTCAGGAACAGGGTTATGCTTTTCTACCAGCTGCAAGATTCACCGTCAGGAGGGCTTTCAAATTTCTTCAACATCCCTAGGCTGTCATTTCTTTCTTTCCAGAAGTAGCACAGGTCCCAGGACCAGTGGTAAGTTTGCCCAGCCCTGTCCATCTCCCAAGGACATCAGAGGCCAAACAGGGAGAGAGAAAGAATCTCAGCGCAGACAGACCCACCAACCACCTTCCACTCACCACATCTTCCTCCAGGCCATTTATTTCATTAAAGAGCAGGATGCTCAAGGGAATCTCCAGAAAGGGGGCAATTTCATTCCTCCCACATTGTAAAAATTAAAATTCTTTCCAAAAAAATAATGTGCTCTGTTCTTTGAGAAAGCTAAGGAGAGAAGAAAAGGGGTCAAGGAGTGAGAGGTAAGAAAATGTGAGGGAGAGAGGGAAAGAGGAAAGAAAAATAGAACAATAAATCGAATAGAGAAGACAGGGAGATTAATAAGGGAAGAAAAAGAAGACAGAGAAGAGAATAAAGAAGCAGTGAGACTGGCTCTGTGCCTTCGTGAGATCAGCAAACCCTCTGAATTTTCACTTTTGCTCAAAACTGTAGTTGGTACTATTTTGCCAATCACCCACATCTGGGTGTTTCCTGGTGTCCCTTCCCTATGGTCCTCCCCATATCCTGAGAAAAGCTACTAACTCAGTAGCTTTCACAGTCTAATCTCTAACCAGAGTTCATTTTGAAAGAACATGGAGTAGGAGGAGGAGCTTTGTAGTCTGACCGGACTGAGTGCAGAATGCAGCCCTAGCACATTTTTTTCCTTCAACAAATGTTCATGGGTAACCATCTGTGTGCCAAGGGTAACCATCTGTGTGCCAAGCACTGTTCTAGGCACTGGGTTACAGTGAGCAAAACTCCCTGCCCTCATAAAACTTCCACCCTAGAGGAATAAATAAAAATGAAAATCTATATTATCTTAGTGTTAAGTACAATGGAGACAAATAAACCATAAGAGAATAAGGAGTAGTAATATTAGGGCAGAAGTTCCCCAGGGGAAGTCCCACTGTGAAGGATGCTACTGAAGCAGGGCTTCAAAAGGAGGTGAGGAGTTACCTAACCCTTAGGTATCTGCGGAAGAGCAGCGCAGATGCCCTGGGGCAAGAGCACACCTAGAGAACGCATGAGAAACAAGCAAAAGGCAGACGGTTCCATGCCCTATAGTCCTGGTGCGGTGAAGGATTTTAGAAGTTCAGACATGAACTGGAAAAATAGAACCTGATGAACAAAATGTGGGACAATTGAAACTGACTTTAGGGAAAGGCTGCAGTTCCCTTAATGACACATTCTAGGATAAGACCAGGGGAGTGAGTGTCTGAAGTAAGATAGCAGATACAACCATTAAAGAAGATTAGGTGAAGGGCCTGAGAGACAGGGCCATGGAAGTCTCATTGCTAAAAAGCTTTTTTTTGGCCACACCACTCAGCATGTGGGATCTTAGTTCCCTGACCAGGGATCGAACCTGGGTCCCTTGCAGTGGAAGCTCAGAATCTTAACCAATGGACTGCCAGGGAAGTCCTGGAAGTTTCATCTATAGAAATGTTAGGGTCACCAGGAATTAGAGAGGAGTGGTGTTGGAGAGGGAACCAGGGCCCCCTCTATAAGGAATTAGAGGGAGGGCCTGGAGATCAGTAGATGGTGGTGATCAGAAGGGGGAGAGGTCTGATGACATGAAATTTACATTTAGTTCAGAGCAGTTAGGGAGAAGGGAGGCAGAGCGATCTGGAGGCAGCAATAAGGAGCAAGGAGAGCAGGCCCAGTAGGGAAGGGCTGTTGGATGGAAAACCACTCGATAGAAGTGCAGGTGAACAGGATCTTTCAGGAGAGTCAAGTCACAGTGAGGTTCCTTGTCATCTCACTGGCATTTGGTGTGCAGATGGGCCAAGGATGCTAAAAGCCCTGCAAAGCATAGAACAGTCCCGTGAGAGGACAATCCATCTCGTCCAATAGTGCCCCCATGGCAAAACATGTAATCTGATTATGGAGGCAAGAGCATTCAACGTTCAAAGGAAAGGCTAAGCGCACAGAGGGAATTGCTGAAACCAGTTCCGGGGACCAGCGGGGAAATCTTTTAGAATTTGGAAAGGGGAGGAGATGAGATCAGAAAAGGGGGTATCAGAGTGAAAGTCGGGGGCTGAGTAGTGCCCCAGCAGTCCTAGGCTTCCTGTGCTGCTGCTGTTCAGTCGCTTTAGTCGTGTTTGATTCTTTTGTGACCCCATGGACTGTAGCCCACCAGGCTCCTCTGTCCATGGGGTTTTTCAGGGAAGAACACTGGAGTGTTCCTCCTCCAGAGAATCTGTGGTGACTGTCATAACCATGGCTGAAGGGGCAGGGAGATGGTCTTGCTGGTCTCAGGGCAGGTGTGGTGATGCAGCCGTGAGCAGAAGGGAGGGACATGCGGTCCTGGATCCACCCTGCATCCTTCTGATGCAAGTGTGGAGTCTCACTAAGGCTCTTCTAATCTGGAGCACCTAGAGCTTGGAACTGCCTCTTGGCCCTGAAGACTGGAGGAAGGGAGGTCCTACAAGGGCATTCCAAATGTCTCGATTCCTGCCAAGGCTAAGCTCTGTGTCTTTGGGCAAGTTACTTAACCTTGCTGAGCCTGTTTTCTCATGCATAAAATGGCCCCCAAAACCTACCTCACAGGGTTGTTGCAAGGCTTAAAATCAAAGCCAGAAAGTGTCTAGCCCAGTGTGTCGTAGGCGCTCGCTGCTGTCAGGCCCACAGCCGGTGGCTCAGGCTGCACATGCCTGAGTCCAAATCCTGACTCTGTCGCTCACTGATCATCTAACCTGGGCTAGTTGCAGAACCTCTTCGAGCCTCAGTTTCTCGCACATGAGATTGGGAGAGTAATTCCGGAAGTATAAGGTGTCTGGAAGAAGTACATGAAAGATGATGTAGTGAACTGTGAAGTTTTGCCTTCTCTTCACTGGAAAAGACTCCCAAGCATAACACGGTAATGTTCTTCTAACAGTCTCTCGAGTCAATCAGCAGACCTCTGTGTTCAGAGCCCCTGGCCTCAGGGAGAAGCTGGAACTTCTTTTGGGAGTTTTCAGGGCTGCTACTAAGGCCTTCCCAGGTGGTGCTGGTGGTAAAGGACCCGCCGGCCAATGCAGGGGATGTAAGAGACATGGGTTCAATCCCTGGATTGGGCCAATCCCCTGGAGGAGGGCATGGCAACCCACTCCAGTATTCTTGCCTGGAGAATCCCATGGACAGAGGAGCCTGGGCAGGGGGCTAGAGTCCATGGGGTCGCACAGAGTTGGACATGACTGGAGCGACTTCACACACATGCACTCAGGCCTTTGTTTGGTAGGCCAGAGCATGTCAAGGAGGAGGGCAAGATGAGCAGTCTAAATCCAGGGAATGAGAGGTGAACGTCCTGAAACAGGAGGAGAGGAGGCCCAGGGTCTGTGAAGGAATGGCAGAGGCTTAGCCTCGTCCTAAGGCCAACTCGGGGAGGGGAGGACGGCCGCCCAGAGAGTGCATTTGGAGGCCTCACTCCTGTCTCAGCCCACCACACTGACAGCTGCTTCTGCAGCCTGAAGTCACATTTTCTGTAAAGGAGTACATTACATTTTCTTCCCTATCTTGTATTTGGCTCAGAGTGTAGCAGTCCACCCGCATGAGACACAGTCAGACTGTTCCAGAGTCCAAGTCATCCTGCACACGGGTGTCCCTAGGGGTCACTTCACCCTCTCAGCATAGGTGATGGGGTGATGGCAGATGCTGGCAGTGCAGCTGCCTTGCCAGATGGTTCCGGGGGGAAGGGAGGGGAGGGGAGGGGGGGGAGGCTGGGAGGAAGGCCCCAGCATCTGGTGTGTCTTGCTTCCCTACACCCTCCCTCCAGCCTCAAAATGTCACACCCTTGCTTTCTACTCATTCCTTGGTGACTTGGGACCAGTAATTTGGGAAAAACTCACTGAAGGTTAGGTCAGTTCCCTGGGAAATGAGAATCATTCCTATGGCTTAGGATTATTGTGACTCATGTGAATAACATAAACCCTTGAAATGGATGTGGCAACTAGTAAGTATGGAATGAATGGCAGAGGCAGTGGTGGTGGTGGTCAGAGAACTAGTAGTACTAGTAACACCACTAAGATGACAGGTAAAGTGCAGGCTGGCTCAGATTTAACCAGTCCCAAGAGGCCTGAGGCTGCTGTTCAGCTCCCAGCTTTGCCAGACTTCGCTGGGGGAGTTGGGTTGCCTCCCTTCTCTGCCCTGGTCTTTGCACCTGTCACATGGGGACAGTCCCATCCACTTTAGAACAAGATCTTGCAGCTGGAAGGGTCCTTAGAGAACATCTGGTCCAGCCCTTTCTTCTCTGCATCCCATCTCACAGAGGCCGAAAGAAAAGCAGCCTACCTAATTCATGCACAAATACTCTTTCCAAATCCACAGAAGCTCAGTTTATTTTGTTTTGTTTACTAGTATGGGTTGGGAGGATTGGGGACAGCAAGGGGCAAGTGATATAGAAATGTGACATTCTCTTCCTTTGACAGGCTTTTAATTTACTGGGAAAATGAGATTAAATCCATGACGATAAAAAATTTTTTTAATGAGACATGTATGAGAAGTTCTCTGAAAATACTAAATACTTGCACGGACAAACTGTGCGGACAGGCCTGCAAGACAGCTCCCACTGACCCCACCCCTTGCCTAGTCTCTCCCACACCATCCCAGCACTGATCGATGAGATCTACAGGACAGGCAGAAGCGATGCTATGTCACACCTGAGATCAGGTAACAGAAGACTGCACCTTCTGCCTTGGGCTGTCTCTCAAGTCACTAGCTCTAGAAGAAGCCAGCTGCCATGTTCTGAGGACCATCAGGAAGCTCAGTGGGGAGGCCTGCATGGTGAGGGAATCCGAGCCACTAGCCAGACAGCAAGTGAGGCCTATGAACAACCCCATCCCAGGAATGAACTTGGAAGTAGACCCACCAGCCCCAGATGACTGCAGGACTGGGGTGACCGCTTGATGGCCACCTCATAAGAGACTGTAAGCCAGAAGCACCCAGTTAAATCTTGCCTGCATTCCTGTCCCACAGAAACTAGGAGACAGCACATACATGTTGTTTCAAGCTGCCAGAGTTGGGCTAACTTGTTATGCACCAATGGTTTTCTAATACATAAAAACAGACCACCACCATTCTTCATGGAGCACCGCTGCATGCCAGACCTGTGCTCCCCAAAGAATAGATAGCAAAGACTCAAGACAGAAGCACCAGCTAGGAATTATGACAGCCCTGGGCTGAGGCATACCCTGGATGGGTCTCCTGGGAGCAGAGGGTGGTACATGCTGATGGGGAGGACGTAGAACCCTCAAGAGAGCCTATCAAATTCACATCATGGTTTCTTCCCCAAAGTGAGATCACAGGGCTCATGTGTGTGCCTGCATGAATGTAGGTGAGAGAGGAACGTACATACAAATGTCAGGATGGGGCAGGGATCATCACAGGGGTCTTAGAAGGAGGCGAATTCTGAACGTTTCCACAGAACAGGAGGAATCTTCAGTTGTTCCCACGGGAAAGCCTGGCTGCCTCTGTGAACTAGGTTTCAGTCCTACCTACATCACATATGGGGTGACATCAGTCTAGTGACTTCCCATCCAAAAGTGGAAATAAACTCTCCAAAGGATGCAGTGAAATTCAGATGAGAAAATATACTTTGGAAACTATAAAACACTGAGTAACTTAAGGAAAATAAAGTGAGGTGTTGTATATACAGTCCCTAGAACACGGCCTGGCTCACAATATAAGGTTCACAAATCGCAGTGTTTTTTTTCCCCCTGTTGATAAGCTCGCCTCTGGTAAAAGAAGAAACAAGCAAGACAAGTGATGGCAGCAGGTGTTTTCTGACTAGCAGCCTGTGCCCCGTTGACACAGGAAGGCCCATCAATGCCCTGTCCCACCTCCACCCACCCCGTCCCTTCCCCACCAGCAGGACTCACCCAGTGGGAATTGGCAGGCTCTAGATCACACTGCAGAGACCAAGCAGGATTCGCTTGCAAAGCAGGGGCAACAGGTTGGGAGGGTTTGACAACTTCCTCTCACAGGGATCTGAGGAGACTGAGACCGCCAGAAGGCATGGGATGGAGTGATAAGGAACAGGAAGACTGAAAGGGCAGGAAAAGAAACCCAGAGTTTCCTTTAATCCCTCTGCTAGGGCCTGGATACTGATGATTTCAATCTTCACCTCTAGGATTAAGGGGGCAAGGCAACACACAAATGCACACTGGTGTGTTTCCGAAGAACTGCAGTTGAGGTCTGCCCCAGGTGGAGGTCGTTAGGGTGGGCACGAATCCAATATGACCGAGTCCATGTACAGACAGGAAATCTGAACACAGCGCAGACGCACATAAGGAGGCGGCCATGTGACGGCAAGATCAGGGTGATGCTTCTGCAAGCCGAGGAATGCCAACGATTGACAGCAAATCACCAGAATCTCCAGTGGCTGAGAATCCACCTTCCGATGCAGGGCACACAGGTTTGATCCCTGGTTGGGGAACTAAGATCCCTGATGTCATGGAACACTGCATCTACAGAGCTCTTGCACTCTGGAACCACAGCTAGGGAGAAGCACACGGGCTACAACAAATATCCCGTTGGGCTGCAACTGAGACCCAATGCAACCAAAGATAAGTAAATATTTTTTTTAATATGAAATGAATTTTTTAAGAAAGAGGAGGAGGCATGGAACAGAACCTTCCATCATAGCTATCAGAGGAAGCCAACCCTGCTGAGACCTTGATCCTGGACTTCTAGCCTCCAGAACTGGGAGATAAATTTCCATTGTTTAAGTCATTCGGTTTAAGGCACTCTGCTGGAGTAGCCCTACCAAACTAATACAAGAGCATTTGGTGTCATCAGCACAAAACCACAGGGTCAGACAGACCTGATTTGAACCTCTGCATTTGCCAGCAGCATGTCCTGGGCCACTTAGGTGCCATAGTGGGCCTGGGGTTTTTAACTGTAAAATGGGAAATTCCATACACTTTATGTATAGTGATTGAGAAGCAAGTAACAAAAGCAAAGCACGCAGTTAACAATGCCTGGCTCCTGGTAGCCACTCAACAGTGGCTTTCACTAGCAGAAATGATAGCTCAGCTCAAATTCCTTCACCTCTCTCAACCCCTGCACCCTCATGAGCAACACAGAAGAACCAGCTATTCTGTCAGTCTATGAAGATACCGAATGCTGTGAAGGCAAAAGGCTCCAAGACCCAAGTATAGTGGTTTTCTTTGACTACATAACAGATGGCCACAAACTCAGTAGCTTGAAAAATTACCATCTCAATTCTACAGATCAGAAGCTCAGAAGAACTTGGCTGGAGTCTCTGCTTAGGGTCTCACAAAGCCAAAATGAAAATGCTGCCCAGGGTGGGCTCTTACTTGGAGATTCTGTGCATTAATTGCTTCCGAGCTCATTGTAATTGTTGGCCAAATTCAGTTCCTTGCCTTTGTGGAACTAAGGTTCCTGGCTTTGTCCTGGCTGTTGGCTAGGGATCACTTTCAGCTCCTCAAGGTCTGTGATCTGTTTCTAGTGACAGCACCTGGGTTATAAAATCTGTAGGTTTTCTACACCAAGCAATTCCCCTGTTTTCTGTGGACACCAGCTGGATGTCCAACAGTCTAATTTAATTCCTGTCTTACCTGTGGAGGACTCCAAAGACTAAGGGCTCAGCCCCACAAGATGCCTCCACTTCAGACTCCAGTAACTAGCCCAGGCAAGCCTGTACTTCTAGCCACCCAACTAGCTATAAAGTTGGGGGGTTCCCATAACCCTCTCCTCAGGTTTGATAATCTGCTAGAACAGCTCACAGAACTCAGGGCAACACTACTTGTGTTTACTGGTTTATTATAAAGGTTATAAAAATGATAAAAAGAAAGCAGCCTGAAGAGGTATGTAGGGTGAAACCGAGAAGAGCCCTGAGCACATAGGCTTCTGGAGGGTGAGTCAGTCTCCCAGTAGTGGGATGAGCTCACCAACCTAGAGGATTCTGGATTTGTATGGAGGTTTCATTACAGAGGAAGCTAGATTCCCTGGTGGCTCAGATGGTAATGGGTCTGCCTCTAATGCAGGAGACCTGGGTTCAATCCCTGGGTCAGGATGGTCCCCTGGAGAAGGAAATGGCAACCCACTCCAGTATTCTTGCCTGGAAAATCCCATGGATGGAGGAGCATGGGAGGCTACAGTCCATGGGGTCACCAAGAGTCAGACACAAATCAGCGACTTCACTTTCTTCCTTTTTCATTACAGAGGCATGCTCGATTAAATCACCAACCATTAGTGGGTAACTCGATCAGCAGTCCCTGTCTCCTCCCTGGAGGTCAGGAGAATGGAATTGAAAAGCCCAACCCTCTAATCCCAAAGGAACCTCCCAGCATCCTGATGCTATCCAGAGGCCCATTAAGAATCACCTCCAGTGTGGCTGAAAGGGGCTTGATTAACATAAAATACTCTTCTCACCCTTATCACTCAGGAAATGATAAAGGTTTTGGATGCTCTTTGCCAGGAATCAGGGATGACAACTAATATATACTTATTATATCATAACATTAAAAGATCCTTCCACAAGGCCCCCTCCGTCTCGGCAACAGAGAATTGCCCTCCTGTCAAAACTGCTTCGTATTTCAGTTTTCCTGACGTCTTCTCCTGCCCCTAGCTGGAGGAAAAATGCACTGCTTTTAAAGAGCTTTGGGGGATGAGATTAAGCCCATTTGGGTAATCTCCCTTGTGTCATGTAACACAACCATCACTGAAGTAACACCAGCAAACAAAGGTCATAGACATAATCTTAAAAATTCTGCCCATCTATACAGCTGTTCTTGGCTGTACCACTGAGTGACAAGTCCTTGTCCCTTTTGGACTACAAATTCCCTTTAACTCTAATATCCTATACCCCGCCCCCACAATCAAATTATACTTTCTTAACTTTATAGGATGTGTCCTGGTTAAGGGTAAAAAAGAAACCTTTGCTCTCTGAGAAGGTTTACAAACTAAATGCAACACTGTTCACCCTTTATTGCAGATCACAATTGTCTGCTATCTTTAAAAATATTGATGCTGGGCCCCCATCTTCAGAAACTCTGACTCTCGGGAACTCTAGGCAAAGGCAGACACGGAGGACACTGCCTTCCCTATGGTGGGAGTGTAAATGAGGAGGGATGGGAGTCTTCTGTTTGTGTTTCGAGTCTTTCAAGGATGCGGTAGATAGGGCTGAGGAGAGTGGCAGCCGGACCCAAGTGTGCATCACAGCACAAGACATTCCTACAAGGCACATGATTTCAGTTTTGTATGTCTGCTGCTAGTGGTGTCCCTAGGTGTGAGCTGAGGATGTAAGTTAGTAAACACAGCTCTACATGGACTGAAACACTGTGCTCCAGACACAGAACATTCTGGGAGAAGCCTGTCTAGCTCCAAAGCCTGAGTTTACACTGTCTTGGAGAAAAATGAATGGAATGCAATTTTTTTTTTTTTTTTGTCTAAGTACCCCAAGCAGGTATATATGTGTGTAAATATATATACACATATATTTAGAGACAGACTATAAAATTTATATTTGATAACAATTGGATAGTGAACAGACAGTTACATTCTCTACCAAGTTCTTGTTATACAGAATTTTACCTTGTAGATTTTAAATGCATACAATTTACATGCTAAAAAAATTGTGAAAAATTGTGTAATGGGAAAAAGACTACTGAGTGTCCCTTCAAAAGAATGTGAGGTATTTAGAGCACCTTCCAGGGTTATCTGATTCTGAAGAGCTCTGACCTTCCAGTGCCCTTGACTATTGTGCAGTGCTGTAGAGAAAGATGTTAACTTCTGGAAGTCTAATAAAATACAGTGATCCTCATTAATAAAAATGCCAAATTCTGTTGGATGAAGATACAGCAAAGTACTACCCTTTGCATGTTGAACAGTTTTGTACCTTACAATCAACTTTTATGACATTTCATTGTATGAAGGAAAAAAGTAAGTCCCCTTTCCTTTCTCTGGAGGAAAAAAAAAAGTATTTTCCTTTGAAGAAAGCAAATGGGGGTTATAGAACCAAGTAAACAGGGGAGTCATAGTGAGGAAGGGTGCAGGTAGGTCTTAGAAACTGTGAGTACGAGGGTCCTTTACGGTATCCTTTTCCAGGGACACAGGGCTCAGATACAGTTCAGTTCTGTCAACACCACACAGCAGAATGCAGCAATAAGGGCACCATCCATCTCTCACAATAAAACCGCACTGAATTCTGAAACGAATACAACGTTGTAAATCCAATAAAAATTTAAAAAGAAAGCAAAAAAACAGATTAGTGTTTATCACACTGAAGAGGGGGAGGCAAGTTAGGGACATGAGAGTAAGAGACACAAACTACTATGTAGAAAAAGATAAGCAATATTTTGTATGGCACAGGGAATTATAGCCATTGTCTTGTAATAACTTTTAATGGCGCACAATCTGTAAAGATGCTGACTCATTACATTGCATACCTGAAATTAATATAAAATTATAATCAACTATACTTCATTTAAAAAAAACTACAGTGAATCCAAATTTTTGATCTAATGTAAGCTGGAACACTATCTATCATGATAGAAATCTTTATTTGGGGGAGAGTCTTCTTTAAAAATACCTATACCATAAACTTTTAAGTTACAAATTGATGTTTCTCCACAAATCTGAAAGTCCTTTGACACAGAATGAACCCAAAGTACAATTGGGCAGTATCATTTATAGCGTATGATTCATTTAAAACTAAAGAAAAGTACTTGCCATTTTTCAAATTATAAATTAATTGAGCTTTGATATTATTAAAAAGGTCTTGAATTCTTTGAACAATTCTTTGTTTAATTCAAGATCTTTTAACTTTTATAAAGTATTTTTTGGCTTCTCATAATTTCCTAACAAAGTTTCTATAACAAATATTTTTTTAACCATTTCTCCACCTAAAAATATTTGTGTATATGTTTATGTGCACACGCAAGAGTTCAAAGTTACAAGTTCAAATCCTGTTAAAAATTATTAAAAAACATTTTGAACATTTAATTTTGATTTCAGATAACTAATACTGTAAGGGTTTTTTTTCTTTGACTCGTAAGAGGAAATTTCACTATTATTGGCTTAACATGTCTCTTTTTACACAACAAACATCCTTTTCATTTTGTT
The DNA here is from genome assembly GCF_029378745.1 of Bos indicus. Lineage (NCBI taxonomy): Eukaryota > Metazoa > Chordata > Mammalia > Artiodactyla > Bovidae > Bos > Bos indicus. Next base: position 41,686,581 of record NC_091767.1, on the reverse strand, counting down.
CTGCTGTAGCAAATTGCAACTGCCATTCTTTGTGAAATTTGCAACATACCTCCTTCCAGTCTTTTAAAAAAACTCTTCTAGTATATGCTATTGAAATTTAGACTTTGAAACCTAATCCCCAGTGTGATGGTATTTGAAGATGGGGGCTTTGGGAGGTGATTAGGCCACAAGGGTGGAGACCTCATGAATGAAATTAGTGCCCTTCTAAAAGGGAACCCAGAGATTTCCTTTGCCCCTTCTGTCATATGTGAACATGAACCAGAAAGCTGGTCATCTATGGACACCAAATCTGCTGGCACCTTGATCATGGACTTAGCAGCTTCCAGAACTGTGACAAATAATTTGACTGTTTAAGCCATCTCGTGCAGTATTTTTTGTTATAGCAGCCTAAACCAATTAAGACATCATAGTACTAGTTTCTCTGTCTCCATTCAGTATTTTTTCCCCTGTGAGAAAGTATCTTTTTATTGTTAGAATTTAAGTCAGTCACACATTATTGCAAACATCTGGAACAGAGAAGAAAACATTTCAATTTTATCTCAAAAATGACTTCAAGACCAAGCAACAGGATTCCATAGTCAAATGAACAGCACGAAAGTGCAATGGAGAAAGGCATAAAAACACTTAGATTATTTAAGGTGGTCAGAGTATAATAACATATTTCACTTTATGTGATGAATGTACTAATTCTCCAATTATCTTCAGTTCGGGATCACAGATTAATTTTTCTTTTGACAACTGTTATGGTATTTTTCAGATTTACACAATCCAAACAAGGGTTTTGCACAAGTGCAACATCCAACTCAAATGATAAAATGACCATAGCACATATAAAAGTGCTCCAGAGACAGAAGACAAAAGTTAAAAGAAGCGTTGATGCCGTAGCCTTGCAATTCTTGTATTTATCGTTACGGTTGTTGTTTATTTGCTAAGTTGTGTCTGACTCTTTTGTGACCCCATGGACTGTAGCCCACCAGGCTTCTCCGTCCATGGGATTTCCCAGGCAAGAACACTGGAGTGGGCTGCCATTGCCTTCTCCAGGGGTCCTTTCAATTTTGTATCAGTAGTACATCTTTATTTTAAATTTAAAATTTTGTTTATATGTATTATTCTAATTAGAAAAATGATTTTACATGGGAATGACTATAGCTCATGTTGTCTGCATAAAATGTTAAAAAATCATACTATATCAATACATAGGAAAAAATTGGTTGAACTGAAGCAGTCCATTGTCACTGACTAGATCAGTGATATGTGCATGTGTAACACCAGAAAAAGTGCCCACCCACGCACCACAAACATCATATATTAAGTGATGCAACAAGTAAGAGTTAAATTTAGTCCTGCTGAAACAATACATTTGTGTCTAATGGCAAAATGCTTTACACTGTTCTGGTTTTTAAATTAAATTTTAAAAAATCAGGTTCTCAGTCAGCCTTACTAAATTTCAAGTGTTCAAAAGCCACATCTGGCTGGTCGATATCATATTGATTAGTGCAGTTTAAAAAAGGAAGAGAGATTTGGGGACCTACCAGGAGATGCAGAATTTTGAATATGGAAAAAACACAAAAGAAGACTTTAGTTTTGTTGCTGTGTTATATGGTATCCTCCCTTTGCTGTTCCCTCAAAAAAATATACTTAAGGCCTCTGAATCAGATTAGAGATGGCTTTGAGTTACTGTATTTGTCTGCTTGGACCGCTATAACAAAATACCTTATCTAAAGTCTTCTTATAAAGACACTGATCCTATCAGACCAGGGCCCCAACCTTACCTCCTCATTTAACTTTAATATTTCTTTTCTCCAAGTATAGCCACAATGGAGCTTAGGGCTTAAACATATAAAACTGGAGGGGACAAACATTTACTCAATAAGAGTTATTCAGACTAACATTAGTAGGCATAAAATTTTATTTTATTCATTTATCATTTCAAATTTTAGCCATTTTAAGAATTTTGCTGACTAGAGGGCCACAGAAAGCTGGACCCAATGAGAATCCAAAAGCTGGTCCAGGGTTTTAAAAAAATATAATATCTTTTTGCACAATTTGGGCTAGCTAATATGTAACTAAAAATGTAACTTTCCTTTATCACTGTATTGGCTAGCTGGTTTGAGGTAACTTGTGCACTTCTGATTTAAATCCAGTCTTAGTTGGGAAAACGTGGAAGTATGGATTATTCTCCTCCTCTCTCTCATCCTAAAGTGGCACCTAGGCACACAGGAGGTTATGTAACTTCATGATGTGGTGGATGGGGGCAGGGTGGGCAACTGGCCATAGTTGTTTCTCTGAAGGCACCTTTCACTGAAGCAACTCATCCATCTGTTCTTTGCTCCTCATCCCCTAACCTAAGGAATCCACTGTTCAGGAACCCTTGTCCTCGGACATCCTGCCTCTGGTGGATGTAGGCTGTTCTGTGCCTTTCCCATGCCCGCCACAAAGGCCCCCAAGCAGCCCACAGTCATCCTGGCTGCTACCTGTCCCCTGCAGCACGACAGGGCATCAGATCTGGAGTGTCATCAAAGGCTCTCCTTGCCTCAACTTGCCGCTGTTGCCATTTTGCTGTGACCAGTGTCCCATACCTGGGGCTCCTTAAGACTCTTGCAGTCTCTCTCAAATACATCCTTAGAAATGAAGATAGAAATTTTGTCTACAGAGGTCAATTATCTGAGGTTTCGCACTCCCTTCAACCCAATCAGGTAAGAAGACTGTGGGTGTCCTTCTCAAGAACCTGTAGCAGTGGCTTACCCTCACTCTCCTCTGACAAATTGTCTTCCAAAGTAGCATATCATTTTGCATTCTTACCAGCAATGAATGTGAGTTCCTATTTCTATACATCCTTGCCAGAGTTAGGTGTTGTGCAGTATTTTGAATTGCCGCCATCCCAATAGGTACGTAGCAGTATGCTGCATGCTAAGTAGCTTTAGTCGTGTCCAACTCTTTGCGACCCCATGGACGGTAGCCCACCAGGCTCCTCTGTTCATGGAATTCTCCAGGCAAGAACCCTGGAGTGGGTTGCCATCTTCTTCTCCAGAGGATCTTCCTGACCCAGGGATTGAACCTGCATCTCCTGTGGCTTCTGCATTGCAGTCAGATTCTTTACTGCTGAGCCACTAGGGAAGCTCCTTCATGTATTCCTAGAAATGGTAGTATTTTCTTGTTTTAATTTGCAGTTCCCCAGTGACATATGATGTGGAACATTTTGTCATATGTGTATTTACCATCTGTATATCTTTTTTGGTGAAATGTCTTTAGATCTTTTGTTTACTTTTTAATTGGGCTGTTTGTTTCTTATTATTGAGTTTTAAGTGTTAGTTCTTTGTATATTTTAGATACAATTCCTTCATCAGATATGAGGGAGTTTTCCCCAGGCTGCAAGCTAACAACCATAGTTTTATAGATGTTGGTAGAAGACACAAGATTTTGGTGTCAGAGACAAAGGACTTTACTACTCACAGCATAGCAAGTGGCATGAGCTTCTTGCTCACATTGGCTTCTCTTGCCCTCAGTTCCCTGCGAGATAATAGAGTGGTTTGGGGGGAGAAGTACTGCACACACAGGTTTGTGTCACAGCTGAAGAACTCCAGCCTCAGGAAGCCCAGATCTTTTCTAATGGGCTGCAAGGAAACTTCCTTAACTTTCACCTGAGAGGGAGAATCTGCTTTTATTACACTACACTCTAAAAAAAACAAACCTTTCCCTTTGACTTGGAGACACTCTATCTTCCAAGGCTGTGTGCTAGTCAAATGTCATTGGAAAGATTGTTTGGCACCAAAGCTGTCAGTGTCTTTGCTCACAAGACTGTGCAGAAATTGATCAAGAACTGTCTCCCCCTAGTCATAACTCAACACCTCTAAATATCTTGGTATGTGTGCTCTAAATAAATTCTCATGTATAATTACCATAACATTATCACAAATGAGAAATTTGACAATGATTTCTTTTTTTTTTTTTGACAATGATTTCTTAAGTCACAACTCCAACAACTCATTAATATCCAGGCCATATTCAAATTTTTCCAAGTATGCCAATAACCTATTTTATGGCTCAACAAACAAATCCAAAACAGAATCCTATCAAGGTTAACCAATACACTTGGTTGTTTTGTCTCTTTAGTATATTTTTATCTAGCACAACCCCTTTGCCTTTACATTTTGCTATGGGGAAAAATTCACATTCCGAATTTGTCTGATAGCTTTCTTGTGATATTATTTAACCAGCTCCTCTTTCCCATGTATTTCTGATAAATTAGAAATTGAGTCTAGAGACTAGGTAAGATGCAGACCAAACCACCTTGGCAAAAATACTTCTTAGGTAATGTTCATTTTAAATACAGTGAGAAAGTATCACAGGAGGAGGCATTTAATGTCAGGTTGTCTTGCTACTAGCTTTGATTACTTGGATAAAGTGACAACTGCAAGACGTCTCCTTCAAAGGTTCATTCTTCTATTTGAAATCTATAAGCAATCTGAGATGTAATCCTTGTGTGTGTGTGTGTGTATTTAGTTCACAATCATGTCCAACTCTTTGCAACTCCACAGACTGTAACCTGCTAGGCTCCTCTGTCCATGGGGATTCTCTAGGCAAGAATACTTGAGTGGATAGCCATGCCCTTCTCCAGGGGATCTTCCCAACCCAAGGATTGATCCCTGGTCTCCCGCATTGCAGGCAGATTCTTGGCATCAAGCAAATGGCCGATTCCCCAAGAGGTTGTAGCATCCATTGAAGTTTCTTCCCTGAATTAGTTATTCGCTAGGGTTAGGCTTTGCTACCGATCAAAGCCAACCTTTTAACATAAAAAGAAGTGAGAATGAAAGCAGGGAAGGAGGAAGAAGGAACATTTCTCTTCCGTAAAAATGCGTTTCCAAAGATGGAAGCTGTGGCTTTCAAGAGCTCATTTTGGAACACTAAGTCAAGAATTTTACTCTGTTCTGAAAGGTCGCCAGCATCCACCCTTCTCTGCAGGTGTTGAACCTTGGCCTTAGTCCCAGAAGGAAAAATACAGGGAATATTTCAAATATTATCTGGCTATACTTAAAGAACCAACTTTTCCAACAGTGGAAGTAGAAAATCATCAGTGGATGCCAGAACCCAAGGGCAAAGGTTCGAGAAGAAACAGAGTATTTACACAGTCTCAGCATGCATTCCTCCAAATCACTTACTAATCTAAGAAGAAGTAGTAGCTCAAAGTTAACACCACCAAAAACAGGACACACTGAAGAAGCCTCCTGATGTTCCTGGGACACAACATCATTTATGTGCTACTCCTGCCTGGACATGGAAAACTCTGGGTTAAATCAGGCAAATCAGGGACAGGCTGGAATAACTCTTCTGTGCTCTTAAACAATGTGACAGTCAATGATGGCAAAGGAATGCTGAAGAACTACTGCAGATTAAAGGAGATTAGAGAGGCATAACAGATAAATACCATATGTGATTCTGGACTAGATCAGGGACTGAAAAAAAGAAGCCATAAAGGATTTTATTGGGATAATTGACAAGATTGGAATATGGACTGTAGATTAGAAAATAGTGTTACATCTCTGTCAAATTTCCTGATCTTGAGAATTGTACTATAATTATCCCCTTCATGGACCACAGCCTTGTTGTGGCGAATGGGCTTGCATAACTCATTGAAGCTAAGAGTCATGTTGTGCAGGGCCACCCAAGATGGATGTGTCATACTGGAGAGTTTTGACAAAACATGGTCCACTGGAGGAGGGAATGGCAAACCCCTCCATTCCTCTTGCTATGACAACCCCATGAACACTATGAAAAGGCAAAAAGATATGATACCAGAAGGTCAGAAGGTGTCTCATATGCTACTGAGGAAGAGAGGAGGGCAATTACTAAGAGTTCCAGAAAGAATGAAGTGGGTGGGGCAAAGCACAAATGACTCTCAGTTGTGGATGTGTCTGGTGGTGAACGTAAAGTCCGACGCTGCCAGGACCACTACTGCAAAGGAACCTGGAATGGTAGGTCCATGAATCAAGGTAAACTGGACATGGGTCAAGCCGGAGATAGCAAGAATGAGCATCGACATTTTAGGAATCAGTGAACTAAAATGGATGCGAATGGGAGAATTTAATTCAGATGACCATTATATCTACTACTGTGGGCAAGAGTTCCTTAGAAGAAATGGAGTAGCCCTCATAGTGAACAAAAAGTCCAAAATGCAGTACTTGGATGAAATCTCAAAAATGACAGAATGCTCTTGGTTCGTTTCCAAGGCAAACCATTCAGTATCACACTAATCCAAGTCTATGCCCCAACCATTAATGCCAAAGAAGCTGAAGCTGAGCAGTTCCATGAAGACCTATGAGACCTTCTAGAAGTAACATAAAAAAAGATGTCCTTTTCATCATTGGGGACTCTAATGCAAAACTAGGAAGTCAAGAAATACCTGGAGTGACAAGCAAGTTTGGTCTTGGAGCACAAAATGAAACAGGGCAAAAGCTAACAGAGTTTTGTAAAGAGAACACACTTGTCATAGTAAACAACCTATTCTGATAACACAAGAGATGACCCTGCACATGAACATCACCAAATGGTCAATACTAAAATCAGACTGACTGTATTCTTTTCAGTCAAAGAAGGAGAGGCTCTATACAGTCAGCAAAAACAAGGCCTGAAGCTGACTGTGGTTCAGATCATGAGCTCCTTATTGCAAAATTTAGGCTTAAATTGAAGAAAGCAGGGAAAAAACCACTAGGCCATTCAGGTATGACCTAAATCAAATCACTTATGATTATACAGTTGGAGAAGGAAACGGCAACCGACTCCAGTATTCATGCCTGGAAAATCCCATGGACCAAGGAGCCTGGTGGGCTACAATCCATGGGGTTACAAAGAGTTGGACACGACTGAGCGACTTCTGTGTATGTATGATTATATAGTAGACGATAGGAATAGATTCAAGGGATTAGATCTGGTAGAGTGCCTGAAGAACTTATGGATGGAGGTTCGTAACATCGTACAGGAGAAAGTGATCAAAAACATCTCCAAGAAAAAGAAATGCAAGAACACAAAATGGTTGTCTGAGAGGGATTAACAAATAGCTGAGGAATGAAGAAAAGGGAAAGGCAAAGAAGGAAGAGAGAGATACTCAACTGAATGCAGAGTTCCAGACAATAACAAGGAGATAAGGCCTTCCTCAATGAACAATGCAAAGAAAGAGAGGAAAGCAATAGAATGGGAAAGACTACAGATCTCTGAAAAAAAAAAACACAAAAAACTGGAAATATCAAGGGACATTTCATGTAAGGATGGGCATGATAAAGGACAGAAACATTAAGGACCTAACAGGAGCAAAAAAGATTAAGAGGTCACAAGAATACACAGAAGAACCGTACAAAAGAGGTCTAAATAACCAGAATAACCACGATGGTATGGTCACTTACCTAGAGTCAGACACCCTAGAATGTGAAGTCAAGTGGGCCTTAGGGAGCATTACGAAGAACAAAGATAGTGGAGGTGGTGGAATTCCAGCTGAGCTATGTCAAATCCTAAAAGAGGATGCTGCAAAGTGCTGCATTCAATCTGCCAGCATATTTGGAAAACTCAGCAGTGGTCACAGGACTGGAAAAGGTCAGTTTTCACTCCAATATCAAAGAAGGACAATGCCAAAGAATGTTCTAACTAATATGGGTTCAAATGAGTGCTCACAATTGTGCTCATTTCACATTCTAGCAAGGTTATGCTCAAAATCCTTTAAGCTAGGCTTCAGCAGTATGTGATCTGAGAACTTCCAGATGTACAAGTTGAGTTTAGAAAAGGCAGGGGAACCAGAGATCAAATTGCCAACGTTCACTGGATCATAGAGAAAGCAAGAGAATTCCAGAAAAATATCTACTTCTGTTTTGTTTACTACACCAAAGCCTTTGACTGTGAGGATCACAACAAACTCTGGAAAACTCTTAAAGAGATGGGAATACCAGATCACCTAACATGTCTCCTGACACACCTCAAGAAGCAATAGTTAGAACCGGACATGGAACAACGGACTGGTTCCAAATTGGGAAAGAAGTACATCATGGCTGTATATTGCCACCCTGCTTATTTAATTTTTATGCAGGGTACATCATGTGAAATGCTGGGCTGGATGAAGCACAAGCTAGAATCAAGATTGCCAGGAAAAATACCAAAAACTCAGATGATACCACCTTACTGGCAGAAAGTGAAGAGGAACTAGAGAGCCTCTTGACAAAGGTGAAAGAGGAGAGTGAAAACGCTGGCTTAAAACTCAACATTCAAAAAAGTAAGATCACGGCATCTGGTGCCATCACTTCATGGCAAATAGAAGGGAAAAAAACAGAAGCAGTTATAGATCTTCTTTTCTTGGGCTCCAAAATCACTGTAGATGGTGACTGCAGCCATGAAATTAAAAGATGCTTGCTCCCAAGGAAGGCTATGACAAACCTAGGCAGTGTATTAAAAAGCAGAGACATTGCTTTGCTGACAAAGGTCTGTATAGTTAAAGTTATGTTTTATTCCAGTTAGTTATGCACAGATGTGAGAGATGGACCATAAAGAAGGCTGAGTGCTGAAGAATTGATGCTTCAAATTGTGGAGCTAGAGTAGACTCAAGTCACTTGGGCTGCATGGAGATCAAACAATCAATCCTAAAGGAAATCAATCCTGAATATTTATTGGAAAGACTGATGCTAAAGATGAAGCTCCAGTACTTTAGCCACCTGAGGCGAACAGCCAACTCATTGGAAAAGACTCTCATACTGCGAAAGACTGAAGGCAACAGGAGAAGATGGTGGCAGAGGAGAAAATGGTTAGATAGCATCACCAACTCAGTGGACATCAATGTAAGCAAACTCTGGGAGATAGTGAAGGATGGAGGAGCCTGGTGTGCTACGGTCCACGGGGTTGCAAAGAGTCAGATATGACTTAGCAACTAAATGACAACACTATGATTATGTGAAAAAATGTCTTTGTCTAAGGAAAGATGTATCTACCAAAGTATTTAGGGATAAAGGGATTTATCTCTAACTTACTCTCAAAATGATTCCAAAATACACATAGGCAAACATATAGACAAAAATGAGAACATGGGGCAAATATAAACAATTGGTGAATCTTGGTGAAGAGTTTGATTCCTGCATCTTTTCATAAGCTTCAAATTATAATTCTTCAACAATCAAAATGAAGCCATTCCTGTTTCTTTCATTTTCCTTATTCCCTGCTGTAAAATCCCATGGGAGAATGAGAACTGGTCTGGAGAGAAGAAACCTGATGATAATCCTCACCTCCAAACAGAACTTGCTGGAATATCTTGGGCTAGATCCTTTCTCTGGGGCTCAGATTTTTTATCTGCATAAATGTGAAGTTTGCCTTGAAGGTTTTAGGATTCCAGTACAGGTTGCCAAGATGGAAAGATGGTTTTTTTGTTGTTCACCTACTGAGGTTGTGCCACTCACATGTCTATATGCTGCCTTCATCTCCATGCCCATCACATCTTTTCAGCTGCCTCTGAAGCTCCTAGAGTAGACTGAGTTTGTTGCTCTTGAGTTTCTCATCTCAGGTTGGACTGGGAAGAGGGATGCTGTTTGTTTCAAGTGATCCTAGTACTAAAAGGACCACTTTCGAGTCTTGATTAGCCAAGGTATGTCAGAGTGCCCAGGACTTCTGTGGCTGCTCTTTGAAGGGGAAGGCGGGGGTCGGGGAGGCCAAACAGACATTCATTGTTATTTGCTGGAGAGAGCTTCTGACTTCAGGGCATCTCTCGAATGAGGCAGGGTTGGGGTAGTGGGTGAAAGGGAGACACACCACTGCTCTGATCTCAGAGTATCTGGGTGGCTTTCATTCGTGGCCCTTTCTTCAAATTGCCAGACTGAAGGTGTCTCTGATTGAACATAAGTGAGAATTCAGCTTTCCCAAAGTTCACCACCACTGACCATAGCTATATTGCTGAACTAGGGGGGAAAAAACATGCGGAGTCTGGAAATTTAGCATGAATAGTTAAAAATTAATTTGAGTATTTGTGGAAACTGCCACAGCTAAACAAAGCAACACATCACAGAGCCTTCTAGTCTGTGCATGAACCTTCCGACGGGCTCTCACACTCGATTTCAAGACATTAAATGTTCACATGATAGAAAGTCTATCACTTGTTGACTCAAGCTTGGAAAAAAGGCATCTCTCCATTCCTTGAGACTTTATGAGTAACCCATGGATTCTACATGAACATTCTAACCAACCCATGTTGGTAAGTGCAGCAATTAACTTTATCAGTTGTAAATTACTGACATTAAATTACCAATATGAAAACAAACCAGTATTTTTATCTTTCCCCTGCCTCCTCTCCCCAGGGGTCAGGAATGGGAAGAAAAGTTTGTTAAAAGTGATAGCAAAGTAGTTAATTGCAGTACTTATCAGAGGGTGCTGTTTTATTTAGACCTAAAAGTGACATCAATTCTGCTAGTCTTAAAGTTCTGTGCTCTGTGTATAGCTGAGTGCCTCTGCTAGTAGAGATATCAGCTAAGATCAAAGGAAGATTAGAGAGTACAGCAGATAGATTAGTCTTGTTTCTCCTTCCACTGTGATGTTGTATCAGTGAAATAAGACCTCCTGATACTAGTGGACTAGTATCTCAACTAGTAAGTTGAAGTTTCACAAATCTGGTTCAGTTTCACATCCTGTATTTCACAAGAAGCCTTGGTCATGTAAATAACAGAAGCTTACTTGCGTGAAATGCTCCGTTCACAAACTTTCACATATACCATCTTATTTCACTCTGAAGATAACCCTGAGCTATAGGCACCACAGGCAACTACCTATAACAGGCAACTAGTTCTACCTATAAAATAAAATTAAAAAAAAAAGAGCCCAGAGGTCTTAAAGTGGCTTGTCTAAGGTCACAGTGTCAGTGACTAGCCAAGGTGGGACTAGAGCCCCAAGAACAAAGACTCCCTCTCGACTGTCACAGCTGATATTCTCCGCTAATGATTGCATAGGTCTTGCTTTGACAGCTGAGGACTTGGTTGCATAGGTCTTACTTTGCTGTCCTTTTCCCCCGGGGACAGCTGGAGTAAAGAGGATTTGGGAAGTGAAGTTCTGGCTGTGTAGATGATGTTCAGGAACAGGATACCAGCTGTGAAGGCCATAGTAAAGCCATGAGAATCCTGAGTCCCTGGCCAGGGATGTGGTCATCAGATCACCATGGGAGCAGGAAGCATGTACCTGCCAACTCATGATATCTAACTTGAAAGAGGATTCTTTAAATTGAAAGATGAAGGCATCAGAGAAAAACAACTAGATAAAATGGCAATCATTCCCACTAGGAAACCAGAGGACAGGTTCAGCTATGGTACTAATGACCTCGCATGTCTTCATACCGATTTACAAAAAACAAGGAATGACCATAGCAAATGTGGATTTTAATCTGAGGGAACTACAGTCTTACAAGTGTCAAGGAAATCTGGTGGGCTGAGGACTCCATGAAAAGAAATACTTAGTAGAAGAAAGGTCATATGAAATGTGAAGAGGGTGTAGACTTAGTTGGAAATCCACGGACCTAAAATAGACACAGTGAAAGGCATGAGGCTGAGACAAAAACAGAGAACCAAAATTCTATCCGTAGAAGTACACTTCTTATCCAAAAGGTCACAGCAAACATTATTAAGAGAGACACACATCAAGACTGGAGAATAGATGAGAAAAGAACTCTAGTTTCTTTACATAAAGCAGGCCTATACACCAATAGGAAACTGCAGATCTTTTGGAGGGAAAATAGATGTTGGCAAAATTACAGAAATAAAAATAACAGAGGTTAGACAAAATTCCAACTCTAGTTATTTCTGATTTCACCCAAGGCATACACCCAAAATAATCTGTGAAAGTGAAGACTGGACACAGATTATGTTCAAGTTTTCCAAGCGGGGAGAAGGACAGATTCCAGAAACAATTCAGTTCAGTCACTCACTCATGTCCCACTCTTGGCGACCCCATGAACTGCAGCACGCCAGGCCTCCCTGTCCATCACCAACTCCTGGAGTTTACCCAAATGCATGTCCACTGAGTCGGTGATGCCATCCAATCATCTCATCCTCTGTTGTCCCCTTCTCCTCCTGCCCTCAATCTTTCCTAGCATCAGGGTCTTCTCAAATGAGTCAGCTCTTCACATCAGGTGGCCAAAGGACTGGAGTTTCAGCTTCAACATCAGTCCTTCCAATGAACACTCATGACTGATCTCCTTTAGGATGGACTGGTTGGATCTCTTTGCAGTTCAAGGGACTCTCAAGAGTCTTCTCCAACACCACAGTTCAAAAGCATCAATTCTTCAGCGCTCAGCTTTCTTTATAGTCCAACTCTCACATCCATACATGACAACTGGAAAAACCATAGCCTTGACTAGACAGACCTTTGTTGAAAAAGTAATGTCTCTGCTTTTGAATATGCTGTCTAGGTTGGTCATAACTTTCCTTCCAAGTAGTAAGTGTCTTTTAATTTCATGGCTGCAGTCACTATCTGCAGTGATTTTGGAGCCCCCCAAAATAAAGTCAGTCACTGTTTCCCCATGTATTTCCCATGAAGTGATGAGACTGGATGCCATGATCTTAGTTTTTTAAATGTTGAACTTTAAGCCAACTTTTTCACTTTCCTCTTTCACTTTCACCAAGAAGCTCTTTAGTTCTTCTCTTTCTGCCATAAGGGTGGTGTCATCTGCATATCTGAGGTTATTGACATTTCTCCCGGCAATCTTGATTCCAGCTTGTGCTTCTTCCAGCCCAGCATTTCTCATGATGTACTCTGCATATAAGTTCAATAAGCAGGGTGACAATATACAGCCTTGACGTACTCCTTTTCCTATTTGGAACCAGTCTGTTGTTCCATGTCCAGTTCTAACTGTTGCTTCTTGACCTGCATACAGGCTTCTCAAGAGGCAGGTCAGGTGGTCTGGTATTCCCATCTCTTTCAGAATTTTCCACAGTCTATTGTGATCCACACAGTCAAAGGCTTTGGCATAGTCAATAAAGCAGAAATAGATGTTTTTCTGGAACTCTCTTGCTTTTTCCATGATCCAGCAGATGTTGGCAATTTGATCTTTGGCTCCTCTGCCTTTTCTAAAACCAGCTTGAACATCTGGAAGTTCACAGTTCATGGATTGCTGAAGCCTGGCTTGGAGAATTTTGAGCATTACTTTACGAGCATGTGAGATGAGTGCAATTGTGTGGTAGTTTGAGCATTCTTTGGCATTGCCTTTCTTTGGGATTGGAATGAAAACTGACCTTTTCCAGTCCTGTGGCCACTGCTGAGTTTTCCAAATTTGCTGGCAAATTGAGTGCAGCACTTTCACAGCATCATCTTTCAGGATTTGAAATAGCTCAACTGGAATTCCATCACGTCCATGATGCCTGATGAACTATGGATGGAGGTTTGTGACATTGTACAGGAGACAGGAATCAAGACCATCCCCAAGAAAAAGAAATGCAAAAAAGCAAAATGGCTGTCTGAGGAGGATTTACAAATAGCTGTGAAAAAAGGGAAGTGAAAAGCAAAGGAGAAAAGGAAAGATATACCCATCTGAATGCAGAGCTCCAAAGAATAGCAAGGAGATATAAGAAAGATAGCCTCAGCAATCAGTGCAAAGAAATAGAGGAAAACGATAGAACGGGAAAGAGTAGAGATCTCTTCAAGAAAATTAGAGATACCAAGGGAACATTTCATGCAAAGATGGGCTCAATAAAGGACAGAAATGGTACAGTCCTAACAGAAGATATTAAGAAGAGGTGGCAAGAATACACAAAAGAACTGTACAAAAAATATCTTCCCGACTCAGATAATCATGATGATGTGATCACTCACCTAGAGCCAGACATCCTGGAGTGTGAAGTCAAGTGGGCCTTAGGAAGTATCACTACGAACAAAGCTAGTGGAGGTGATGGAAGCGACACAGCAGCAGCAGCAGCAGATATGCAGATGACACCACCCTTATGGCAGAAAGTGAAGAGGAACTAAAGAGCTTCTTGATGAAAGTGAAAGAGGAGAGTGAAAAAGTTGGCTTAAAGCTCAACATTCAGAAAACTAAGATCATGGCATCTGGCCCCATCACTTCATGGCAAATAGATGGGGAAACAATGGAAACAGTGACTGACTATTTTTTGGGGCTCCAAAATCACTGCAGATGGTGATTGCAGCCATGAAATTAAAAGACACTTACTCCTTGGAGGAAAAGTTATGACCAACCTAGACAGCATATTAAAAAGCAGAGACATTACTTTGTCAATAAAGGTCCATCTAGTCAAGGCTATGGTTTTTCCAGTCATCATGTACAGATGTGAGAATTGGACTATAAGAAAGCTGAGTGCTGAAGAATTGATGCTTTTGAACTGTGGTGTTGGAGAAGATTCTTGAGAGTCTATTGGACTGCAAGGAGATCCAACCAGTCTCCTAAAGGATATCAGTCCTGGGTGTTTATTGGAAGGACTGATGCTGAAGCTCCAATACTTCAGCCACCTGATGTGAAGAACTGACTCATTTGAAAAGACCCTGATGCTGGGAAAGACTGAAGGCGGGAGGAGAAGGGGACAACAGAGGATAAGATGGTTGGATGGCATCACCGACTCAATAGAGATGAGTTTGAGTAAACTCCAGGGGTTGGTGATGGACAGGGAGGCCTGGGGTGCTGCAGTCCATGGAGTCACAGAGAGTTAGACATTACAGAGTGACTGAACTGGACTGAACTTGTCATTTAGAATGGAAAATGACGATCTTCAGGTTGCAGCATGGGTCATTTCGGCAAGTCATGACAAGGTGATTTCACTTCTTGCAATGACTGACAAAGCAAGAATGTAGAGGACTTGCCAATTGCAAAATTTCTGACATTTTCTCATGAAAGTGGACAAAGTAGAAACATGGGTTGAAATGTTAGCAAGAAGATTTAAATCTGTAGCTTGTTGGGCTTGCCCAGAGTGTTGACTGATGTTTCCATGACAACTGGGACAACAGAAGAGAGTTCCCTCGTTGACTTCTAAGCTTGATCTTTGGCTTGTTTTGATCAAAATTTTTATTAATAACTCAAGTAAAGATATAGAAGCTGTAGTGTGTTGGTTTATGGGCACAGATCATTAAGTTTTTAGAAAATTTGTGAACAGGTTGACACATTAGCTTGTAATTGGTCGTGGTGGGGTATTTAAACTATGGAAAACTAGCAAGCACTGTAAATCAGGGCCCTCCCTTTCCCTCCCAAGAAGAACTGGTTGTTAAACATTTACTACCACACCTCTGAACAGAAAATGATATATAGTCAGGATTCATTTGACTAGAGCTAAAATTGCTTTAAACAAACAAACAAAACTCCCCAGCAAATTTAAGGAATTAGAAAGTCCACGTTGGAGCCTTGGGTGGAGTTGGACACCTGCTCAAATGATGTCACAAAGACTCAGTCTCCCCCCTCTGCTGCCCTCCCTTTGCTCAGCTTTCCTCCATGTTGGCTTCATTCAGTAGTAACTCAAGGCTTTTATCATTCTGGCATTGCAATGCCAGTGGAAAGAGAGCCCCTTTTCCTCAATAATTTAGACAAAAGACCCACTCACTTTGATGAAGGGAATAGAGCACTTTGATTGTTCAGTCCTGGGTTATTTTCCTATATCTGGGTATAGAGATTGAAAATGCTGAAGTGGCTGGCCAAATCAGGAGCTATCAGAAGAAAGAGAGCCGGATGCTGGGCATCCAAAGAATGTGTAGCCACTAAATGCAAGAAAGACTGAGGAATTATAATCCAGTTAAAAAAAAATAATCTCAGGATGAAAGAATCAATGAGCATAGAGTGTCAATTCAAGAATTGTAAGAGCTATTCTATAATTATTTAACTACTACTCAGAGTATTGTATTCAGTTCTCAACACTGCATTTTACAAGAGACATTGAATATTCACAAGAAAGTCCTAAAACCATGTATTAATATGTAGAAAAATGTGTTAACAATGGCTGAAGAAATCAGAGAATGTTTGCTTTGGAGGAAAGCAGACTTAGGAGCATACAGGGATCTCTGTCTTCAAGTGCTCAAAGTCCTCTTCTAACCCAGCATGTTCTCATGTGACTCTGGAGGGCAGAGTTGCAGGACCAGGAACAGATTTGGTTCAATATAAGAAACTACTCTCTAACCATGAAGGCTGCCCAACAACTGGATGGGCTGACTCAAATCAGGGAACTCTTTGTCACCAGAAATGCTCATGCAGAACTTGGATGACCAAACATCTGGAAAGGTACCAAACAGCCTGCTTGGTATGCTGCATAATGGGACAGCATTTTACATGGAGGTTAGACTTTAAAGTCAGTAAGGCAAAAATCACATGTAGCCAACCTCGAAAATTACCTATATAGAATGGTTAATATAGATCATAAGTTTATATGTGTGATATATATATATAAGTGTACAATGCAAAATTATAATTCCAAAAGATACATGTACCCCAATGTTCATAACTACTATTTGCAATAGCCAGGACATGGAAGCAACCTAAGTGTCCACCGACAGAGGAGTGGATAAACAAGGTGTGGTACATATATACAATGGAATATTACTCAGCTACAAAAAGGAATGAAATTGTGCCATTTGCAGAGATGTGGATGGACCTAGATACTGTCACACAGAGTGAAGTCAGAAAGAGAAAAACAAATATTGTATATTAATGTATATATGTGGAATTAGAAAAAATGGTAGAGATAAACTTATTCACAAAGCAGAAACAGAGACACATACTTAGACAACAAACGTATGGCTATCAAGAGGGAACCCTGGGGGTGGGGCAAATTGAGAGACTGGGATTGACATATACACTACTATATATAAAACAGATTAACTAACGAGAACCTCCTGTATAGTACAGGGAACTCTACACAGTGATCTGTGGTGACCTAAATGGGATGAAAACCCTAAAAAGAGGGGATATATGTATACGTATAGCTGATTCAATTTGTTGTACAGCAGAAAATAATACAACATTGTAAAGTAACTATACTCCAATAAAAATGTTTTTTAATGTACAATATAATAAAGCGCACAGTCTTTTAAGCTCTAGCATGAAAAAAAACCCTGAGAAGTGTGTAGGGACCCAATAGAACCATGACTGACTCAAGTCTCTTATTCACATTCATTTTGGGCACATACTGATTAAGTGTAACAGTGGATACCCTGTTGATAGCACCTCACTCTTCCCTCCCACTCCTCTACAAGCACATTTAATTCAATCATCCTGCTGCGTAATAAAAAAATTGACTGGCCTTTGTCCCTGGTTCCTGGGAGAAAGGCTTTAACTCCTTAGAATTCCCCAAGTAATAGGAGCATCATTTTATTTGAATTTCTTGGGTCACACCTGAGTTTATGCTAAGAGATGAGTCAGGATGGGGGCCGGTTACCAGAAAGACCATATGATGAGACTCTGGGGACCTGGAGCCAGCCCAGCTTCCAGGAAGGGAACGGTGACTGCAGATTAAGTCCAAACCCATAGCCACTGATTCCACCTAAGACTCTCTTTTCCACTCTCATTGGACAGAACTGGATCATAGGATATCCTTTAACCCAGTCTCTGGTTAGTGAGTGAAAGTTGCTCTGTCGTGCCCAACTCTTTGCAACCTCATGGACTGTAGCCTGCCAGGCTCCTCTGTCTATGGAATTCCCAGTAAAACTACTGGAGTGGGTAGCCATTCCTTTCTCCAGGGATCTTCCCAATCCAGGGATTGAACCCAGGTCTCCCGCACTGTAGGTGGATTCTTTACCAGCTGAGCCACCAGGGAAGTCCGATTCTATCTATCACGCCCACTAAAGACTAGAGATCAGCTAGTGTAATTCCCGGAGTTGAAAATACATTGATGCACTGAGTGGTGTTCCACCAGGAAGAACACATTTGAGACTCACCCCCTACTCGCCCAAAGCATCTCTTCATTGGACCAGGCCTGATTTGTATCCTTTCCCCAAAAAACTGTACTCCCAGTGTGGTGCTTTCCTGAGTTTTGTGAGTCTTCTAGTGAATTACTGAAGCTCAGGGGTTGTGGAAACTTCTGAATTTGTAGTCAGTGGTCAGCAGTGCGGGTAGCACCTGAAGGGTAGTCTTGTTGGGGACCATGCCCTTAAGTCTACAGATGTGTCACTAACTCTGTGTGATTAGTGTCAAAAGTACATGGCAGTACTCCAGCTGGCATCGGAGCAATCAGAACTTAAAATGTGGGGTGTGACTGTACAGTACCTCTAACAGTAATAACACCAAAACCCCAAATTCTACTTTTTAACTACAGACTAAACAAAATTAATACTTTCATCTTGGCGCACAGAAAAGCCATTAGGCAATAATCTGTTGCATTATGAAATTTATATTTAAAAGATGCAAGAAAACTGGACCCAGAGAGTCTCTGGCTGGTGCAATTTCATGTTTCTGACTCAGGTTACCAGAGAGCAGCTCAGATCTGGTGATGGAACAGCTTGTCCAAGTGAGGTCTGGCCAGTTAAGGAAGGAAAGCAGAGATCTTTCTAAACCAGAAGATTACCCCAGAGACCACTAGCACCATGGTTAAGAAGATGCGCACGCCTAATGGCTTAAAAGGTTGGCGAGATTTTTCTTTGAGAGATATGAGAATCAAGAATATCCACTGGCCATTTCACAGACATTTAGAGGGAAGGAAATTTGCTCGCAAGCTCTCTCGGGGTGGAAAGGACAATGCGTTCTTTTCCCAGCGCCTTCAGTCACAGGCCAACAGCGGTAGTATTCATCCCATACACAACGGCTATTCAAATCCCTTACTGTGCCCCCAGAGATGCCTTTGTCCCCCAGCAATGGGGGTGCAGGGAGTGAATTCCCAGGAGGTAGAATTGAGATCAAGAGAAGTTACAGGGGACCTTCTTAGCTGAGTGTAAGGAAGGACTTTCTGAGTGGAGGAGACTGAGAAAGAACTCCCTGTTACCAGCAGGTCACAGGCACCTCACGGGGTCAAGGGGATACACACACCAGATAAGGGATGAGGACCTCAGAAGATATTTCAATCTCTGCAGCTCTGACAGCTTCTGGTTCTAAGCGACTATATGTTCAAGGTAAAACCAGGGAGAATAATCTCACATAAGTGGACTTGTCCGCTGTGTCCTTACTACAGATATTTCAACAATAAATCCCAGAGTACCTCCTGTATGATGTTATTTAGGGCAGTTAAGGGAGATTTTGGAACTACTTCAATGCCACTTAAACTCATTATCTACTGCTAATTAAAATGATCTGTTTTGCTGTCACCAAGGAAAATCTTGTTAGGGGAACTGATGAGCTACAGCAAGTTCTCTGTCACTGGGCTGGAAGTAAACGTATGCTAACAGAACCATCCATCCTGTGTCACCGACAATTCTATTCACCAGCAAAAGAAAATTAACCTGGCCTTGTACCTGGCCTCAGGCAGGTTTCCAGGGCCAGCCAGGCATCTGGACCAGTTGAGATCAACCTTTTTCAACCTAGGATTCACATTAGAATCACAAGAACTTTCAACAATTCAATACCCAAGCCCCACTCCAGATCAATTAAATCAGAATCCCTGGAGATGGGTTCCCGGCATCAGTATTTTAAAGCTTCTTGGAATTCCAACATGCAGGTGGACTACCACTGCATTCAATGGTCTGTAAGGACCCCTCTCTCCAGTCCTGTGCCCCTCCCCATTTCCAGACTGATGGGGAATCACTGGCTCTGTTCATCAGTCTCTTGCACACACTAGTTATGAGTCTGATTCAGTGAAATTCCACACGAGCATCAAATCATGGCAGTAACTGTTGTTAAATCATAACCATGTCTTAGTTATTTTTGCATATGCTTAGCTCATAGTAGGTGCCCAGTACTCATTTGACAGATGCAGAGGGCAAAAATTCCATTTGTAATTTATCTAATCTCTGCTTCACTTTGAGTGGCATTTTAATCATGTTCCTGTTCTTTCACTCAGCAGAGTAAGAAGCATTAGTTACTAAAGTTAAATAAGATTCAACTTTAATAACAAAATAGCCCCCAAATAGTGGCTTAAACAAGAGAAGTTTATTTCCCTCAACACATAAAACCTTAGTTTTTAAAACATGAACCTGGGGCCAGCATGATTCATGTCAACTGGGAACTTAAAAAAAATGTAGACTCTGGGGCTCCAAACCATTATCTCCTGAATCAGACATTCGGGATAGGGCCTAGATATCCAGTTTTAACAAGCCATCCACATGATGTGAGAACCTTGCCTTTATAAGAGTGAGAGCTGCCGTCCAAGGCTAGTATAGCAACTTCAAGGACACAGGCTCCCTTCTGCTCACACATCTTCACTCACAGGGTAAAAAACCTTGCCTATGTGCTCCAGTATAGCTGCTTTAGCTCCAGCCATCACATCTGAGTTCAAAGGAGTAACAGAAAAGACCAGAGGAGGGCATTCTTTCTCCTTTAATGTGATTTCCTGAATGAGTACGGCATTTACTCTTACATCTCATTGGCAAAAACTTTTCTATGAAGAAGGCAGGAAATGTTTTTGAGTTGGACACAGTCCATCCAGCCAAGAACTTGGGTTCTATTTCTGAGGTAACAAGATAGGAAACTAGTTGTCCATCTCAACTAATCACTTAATGATAATAAGTATAACTAAAACTTATGAGTAAATTTCACATCCAGGTACTGTATTAACTACACTGTATGATAGTATTCTACGGGGAATTGTTACAGAGTATGCGTGGCTTAGCGTCAAAGCTATGCTACCCTGACAAGTGTTGGTGGAGATGAGTAATAATATTTTATATACATTCTTCATTAGCAGGAATAATACAGCACTAGTTTTTGCCATCACTTAAGGTTAAGCTTGCAAAGCAACCTCCACCCCATTCCTAATGGCTAGTCTTTCAGTTCACTAGGATGGGTCTGCAGTAATGTCTTTACTTTAAGAAGCTTGGGTCTAACTAATCTCAAAAATATACAAGCAACTCCTACAGCTCAACTCCAGAAAAATAAATGACCCAATCAAAAAATGGGCCAAAGAACTAAATAGACATTTCTCCAAAGAAGACATACAGATGGCTAACAAACACATGAAAAGATGCTCAACATCACTCATTATCAGAGAAATGCAAATCAAAACCACTATGAGGTACCATTTCACACCAGTCAGAATGGCTGCCATCCAAAAGTCTACAAGCAATAAATGCTGGAGACGGTGTGGAGAAAAGGGAACCCTCTTACACTGTTGGTGGGAATGCAAACTAGTACAGCCACTATGGAGAACAGTGTGGAGATTCCTTAAAAAACTGGAAATAAAACTGCCTTATGATCCAGCAATCCCACTGCTGGGCATACACACTGAGGAAACCAGAAGGGAAAGAGACACGTGTACCCCAATGTTCATCGCAGCACTGTTTATAATAGCCAGGACATGGAAGCAACCTAGATGTCCATCAGCAGATGAATGGATAAGAAAGCTATGGTACATATACACAATGGAGTATTACTCAGCCATTAAAAAGAATACATTTGAATCAGTTCTAATAAGGTGGATGAAACTGGAACCTATTATACAGAGTGAAGTAAGCCAGAAGGAAAAACACCAATACAGTATACTAACGCATATATATGGAATTTAGAAAGGTGGTAACCGTAACCCTGTGTATGAGACAGCAAAAGAGACACTCATGTATAGAACAGTCTTATGGACTCTGTGGGAGAGGGAGAGAGTGGGAAGATTTGGGAGAATGGCATTGAAACATGTAAAATATCATGTAAGAAACGAGATGCCAGTCCAGGTTCGATGCACGATACTGGATGCTTGGGGCTAGAGCACTGGGACGACCCAGAGGGATGGTATGGGGAGGGAGAAGGGAGGAGGGTTCAGGATGGGGAAAACATGTATACCTGTGGCAGACTCATTTTGATATTTGGCAAAACTAATACAATTATGTAAAGTTTAAAAATAAAATAAAATTAAAAAAAATAAATAGAACATGAAAAAAAAAAAAAAAAGAAGCAGCTTGGGTCTAACACAAGGGAGGATCCAAGATTCATAAGGCCGAAAGCTTGTATAATTCAGGATCTCCCCTTAAGAAAAAACTTAAATTACAAAGGCAAAATGAGGTAGCAGGCTTTTTGGAATGCCCAGCAAGCATGGGGCCCTGAGGTTTAAACCTTGCTGGTTTCACAGGAAATCTGCTTGCAGCCTACTGCCTCCCATCTGGCCCTGCTTGCTGACTGCATACGGGATCGAGGACACAGTTCAGGTGACAGCAATTAGTCAATCATGGACCCCTTTATCCAGAAGGGACGCTGGAGATGACACTATCAGTGGATTTTTGGCTTTTAACAGCAGAACCTGGTTACAAAAAGAAACCAAACTCTTAAGTGGAGTTGCTCTCATTGGAGCCCAGGTGGCTGGCTGGTCAAGAGTCCCTTCTCTCTGCCCCCACCTCCTACCACACTGCTGCTCCCAAGGCATCTCAGGGCTAAACCGGGACTCGAAGGGTCCCATCCCAAAACCACCAGGCACACATCTATCCAACGCCCTTTTCATTCAACTGTAATTATACTGATTTTTAGGCCAGCCCTCAAAAGCATTTTGCTGAGATCTCACCTAATTCCAAATGTAGGACTTGTTGAACTGTAAAGTCACAGTACAACGGAAATCAGCACAAGCCTGCCTGTCCCACCACAACCATGGTGGAGGAGGGCTGGGAGCTCCTTCCAGGTAAACCACCCAACATTATTCCCGTGAACTACCGACCCTCTTTCTCCCCTCCATCCAGCCAGCACCTCTGGCCGAGTCTCTGGCACACTGCAACCGCTGCACTTGGGAACCAAACAAGGCAAGGAGTATCTAATGGGCACCATCACATACATGATCTTGTTGGATTCTGAGTTCAATCCTCTGAAATTTTCAGGTACTATCTCTGTTTTCTGGACTATAAAGAAAGTTGAGCACCGAAGAATTGATGCTTTTGAACTGTGGTGTTCGAGAAAACTCTTGAAAGTCCCTTGGACTGTAAGGAGATCAAACCAGTCAATCTTAAAAGAAATCAGTTCTGGATATTCATTGGAAGGACTGATGCTGAAGCTGCAACTCCAATACTTTGGCCACCTGATACAAAGAACTGACTCATTTGAAAAGACCCTGATGCTGGGAAAGATTGAAGTCGGGAGGAGAAGGGGATGACAGAGGATGAGATGGTTGGATGGCATCACCAACTTGATGGACATGAGTTTGAGCAAGCTCTGGGAGTTGGTGACGGATAGGGAAGCATGGCGTGCTACAGTCCATGGGGTCACAAAGACTTGGATGTGACTGAGCAACTGAACTCTGTTTTCACAAATAAGAACAGAGAAATTTCTAGATTGTGACTTACCCACATTCCTGGTCAAGAGTCAGGGTGGAGCTTCCAAGCCAGGTCTTCTGTAAGCAAACTCCAAGTGCTTTTCACTGTGGTAAGGCACTCAAAACCCCCTCCCATTTGCAGTGAAACTTCATGTTAAAAAAAAAAACAAAAACAATCACCTGGAGTTAACCCACTGGGTCTCCAGGTGCCGACTCACACCCACCTCTGGATGCCTAGACCACTACCCAAGTTGAAACCCTGCACTTCTCTGCAGTTCTAGGCTTCCTGGCCGTGGGGAATGACCTCAAACTACCCCAGTCCTTCCCAAGGAAACAAACTCCCTCTTCAACCAGCCTAGCTCCCAGCATTCTACCTGAACAAGCTGATAGACTCTGAAGGAGTGTTGATCACAGGCGGCAGCTGGAGGTGCTGTTCCTACCAGGGTTATTTGCATTTGAAAAGGAGCCAATTTGGGATGAGTGCTTTCACCTTTGCTTCCTAACCTGCAGGCAGAAGAAAAGCTGGGGGCCTGCAAACACTACCTTGCCCCAAGCATTAGCTACTAACGCAGTAAGAGCTTTTCAAAGGCACTCAGCTGTTTTAAATTGTAAAAATCTGTATTTAAAAGTGATGAATTCATGGGCCTTCTTAGGTGATTTCTTACCCAATACAAACTCAAAAGAACAAATGTAATATTGCGTTTTGGGGCAAGGGTTGCTAAAATGTTTGATGTTAAAAAAAAAAAAAAAAAAACCCTCAAAAATGGGAACTTACTATTTGACTTCCAAGTCACAGCTGTGTGACAACAGCAGCCTTTCCGGCCTTGTCCAAGCCTCCCATGATTCTTCCACTAGGAAGCCTGGCCAAGTGTGAGGCCTACTGTGTATTCAGGCCCAGTTCTCCATCCTTTTCACATATAGACTCAACTTAAGCCTCATAGTGACCCAGTGAAGTGAAAAGACCCTGATGCTGGGAGGGATTGGGGGCAGGAGGAGAAGGGGATGCCAGAGGATGAGACTGCTGGATGGCATCACCAACTCGATGGACATGAGTTTGAGTAAGCTCCAGGAGTTGGTATGGACAGGGAGGCCTGGCGTGTTGTAGTCCATGGGGTTGCAAAGAGTTGGACACAACTGAGAGACTGAACTGAAGTGTGTATCATCTTTTTACAAATGAGGAAATGGAAGCCAGTTAATAGCCAGGCTTCACATCACAACATGACTCTAGCTAGGCCAGCACTCCTAACACTGTCCTCTACCACCTCTAATTTTACGTGATGTTCATTTTGCAAAGGAGTTATTATTTTTGTGTAAATATATGGCAGGAGACACCTAGGAGTTCAGCAATGAAGTTCTGAGAGAGAGAAAAAGCTGCCACAGGAATGAAATCAGGCTCATTAAAAAGAGAGGAAAAGATGGATTCGGTTTTTTACCAACTGTAACACCACCTTGATGTTAAGAAAATGACCAGACTGAGATGCCACTGACTATAAGGTGCATCCTTGCAGATTTGTTAAAATGTATGTTCGATGGGCTTCCCTGGTGGCTCAGAAGTAAAGAATCCACCTGCAATGCAGTGGACACAGGAGATGAGGGTTAGAAACGGCAATCCACTCCAGTATTCCTGCCTGGGAAATCCCATGGACAGAGAAGCCCAGAGGGCTACAGTCCATGAGTCGGATGCGACACACACACACACACTTGGTGGGTGGGCAGGGAGGTGGTGCACACATGCACACACACACACACACCTGGCGGGTGGGCAGAGAGGTGGCATGAGCCGGGGTGGAGAGTGCATTTTTAGAATTGATGAAATGTAACTACAGCCTGGTGGTGCTGCCTGGTGGTGCTGCCTGCGTAAGGAGCTTGAGACCCCAGGGAAAGGCGGACCATCTCTCACAAGCTGTCTCAGAAGCCCCAGAGCTCTAAATGCTGTTTCTGGTCTCATGCCAGATTCTGATTTGATGCAATTTATTAAAAAGAGTACTGTGCTTAGTTGCTCAGTGTCATTTGGGAGACTTGGGTCACATGCAACTGGTTAAAGCGGGTCATGATGGGTTCAGCCTACCTAGGGAGGATGGCTGTGAAATGTGGGAGGGGGGAACCCCCAAAGAGATGCCAGCCAGACCAAAACTCACGTCCACCAGGTTGTATCACATGCAGATATCAATATAGTGGGTTCCAACAGATCTACATTTAGAACTAGACTTAAGCGTTAAACAATAGATAGGACAGAATAGTTGATTTGGCAAGAAAAAATAAAACCCAAGACATGTTCAGTCCCTCAAAGGCACTTCCTTGCTGTTAGGAAGGTCTTTATAAATCATGTTTATTCTATCACCGTGTACTGTTGAAAGTAACAGCAGTAAGTGTCTTTACTGAAGGCTTATTAAGAACATGAGTTTTAAATGCAAGAGGATTTCTATGTAAAAGGAAAGTCTTGTTTTCAAGCATCTGGAAGTCATTTGAAATATCTAAATTATTCACTATGCTTAATTCTAGTCATCAAGAGCACAAAGTCAGATGATTCCCATAACCTTACCAGGTTTCTATCACCTTCCACATAAGTGTTGCACGTATCAGGCAGAAGAACTAATCATTTCCCCTAAGAAAGAATTAACTTCTCTAAAAACAAGAGCGCATGGGCCACAATTTCTCATTACTGTTTTTGCAGCTTTCTCTGTCCACTTCAGCAATAGGCATGGGTCCGTGTTTAAACACTAGAAAACATTTTGATGAAAGATTCCAAA
Organism: Bos indicus; assembly: GCF_029378745.1. Classification (NCBI taxonomy): domain Eukaryota; kingdom Metazoa; phylum Chordata; class Mammalia; order Artiodactyla; family Bovidae; genus Bos; species Bos indicus. The sequence goes on along the minus strand of NC_091767.1, from coordinate 41,660,537 downwards.
CACGATCCCTTCACAGGGATGGGAGTGAAAATATTGGCACCATCTTCCCAGTCACTGTTTTGGGTACAAACATGCAGAGTAATCAGTGTCTGTCTGTACACTCTGGGATGCAGAACAGAGGCCATTTAGTTACTATTCATAAAAGACACGTGATCCACAGAACACAGTGTGTATCTTCTGCTTAAGACTGCATTTACAACCCTAAGAATTCATCTGGGGAAAAAGGTTAGGGAATCTGGGGGCACTGTGGTGGTGATGGCTTTAAATTTAGAAAAGGGAAGATGGTGTATTAAGTTTGCTAGGGCTGCCCAACAAATACCACAGACTAGGGGGCTTCCCAGATGGCGCTAGCAGTAAAGAACCTGCCTGCCAATGCAGGAGACAGCGACATGGGTTTCATCCCTGGGTTAGGAAGATCCCCTGGAGGAGGAAACGACAACCCACTCCAATATTTTTGCCTGGAGAATCCCATGGACAAAGACTGGCAGGCGATCTTCCACAGGCTTGAAAACAGTCAAACACGACTGAAGCGACTTACCACCCATGGGAAGCTTAAAAAACAAGACGTTTATCCCCTCACAGGTTCTGAAGGCTGGAAATCCAAAGTGAAGGTGTAGCAGGGTTTGTTCCATTTACAGTCCTCTGTCCCTGGCTTGGGGAAGGACATTTTCTCTCTTTTCTCCTCACATGGCCTTTTATATGTTCCGATCTCTTCTTATAAGCACATACCCAGTCATACTGAACTAAGGCCCACTCATGGGACCGCATTGTACCGTAATTACCTTGTTAAAGACCCTATATCCAAATACAGTCACATTCTGAGGGGTGGGGGAGCACAGTTAGACTTTTTACACCCAGACTTGAAGGGGATACAATTAATTCAGTCCTTAACAGATGGAGATGGTTATAAACCTAGTTTCCTAAGGTTGAACAGTTCAGAAATGAAATAAAAAAAAGTTTAAGGGGCAGATTTTTATGTTTGTTAAGTCCATTAGCTTTTTTTTTTTTTTTAATGTTTATTTACTTATTTATGTTGCACTGGGTGTTAAGTTGCAGCATGTGGGATCTAGTTCCCTGACCAGAAATTGAACCTGGGCCCCCTACACTGAGAGAACAGAGTCTTAACCACTGGACTACCAGAGAAGTCCCAAGTTTATTAATTTTAATATAAAAATAGTTTTGATTAGTGGTTCAATGTAAATGGTTGCTGCTTTTTCTGAGACCTCGTCCTCTCTTAACCATTATTTTAAAAATAAAGATACATTCTTTGTAAGACATACTCTTAGGAGTGACTAACTTGCTTTAATTAAGATGTACCTTTTCAAAACTTCATTGCAAATAGAAACAGAAGTGCCATCACATTTTTTAAAGAACCTATCCTTTGCATGCAGGAAGCCTTATTCCACTAGGCTAATGCACATTACCCTAGTCTTAAAGGTCAGGAAGCAACAGTTAGAACTGGACATGGAACAACAGACTGGTTCCAAATAGGAAAAGGAGTACGTCAAGGCTGTATATTGTCACGCTGCTAATTTAACTTCTATGCAGAGTACATCATGAGAAACACTGGGCTGGAAGAATCACAAGCTAGAATCAAGATTGCCGGGAGAAATATCAATAACCTCAGATATGCAGATGACACCATGCTTGTGGCAGAAAGTGAAGAAGAACTAAAGAGCTTCTTGATGAAAGTGAAAGAGGAGAATGAAAAAGTTGGCTTACAGCTCAATATTCAGAAAACTAAGATCATGGCATCCAGTCCCATCACTTCATGAGAAATAGATGGGGAAACAGTGAAAACAGTGGCTGACTTTATTTTTCTGGGCTCCAAAATCACTGCAGATGGTGATTGCAGCCATGAAATTAAAAGACGCTTACTCCTTGGAAGGAAAGTTATGACCAACCTAGATAGCATATTCAAAAGCAGAGACATTACTTTGCCAACAAAGGTCCGCCTAGTCAAGGCTATTGCTTTTCCAATTGTCACGTATGGATGTGAGAATTGGACTACAAAGAAAGCTGAACACTGAAGAATTGATGCTTTTAAACTGTGGTGTTGGAGAAGACTCTTGAGAGTCCCTTGGACTGTAAGGAGATCCAACCAGTCCATCCTAAAGGAGATCAGTCCTGGGTGTTCATCGGTGGGACTGAGGTTGAAGCTGAAACTCCAATCCTTTGGCCACCTGATGTGAAGAGCTGACTCGTTTGAGAAGACCCTGATGCTGGGAAAGATTGGTGGCAGGAGGAGAAGGGGACGACAGAGGATGAGATGGTTGGATGGCATCACCAACTCAATGGACATGGGTTTCGGTGAACTCCGGGAGTTGGTGACGGACAGGGAGGCCTGGCGTGCTGCGGTTCATGGGGTCACAAAGAGTTGGACACGACTGAGCAACTGAACTGAACTGAAAGGGAACAGGTTCTCCTTTCTTCCAGGCAAAGTCTGTTAAATCCCTGAGAAAAGGATGGAAGTGCAATCTGAAAACTACAAAAGTTAAAATTTTAAATTAAAAACATTTCTCAAATCCAGTGAACTTTTCCATGGAAAATACAGCCTCCATTCAGTCAGGTAGGTTGTTCTCAATGTAGTTAAAACCATCTGTTGATTTCTGCTAAGAATAAATAAAAATAGTATAAAGTTAAAAACAACAGAGGAAACAGGGGAGAAGTCATCAGTGACTGAACAATAGCAACAAATATCTGGAAGAAGAGGAAGCTGTGGAGAAAGTAGCAGGGCCAAGAAAGCTGAATAACAGGTACATGCAGAGAAGCAAGCTAATTCTCTCTGTAATTACAGAAAATTTCAGCAAGAAGAGGTGCTAAGTACTGGAAAGAGCTGGGGTAAGGCCTAGGATAAAAATGGTGGATTGGCTCAAATGGGCTATCACTCCACACAATGGCAAAAGACTGAGTTTATTTTGTGGATTCCAGTGGTTCAGTTTCGCCAAGCTATGGAGTCCCAGATACAAGAGAGCATGACAGATAGGCACTGTATGCAAAGCAGGTGGGTGAATGAAGGCCTGAACAGTGCTGAGCAACCAGAATTCTGGCTGCTAGCTGGCATCCCCTCTAGAGGCACCGAGAGGTCCAAACAGAAGCCCTACAGATCCCGACATGGCGGACTCCAGTCCAGCAGCAGCCGCCACACCTCATCACCTGTGCAATGAACTGCCAACACTCCAGAAGGTCCTGCCATCTTTTCTCATCAGTTTTAGCAGTCTTATGTACATAAAGGGGGGGCTTTACATACATGAGGAGGAGATGCAGGTTTGATCCCTGGGTCAGGAAGATCCCCTGGAGGAGGAAATGACAACCTACTCCAGTATTGTTGCCTGGAAAATTCTATGGACAGAGGAGCCTAGCAGGCTATAGTCCATGGGGTCACAGAGAGTCAGACATGACTGAGTGGTTGGGCCCACACACGTGTATATAAAGGAAAGCCAAAGATCTCTCCCAGAAAGACTCAAACGTGAGAAACCAAAGTAAAAAGTGCAGACACCAGAAGAGAGACAAAACAGGTGGGTGAATGAAGAGACAAAGCAAAGTAAAACAAAATGAACATAAAAGACAATGGAAGGGCGGAAAGAAAAAGTGGAGGAAATATTTCACCTAGAAAGCAAATCAAAAGGCCAAAGAATTGAAAGAAAAAATTTGCGGATCAAATCAGCATTCAAAATCTGCAAAATAGGAGCTTCAAAGAAAAAGAATAGAGAAAACAGGGTTGGAGGAAGTGGGGGTTAGGGAGATAATACAAACACAGCCCCTGGATGAGAGGGCTTGCCTTCTCCAATGAAAATCCTAAACAATTACCCAGTATGAAGAATGAAGAGCAGATAACACACAATAGATAGCAATGCCAAGATCCTGAAATACGAGGATGAGGCTGGTGATAAAGTCCTGAAACCTTTCAGAGAAAACCCTTTCATCCCTCCAAAAAAGGCCACACACAAAAGACTGAGAATAAGAATGGTACTGAATTTCCAAAGTCACTCTGCAAGGTGAAGGAAATACTGACCCATGTCTTCAAAATTCCACAGCAAAATTAATTTCAAACTAGAATTCTATAACCAGCTAAAATAGATGCCCAGATGCAAAAGGGTAGAATAAAGACACTCAGACTTTAAATTTTGACCACATATGCATTCTTTCTCAGGAAGTTACTAGAGACTGTGCCCCATTCAAAAGAGGATGTTAAGCAAGAAGATGAAATGCATGGGATCCTGGAAATGGGCTTTCCATATGAGACATGAAGGGAAGGCCCAGGATGAAAGCCAGCTGGCTCCAGGAGAGGTGTCTGCCGATGACTTGATGTACTGGACAGAGTGGAAATTACTATCAGTGACAGATAAGCACACTTTGGGCTGCAAGTTTCCAAAGATTCAACTCGAAATGGCCTAAGTGATAAATGAAAGTTAATTCTCTCACGTAGCAAGAAGTTCAGTAGTAGGGCAGGTGATTATTCAGCAGTTCAACATCAAAGTTTCAGATTCTTCAGCCTTCTGCTCCACCATCCCCAGTGTGCTTTCTGCATATACTAAAGTCAGTCAGCAGGAAGGGGACTCTGTTCTTTGTGGGTCTGAGACCAAAGCAAACTTTTGCAGGAATATACTTCTCCTCTGAGAAGCATATTGGTCAAGACCCTCCTAAAACCCATCACTGACTTAAGGGAAGGGTCCCTGGGATTAGTTTGCAAAAGAACATTGATGTGAACTAATCAAGGAGATGTGTGTAATGGCTTTGTGGAATAAGGGTTAAAGCTGTTAAAATCTCAGCACATTTCTGACCCACCCGAAGCACATGAGGTGAGACATATCAGAGCCATGGGGAAAAGGGTAGATACCAAAATGACATGGGAGCCTTGCCAGGCTGAAAAAAACAGGAAACGGGGGCCTGCTGGAGAAGAGTTTAAACAATTCTGATGGGCAGTTTGAGAAAAATAATAGGAATGTAGGAAAGAAAGTAAATAAAAATAAACGAGGCAATTTATTAATCCCAGGAAAAAGAAATTAGTATAGGAAATGTCATGACAGTTCATTACTTCCTTCAGTATTTAAGAAGTGACGTCAGCATAATCATATAAACTGAACACCAATTTTTCAAAAATGATGCAATTCTACTGGGAAAATGGAAAGAAAGGAAGTAGGGGAACAGTGGTGGTAAAAGGTCTCACTCTGTATTTTGCCATGATAGGAAGTTAAAAGAAAATGTTTAAAACATATATATTTTTTAAAACCTCAAAAATTCTGTTTAAACACCTAGCAGAGCTAAAAAAGAACTGAAAGTTACTTCTGGGTAGGACAAGGCCAAGAGTGAAAAGAAGTAAGGCAGACGAAGGGTTTCTGGTTTTGAGATATGCTTCCTAATACTCTTAACCTTCAAACCTGCAAATGTTATTTTATTTTAGTCTTATAGATGGAACAAATAGCAGAGTTTTGTCCCCCTTCTTTGTAAATGGGCCCATTATATGGAAAACAGACTCACAATACACTCATAATCACAAAATTCACAATACAAACAAAAGCAAGCTTCTTCCCCATTATATCTCATCACCCTACCCCCAGACCCAGCAGTTCCACATCTCCACCCTTAGTTGGGAGTGGGGATAGGGGCAATCTACACAAAAGAGAACCACCGGGCATGGGCTCTTTTCAGGGCACCTGCCAGAAAGGGCAGCAGGTGACATCGCCTGCGTTAGAAGTAGTCCTGGGACCGGGCAGTCTGGCAGGAAAGGCTCCGCTGTTCTCGGGTGTAACCCTGGCGCAGAATCAAGTGGCTGTGCTGTCACAGCAGACTACTTAGAGAAAGCACTGAAGCTTGGTTTCAAAAGCAGCCAGTATTCATAGGCAGGGCTACGTGAACCTGACTACGAATCCTGCCAAGGTCTACCAATCCTTCCAAACTTGGTTCCTTGGGAGTCAAGTGTAGTTTTAAAATTCAAACACTCGACTTGTACTTAAATTCAAATTGCTGCATTATTAACAAATCCGCATAACCTTCCTTCTAACTCAAACCCTGGAGGCCTCAATTACTTTAGGGAAAAGTTCCAAAAGAGAAAGTCTCATTACAAACAGCTGGAAGGCCCAGTTTCAAAGACAGGAAGATCTTCCCTGTGACCCTGACATTCACACTGCGACCCAGTGTGATCCTTTCATTCATCCAGCACATTTTCCCCTACAAATCTTAATTTACTGCAGTCGCTTGTTTCCAACAAAATCTAACATGGTGTCCAATCCATCAGGCAGCTGGGAATGCAGCTGCCCTAGATGTAGAGAGGCCCCATCCCTGTGCCCATTGGGCCCCAAGGGTTCCTGAAGCACTGCTCCCACCAAGGACTCCCCAGGGCTCTCATCCACCACATCCTCGGGAAGATCCCCTGGAGGAGGAAACGGCAACCCACTCCAGCATTCTCACCAGAAGAATCCCAGGGACAAAGGAACCTGGTGGGCTACGGTTCATGGGGTGGGGTCACAAAGAGTCAGACGTGGTGCCCCTGAGCACCTGAGCACGCACACATGACCTCACCTGAAGCTCTGCGATGCCTCCTCCTCCAAGAAGCTCTCTCAGACTGTTCACTCAAGGTTCTTTCCCCCTGAATCAATGCATACAACTACCTTATATGAATTTGTTTGGTCCTTGTGTACGACTGTCAAACCTTTTCCACTGTGACTTGCTTACTATTCAATATGATAAAAGAGAAGGCTGAGACTGTTTTCTTAAAAAGGACGTTTTTAGAAACCATTTTATAAATAGATTCTTATACAAAGAAGAAACACATATACAGAGCACTCAAATTACCAGTAAGATGGACCCTAGCCCTTCTTTCCTGCACTGGGAGAACAGAACAAGAAAAATGATTCCAACTGGTTCTTAACTGTTTCCACCTAGGCAGTCAGTTTTTCAAGTAGCATTTCTATTCCTTTGCTGGTGTTTTTGCTTTTTTCCAAGGCAGGAATCAAGCTTTTCAGTCCAGCTTTGACTTTATTTGCAACTTCTTGATCAGAACTCTGGAGAAGGCTGAAGAGAGAAGACAGAAATAAACAACAACAAAAAAGTGTATTTCATAAAGCCTCCTAGATTGGTCTGCAAATACTACCTTCAGACACTGTAAAAAATTCAGAGCAGATAGTCAAGAAATGCTCAGAGTAGCTGAGTTAACATCTACGAGTAGGTGTACATGTAGGGAGGTGGGCAGCATAAAAGGTAAGCAGTTAATGAATGGCCTTCTTGCTGAACTCTGTTGCTAAAACATTGACTGAAGGGGCGAAGAGGTTTACCTTATACCTCACCTGTCCAGATTTGAGAAATGCCCCTGACACTCTAGTAACTATACAACCAAGAGCGTGCATTAAAATTCTCAAAGACTGCAATTTCCTGGCCTATAGAATGGAATCAACAAAAGAATCCACCTTCTACCTCACAGGGTTGTTTTTTGAGGCTCACATGATCTCGTACGTAAAGCACCTAGCCAGAGCCTGACACGTAGTTAAGTACTCGATGTGAGTCACTGAATAAGATAAGGTCAGCTCTGCTCTCTGATTCCTTGCTGGGGCACTCTATCCCAGGTAAGCAGGGCCCTGCAGGCTGGCAACAAGTAGGCCCCTTTCTCTAGATAGGGGCCAGGTCATAGGGACTCTGTTGTCAAACACCAGGGCTGAATTTCTTATTCTCCCCTGACTTCCTCATGACCACATTTACTGACCACTGAAGTACATCCTAGAAAGTAATCACTTGGCACTTTTGAAAGACCTTGGCTGCAATATTTCCATAATGTCCATAGAGAGGAGGGGAAATGAGCAGCCCCCAACAGCATTCCAATGCCTGTGGGAGACAAGCAACAAGTACTGCCTGCCACCTGCAAAGCTGAAAGGTGCCCTCTTAACAGACTTGTGACTCACTAGGTGTTTTTATTTTATATACCTTGGCTAAACACACAGTCACATTGTGCACAATAGTAATACAAGTTAATATTTACTGAACATACGCATTAGACCCACTGCTAAGCATCACGTATGCATTATCTCATTTAGTTTTCCTAACAACCTAGGATTATTATTAATCTCATTTTACATACAAAAAAAATTAAGGCTCAGAAAAGTCAAATAATTTGTGCAAGGCCACACAGTGAGCTGGGAATGGAACCCATGCTGAATAATGCTTCCCTGAGTTATTTTTCAGACTGCATACAAGGCTGTTTTTTTTTACCCAGAATGAGGCTTTTCCACTTACTCCTAAAAAGATTTAGCAAAACAAACAAACCAAAAATAAAAACACATACATGTACTGCATGAGTTTAAAGAAAAATATAAACAAGCAAAGAATCCTGCCAAACAAGTCAAGCACGTGACTGACAATAATCTATAACCAAATACACAATAATTATAACAATCAATTATTATCTACAGCTTCACTTCTCTTAGAACCTCAGATATTTCATATTTCAGTTTTAAGGAGTACTCCATAATAAACCTACAGTATCCTTCTCATGTTTGAAATCCATCCAAGGGGAGTTCTGATTGATGATCAATCTTAAAAAATTAATTTTATGGCACTGCCAGAATTTTTAGTTAATTGCATGTAATGAAAGAATATGTCAGTAGGTTGTTAATACTCCAAATGCCTGGTAAAGAAATCCATGTCAAAAAAGTTCAGGTTTCAACTAATGGACTCCAGCTGCTCAACATCAACTGGAAAATAAGCTAATTTTAATGAGGAATAATCTAGTGATCAATATCACCTGTGCATCTGGAGACACTGATATACCAAAAAAAAAAGAATGCCCATTTGGAATGTACATACTTGTGAGTACATGTGTACCAAATCAAAATATAAACTGAAGAAATACCTGTGACGTATAAACAATACAAATTAAATTGCAGAGGATCTTGCATGTGAAATACTATGGGAAATTTAAGCTGAAACTGGTAACTGTTTTTTCCAAAGCTTGATGACACAGCAGGGGTAAAAATCAACTGTGATGGCTTTAAAACAACACAGAATCTATTTTAAAATGAATATCCTTAATAGAAGGGTTTTACCTGGGAACAGAATACATGGCAATTTCAATGCCCTGTAAATTATAAACTCAACCTATGTCCAGGCAAAAATATACAAGTTAACCACATGTCTCAATTCATAAGTCATTAATTTTCTATCACCTTAATTAGAAACAAAGATAAGCAGATAGACTATAATAGCTAATGCTTCTCGAATCCTTTCAGAATAGTTGAAAACAAAGAATTATATGTAAAGTCAGTTGTGATTTAAAAAAAAACCTTCATCAGATTCCACAGGAACAAAAAACTAATACATTAAAAAAAGCATACAATTATACTGTGGTCAAAACCAAAAATATGGTGAAACAATCAAATGATACCTTGTAAACGCCCTAATTTTATGATCCTTAATATCCAAAAGAGGGCATATGGAAAAAGTGACATTTACTCTCTAATATTTGGCAAATTAAGACCAAGGGTGACTGAGAGGAATGCTGGGCTACTGAAAACAGACATTCCAACTGAGAAATAAATGTGAAGGAACCCCGTTTTGCACCAACAGGCGTTTGGATAAGAAGCCTCAGCAGGAAAGGCACACACTCTACATACCTAGAGAGAATAATGGCTCCTCGATTGACACTAGCCCAGGACTTCAGGTTCTTCACACCAACACGTTCTATGAGTGTTTTTGCAAAACAACCTGTAAAATAAACTGAAACTTCATGAACGTCATATACCAATATTTAAACTCCCAATCACTCTCTCTCTACTACTCTTAGAGTGGGAAACATGTTTTAATAAGAAAGCTAATAGAGTTCTCACCCAATATCACTTAACACGATATTGTTAAGCTAAGCTTGACAATGTTAAGCTCAGCTTGATACAACGCGTTTTTAATATAGCCATTTCTTTCAACTCTGACCCAAATCCCCAGCTATGTTTAGCAGTAATTACTCAAGAGAAACAATGAATTTTTATAAAATGCTCACTTGGTCAGGTTTGCATTTCTTTGTACTATTTAATGATTTAACCCTAATCTGAAAGTTATTCAGGAAGCAAAGGTTGTAATAGCAGTGTTTGGTTAAAATCAAGTTGCTCCTCAAGGAAAATGCTCACTCCAAAGGTGCCATGAACACAATTATGTTTTCTCTCTACAACACTAAACATTTGTTCTTCCATCAAAAATACCATTCATCTTTTGTTATTGCAGTACATCTGATTCCCAAGGTTTTAGAGTATATTACCGTATTCACTGGGTCATCTAAGCATGACTAACTCCAGGACAAAGGAGAAACTCTGAATACCAGGATCTGGTACAGATGGAAGTAGGGACAACCTATTTTAAAGGCAGATATCTTGGGTAGGTCCTAAGTATAATTCATTCAGAGATATCCAATAGTGAGGAACCTTTAAAAGCCAAGGGGTCTATGGCTATGTCACTCTGTGGCTTGTGCTCAAGAGGGACAGAAACCAGCTGGTGAGGCAGATGACATTTTGCAAAGGTGGCCACAGCAACATCTCCTTTCCTGTGTCTGCTTCTAGAATAGTGCCACTTCCCCATCTAGAGGTGGAACTGGTATCTTCTGTGAACTGGATGGGCCTTTGTGACTGACATGAAAGTATGGGACAAGTGACCTTAAATCACTCCTGAGGCTAAATCATGAAGTCCCACATACCTACTTCATTGTCCTGAAACTCGACCACTATGTTGTAAGGAAACTCAGCACACCAGAGAGGGGGACTGAGACTGCTGGGCTTAGCCACTGCCAGTCATGGTGTAAGTGGATACTCCAGCCCCAAGCCAAGCAGCCCTGGATGACTCAGGGCAGAGCTCCACCAAACACCACCAAATGAATGCCGTTCTGAATACGACTAGGTTTTGAGGCAGCTCGTTCCACAGCAACAGATAACCAAGACTGGTAGCCATGCATCCGGTGCTACGTGAAAATGACGAATACTTCGAGTCCAAGCAGATGTGTTTCAGGGTTGCCAGTGCAAGTGAAATAAGGAGAAAAGTCACTAGAAAATTCTTCACATTTTAAAAGCAAGAAAACTTTTCTGACATAAACTCAGCTCAACTGTGTATCGACTTTTTAATAATGAAAAAGATGATTCAATATATTATTTTTTCTTCAAAGTTTATTACAAGAAGATTTCTTTTTTACTAAAAAAAAAATTACAATGAGAAATAGGGCCAAGTCTATCTTCTTAAAGACAGAGTGAGAAGTGACAGCTCTACTGCTTCCGTGATTGCCTTGCTAGCCATCAGCACTGCAACTTGCCTCAAGACATAAATTCATGATCTGTCACTTTTTCCAGACACAGTAATAGAAAGGCTGAACTGTTTTAACTCAGTGGGAGGAAATCTCTTTAGTGGCTAAAATAGAGTCTGAATCGAGTTTGAATTTAGAAAGAGAAGGTCTGGTCAAAGAGACAGGACTAACAGGGGAAGGACATGCAACTTCTCACTTAGATAAAAGATGCCGTCGTCCTCCTGGGAGCTAAGTTTCTACAGAGCAGCTGTAAGGTTTATGAAAAACCGAGAAGTGCCAAGGACTGGCTTGCTCTTTGGTCATATGCATTCCAAGGCCAAACTGGCATCAGTTCAAAATTCTCTGATAAGGGTAATTTTCTTCTGGTTATCCTTTCCTCAAAACTAGAGATAAATATGTTTTTCAATTGGGGTGATGATACTCACAAATGGGCCCTCCTACTCAGCTCTCACCATCCTCAAATAAAATGGCATTTTAAAGCACTGGACAAGCCTTTTTTTTGAGGTCTGAAGTAGAAGAAGAGGGAGGGAGGGTGGGAAAGGGAAAGAAAATGGAAAGATTCAAGGAGACAAATCTCCAGAGGAAAAAGTAGTAACCACTAAATCATTTCTTACAGCTATCATGTCTCAACACTCAATAAGCTTTCATCTGAGCTCATAAAAGGCCAGCATAAAGTTCAAGGATGCCAGACATTACTGAAATTTCACATACATATCAGAAGAGGTCAAGTTGCATAGCCTACCTTCTCTTCCACGTTCTTTCATCTTTTTATCTTGCTCAATTAACCACTTCAGAACCAAATGTCCAGCAGGATGTTCTGCTATGTGAAGCTGTAAGTGGTCAAGAACACATTAATTAAGAAGCTGCCTTCATCCATCTGATATCACCACATACGGATAAGGTCTCAGGCGAGCTGCAAGTTCCACATGGCCTGCTGCTGCTGCTAAGTCGCTTCAGTCGTGTCTGACTCTGTGCGACCCCATAGACGGCAGCCCACCAGGCTCCCCGGTCCCTGGGACTCGCCAGGCAAGAACACTGGAGTGGGTTGCCATTGCCTTCTCCAATGCATGAAAGTGAAAAGTGAAAGTGAAGTCGCTCAGTCGTGTTTGACTTTTCGCGACCCCATGGACTGCAGCCTATACCAGGCTCCTCCATCCATGGGATTTTCCAGGCAAGAGTACTGGAGAAGGTGCCATCGCCTTCTCCATCCACAAGGCTTAAGAGGTCTTTATTGAGAATGACTACTACTCCTGGAGAGACAAGACCTACTCCAACCCCAACTGAAACAAATACAGTTATTCAAGATAACACAGCCACCAAAGCAGCTCACACTCAGCTTCGCGAGCTCCAGATTGAACAGCCTTACTACTAGGCTCGTCTTAAGATCACACAAACCACTTTTCAGATCATCATATGCAGTTCTGAGGAGCAACACAGTAGAAACACTGAAACCTGATGTTGAACGATGTTTAAGTACAGGTGCCTGAGGAGCACTGCCTGGTGAGCAGGATAAGAAACCATCTTTCTGCTTAACCTCCCTCCTTTTCAAGGGCCATATGAACTGTTTGCATAGAGATCAATCTCTCCATGTCCAGTGTGGGAGACAAGCTCTATCTTCTTACAGAGGAACTTTCAAGACACAAGCATCATCCCAATTTGTTCATAGGATCTGCTCCATGATGGCAGGAGTCAGGGCATCTCTAAGACCCCTGACCCATTTCTTTCCCCATCTCTTGTGTCAGACAACGGCCAGCTCCCCAAACATGTCTTTCCATCAGGAGCTCACAACCCTGCACGGGACGAGGCCCCAGCAGAACATGGCTTCTGCCTTCCTCTTCCCTCTGCTCACTGATTTCCAGCCCCCTGTGCCTGCTGTTCTCAAACATGCTGAGCTCTTTACTTCCTCCAGGAGGCTGCACATGGCTCTTCTCTCTGCCTAGAATCTTCTTCCTTCACTCAGCTACCGATCTTCTGGGTCTCAGCTTAGCTTTCACTGCCCTAGGAAGTCCTCTGAGGACAAGTTGGTTCTCATTCGTATACAATCCCATAGAACCTCAAGTTTTCCTTCACACCGCTTATCTCTATTCTACAATAAACAATCATTTGTGTACATATTTATTTAACTATAATGTTTCCCCAAGTGGTATTCTCTTTTTTAGGTGGGGGTAGGGGGAGTGTGGGCCACTGCCTAGCACGTAACTGATGCATGAACCGATAAGCTTGAGATACAAGACAGAATAATACAAGGCCCAAATAACATAAGCAAGAGCAATTAGAAAGAGCAAAGAGGATTCTCCTGATGGTCCAGTGGTTAAAAGTCTGCCTGTCTATGCAAGGGACATGGGTCCAGTTCCTGGTCTGGGAATTAAGATACCACGCGCCAATGGGGCAACTAAGCTTGTGCACTGTAACTACTGAAACCCACTCACCCACAGCCTGTGCTCTGCAACAGGAGAACTCACCACAGTGGAAAGCCTGTGCATTGCAGCTAGAGAGCAGCTCCTGCTCGCTGCCACTGGAGAAAGCCTGCACACAGCAACCAAGACCCAACACAGCCAAAAATAAATAATAATTCAAAAAAAAAAAAGGAAAGAGCATAGAGTTTCTGCTTGAGAGGGAATTAAAAAGACTTCATGGAGAAGGATTCTGAGGACTCGGAAGAATAGGCAGTTTCTGCAGGAAAAGTGCGGGAAAATGGAAGTATGGGCAGCACTTGCGACTGAGAAAAGAAGTACATACAAATGAAGAAGTACAAAAGTCCGCAGCAAATTCTAAACAGAATTAAGAACACAGAGAATGCTGGAAAGGCAGCCTGGGTCAGTCATGGACAATATTAACAGGAGTCTGTTTTCACTCTGCAGATAATGTAGAATCATCAAAAGACAGTGAGTGTTAAAGTCAGTGTTAACAGCATCGGTGTTCTGAATTCACAATTTCCAAATGAACTATGGGTAAGGCGTGAGTGAACAATCATTAAAAGGCTCTTTCTAGCAGTGCTCCCAGAGACGGGGGTTTCTGTGGCCATGGCGGCTTTCTCGCCTGTCTCACAGTGGCATCTTACCTCTCCGTCCTTGCCGCCAGGATGTAGCTCTGCCGCTGCCAGGCTGGCAACAGCGTCCATGGCGGGCTGCACGTCTCCCGTGGCGGTGCCCAGGATGTCAGCCACCAGCACGCACGCGGACTTATCCAGGACCACCTCCTGGGCGTGTCCCTGCAGGTAGCTTAACAAGGCTGGAGAAATGGACTCTAAGAGCTCTCGTCGGCGGATCTCTGTGTCTTTCTTACTGTGGGAACATGATGAATGAAGAATCAAGGTAAGATGAATAGCAAAGTTAATGTGGTGCTTTGCTCATACAGAAACCTCTAAGGCTTTTAAGAGTTAATGTCCTGCTCTGCTATAATTGTCTGATTTCTGCTGTGCACATGGATAAGCAATTGGAGGCTGGGATATCTTTCATTTTTGGGTCCCCAGGATCTGAACAGTGCCTGGCACAGAATGGGCACTCAGTAAGTGAAGCTCGCCTTGTGTAACACACACACACACACACACACACACCCCAAACCAAATAAAGACAACAACAAAATATCTCACAAGACAACACATGTTTAGATTACAGTATGGATTCTGCTCTCTAGAGGACCTGACTAACTGGTTGCTTTAAATATAAAGCAAAATCACAAAAACACCACACACCCAGCCACCTACTATGTGCTGGGTCCCAGAGGCATTCTTTTGGCAGGATACTTTCATTTCCTTTTCAGGATAAAAACTTTTAAGAATCTGCCACAACTACAGGCTTAAAAATGGAATTCACTTTTGGAGTTTGAGGGAGGAAGCATGAGATGTGGACACGTGTGCCACTCAAAATGAATGAACAACCAGAGTGGGCTTAAGCCCTTACCTGTGTGCATTACCGTCTCCCTTCTGCAGAACTTCAATGATCTCTCGTACCGTGTGGGCAGGATCTCTGGGGCTTAGTAAATACAATAGGACCTTCCTTCCATATTTGTCATTTACTATGTTCGGCAAGGAATTGATAATTTCCTGTAAAATTATAGAAACAGAAAGTGAAACTATACACTTAAACTATGCTTAGAATCTGAATGGAAAAGGATACATAACTTTCCCCCAACATAATGAAAAATGTACAGCTAGTTCTGAAATCGTCTCATTAAAGCTAAAGAAATTTCTTACACAAGGAACACAGAACTGCTTCTCTACTGGGACTAGCGTTACTGAACAATCCATTTATAGCTGACTGACCAAGCCCAAGGACTTAAGGAGCTAACTCATTCATCGTAACCAATATTTCTTAGGCGGCCATTACTTGGGACACTGCTTGCTGGGGCCACTGAGCAGATACAGTTAATTTGCAGCTGCACTTAAATGCAGCATCAGCATTGATCGGGACCATTCTTCCTAGAATTTCCCCACTGAGATGTATGTGAACGGAGATAAAGAAACTCTGTTAAATAGAACAAGTGGATAAAGGCTTTTAAAGTTAGGTTACTTATTCATAGCAAATGAAGTATCGCATGAAAAACAAAAAGAGGGGGGAAGGGAAATAACTGCAGAAAGACTCTATGGAGCAGCTACACATAATTGCTTTCTATGACATTTCCCATCAAGTTACCAAGAACAGTAACCTCCTTTTCTAGTTGTTTGAGTTTAAGGAACAAAGGCCATGTCATCCCCACCCGAAATGAGCTCCCATATAGATTTGGTGATGTCTACTAAGACAGAGAAATCACTGTGTAAAAATTCCTTTATTCTAAATATGAAACAAAAAAATCATTCGCCTTCCCCTAACATTCCTATTTGTTATAAACAAACCTAATAAATATTCAAAGCCATGTGCATCTGAACACCAGAGATTCTTCACAACTGGTTGGGGCCACAGAAAAACTCCAGCCCAACCACACACGTTTACAGAAATGAGGAACCCCGAAAGGGGGGAGGTGACCCACAGGATGACGCTGGGTGTTAGTAAAAGGGCCCTGACTAGTTTTGGTCCCCTGACTTTCCAACTCTAGTCTCTCTCAAACAGAACATGTACCCCCTCATCAGGAAAGGAATTCTCCAGGAGATGTTATACTCAGATCTGCTATTCTCTTTAGTGCCTATCAATTAGAATGAGATTAGTAATTTTAGTGGGGGCAAAAAAACAAGCTGGAAAATATGTACAATAGATATCACCACCTCAAAATGAATACAATTTTAAACCACTCAGAAAAAATGAACTTAAAATTTCAGTAAAAAAGGGGAAGACAGAAAAAAAAAGTACATAATTTACCACGGGGATGGGAGCTTTTCTCCAATTTCAAGGTAAACTTGCCTCAAAGTAGACTCAATATATGGATTTCTGATAAAGAACATTTAGTGCCACAAATATGGGCTATCTTTAATGTGGCTTTTTCAATTTCAATTTTAACTAAGGCATAAAAGAAAACAAATGCTTTAATCAGTTGAAGGAAGAGACTGAGAATTACATGTAGCTTAGGTGAATTTCTACAATCGTTAAAAGACCTCCATAACTTTGCTGTCTTTTTAAAAAACACTCTGGAGTATTATACCTTTAAAACATTTGATTTTTTGAAGGGAAAAAACCAAAAAGGGAAGGTGGGGGGTGGGGTATGCTGTCAAGAACTATAAATGGCTGCTATTTAGCTATTTTCTCTTGGTATAGGAAGAAAAGGGGGGTGGCATGAAGCCAGCATGTATTCTTCAATGGACTTGGTCTTCTCTACACTTACGGGCTAGTGCAGTGTATTTAGCTTAGGCAGAAATGGCTTCACTTTAACACAAGATGCATATAAAACCCATGCAAAACTACTACTCAAGGACTAGCCCCCAAATTCACTGAAATTTAACTACCTTTCAGTTTGCAATTAAGGAATTTAGAATCTACATTCAGCTTGGTCTGTTTCTTGAAATAGCATAATGTTTATAAACTAACAATCCTAAGAAACTAAAAAATGTTTACTTAAAAATGTGTCATTTAATTCTCCCCCAACTCCTACTATCTTGGGAAAAAAAGGCAGTCTGAGTGATGCTGTTTTATGGAATTCTAATTCATTTCTATTTAACCTGGGGTACACAAAGGAGAGAAAATTCTAGATGATCACTTGGGGAACACCGAGTGTCAGAACACGCAGAGACAAGAAGAGGGAGCTATAAAGCGCAGCTGATTTGTATTGAATTTGGTCTTTGAGTTCAAGTTGTGTAGCCTTTGGAAAAACCTTAAACCTCCCTACACATCAATTCCCTTCTCTGTGCAAAAGGAAATTGATATATCTGCCCAACCTGTGGGCCACTACCAGGAGTAAATCAAAGAATTCACTCTGCAAACTGGGAAGTGCTATGTCATTTTCTTCATATAAAAAACTCCTCTCAATGTACAGCACCTTTAACTATGGAGATTAAATAAAGCTGATGGGGTCATGAGTCTAGCATCCTCAAAAGAGAACTCCAACAACAAAGGTTCAAATGCACAGGTTTTCAATTCACTTTCCCTCTGACTTAGAGAAAATCAAAACAATTTTAATTGTTGCAACTTCTTTCCCTTATTTATTTTACTCTAAAGCAGGTATGCCCAAAGAAAGGCAATGCCAAAGAATGTTCAAACTACCACACACACTAGTATCTCACACACTAGCAAAGTAATGCTCAAAATTCTCCAAGCGAGCCTATAACTGTATGTGAACCGAGAAGTTCCAGATGTTCAAGCTGGATTTAAAAAAGGCAGAGTTCAAACTGCCCACATCCACTGGATCACAGAAAAAGCAAGAGAGTTCCAGAAAAACATCGACTTCTGCTTTATTGACTATGCCAAAGCCTTTGTGTGGATTACAACAAACTATGGAAAATTCTTAACAGATGGAAATACCAGAGCACCTCCCTCCCTCCTGAGAAAGCTGTATGCAGGTCAAGAATCAACAGTTAGAACTGGACATGGAACAACAGGCTGGTTCCAAAATGGGAAAGGAGTATATCAAGGCTGTATATTGTCACCCTGTTTATTTAATTTATATGCAGAGTACATCGTGCGAAATGCTGGGCTGGATGAAGCACAAGCTGAAATCAAGATTGCTGGGAGAAATATTAATAACCTCAGATATGCAGATGACACCTCCCTTATGGCAGAAAGCAAAGAGAACTCAAGAGCCTTTTGATGAAAGTGAAAGAGGAGAGTGAAAAAGTTGGCTTGAAACATTCAAAAAACTTAGATCATGGCATCCGGTCCCATCACTTCATGGCAAATAGATGGGGAAACAATGGAAACAGTGGCAGACTTTATTTTCTTGGGCTCCCAAATCACTGCAGATGTTGACTGTAGCCATGAAATTAAAAGATGCTTGCTCCTTGGAAGAAAAGCTATGACCAACCTAGATGGCATATTAAAAAGCAGAGACATTACTTTGCTGACAAAGGTCTGTCTGGTCAAAGCTATGGCTTTTCTAGTAGTCATGTACGGATGTGAGAGTTGGACCATAAAGAAAGCTGCTGCTGCTGCTGCTAAGTCGCTTCAGTCGTGTCTGACTCTGTGCGACCCAATAGACGGCAGCCCACCAGGCTCCACCGTCCCTGGGATTCTCCAGGCAAGAACACTGGAGTGGGTTGCCATTTCCTTCTCCAATGCATGAAAGTGAAAAGTGAAAGTGAAGTCGCTCAGTCGTGTCTGACTCGTAACAACCCCATGGACTGCAGCCCACCAGGCTCCTCCGTCCATGGGATTTTCCAGGCAAGAGTACTGGAGTGGGGTGCCATCGCCTTTTCCATTAAGAAAGCTGAGCACCAAAGAATTGATGCTTTTGAACTGTGGTGTTGGAGAAGACTCTTGAGAGTCCCTTGGACTGCAAGGAGATCAAACCAGTCCACGCTAAAGGAAATCAGTCCTGAATATTCCTTGGAAGGACTAATGCTGAAGCTGAAGCTCCAATACTTTGGCTACCTGATGCGAAGAACTGACTCACTGAAAAAGACCCTGTTGCTGGGAAAGATAGAAGGCAGGAGGAAAAGGGGACAACAGAGGATGAAATGGTTGGATGGCATCACCGACTTGATGGACATGAGTTTGAACAAGCTTCGGGAGGTGGTGACGGACAGGGAGGCCTGGCATGCTGCAGTCCATGGGGTTGCAAAGAGTCAGGCGCGACTGAACTGAACTGAAGTGAAAGAAGGTATGTACACAGAAGAAAAGTGAAGGAAGAACAAAAGAACTCCCTTGTGAAAACCTGTGGCCATTCTGACCTTGTGATGGACCCTTGTCAGACTCTTTGGCACTCCTGTTTCGCCACCCTCTTTTAAGAAGGAAAGGTAAAACTCAAAATGAAAGGTACACGCTGCAAGCAGGGTTAGAGCACACACGGATTTTCAATGGAAGAAAGAAACGCAAAATGCCCATCCATGGTGCTCGTTCCTCCATGGGAGGTTGTGTGTGGAACAAAAAGAAATGCAGGCTGGCCTTAACCTTAACGAGCTAAAATCTAGCAGAATAGGCAAGAAAACACAATAAAAAGTTAAAACTAAAAATAAGGGATTTAAATAATGAATAAAAACAGAAATGTAAAAAGAAAGATCACTGGCAGTGATTGAGTGTTTTGTTTAAAAAATACAGTGATTTATCCAGAAGTCCAACTTTTGGGCTGTACTCAAAAACTTGGGATGTGGTTATTAAAAGTAGTGTTTGGTTTTGTAAGATAGAAAAGCTATGGAGACTGGTTGCAGATCAATGTGAATATACTTAATATCACTTAACTGTACACTTAAAAATGGTTAAGATGGAAAATTTTATCACAATTAGAAAGAAAAACAAGTTGGAAGACCTAGCTCCATGGGGCTCACATTCCCAGAGATGGGAGCTGGGGATGGCTATTTCCTTGGACAAGGCACGGACACTCCCCACCTTTCTTCACAGTGTCCCCACCACCCCTCCAACTTGGCCTGCCTCACTCATTTACCTGCCTGGTCAATGAATGTTTCTGAGTCTGTAAGCCCTGGGTTAGATCACGACTAACTGCTAAATGAACAGACGGTAAGGACAAAAACCTGTAAGAATTGAGAGGATGTGGACAGCAGGTCCAGTTGGGAGATCAGAGAACACTATGTGGAAATTAAACTGGAGTTTGGTTTTAAAGCAAAAAGGAATGCTTGTTAGGCTACAATGTTAACCTGACATTTCAGGAAAACCAGTTACTCTGAATAGAGTGCTTAGCAACACTAAGCTTTCTTGGCTATTTTTATAAGCACTGCATAATGCAACAGGTTTCGTAGTGGCTGGGCGGGTAACACAGACACATGACTCTTTATAAACATATGGGCAGCATATCTGGCAAGCCTCAGTTCTGCTAAGGAAATGCCTCAGAGAAATGAGGAGACATGCAAGAATAATTATAGAACTGTTTGCAATAGCAAAAAATAATAACAGTGTTTAAAGTTTTAAACACTATAAACCACCTAAACATCCATCAACAGAAAAATGGAAAAATCAACTGTGGTGTATTCATACAGTAGAAAATTATTTGGCATTGAAAAACGAATGGTTTAGAACAACTGTGGGTAAACCATGGCCTGTGCTTCCTGTGAGTTAAGAATATATATTTTTGAACATTTTAATGTGCTGTTTAAAAAATAAAAAGCAAACAAGAATATGCTACAGAGACCAGATTTAGGCCCACAAATCCTAAAATAATTACTATCTGGCCATTTACTAAAAAAGTTTGTTGACCCTGATGATGAGTGACAAATACAATGCCAAAGCAAAGAGCAAGTTGCAGGAGAAAGCACACATCTCTTATATAGAATTTGTAAACATGTAAATACTGTAAACATTTACATATAGCAAAAGGATAAGGGAATGCATGCCAATAGTAAGTACCAATCCATCAGAACAGATATGAGAGGATGGGAAGGGGGGTGGCGTATATATAGATTATATTAAAAAAAAAAAGAGGACACAAGGGTCTTGAACTTCAACTCTATTTGCCAAGTTTTACTTCTGCATGCCCAATCAGTCGGGAGGCTGGGTGTTCACTGTTATTTTCCTTTATACCTAACTGTACAGCATTTTAGAGATAATACATGTAAAAGTATGCATCAATATTTATTCACTCTCGAAAAGCAACTGGTCAGTGTACTTACTTCCTTTCGAGAGACTCACTGCTCTCAAAGCAGCTGCACCACACCCACAATTCCAGGATTGGATTTTTAAGTCTGCTTATTTTGGAAAGCAAAATAGGTGGGAAACAGTGAGTATCCATTTTGAAAGGTGAGGGCTCAGCTGACCAGGCTGTGATTTCAACCTGCCATTTCAGAAGTCTGGTTACCCTAAACAGAATGCTTAGCAACACTAAGCTTTCCTGGGTATTTTTAAAAAGCACTGCATACTGCCACAGGTTTTGTGGTGGATGGGCGGGGGAAATGCAAGCACAATTAGCATTCCAGAATTTTATCGCTAGCCTCAGAGTTTAATGATACACAGAACCCAGTGAGCATTTGTCAGCTAGAGGCAGGACATCAGCAAATGAGGCCATTTTCAGCGTAAGCTACCGTAAGTATGAGAAAGTCACTAGGAATGTGGGTTAAACAGTTGTGGGAATCAAGCTGGTAAGCACCAGGAATTAACACTGCTTCAACAGCAACTGTAAGTGGGATAAATCTTTGGAAAAAAATAATCTAGCAGACAATCGTGGCAAATTCTGAAGGAAGCTGGGTTTCTCTTAAAATCCATTTGGAACAGTTATGCAAATTTTAGTTGTCATGAAAATATTAAACAAAAGCAAGTGTTCAATAGCCCAGTCTGTTTCCATTTTCATGAAACAACTTTATTCATTAGCCAATCTATGGCCTCACATTTCTGTCACTGGAATGAAAAACAAGCATTATTGATTGGAGTCAAAAGGGTAATAAAGTCACAAGGAACGTGTCAAAATACTCAGTTAGTGACATGAAAGTCTTGCCAACTTGTTTCTTCCCACAATCCTATTCCAGAGAAAGTCATCACAATCCTAAAACAGTCAAGGGAAAAGCTGGAAAATGACAGCAAGGGCATGAGAAATTCACACACTGGGACGTACAGCTGGCTTCTAAGAGAACAAATCTCCTGCCCCTTCACTAGTTGGGATACTCTCCCTGATCACCCAGCTCCACTGGTCCAGACAGGACTGAGAGAGGCCTCAGCACCACCACAGCCAACAGGGCAGTCCTCTTTCTGAACATTCACATGCTGCTCCCTGCAGAGTGTGTGGAAGCAGCTTCTGTCACTGAGATGTCTGCAATGACCCCCATCTATGTCTAACACCCTTCAGATGAACAACTGGTGTCTATACATAGGCGGCTTTAAAACCCTTCCCTTATCCCTTCCCCTACAACCTGTATCACACGCCCAACACCACTTGTCCGCTAGAAATAAAGGAAGGAAAAATAAAAGCAGATCACAGGATCAGAAGTCAGAAAAGTGGGCAGTAATTAAAGAACGAAGAAAATTATTTTATAATGTAGTTTCTATATTGGTGCAGGGTTTTTTTTGTTTTTTTTTTTTAAGAGAATATTCAGTTTTTCAGAGGGCAAATTTAGTCAGGACAATGTATTGATAAGGCAGGACAGATGTATTGATAAGCTATGCAGAGGTAGCTTCTCCAAAGGGCGAGAGAAAAAGGTCGTGGATATCTTCTGCCTGGGGGGACGTAAGTTCCTGAATAACTGAAGAATTACTATGTAAATAAATTTCTGATCAAATCTAAACACTGCATTGCTGATTTTTCATTTACTATGGGGTTGGCCAGAAAGTTCATTAGAGTTTTTCCGTAGTATTGTATGGAAAAACCAAAACGAACTTTTTGGCCAACCCCAAATCATATGGTCTAAGAAGTCATGCTATTCTAACTTAAGCAGTCTTTTACATGTTTAAAGCAATATTTATTAGTAATATCAAGTAACAAGATTATGGTTTGTATAGGAATAAAGCAACCCTCCAAATTAGGCTTAATTAAAGCAACTAAAAAATAACAAATACTGACAGAAAGCACACTTGACACATCTATGTGTGAAATCAAACTTAAATGTTAAAAAATGATATATCCATTTAACTTAAATTCAAGACCATGCAAATTACTTACTGATATGATTATCTGTTTCACAAGCTTCGTATCATCAATACAATCAAAGGCTGCCAGTAAAACCAAGTGGGAATATTGGCCCTGTTGGAATTAGAAACCAATAAAAGTTAAAAGATACACAGATTCTCCCTTTTCTTTCACCCATGGAGTTATTTTATTAAGGTTATCAACCTGACAACTTATCCAGCATAATAGAAATGGGATAGATAAAAGTCCCTCAAAGAAACGTGCTCTCTTATCAGGACCTAGTTAATTACATTCTAGGTTGAGTAACAAAAAGAAAGAAACAGAGGAGCACATTCTTCAGTATCAAATAGCTGAGACTCATTTTTGAAACTAACCAGATACCTCTTAAAAATAGGTATCCTGTTAATGAATAGCTACTTTAAGATTAAATTCAAAAGAAAATTACAGTCAAAGTGGGAGGAAAAAAAGGAATATAAAATAATACATTAAACTATGTATAGCATTTCAATTATGAAAATAAAAATAAAATAATATATATATAAAATATACATAATACACACAAAAAAAATCCTGGAAGGAAAAATCCTGTCACCTTTGGGTTGAAGGATTACAAATGATTTTTCACTTTCTTTTGAAAAATTACACAATTGCTTTAAAATAATCTTATATAATAAAAATAGAAACACTAAAAAAAACTAGAAGAATATACTTATATACTGCATATGAGAATAAGATGAAGTGAATTGCTTTTAAAAACTATAGCAGCACGAGAGTACATAAATATACATTAGGACTTTCACAACTGTCACTCTTTAAATAACAGAATTATTTTCATAATGCTGACAGTGTTCCAAAGATTTAAAGAATTTCTACTTTATGTTAAAGAAGAGTTTTCAAAGCTTGTGGCATATTTCTTTTCTATCCCAGATGATGATATCAATTTTTTTTAACTCTAGAGGTATTTGACTTTTGCTACCAACCAATGGATTTCTCTGGCGATATATAGATATATAGAGAGAGAAATAAAATGACCTCTGAGATGAATTAAGTGAAGGAAACAAAGTAGAGAACACTGTGCTTATAGTACACAACCACCGGTTTTCTGGTTCTTTAAGTCCCACACACGGAAGTGTATGCAGTGCAAAATATCACTGGGTGAATACAGAAGATGGAACAGAATTTAAGTGAGAAACAGACAATTCCACAATTATAGCTCTAAGTTTTACGACACTTCCTCAGCAACTGACAGAAGTAGACAGTGATAAATAAGTCAGCAAAAACATCCATGATCTGAAAACACTACCAATCATTTTGATCTAACTGACATTTATAGAGGACTATAGCCACACATTCTTTTCAAGACATTAAGACAGACCATATGCTGGGCCATAAGTCATAAATTTTAAAAGACTGAAACAATACAGAGTATATCCTAATATATGGAAATTAAACACTTCCAAATAACCCAGAGACCAAACCCATGGACAGTATTAGCTTATCTCACCTCCTTAGAAGCAACTCCTTAAGATAAAACAGGCACTGCATTGCTAATTTATTAACTTTGCAATGCCTTGCGGGGATTTGGCTCTCCAAAGAAAAATTATTGTTGATATAACAAAATTGGAAAACAATCTAACTTTATTACTGAAGACTTTTAATATCTTTCATAACTTTCTCTTTTGATGTCATTTTATTTTTAAATTTTTATTTTATATTGGAGTACAATCGATTTACAATGTTGTGTTAGTTTCAGCCGTAGAGCAAAGTGATTCAGTTATACATATACATGGAGTTCTCTGTGCTACACTGTAGATCTTTGTCGATTATTCACTGTCTATATAGTAGTGTGCATATGTTAATCCCAAAATCCTAATTTATCCACCCCTCCCAAATAAGGGAACTTTCCAGTAACATTCTATTTTTATTCATTTCTAAATCAAAATATTCAAATTAAAATGCTATACAAAAAGATTTAATGATGAATCATAAAAAATTCTCATACTTTGAAAACAACTCATTAGAGAATCTCTTACTCCATTTTGTTCCAAGCAAGTTGGCTGCCTTCTCCATGGTTTTATACTCTCTTCCTAGTCTAGAACCCTACAGAAGATGACAGGTATGTATATAATCTCAGAGCTCTAATTTATCTGAGTTTGAATTATCATTTACTATATCAAGTATTCATTAGATGCCAATAGTGCTTACTGGAATTTTTTATAGGGAAAAGTTGTTGATATCACTCATTTTTAGTTCACCTGCAAATTAGAAGCTATAAAACATAATATAAAAAACAATTAAAAATTGAAAATTAATACTTATTACTACATATATTTTAGAATTACTATGGAAAATGACTTAGTTTATTTAAATACAGAGATATTATTTTTTGAGGTAATTATTTCCTCAGAAGAAACACATTTTATATCCTCTAATTTCATTTGAAAAGCTGTTAAAACATCTCCAAAAGATTTCAAAGAATGAAAAAAAAAAAAAAGATTTCAAAGAATTATAAAACTTAGAACTAAAATTTTCTTTGACCATACTAAAGATTTAATTGAAGAAAAAAGAGAGACAAGTTTCACTTTGTTATGTTTTTGATGATAATGAAAACAGGTAACAAGTTTCTGAAGTGCAGTTTCCCTAAAGACTAAATATTAAGGTCTTCAAAATTATCTAATAAAAATGGAAAACTGCCAAAGTACAATGTCAAATGAAAAACAAACTCATTTTGTATAAATTTAATAATATGTAAAAATACATGTATATGCATATATTTAGATTATAATGAAATAAAATAACAAGTAATTTTCTTGATAATTTTCTAAATTTTTCTAATTTCCTATAATTTTACTATTCAAAAGTATTAAAAGAAATATGCAGTTTTTATACTTACATTAGCCACCTTTTCAATGTAAGTCTTCATTGTTTTCACAATCACTTTTCTGTCCTTAAAAAAGAAAAATTGTCTCAATGAACTTACAGTTACAGATTTAGTTATAGATAGCTATAGATTAAGGTATTTCGTAGTTAGAAATTTTATATAATCCTAAACTTCCACTGGAGTGGCATACTTTTCATTAGTGAAAACAGTTATTTAGCCAGAACAAAAAAATACAATATACTATAAGAATTCCTCTCAGAGCTACTATAATCTTAGACTTCTTTGTGACATTCCATTGAGACATAAATATGGAAGCATGAAATTATCAGCTGCAAGGCAAGCCTGGTAAAACTACTTTCCTTTATACTAAAAACTGAGATCCCTCTTCCAATATCTGAGCTGTCTTCAAATGCATAAAAGTCAAGCATACAGATGGCATTCAATACATTATTTATTGAATAGAAATTAAATTTGTATTAAAAACTGGACAAAGTACAACTGTCCTTTAAAGGAGAATATACCAATTAAGGAAATGAGGATCATTTCTATTAAGCTTCTATAATTAATATGGATCTGTAGCATTTCCCTCAAAGTACTTGAGATCCAGAGGAGCAATGCATGGCTGTACATTTTCTTTTCTTTCCTCTTCCTTCCCAGCACTAAAATCATTAAATAAGGAATCAAAGAAACTGACAGGTATCAAAACTTTTAAAAACCCGAACATAAACACTGTTTGGGCTTCCCTGATGGCTCAGTGGTAAAGAAACTGCCTGCAACGCAGGAGACACAGGTTCAATCCCTGGTCCGGAAGATCCCCTGGAGAAAGAAATGGCAACTCACTCCAGTATTCTTGCCTAGAGAATCCCTTGGACAGAGAAGCCTGGCAAGCTATAATCCACTGGGTCACAAAAGAATTGGATGCGACTTAGCAACTAAACAACAAATACTGTGTTTATCTGCTTGACAGATCCCTTCCCATACAATGGCAACACAAGGTTTTCAAACTTGAAGACTCCAGCAGAGAAGCAACAAGAAGCTCAAAGAGGAGCCGGTTTCTCTGAGGCCTTGAGGTACAACTTTGCAAAGACAATGCTGTGCACAACAGGGCAAGACCCCAAGGAGACTGAAAATGCAATTCCTGACTGACCCTTACCTTGGGCGTGCCATGCCAGAGGCAGTACATGGCCACTCTGGCGCCATCGTGCGTGTGTGCCAGGTACACCACTGCTTCTCGGATGGCTTCAATCATTTCCTGGGGAATAAATGCAGTCAGGGCTTTGGTTTACTCTTTCTTTTTGCTTTTCACAGTCTGTCTAGTAAGGAGCAGTAATGCACAGAGAATGAAAGGCAGAGAGTATAGGTAGCAAACAACTTAAATTTTAATTTTGTAGACAGGCATGCATATATATAACTGCTTCCTAGAAACATTCTTTTTCTATCAAACGCAGTAAACATTGCCCACAGGCAATTTCTATTAAAATACCTAAGTTTCATCAAAGTCTATTCAGAAAAGTATGTATACAGTGGACCCCTGAGTGTGATTTGAAGAAGGTTCACTTACACATGAATTTTTTTCACTAATATGTACTACAGCACTATACCATCTACAGTTGGGTAAATCCCCATCCCTGATAGGGTAGGGATGATTACAGGTGGGTTTCTGACTGAGGACAGAGGACAGGAGTGTCAGTACCCCTAACTCCCATACTGTTCAAGGGTTAACTGTATATGTATAGTATATTCTCAATGACTTTTCAAGAAAAAAGAAATCTAAGAACTGGCTGTGGTATAAGAAGAGAGCTTTTAACTTAAAAAGCCAGATAAATAAAACGTTCTTCCAAAAAAGTCAAAATAATAATTTTGTCTGAAAACATTTTTCTTTTTTTAGTTTATCAATGGATTACCTCTGGAAATCACATTAATAATTCACCATCAAGACACTTAAGTAACATTTCTCTTAAGAAAAATTAATCTCTATATTGACATTTAGACTAGGCCTTCACTTAAATAGATGGGGAAACAGTGGAAACAGTGTCAGACTTTATTTTTGGGGGCTCCAAAATTCCTGCAGATGGTGACTGCAGCCATGAAATTAAAAGACGTTTACTCCTTGGAAGAAAAGTTATGACCAGCCTAGATAGCATATTGAGAAGCAGAAACATTACTTTGCCAACAAAGGTCCATCTAGTCAAGGCTATGGTTTTTCCTGTGGTCATGTATGGATGTGAGAGTTGGACTATAAAGAAAGCTGGGCGCCGAAGAATTGATGCTTTTTAACTGTGGTGTTGGAGAAGACTCTTGAGAGTCCCTTGGACTACAAGGAGATCCAACCAGTCCATTCTGAAGGAGATCAGCCCTGGGATTTCTTTGGAAGGAATGATGCTAAAGCTGAAACTCCAGTACTTTGGCCACCTCATGAGAAGAATTAACTCATTGGAAAAGACTCTGATGCTGGGAGGGATTGGGGGCAGGAGGAGAAGGGGACGATAGAGGATGAGATGGCTGGATGGCATCACTGACTCGATGGACGTGAGTCTGAGTGAACTCCGGGAGTTGGTGATGGACAGGGAGGCCTGGCGTGCTGCGATTCATGGGGTTGCAAAGAGTTGGACACGACTGAGCGACTGAACTGAACTGAACTGACCTTTTAGTAAAACCCAGTCATTAATTACCTTTTAGTAAAACCCAGTCATTAAAGTATTATGAAGTAATTTTAGCTATTTTTAGTCTTTATTTTCTGTTTTCAATGTATGCATATATTTTGTAATTATATTTGGAAGACAAGCATATAGGACAAGATGAGTTCTGCCAGCTAACAGCTGCAGGGCCAGTTTAATCCATTCCCAATTTTAAAAATTTATATTAAATAAATACAAAGTCTCCTGCCAGGAAGGAGAAAAGTAGCCTATTTTTATCAATAAGGAACAAAAAATTCCACTTATAACTATCTTACAACCCTTTTCAAGAGTATAGCTTTCAGCTTACATATCTAAACTTATGAATCTCTTCAAAGCTATCCAGTTGGGGAGTTACACATATATTCCAATCATGCTTCTTTCATCTCCAAAGGTTTTTCTTTGTTTTTGTTTACATCTCTCTATTGAAAATGCCCCAGGGCCCACAAAGATTTGTCTGTTTACTTTATATTCACACTAAGTTCCCAATGATTTTTTTTGCTATTACTAAAACACATTCAACACTAAAGATAAACACTTTATGGAATATATTAAAATGATCATTTTCTCAGTTCTGAAAATAAAGTCCTGCCTCAGAAAATCCAGAACTATGAGATACTGTGCAGGAAACGAGAGCTCTTCTCCAAAGAGAAGCAGCAACTGCTACGTTCACTAAACTACGTGCTTAGATAGGTGGCTACACTTGGAAAACTAATTTGCATGTCAATTTTGAGAGGGTCAAAATTCCTATGTATGTTCAATCTGGCATATTTGTAAAAAAAAATGTGAATCTCATTATTTGGTTATTGCTTATTATTAGAATGAGAACAAACGGACAATGAATTCACAGTATGATGAAGCAAGCAAAATTCAAGGGACTAAATGAATTCTCATCTATAGTCCCATCATTGACTTGAAGGGCAGTGCAATTTACCTTCACTCTTATATAAGGTCCAGTCTTTCACGGTCCATTTAGTTTTACCTAAGTATCCTCCAGTCACCTTTTAACACCAATATAATTTCTTTTTCATTTTTTTTGGTATCAATAAAGGTGAATTTCAAACTCCTTGAATGCTGAATATTCCTCCATGTGTTAGTTAATTTTCTGATTATGTTAAGCTAGAGTATACTCTCCAGATTGTAATTAAAATATGAAAATTCAATGGAACTGATAAAACTATGGTCAGGTCTACTGTCTTTCTAGCAAAAGTCTAAATGGAATTTAGTCTAAATTCCATAGACTAAAAAGTCTAAATGGAAGAAGTAGACTTCTTCAAAGGAAGTAGAGAGCATTATATTTTCTAAATACGGAAACAATTCTTTAAAAATTTCAAAAACCAATATACATGAAAGAAGTATTTCACATTTTTACACAGCACTCAATGTTTCAGTTTAAAAACTAAAACCAAGAACTTACTGATCTTAGCTTTGGGGGTGCATAGGTGAAAAAGTCCAAAAATACTTTATGTACCAGTGAGTGCTTAATCACAGCTTCTCTGAAAAGAGAAAAAAAAAAAAAACGGTCAGAAATGGTAGTATAATAATACAGAGATAGGTAACTTTGGTTGTCCTAAGATAATCAAAACAACTGAAATGGTTTTAGCAAATGTTATTTGTCATAAAAAGACTACCTTCAGCAACACCAAGACTTGAAAAAAAACTTACAGACCTCTAAAAATATTAGTGCCATCTACAACCAAGACCAGAATACAAATTTCTAGTACCTAAACAGCAAATATGAAATTATTATTCAAAACACACTCAATTTTCTTCAATAAAGCCATTAACTTTCTTTTACCCAACAATGGACACGTGATTAGAAATCCACATGTGGACTACATTTTAATGGCTATTTTCTTTTTGTCATGCCTCCTTTATAATGTACCCGTTTAACAAAAACATTTCCGCAGTTAAAACCTAAACAGATCAAAGTGAAAGTGAAGTCACTCAGTCGTGTCCGACTCTTTGTAACCCCATGGACTGTAGCCTACCAGGCTCTCTGTCCATGGGATTTTCCAGGTAATAGTACTGAAGTGGATTGCCATTTCCTTCTCCAGGGGATCTTCCTGACCCAGGGATCGAACCTAGGTCTCCCGCATTGTAGACAGACGCTTTACCGCCTGAGCCAGCAATTGCAACAACACCTAATTGATCCAAGCCTCCTAGCGTGACACATGATGAATTCAGATGTACAGTGTAGGTTAATGATCAGGCACCAAATTTAAGTTCACATGGAATTTTCAAGTAGAAGGCAAAAATAAGCTGCTTTTAATGGCAAAGCACTATTCTGAGCGCTTTAGAAATATTAACTCGTTTAATTTTCATAAAACTCTATGAAATAAACACTGTTATTATAATTATCTGGATAGGGAAACTAAGGCACAGAGAAGTTAAGTTGCCCAAGGGCACAGAGTCAGTAATTGAGGAAAGCACCAGGATTCACAACCCAGGAAGTCTGGTTTCAGAGCAACGCCCTAATGCCAAGTAGGCCACATGCATGGACTTTTAAGTCTCACAATCTAATTTATATAGTAGACCGTAACTGGCAAACTATTCACCTTTCCTATGCAAAGGCTACATAAAACTTTCCCCTTTCAAATGCTATTTGTTAATAAAACACAAAAAAAGTTTTCTTACTTTTGGGCCATTGGAGTTAGAATCTGTTTCATTTCATCCATGATAAGCTCTAATTTTTCTGGCTGTACCTCTAATACTTTGTCCAGAGTTGGGTGATCTGCTGACTGCAACAGAAGAAAAATCAAGCCCCTCTAAATTTGATCACGTTTCTCCAACTTTAGACCAAAGAAAATCAATTAGAGTCATTTACCATAAACTTAAATTTTTAGATTTCCCATATTTACATAATAAAAGCACCTCTGTGGATATATTCAGAGTAATTCCTGATTACCTAATTCTCATTTGATGTACACCATTGTACTTTCAGGCTAAACAACCAACCAAATCAAAAGCTAGCCAGTAAAGACCTGCCAAGCACTTAATAAGTGCCTATTCACAAGACCAAGTAGTCAGTTAACAAAGTCTTGCCACCATGTGTTCTGTGATTAGCTGGATATTCCTAGAGTGACTGTGACAAAGGAGCACTAAGTTCAAGCCAGGAGCGGAACCTGACTAGCAGAAGCAACCCAGGAACCAATCCATCTCCCTTGAGATAAATGTGTGTACTTGTGTCTAAGGTCTGAACTAGATCCCTTAACTGTCCTAGTCCCACTACTAGCCTTGTAGTACACCCAGGGTTGGGTCTCTCCACTCTGCGTCCTCTCCACGTAGGACCCAGAGAAGGGTCAGCCACAGCCAACAGGGAGCTCGATGCCCTTCAACCAGGGCTGGTTAGCCGGTGTTTACAAAGCTCCATTAAGAATCTTCCTAGGTCTATCTGACTACTGTAGCAACAGAAGTATTGAAGCAGTACACAAGAGTACTTGCAAAGGAGTAATGCAAGCAGTTTTAATTTATAGGGGATTTAAAGATAGTGCTCAGGGAAAGAGAAATTTAAGTATGATCCCTTGCTCAATACACCAGAGACAAAATAGTCCAAGAGGATAAAGGCTAGGAGACAGTCTCTTTAAAGAACCACCAAAGGAAAAATACATTCTGAATACAGAGCACTGGAAGGTAAGGAACAGCACAAAGGAAAAGTAAATCTCGAGGAAAAAACTGTCTTGAAGCATCACCTTGTAAAGCTGGAACGTGTTCCCATAGAGTTCCTCCGTCAGCATGTTCCTCTGCTCCAGGATGGCTTTGTCATTGTAGGCGTACTCCACAATGGCGGACGCTTCCGCGTGCCGCAGGAGCTTCCTCACGTGGCCCTTAAAGCTTCGTATTATCTCTGCGATCTGTGCTTTACTCCTAAATCCGATGTGACCACAGGAAAAGTAAGTGATACAAGGAGAAAGCTGGGTGGTGACAAAACACACACACTTCTCCTGAGACCCCTCATCACTGTGTGTGTGGGAGTGACTACCCCAGAGAAATGCTGTGAGAAGGAAAACCAAATTGCCCTGTATTTCTACCTTGTATTTCCTTGCCTTTTTTCTTCTTTTTGGCCATGCTGTGCAGCTTATGGGAATCTTAGTTCTCCAACCAGGGATTGAACACAGGCCCTCAGAAGTGAAAGCATGGAATCCTAACCACTGGACCACCAGCAAATTTTCTCTATGACTTGAGGCGCAGCCTGCCTAGGTTTGAAACCTGGCTCTGCTGACCAGCTCAGACTGCCTGAGCAAGATATTTAACTGCTCTGTGCTTCAGCTTCTTCAGTCATAAAATGGAAAGAATAAGGTTACTGTGAGGATAAATGAGTTAAGGCACACTGAGAACTGTAAGCAGCACATAGTAAGTGCTCCATAAATGTCCGTTCCCATCAGGAAACTGTTTAGCTTGAAAGAAGTTGGGTAGAAGGAGAAAAGGAGAAGGTAAAAGTCAAAGTGCAGGATAATATGAATAAAATATATCCCAGGATTCTCTTTTAAAACAGGACTTAATCACAAGTATTTCTATTCTATCCTAAAATAATCAAGAGGCCAATAATTCCAGTCAGGAATACAGTTTTTAGGAATTTGCCAGCTGTACTGTTTGGTTGTTGGTTAGCACATTTTGGCACATTATTATACTTGGGAGGGCAAGACGAGTATTAATCCCACCTGGTTTAGGAAATCCTCCTATCTTGCCATTTCCTAACCCACTCACCCTGGTTTGGTCTACTCACCTGCCCCTCCCACCACTCCAACCTCTAAATAACTTGTGACGAATTACAAGTTCATTATAACCATTTCTCTTCTTCCAGGACTTCAAGATACACTTGTAAGGTCAATGAAGGCAATACTACTTTTACATTTTTTCAATAACTGTTTTTTAAGACCATATTCCTTGCAAACATTACCAGCATCTGCTTAAGGCTACTATCATGGTCACAGATTTTTAAGAAACATTTGCACACAATACGTTATCCAAATCTTAAAAAACTAATTAAAATATTTTATAAATAAAACAACTCACCCATACATGAGAAACTTCTTAACAATATTTCTGGAATATTTAGCTTTACTTAACTCAACCAAATCACCTGAAAAACAAAATACATTACAATGATTGGGTAACCTCCAGAAACAAGGAGAGAACTGAACGCACAATCCTGGGAACACAAACAAATCACTCCCTATTTGTCCCAGGCAAAAAACACACAAAAACAGAAAAGGTCCTGCCGAGGACACTCTGCTATTCCTCAACAGAATTCTTTTTCAACACAGTGTTGGGTATTTCAAGAGAAAACAAGCAACTTTATACCAATGATTACAAAATACATATAAGAAATACCTCGCAATTCTTCAAAAGCCTGTTTCCTTTGCTCTTCATTGCCGAACTGAATGTAACACTGGATCACTCGAGTTGAATCGTGTGCAAATGCAATCTGTAGGAAAACAGTTGGGGCCTTTAGACAAAATCTCCCTGAAAATGTATGTTTCTATCATATTACTTATGTTGTATTGCTCCCTCTTTTACAACTCCTTGTGAGAAAAAAAAAAAAAGGAGTCTTCATGGCTAATCAAATCTACATTACTTGGGAGTACAATTCTTTATTTAATTGTTCAGAGTGGCACTCTTTGGTTTTGCTGGCTACTGTATGGCATTGAGATAGGACTGGATTTAACTATTTTGTAAGATTTTATCATTATAATTAAAACCAAACCAAATCTGTACAATGATTATACATATTGTATTTCTCATTTCTCTGACAGTTACTTTACCTAAAAGAGGAATTTTCCAGGGCAAAAATTCTATTATGCTATGTTTTTTTTTTTTTTTTTAATATAAATGATCTAGGAATGTTTGGCTTTGCCAACCAAAGTCTTGCTACATAAATAATTATATCCTGATACACACTGCAATTACATTATGAGCTAATCACTCCATTTCTCACATTTTCATTATAATTCCTGAATATACATCCAGTTATATTCCTAGAAAAGTATTTCAAATCTGATTCTCCAACCTTAACCCCCTCACAACTACTGGATGGATTAGATCCTCATTGATGGACTTCCTGATTAATTTTCTAAAGCAATAACCACAGATAATCAGTCATGCACTATTACTTTTTATATACTAGTCTATTTTAATAGTGCTTATTACCTGTTGCTAAGTCTGTCTTTAAATTTTTAAATTCTAACAAATCTGAAGGTAAAGGTGTATCTTCATCAAAGTCACAGGTTGTAGAAGAATTTGCTTAAGGGAGATCTGTATAGACATTTTTGATAAAATTTTTTAAATAATTTTAAAAAATCAGTCTGAGATTTCCCTGGTGGTCCAGTGGTTAAGAATCCACCTGTCAATGCAGGGGACATGGGTTCAATCCCTGGTTTGGGAAGATCCCACACACTGTGGGACAACAAGGCCTGCGTGCGACAACTACTGAGCCTACATTCTAGAGCTGAGAGCTGCTACTACTGAAGTCCATGTGCCTAGAGCCCATGCTCTGCAACAAGGAAGTCACTGCAATGAGAAGCCTTTGCACCACCACTAGAGTAGCCCCTGTATGTCCCAATAGAGAAAGCTCAGGTGCAGCAACGAAGACCCAGTGCAGCCATAAATAAATAGTTATTATTTTTTTAAATTAGGCTGTTTTGTGCATATATTGATTACCTACTATGTAACCAATGTATGTGGTTTAAATTATTTTTCCGATGTCGAGTTAAAAGTGAGTTGGTGTTATTAGATATTTATAGATGAAAGTAAGTTTATGAGAAATTAAGAAACTTGCTATCCTTACGACTCTGGAATGAATTTCTTTGAGCCCAGATGCTGTTGTTGTTCTCCACTCCCTGCCCACCCACCCCCCCTCCCCATTTGCCATGCAGTAATGGGGCCAGATGCCATGATCTTAGTTTTAATATTTAGTTTTAAGCCAGTTGATTCACTCTCCTTCTTCACCTTCATCAAGAGGCTCTTTAGCTTCTCCTCGCTTTCTGCCATTAGAGTGGTATCATCCACATATCTGAGGTTGTTGATGTTTCTCCCGCCTGTCTTGATTCCAGCCTGTAACTCATCCAGCCTGCCATTTCTCATGATGTGCTCAGCGTATATCACGTCTCATGATGTGACAGCAGACAGCCCTGTCATACTTCTTTCATAATCATGAACCAATTAGTTGTTCCATACTTGCTTCTTGTTCTATACCGCATACACATTTCTCAGGAGACAGGTAGGATGGTCTGGTATTCCCATCTCTTTAAGAGCTTTCCAGTTCGTTATAATCCACATAGTCAAAGGCTTCAGAGTAGTCAATGAAACAGAGGTAGATGTTTTTCTGGAATTCCCGATCTCTATGACCCAGCAAATGTGGGCAATTTTCTCTCTGATTCCTCTTCCTTCTCTAAACCCTGCTTGGACATCTGGAAATTCTTGGTTCACATAATGCTGAAGCCTAGCATGTAAGATTTTAAGCATGATCTTACTAGCATGGGAGATGAGAGCAACTGTCTGATGTTAGCACATTCTTGAGTATTACTCCTCTTGGGAATTGGGATGAGGATTGACCTTTTCCAGTCCTGTGGCCACTGCTGAGTATTTCAGATTTGCTGACATATTGAATGTAACGCTTTGATGGCATCATCCTTTAGGGTTTTGAATAGTTTTACTGGCATTCTATCATATCCACTAGCTTTATTAACAGCAGTACTTCCTAAGGCCCACTTGACTTTGCTCTCCAGACTGTCTGGCTCTGGGTGACTGACCACATCATCACAGCAATCTGGTTCTCTTAGATCTTTTTTGTACCGTTCTTCCGTGTATTCTTTCCATCTCTTCTTGATCTCTTCAATGGCTACTAGGTCTCTACCGTTTCTGTCGTTTATTGTGCCCATCTTTGGGCAAAATATTCCTTTGATATTTCTAGTTTTCCTGAAGAGATCTCTGTCTTTCCCCTTCTGTCGCTTTCTTCTAGTTTCACGTACAGTTCATGAAGGCTTTCTTGTCTCTCTGTGCTGTTTTTTGGAAATCTGCGTTCAGTTGGATATGCTATTCCCCTTCTCCCTTGCTTCTTGCTTCTCTTCTTTCTTTAGCTATTTGTAAGGCCTCCTCAGATAACCACTTTGCCATCTTGCTTTTCTTTTTCTTTGGGATGGTTTTGTTTGCTGCCTCCTGTACAATATTACGGACCTCCATCCATAGTTCTTCAGGCACACTGTTTACAAGTTCTAATCCCTTGAATCTATCAAATATCTAATAGGGATGAAGACTAAGCTAAAGGATACAAAGTATGCACTTGTTACCAATGCTGCTGGCACACAGTAAAGAATAAATGGGCTGTCTTGTCTAAAAGCACAGATTAATTCCCAAGTCCATGGGCATCAGTAGTCACAATAACCTAAGGGTAAATGAGAAGGATCTTAAGCATGCATGATTTATAAATTGAGCATAAGAGGTTACTGTTAGAGATGAGTAGGTCTATCCTAAAAAGATCTTGCTGGCTTTAAGAACGCAGCAGCTGGGAACTTGCTATTGGAAAACAGTCCTTCAAATTTCAATACAGCATTTGTTTAGACCTATGTACATGGTTCGACAAAGGCAGGCCCCCAGGGTCTCCAAAGATACTGAGTCTGTTGGCTTATAAGTGAATATCACTAAAAGTGTAAAAGTGTTAGCATTCAGTTGTCTCCAACTTGGCAACCCCATGGACTGTTGCCCATCAGGTTCCTCCGTCCATGGAATTCTCCAGGCAAGAATACTGGAGTTGGTAGCTGTTCCCTTCTCCTGGGACTGAAACCACATCTCCTGTGTTGGCAGGTGGATTCTTTACCGTCTGAGCCATCAGGGAAGCCCAAATATCACTAAGTATTTATCCAAATATACAAGAATCAATAGAAGTTTACTATAAAACAGGATTAAAGAGCAATAATGAAAATCACTTTAAAACTCCCAAATCTACTATATTTTAAAGATCCTTTGTACAATGCTTATAAAAGCAAGGAAGAAAGTAATGTTTGCTTTGCACATTCAAAATAGCCAGCATTTAGAACTTACAGAGTTCACAGTAAGAGATTATAACAAGCACTGTTGAACTAATAAATTCCCTGAGATAACTTTAAGAGAACATTGAGTGAATGAAAGTCACTCCGTTGTGTCTGACTCTTGGCAACGCCATGGACTATATAGTTCAGGGAATATTCCAGGCCAGAATATTGGAGTGGGTAGCCTTTCCCTTCTCCAGGGGATCTTCCCAATCCAGGAAATCAAACCCAGGTCTCCCGCATTGCAGGCAGATTCTTTAACAGCCGAGCCAAGAACACACTGATTTAAATAAATTATTTTAAAATGAACAGCCAAATACTTGATAGTCTTTTGGTAATTTCCCAGCAGTAAGGTCTCTATTAAATTTTTCAGAGAGATTATAAAAGGTATTTGAAAACTGAAGCCAAATATATTAAAAACAGAAACAATTTCATCTGTAATAAATAATCAACTACCCTTTACTGAGAGTGAGTCAATTTAGTTCTTAAAATTGCAACTATGAGTACGCCCTACTTACAGTTTTAATCTTCCCTTGAATCAACTTCTGCAAATCACTCATCAACTTC
Source organism: Bos indicus (assembly GCF_029378745.1). Taxonomy (NCBI): domain Eukaryota; kingdom Metazoa; phylum Chordata; class Mammalia; order Artiodactyla; family Bovidae; genus Bos; species Bos indicus. Next base: position 41,622,038 of record NC_091767.1, on the reverse strand, counting down.
ACTCTTTTCTCTTTGTCACAATCTTTTCTATAAAAGAGTCAGGAAACATAGCCTAAGTAAAGACATTATTTTAAACACACAAAACTAAAAACCGTACCAGTGTACGTTCATGCAGTTCAGTATGATCTTCCCTTCAAAGAAAGCAAATCTTTGACATTAAAATTACTATTCCAGAGCAGCTAGAGAAAAGTAATTTTCTCAAAGGCAGAAACTCATCTCACAAGGTATAATTTCATGTATCAATCTAAATCTTAACAGCCAGAACTTAAAAGCAAAGCAAATAATAAAACAAGTCCAAGATACCAAATACTCAAGTATTTCAAAACCTAGCCAAAAAGAACTATCCTCCATTTTCTCAGAAATTTCTCAGGAAGGACATCAAATCCATTTTAACTCTCATACCGTTTCCTAAGCAGATCTTGATGCCATCCTAATGATTCCACGCATTTCTGTAAAGGGCACACATCCAGACAGTGATGCCTTTCTTGGTGTGTTATGCTGCTGCTGCTGCTGCTGCTGCTGCTGCTAAGCAGCATCAGTCGTGTCCAACTCTGTGTGACCCCATAGATGGCAGCCTCCCGTCCCTGGGATTCTCCAGGTAAGAACTCCGGAGTAGGTTGCCATTTCCTTCTCCAATGCATGAAAGTGAAAAGTGAAAGTGAAGTTGCTCAGTCGTGTCCAACTCTTAGCGACCCCATGGACTGCAGCCTACCAGGCTCCTCTGTCCATGGGATTTTCCAGGCAAGAGTACTGGAGTGGGTCGCCAGTGCCTTCTCCGGGTGTGTTAAGAAAAATCCCTAAATAACCAAAGTGCTATGTGATTTATTTTAGGACATCTCACTATTTACAAAGTATACTGTTACTCCTCCATCATCTCCAAGAGCTCAATAAAGATGTCATTAACTAGCATTACCTTCTTAAGATCTCCCAAATCTGCTTTGCCCGAATGACGATGTCATAGTTGGTTTTATCACTGAGTTGCCTGCTCTGCTTCAGTTCTTTCTTCTTTTTTTTGAATTCATCCCATTTGGGTTTCTTGGCCGCTGACTCTAGTCATTACAGAAATTATTTTCAATTACACTTAACATTCTCAGTGCCATAAACACAGAGCAAATTTGGTACCTATGGCAATCAGTAATCAAGATCAATACTCATTGTGGGAACTAGAAGGGGGAAAATCATTCCCTATCAACTTAAACTTTATTTCATTTTCCGAGCAGTTTACACATTTTAAATTTGGTTGACACCAACTGTTCATTCACTCAACAAATTGATTCTTAATAGAACACCTATTAGGAAAAAAAAAGGAAACTAAAAGGATTATAAAATCAATTACAAATTTTTAAGCATCTTTTTCCATTGTAAAATTAAAATTTTACTTTAGAACATAAAGATCATTGGACATTAGGTATAGTCAGTTCTCAATGAAAACAGAAATTAGTCCAAGTTAACATAGGAAAAACAATAGTCACAAATTCACTGAGTGCTGTTACGTATTAAGTAATTTTTACAACAGCTCTGTGAAGTGGGTACTGTTATTATTCCCTCTCATGTCAGGGAAAGAAAGATACTGGGCAGATAAGCTCCCTATCCAAGGTCACGTAACTCCTAAGTGGCAGAGACAGGATGTACACCCAGATATGGCTCTGAAACTTTATTCTCTGCTGTCTGTTACTCATGACAATGCACAGTGAAAATTTCTAAGTTCTCTACAATTAGGGTCATGCTATAAAAGTATCTTTCTACTGCTTATTTTTTTATCTTCACAATCTAAGCAACTTATTAATTGGATTAAAAAAAAAAAATCCCAATGAGGCCAAACAAAGAACTTAATAAGATGGGTATTATTTACATGAGTACCCTGCAAAAAACCCTTCGGAGAATTAGTTATTTCTAGATATTGCCCCGTCTCTTATTAGAAAATATATTCAAAAAACAAAATTCTCCTATAATCTTAAAACCTAGAGACTAAAATTTCATTTCCTTCTTGTTTTTTCCCCCCACACATATTTTATATTAATTTCCTTGATGTCTTTACTTAAACATCATTATACTCTAAGTATTCCTCCATGAAACTAAATATTCTCAAGAATGTAATTTTTAATGGCATATCATATACTACAATGTATTTTACTCCCCTTACTGCTCACTTACTTATTCCCAATCTAATAACAGAAGATTACAGGCAACAGAAGCATATTCACTATTAATATTAGGACATCGTGTACTACACAGCAGAGGATAGTAACCGATCCACAGTTCATTTAATTGTGAAAATATCTGGGCACCCTCAACATAAGCCATGTTTGGCTGCAGGAGATATAACCAGTTTTGGGAATGACTTGTATCCAGTCCCCCTCAGTTGCTGGTATTAAAATGAGAAAATCAGAGTTCCACTTTGAGATGCAGGGAACTTATCTTCTATAGCAAAAGGAACGAGGGCCACTCTTTAATGAGAATGTGTGTGCACTTAAAATGCAGGTATCAAGAAAGCCAGTGTAGGGACATCCCTGGTGGTCCAGTGGTTAAGAATCCTCCTTCTGATGAAGGGAACGCGGGTTCGATCCCTGGTCAGGGAATCCCACGTGCTGTTGGGCAACTAAGCCTGTGAGCTGTAACTGGATAGCTCATGCTCTCTAGAACGTGGGCTGCAACAAGAGAAGCCTGCACATCACAGCAAAGACCCAGCACAGCCAAAAATAAGAAAATTAAAAAAAAAGAATACCAATGTGGAAAGGAAGAATTAGGATCTATGAGAGAGAAGCAAGGTAAGAGTAGATAGGCCTGGAAGAAAAGGGGAAAAGAGAAAAGGGCTAGACCATGAAAAAATCCTTCAGGCCTCATGAAAAATAATGAAAATCTCCCTCCTTTCCTCTCTCCCTACGTCTCTGTCTTAAGGCTGCTGTCCCTCCAGCAAGCAACCCTAGGCAGAGCTGAGAGCAAGGACCAGGGCTCAGGGACTGGACTAAGAAGGCCCCTTGGCAATGGTCTCAGTTGGCAGCAAAAGGGCAGTGTCAGGCTCCAGCATGCTGGAGAAAAAGGGAATGAAAGACAGCAGAGAAAGTCTCCTGACGCTGCACAGAAGGCACCTGCAGGTCAGCAAGACGCACAGCAAGGGCAGGTTGTACAACAGACAGCAACGCTCTGAGTTAGAGACCACCCCTTGAACATCATCATGATGAAGAGAGTAGTAGTTTGTTTCAACAGACAAAGAATAGCCAGGCCAGCACTTCTAATCAGTTAGCAACCTAGCCTGCACCAGTTCAAGTCAAATCTATGACATATTATATACCTTCTCTGGAACGGTTTACCAGGTCTGAGCCGTATGATAAGCTAATACTCTTAGAATGGCCTGAGCTCTGTGAGAGCAGTATCTACATGTATCTCGTTCACCAGGACACTGGTTATTTAAGGCTGGCTTCCATGCTGATTACCTGGGGCTTGTACCCTCACTGGTTATTAATTTCTTTTCACTGTCTCTTGATGACAGTGTGCAGAAAACTCAAGTATTTGTTTGCTAAATGAATGAGTTCATTAATGTAAGCCTACAGAAAGGAATGCTTCATTGAGAGTCCAATGTATAAAGCCCATTACAACTTAGCCTAACTCCACAGCCAGGGGAATTTAGCAAGGGCCTAGGAATTCTAAGCACTAGAGGACAATTTTGTAAAAATAAAGAAGACAATAATAGCAACTCTCGAAAGTAAAAATAAAGACACCAGTAGCAACCCTGGAAAATGGAGAAGATGCTTTCTGTTGTTTATTTAATCCCATCTACCACCTTCCCATCTCCACCCGAGATACTGCCTGTCATGGAACAAGAACAGGAGGTCTCTAACAGACTTCAAGAGTCCCTGTGCACAATGGTTCAGGCAGGGCAGTTCAGGTCAGTTCAGTTCAGTCGCTCAGTCGTGTCTGACTCTTTGCGACCCCATGAACTGCAGCACGCCAGGCCTCCCTGTCCGTAACCAACTCCCAGAGCCTACCCATACTCATGTCCATTAGTCGGTGATGCCATCCAACCATCTCATCCTCTATCGTCCCCTTCTCCTCCTGCCCTCAATCTTTCCCAGCATCAGGATCTTTTCAAATGAGTCAGGTCTTCACATCAGGCAGGGCAAGCTTCTGCAAAAACCACACTGAAGAAATCAGTGCTTACCATCACTTTTACTGTCTGGCTGGAATTTCCTCTTCTGGTTGAATTTATTTGCCTGCTGGAATTTGTTCTTTGGTATTCTATCCCCTTGCTGCTTATTCTTGAACTGCTTCACACCTTTTTTCCCAGGTTTTGTGGCAGTTTTCTCAAAGTTCTTAGATGTGATTTTAGGTCCACCTTCCTTAACAACTTTTTTGGGGAATGTCTTTGAAGAACCTGAATCTAGTGACAATAATAAATAGTTATTAGTTCAGTGATCCTGGGCCTGGATCTTTTATCCACTGGGCTGTATTTGTTACAGAAAATTACACATTTTTTAGTGAAACATACTTTGTCCTTCTCTCAAAATGGAGCACAGGAGGACTTAAAAAATTACAACAAAATTTAAAAACTTCCTCTGATTATAAAATTATAACATAGGTTCATCATAGAAAACCTACAAAGTATAGAAATACACAGTAAAAACTGCTCATAATTCTAGAGATAACCCACCACTGTCAGGTGTATTTCTGTTTTAAGCACACATCACAAGATGAGATATTATTTATGTCTTTGTGTGTGTGTGTATTTTGGGGGTTAACGACATAATAGGAGTCTAAGAATAAAATGAACATTTAGAACTTAGGAAGTACATCATATAGACAAATTCAAAATGTTTATACCTCAAAATTTCTAGCTGAAAGAAAAAAAAAACATAAAGACTGCTTAGGAAATTCGTCATTGACTTTTCTATTTTGTAATACTGACACCTGATGGAACAGTAAAGACATCACAATGAGAAATCCTGAAGATCTGGCTTGCCAGTAAACATATCAATCACTCATACACAGTGACACTGGGTCCGCCATTTTAATCCTAACTCTAACCCATGAAGATTGGAATCTGCTACATCCCTTCTCATCCCACCAAACCCTCCCTCCAAGAGACAAAACCACCACAAGGGAAGCATGTTTTGAGTATCTTACCATTGTTTTTATGAAATTTGCTTTTTTCTTGTGACATCTTTGTACCTTTACCTGTTAATTTTTTTTTCCCTTTGACTTCCATTATAGCAACTCTGGAAAACAAAAACAAAATCCAGAAATGATCACTAAATTGCTCTCATCCAATGAAGGTCCTTAGTCATCACGGCTCCATTTACTCCTTGACCACAGATGCAGGAGAAATTATCTGTGCCCATGAGGAGTCCAGGAACTACACAATCACTATTTCTAAGATTGAGAAAGTAAAATTAGACACCAATACAGAAACTAAGAACACACACACACACCTTGACTAGTGAGTGATGTTTTGGAGGCAACATTATAGTGACAGTAAAGGTTACAAATAAATCATTATTTTCACTAAGCAGGCTACAACTGTCAGTGTTTGCATTTCTTACAACAGTGGGAGGATTTTTGTGACAAGAAACTGAAAATATTACCATTTCCCCAGCCAGGAACAAACAATACATTACACTTAATCACATTCAAATTTAATGAAATAATACAAAAGATTATCTAAAAGTTTCCTATGTAACCCAATGTAGCTAAAACAAAAAACAACTTCAAATGTTTGTTATTCTTTGAGAGGCAACAGATAATTTTCAAAGACCTCCAAGATAAGACTGTTGACATACGGAATATTTCATTTGAAAGGAATCTGGCTAGCAGGTCATTTCTGGATTGAGACCCCACTGTGCACAGGGCAAATACCAGCTAACCCTTCCGCTGCCCAATGCTCCTGAAAGCAGAATGTATCAAGAACAAAAGTTACTATGTGTTATTTGTCTATTTCTGTACCTTCCAAAGTTGCATGTTCAACTCATTTCAAAATATCTAAAGCTGACCATCTAGGGCAGATGTTAGAAATATCTGACAATTCCAGATATTTCTAGACAAGAATTGTCCATTGAAGAACACATTTCTCAAAATATTAATAGGTACACGAAAATAGGTTCTGGAGTGAAAGGCATTTGGGAAACACTTAAATGAAAATAATTAACGAGGCTTCTTTAAGGAAAATCAGATTCTTAGAGTCTTTTAATTTGCTAATTTAAGCCATTAATCACCAAGCACAAGCTAAAGTAAGCATGATTTTCCAACCAGGTTGGACCACTTTTTCCTGGAACATCACAAGGGACCAGTAGGGTCCCAAAGAATACTCTGGAAAATGAATGGCCTCTGACTTAGTTTCCTTCGGTCATTTGTAACTGCACGGTCCCAGCCACTTGGCTGAAGCCTTCATAACCACTTCTGCATCCCTCAGCTCCTCTATGCAGGAACTTTCTATTTCCATATGTTTAGTTTTAGAGAAGAGTTGGGAAAGATACACAGAAAGTTACAGTATATCCCTGTTTCCCCTAATGTGAACAACTTACCATGATGCATTAACCAAAACTAAGAAACAACCTTAATATAATGCTAAATTTGGATTTTGATAGTTTTTCCACTAATATACTTTTTCTATTAATATTCCAGAATTTGTTGTTGTTGTTCAATCGCTAACTGGTCTCTTTTTTGACCCCATGGACTAGGGCCCACTAGGTTCCTCTGTTCATGGGATTTTTCCAGGCACGAATACTGGAGTGGGTTGCATTTCCTTCTCCAGGGGATCCTCCTGACCCAGGGACTGAACTTTACTTTCCTGCTTGGCAGATAGATTGTTTACCACTGAGTCACCTGGGAAGCCCATGCCTTGCATTTAATTCAGTCTTCTTTTAATTTCCACTAATCTGTGACAGTCTATCAGTTTTCACTTGTTTCTCATGACCGAGACTGGCACTGTGCAGAATGAATATCCCATATTGGGGGTGGGTCCGACATCTTCCCATGAATCTACTGATATTACGGATTTGAGGGAAGAATACCATAAAGAAGTGCCCTTTCAACCCATCACATTAGGGGAAGCATGATATCGACATGACTAGTGTTAGTAACCTTGATCGCTTGGTTAAGGGTAGGGTTTGCCAGGTGTCTCCACTGTAACGTTAGTGTTTCCATTTCTATACTCTGTTTATTCAAAGCAAGTTACTAAATTCAGCCCAAGCTGAAGAGGAGGGGAATTAAGCTCCACTTCTTAGAGTGCGGAGTATTAACAAATTGGAATCAATAATACAATAAAATCTCCACAGCAATTAATAAATATTTTGGATGATACATTTTAAGAGCATGCAAATACCGTGTATCTTCCACTGATTATTTTTTAACTCTCTCCACTGGATCTTGCCTGCAGCAATTACTGTGGTGTTTTAATGGTGACTATTTTCCTACTTACTTTTACCTTTATTATTTTGAATTCTTCTGTATGTAAACTTTATTCCTTCTCTCCATTTATTCAATCATTTATTTACATCAGTATAGCCTCACAGACATTTTATTACTTGGGTTATGGACTCACAGTATCTTTATTTTGTTGCTAAAATTATTCCAGTTTTGACATTTCTAAGTTTCTGTGTCCTTTTACCATGGTCCATCCTTTTTTCTTCTTAGCATGTCTTTAATTTGTGGCACTTCTTTCAAGTTTACCTTTTCTTATCTCTGCACAAGTCCTAAAGTCAGTCATTCTTCAAGGAACCCTGATTCCTCTTATTGAGATCTGAGTGCTAGGTATGCCTGTCACTGCGGTGCCACTGCTTCTTGGTCTTTTGACTAGACAAGGCTAGGTAATATATGTATGTACATTAGTCTTTTGTGTACAAAGAAACCTGTATTTCTGTATCAAGTTCACACTAATGTCTTGAACACTAAACATGTACCACAGGGTTATGGTTGGTAAAAACAAATTTATCAACTACAGTATTTATTTACAGTTTGTCATTTCCTGACAGTATCCATTCAAAACACTGCTTTTCAAAGTTAGTTAGGTTACATCTTTTCCCTTCACTCCTTCAGTGAGGTCATTGGAGGCGTGGGGTGGGGTTGGCCAGGGTGGGGTGGGGGGGGGAGGGCGGAAGCAGGCGAAGCATAGCATGTGGGATCTCAGTACTTCGAACTCAGAGTCCCCTGCATTGGAAGCTTGGAGTCTTAACCACTGGATATACATCTGTACTAGTTAGATTCATTTTATTTAGGTCTGCATTCCATTTCCAGGCATGTCAGTTGACTTTCTTTTCATTCGCCTAGGGTCGATCATTCTTCTTGATGCACAGTGCTGATTTTGACAAACCCACAGTCATGTAGCCTCCACCACAGCACCTTACAGAACTGTCCACAACTCCCAGAGGTTCCCTGTGGAGCCCCTTTGCAATCATCCTCTTCTGGCTCTCTTGGCAACACCTGATCTTTCTTTCTACCCTCCAGCTTTGTGACTTTTCAAAAATGTCATGCAAATGGAATCAGACAGTATACAGCCTTTGGGGTCTTGCTTCTTTCATGTAACAAAATGCATTTGCTTGTAGACCCTGTGCCATAACATCCAACCATCACATTCCAGTGTCTTGGAATCATCTCCTCTTTTTCCCTTCCATTACTCTATTCAGACACTTTATCTCTTGTTCAGATTGCAGTTAGAGTCAATTTGCTATGATTCCACTCCCTGCTGCCTGATTAATCTTCCATTATTACATCTATTCCATGTTATTTACCTGCTCCAACACCTTCAGAAGTTTCCCACTGCTTACAGGAAAAATTTCAAACTCAGTCTGTGTGCTGTGTCCGACTCTTTGGGACCCGACAGACTGTAGCCGGCCAGGCTCCTCTGTCCATGGGGATTCTCCAGCCACGAATACTGGAGTGGGTTGCCATGCCCTCCTCCAGGCGATCTTTCCAACCCAGTGATTGAACCCAGGTCTCCCACATTGCAGTGCTGAACTCACTGCCTCTGGCTGAACGTAGTTTTCCCTGGGTCTCCAGATTTCAGGGGTGCCTCTAGCCACGCTCTGCGTCTTGGCTTAAAGATCAGTTCTTTAGACTCCCCTATCCTCTATCTCGGCACCTAGTTCATTTCTTCCTAGCGCTAACAACTTTCAACTGTACATTCAGATTGCAAACTGGGCATCTGGCCCTGACCGGGCGCAGAGTGAGTGAGTGTCAAACATACAACAGAAAGGCTGAAAGCGAACTAGCCCGGACCCGGACTTTAGAGGCTGAAGGTAATAAAAGCTAACCCAGCACTCTCTAGGCAGCGTGGCAGGGAGAGGAGCTGTACACCCGCCCTTCTCCCCAGGCTCCCGTCAATCCCCAAACTCCCACAACAGAGACGGCCACAGAAAGCCGCCCGGCTGGTGACAGGGTGAAACCTCTACCTCAGAAACCCTCCGACTCCAGCACCGGGCAGGGAGCTAGGCCCTCCAGAAGCACCGCCGAGTCCCCCCTCACTCACCGCACACGTGTGGCCCTGGCAGGCGCGGGTCCCGGCTCCGCCGCTGCGGCTTCCGCTTCCCCGCCTTGCTCCGCCCCCTAGCCTTTCCTCTTCCTCCTCAGCCGAGCTAGAGTTAAGGGGCTGGCAGTAGCCGGAAAAACGAAAATTCGGCATTTCTACTGGTCCGCGTCTAGTCATACGTCATCTAGAGGCGCGAGTGCGGCGCCACGGGAGTTTTGGCCCTAGAAAGTATCCGTGGGTCAATGACGTGATGGTGGCTACTCAAAGTGACGTAATTAACCCTTTCCCTTGCCGGTTGCAGAGCTGGCGGTTTCTAGAGGAGGCTGACCGATTGTGGAAGTTTGGTTGGCCGGGCTTCTCCTTGTTCTTCAGTCGCTAAGTCGTGTCTGACTCTTTGTGATACCAATGAACTGCAGCACGCCAGGCTCCTCTGTCCTCCACGATCTCCTGGAGTTTGTTGAGTCGGTGATGCTCTCTAAGCATCTCATCCTCTGTCGTCCCCTTCTCCTTTTGCCTTCACTCTTCCCCACCATCAGGGTAGCAGGGAGCATTACAGGGACATCTCGGTAGTTGGCTAGGATTGCGATCTCGTTTCTTTCAATTTCTTAGCTGGATAGTTTTGGGAAAATCACTCAATTTCTCTGAGCCTTGGTTACCTGATCAATAAATTATAGATGGCATCACTGACTCGATGGACGTGAGTCTGAGTGAACTCCGGGAGTTGATGATGGACAGGGAGGCCTGGCGTGCTGCGATTCATGGGGTCGCAAAGAGTCGGACACGACTGAGCGACTGAACTGACTGAACTGAACTGAAGTCATACATGGAAAGCGCCTAGCACAATAAATGATTTGAACAACCGCTCAAGAAATGCTTGCCATTTTAAACCTCTGCGAGTTCCTCCAGACGGTAGTTAGCCCACTTAAGGCTTTAGGAAATCAGACTAGTTAGGATGTTATCCCCATCTCACAGATGAAGAAACACACCACAAACTTGCTCTGGTCAAACAAAGCAATTTATTCCCTAACAGTTTTGGAACTCATGCTAGTAGCGAGGTTGTGCACCCTCTGGAGGTTCTAGGGTAGCATTCTTTGCCCCTTCCAGCTTCTAGCGGTTCCAGGCATTCCTTGGCTTGGACTGCATGACTGCAGTCTCTGCCTCTGTCTTCACATGTCTTTCTCTTCTATGTCTTCCTGTCTTCCATATATTATAAAGACACATGGCTTTGGATTTAGGGCCCATCAGGATAATCAAGGATGCTCTCATTCAGAGGTCCTTACTTAATCATACCTGCAAAGATCCTGTTCCCAAAAGCAGTCTCTTTCATAGGTTCTGCGGGATGGTATACTGATATATCATTTGGAGGGCCACTGGGAAAGTTGAGGAATAGGACTTGATCCCAGGGGTGTCAAGCATCAGATTTTACTGTCTTCCAAATCACATTTCCCACCTCTTAAGGCATCAGGCTTGAGACTGGTATTTCACTAGACTTGGCTTCTTGAGGACAGGGACCATCATTACTTCCCAAACACCTATGGCACTATTCAGCACATAGACAGTTGCTAAGTACGTTCTGTGAGCCTTAAGAATTACGTTTGGATAAGCTCTTTTAAGTCTCATAAGAACAGTTAAGCAGGTCTTTCCCCTCAAATTATGTAGAAAGGGGAAACATTCAGTAGTTTTGATCCAGTCAGTCTGACTCCAAACTCAAAATGACTGACTATGGACTACTATCTCTAATTCACAGATCCTCCAATGAAAGCTCAAGAGGAGAGAATACAAAACAAGAACGGCAGAAGGTCCATTGCAGCACCTATTAGGCAAACAGAATGGTATGTACTAGCCAATAATAATGATAAAATCTTCTTGTACACACCCTACCTGAAAGAGATATATTTATATTTTCAACACCACAGTTTGCATCAACCACATCCTCTCAGACACATCCATGTAGCTGTCAAACGTATTGGGTTGGCCAGAAAGTTCATTTGAGGTTTTCTATCTGATCTTACTGAAAAACCCCAGAGAAACTTTCTGGCTAACCCAATACATCAAACTCTGTTCATCTGCCTTCTCACCAAGAAGAAAAAAAAAAGTCACATACCTAAGTCCTAGATTATTATTAATGATGTTATTTATCCAATCTGTCTGCTGTCAAAAATTTCACAGTAAGATTGACTTGAGTGTTTGATTTGTTTGGAGTCAGTTGGAAGTATCTTGTGGTTTCACAGGACAACAACAACAAAAATTTTCTATAATTTTACAGTTAACCAAGTTAATTCTTCAAATATCTAATATCTGTCCATTTCCCCTATGCTCCATGCCCTCCCTTCCCTTCCAACCTCTGACAACCATCAATCTATTCTGTTTTTATGAGTTCAGGTTTTTGAGATTCCACATGTGAGTGAGATCACACCGTATTTGTCTTTTTCTGACTGACTTGTTTCTCTATTGTTTCCTGACTGCAACATGTAACTCTCAGTTTCCAGATCTATATCAGAGTTCAGGGCTGGGAGAATGGAGAAAAGATGAATGGAGAAAAGATGAAACCCACTTTTTTCCTCCCAATAGGGCTCTATCCTTTCATACCAGAGGGAGAAGACCTGGCAGTGTTTCCCGTCTATTTAAATGCCTAGAACTCAGTCACACGGCTGCTCCCTGGACTGGAAGACCATCAGACATACTGTTAACCAAGAATTTGGATTCCATTCCAGTACTGTAGTAAAATTACAGGTAACTTGGCAAATATGCTTTCATCCAGCAACAGAGATTTGTTATTTAATCTGGTTTAAAACTTAAAATAACTCTAGTTAAGCTAAAACTTAAAATTATTGTGGTATCCAAGGTAGGGGATCTCAATCTTGGCCACACATCAGAATCACCTGTGGATTAAAAAAAAAAAACAACCCAACAACAGTAATTCTGATTTAATTAGTCTGAAGTGGGACCTGGCCACTGAGAATTTGGAAAGTTCCCCCAGATCACACTAAGGTGTGGCTAAAATTGAGTTGCTTATTTAGGGAATGGAGTTCAAGTTGGTGATTTCATTTGATTTTCCAGTTAAATGAGGATTAAACCCTATAACCTTCTGGTTCCTCTTTTTGTGGTCACCAGAATTAGAGAATTAAATATAAAGTGCACTTGTTTCTCTAAGTAGAATTTCTTAGATGTAACTGTATCTCTCGTATTGCTTGAGGTCTCCTGCAGTGAGTTAACATCATTATATACTGAAAATGGTTTAAATTTGAACTATATGCTTTCAAATGTATTCTGGAAAAAGTTCTTTTTTTTTTTTTAATTTGTCACTATTTTGTGCAATTTTCCTCTTTTTCATAAAAATAAAGTGTTAGGTGTCAGCTCCCATACATCTCTCCTCCCTCCAAATCAATTCTTTAAAGTTTTAACTAATGGATTTTTAACTAACGATGTTCTTTTTGTGTCTCCCAATGCATAAGCAGGGATAAAGGGCATGTTATTGATGTAAAACATAAGTGGGACTTTGGCAATGATTGGGTTTTATTTTCAGGACCTATTAGAATCATAAATCCATGGAAACGGAGCAGTTGCCAACACATTTTCCTTTAGTAAAAAAGAACTGCTTCTGAGTAGAGCGGATTATGTCTTTCAATACCACATATTTGCTAAAAAGTGCACAAATATAAACATTAATTGTGCATTCCGAATTTCCAGTTACTGTGTAGTAGACATAAAATTGACCTGGTCCTAGTTTTACTTTCTTTGATGACATTGTTAAGAGCCACAGAAAAATCAGATCAATAAGATGGTGGCTCCGTTGGTAAAGAATCCGCCTGCAATGCAGGAGACCACCTGCAATTCAGGAGACCCAGATTCAACCCCTGGGTCGGGAAGATCCCCTAGAAAAGGGAATGGCAACCCACTCCAGTATTCTTGCCCGAGAAATCCCATGGACAGAAGAGCCTAGTGGGCTACACTCCATGGGGTTGCAAGAGTTGGACATGACTTAGTGATCAAACCACCAGCACCACCAAACATAAAATTGACCTTGTCCTAATTATACTTTGTTTGGTGACACTCTTAAGAGCCACAGAAAAATTAGATCAATAAGATAAAAGTGTATCTGATTGTAGTATAAAATACCACTTTTAATGAAAGATCATATCAAAGATTAGTTCGTATCACTTAAAGCCCATGAGTCATACTTAACACTGCACTATCATAGAACAGAACTCCTCAAGCAATAGGTACCAGCACTAGGTTTTAGCAGGTGGGAACAATGAACATGTTTTTGGTTTAACTTTTTGCTGAACTTGTTTGCAGGCTTTATGAAAGGTATTTCCTTTGCAAACTCGTGACTGGTTTTGACTTGTGATTTCCTTGACTTCTGAGCAAGCTCATTAATATATGAATCATTTTCTATTTCTCCCATTTTACTTTTAAAAACTATAGAAATGTTAAGTCAGGACTTAACAGTGATGTCTAGCTCTATATACCTACTCAGTTTTCCTCCTCATTTTAAGATGGTGAAAAGATTAACCAACAACCTAAGCCCGTTATGTCACTTTGAATTTTCCAGCAGATGCCGAGATAGTATTAGAAGGCCAAGACATGTATTGGGGGTGGGAAGCCTGTGAAAGACAAGGAGAGAGAGAACAGGATTAAGTCAGAAGCCTCAGGCCATAATACTGATCAAATCCTGATCTGAAGGGACTGATGGACAGGAGAAAGGTGTGGTAAAAAGATCTGTTGATTGAGACTCTGGTAATCATACCCTTGTAAGGTGAAGAATACTACAGAGATCCTTTTGCACTGACCATATCTGCTAAGAAGTACTGAGAGGCGCCTGAGTGGATCACCTGGGCTCTACAGTGATCCCACGCATCCCCCATGTAGAAAAGCAGCCTTAGCTCTTCCTGCTGATGTGAGTTCATCACTCTTGCCAACATGGTTGAGGAGTTCCTCTTCTCACTGTTGGTCCTGGACACAGTGAGTCCAAAACATCCAGGAGGCATCTATAGCTCAGTGGAACTCTTGCTCTATCCTCTGCCAAGAATGTGTCTCCTTTGCAGAGCCCAGAGCTGTAAGAACAGAAAGCACAAATTGCCCAGAGGACCATTTAGAATGATGGCAAGTGGGGCCATTCCTGCTTCTGCTCCTTAGTTCCAGGCCTGTGTGGTTGTCATCTTATAGCACCGTATAGAGATCTCTCACTTGGATTTATTCTGCATTCTGGAGGACAGCATCCCATTTTTGCAGATTACGGCCTCTGAGTTGGTGCTTCGGCTTCACCTTTAAAAAGCCAATGCACAGCTGTGTCACATGGCTGCCTCTGGGGGAGCAGTGTGAAATGTGTCTTGTGGATCACATGACCTCCTTTGCTGTGAAGTGTGTTCCCTATTCAGATGCTATGTTGTGTAGTTTTCCATGACTATAGATCAGGTACTTCTTAGCTTCTGGACAGTGGTCCTGGCCGAGGCTCTTGGGCAGGAAAAGCAAGTCCATACTTGAAATAGGACTCTATATTATGAGGAGAAACAGCTGGCCCTTCCAGAGTAATAGGGGCCCAATGTCATCAACTCATCAGTAGGTGACCTGCTGGTCTCTGGGAAACAGTGCCAATTCAAGGGCTCAGCACTGGTTTCTGTTGCTGGCAGGTCTACATTCAGAGGAATCAGTAGTTAGACTGGCTCTGGTAAGTGGGAGTTCACACTGCTTGGCCCACATGTAGCCTCCGTCACTGTCACTGTGGCCGCTACGTTCATGTACCCACCAGGCCAGCTCTAGAGTGTCTAGTGTTGCAAGCTCACCAATGTCAACTGGCTGAATCAGCTTGTCTTGTTGGTTGTTCCGTGGTTATTGTGGATGCCTTTTGATTGGGCTTCCTTTGTGGCTCTCATGGGAAAGAAACTGCCTGCCCTGCAATGCAGGAGACTTGGGTTCGATCTCTGGGTTGAGAAGATCCCCTGGAGAAGAGAATGGTTACCCACTTCAGTATTCTTGCCTGGAGAATGCCATGGACAGAGGAGCTTGGTAGGCTACAGTCCATGGGGTTGCAAAGAGCTGGACATGACTAAGAAACTAACACTTTGTTGGGTAGTATCATGTGAAAATGGTCACCTGCCATGTCCATTCCCATCTGCCTTTACCCTGGACCTTGTTTCCCACCGTCCTTTTCCTTCCAGGTGCTTGACTGGTTGGGGCATTGGCCAATGATAGCAATTTCTATATGCTCTCACCTTGGGCCATTTCTCCTTCCACATAACCTGGATGACTAGGTATACTCTTGCCCACTAGGAAGATTCCCTCCTCTACTGTCTCTCACCTGAATGAGGTTGTAATGCTACTATTTACTTTCAGTTTATACCCCCAAACCTTGCCAATTCACCTGTAAACTCTGCTGGAGCTTTTTCCTCCTCCATCAGCTATTTGTAAGGTACCCTGCTCTATGGCCACAGAAAAGAGCTGAGGAAGCAGGGCTGATGCAATCATGTGGGTGATGCAGAGATTGAGGCTTCCTATTTGTGCACCCGACTCATGCCCTCTGGTCTTACTTGGGCTCAAGCCAGGACATGCCATTTCCACGTTCTAATGGATTGTTGCTGGGCCCTTTTCACTTTACAGAATGACGGGTGAGACAGAACCCATCTCCCAGTGGACAGCTGTGGGAGGATGCTCATTGGACACTATAGTCAAGCACTGCCTCTCTCAGGTCTCAGTAACATGCTAGGAGATGCGTATAATTCCCCATTATAGATGATCTGGCCTTGCTCTAGAACCCCAAGGCTCTAAGCTGTGATCCTCCTTGGGCTTACCATGAACTCTGTGCTGCATTTTTTCTCACCACTGACACATCCTACACCACAGGGTCTACCAGATGCTCTGCTCTAAGTGGGGAGGCTGCTTTTGCTACATCTTGGCCCTGCTGTATAGTCCTCCCTGCTCCGGGTTCCACTCAAAGCTGGCAGTCTGTCATGCCCTCCAATGCATGGACCAGACAGAGCAGGATTCCTAGATGTGAAGTACTTGGCCGCCAGAATGTGAAAAGGCTCCCCGGGCATTGTACTTCCTTCTTTGTAATAGGGAATCTGAGATGCAACCATGTCTCTTCACTTTGGAGGGATACCCTGACATGTCCCTGACCCTAAAAATGTGCACCTCCTTTTTTTCAGTCCTAGTCTTAGGAATCTGTAAGCTTTACTGAAGTGGCCTGTCCTTGAAACTCTTCAGCATTTATTTCCCATCTTTTTGAACGCACATTTCTTACCAAGGTCTTGAGCGTACTAGTCGTGTCTTTATTTCACAAATGTAATGAATTGGTGTGCTGTTCTGCGGGATGTCCAGATGGCCCAGATCTCTTTGGACTATATTAAGACAGAAGGTGGGCGAGCTAACACAGCCCTGGTGCAAAACTGTAAATGAATACCGTTGTTCATTCCAAGGAGTGTGAACTGTTTCTGATCCTATTTTCCATCTACTTTTTCTATCCTGTTTTGCCATCTGCTGCGGTAACTCAGGCATTTCACCTCTGCTCTGCGACTGGAATAAAAACTTAGTGTTCGCCTCCTTCTTCCAGGGTCCATGCTGGAGTGTTAAATCCCATGTTCCTAGAAAGTGAGTCCAAGTCAAGGTTTTCCCATTTGTTCTCTTTGGCCTTCCAGCCCCCTCACACCCCAGTCCCTCGGTGGGGTTCTCCCCTGACAGTGGATGCTGGCCAACTCCTGCTGGTCCTCTGGGAGGTAATCTCTCCTCCCTCAACAGGCTCAGCATGTCCTCTGTTGGGTTTAACCCAAGTGACTGGCCAGGCAGCCAGGAGAGGCAGTGGGGGCTGCTCCTGAGGGCAGAGGTCGGGGAGCAGATATTGTCTTGAAGGGAGAGGCCTCTACGGTATCTTCCTGCTCAAGCAGAGTCTGGATCTTAACAAGGCAGTGCGGGCTACCTCTGCAAGTTCGCATGTTCAGGGCCGTCAGCAGAGCCAAACCGGGGGCACCCATTCATGCACCCATTCCACAGCTCATGGTCTCAGGTTGTCCCAGTCAGGTCTTTGGCTCCATTGTAACAGGATGCCCTGGCTAAGCACTTGAAACATTCTGGAGATGCACACTTCCTGAAATCTTGGGCTTGCTTTTCACATCATCCCCTTCCCCTGCCAGAGATAGCAGCCTCTTTGCAAGTAACCAGAGATGGCTCTGCCTCCCCCATGAGCCTTTAACCATCTGATTCCAGTTCTCATTGTCACTCTGCAGGGAATCCTCCATGTCCACTCTCCTTGTAGATACCTAACCGCCCTCCAACCCCCAATAACTTTCAAATCCCTGACCCACTGCACTGGCAAAGGCATTCCTCTCCACCAGATGACCCCATGCTCAACAGTAGTGACTGCTTTTTTAGCAGATGAACAACCATCTGTGCCAAGGACTAGCTGTGCCCCACATACCACTTGGACTGGGACCCTCCTTGCCAGCCTGGGATGAGTGATCTGGTCTCAAACCCCATCTTTTCATCAGCTTTCTGGAACCACTCCTGGTACCAGTGGCATTGTTTCAAGTTCTCTGGGAAACAAGAGCAGAGTTATAAATGTAAGATTTATACAAGGAATATTCCATAAAGCTAAAGGGAAGAGGCAGTGGGGTAAGAGGGAGAGCCTAGGACAGGGATGTGGGAAGGATCGTACAGGAAGAGCCCCCAAGAACAGCTTTGAGGATTCTTTGGCCTGGCTGGTGTGAAGACTCAGAGCCCAGACTGGCCATTACAGAGGTGGACAGGAATGTCCTGTTGTTGGCTTGGAGCAGCCCCAGAGCCCATGGTCTTGGTCTGGACACTGTGGATACTGGAGGTTTGAGAGCCTGGAGACCTTCAGCTAACCCACCTCTCACCTGCTGCAGCAGGTGTCCTCCTGAAGAAAGACCTGAGCTGTATACTCTGCCTTCAGTGTTATATGACTGGTTCAGTGGCAAGGTCAAGACAAGAACCAGGATGGTCACCAGGGTTTTGGAAGCCTAATCTTATGTCTTTTCTATATTTGGGGGGAGGGGACAAGATTAATTTCTGCCATATATTCTTTGATGTAGTATCTAGTATTTAGCAACTCAGTGCAATAGGTCCTCAAAAAGTCTCAAAAAATAGCTCCTTGGACAGTAAATTATACTATACAATTAAAATATGACTTCACACTGAGTGTAGAAGTCAGGGTTTGGGAGCTACACAATCCAGTGTTTGTTTTAAGACACCTTATTGGTGAGGTTGACTATGTGCAAGACAGGGCGCTCGTGGGGACTGTCCTCGAGACAGGGAGGTGAAAACAACAATCGAGAATTTTAAATTTGGTGGCCGAGTATCTCAAATACATTAACACCTGAATTTTTATAACATCAACATATCATTTCACAAGGATTAGCTAGGATTAGCTATCTGAGAGCAAGGAAACTGTCCTTTGTTTGTTGTAGTATCTCTAGTGAAAGTGAAAGTCGCTCAGTCGTGTCCGACTCTTTGCGACCCCATGGACTGTAGCCCACCAGGCTCCTCTGTCCATGGAATTCTCCAAGCAAGAATATTGGAGAATGTTGCCATTCCCTTCTCCAGGGGACCATCCTGACCCAGGGATCGAACCTGGGTCTCTTGCATTACTGACAGATTCATTACCATCTGACCTGCCAAGGAAGCCCACTGTATCTCTAGGGCCCTATACATTGCCTGGCACATAATTAGTTGTCGATAAGATTAGTTAGATGGGTATCACTGTTAAGCTGTAACTGCACAAGTTTAAGGATCACAGCTATTTTATTTGCGGGCACACAGTGAGAACTTAAGTCAACAAATTCAGCAACTGTATTCATTCAGTGGCTATTCTGTCCCAGGCACTGTCCTGGGCACTTGGGATATCTATTAGTCAACAAATCTAAGCGTTCCTGATAATAAACACCAAACAACCACAAGCAATAAACAAGGGCATGATAAGATATGTTAGAAGTACTACAGTAAAAAGAATGGAATTGAGTAAAGAGAGAACCAGACCAGGAGAATAGGTTATAATATCAAATAGGGTGGTCAGTGTAGGTCTCACTAAGGAGAGATTTGGAGAGTTTGGAAGTTTGCCAAGCACACATCTGGAAGAGGAGCCTTCCAAGCAGAGGAAAGAGCTGAAGCAAAGGACCGAGAGCAGGAGTCATCACCCTCATGACTATGTCTTTGAGGAACACGGGGAGGGGTGGGTGGCTGGAGTCAGCCAGGGAGGAAAGTAACAGGAAACAAGTTCAGGAGGAAGGTGGGAGTGGTTTGCAGGTGGTGAAAGGGTTTTTTAGGCCATTTTAAGGACCTTGGGTTTTACTCTTGAGTGAAAAAGAAGCGCCGTCTCAGGGTTCTGAGCAAAGGAGAAAAATGATCTGACATCCAAACAATAAACTTTTGCAGGATTAATGAATATATGAAGTAGATAGAATCATGCTATTTTATTGCTCATGAACTGGTTCTATAAAACTCATCATAATGATATATTATTTTTTTGCTGGTTTTTCCTGACACTCATTCTTTATCTCTAAGGAGCTGCTTGTCTTACGTAACTTGATCGTTCCCACTTCCAGCAGCAGCAGGAGGAACTATCTGCCAACCACTTAATCATGGCTAACTAGACACCATTTGATAGTTTTGAGAGCATTTTTCACATGTATTGTGTCACTCAAATCATCCAAACTGTATGTAGTATTACATTACAGATCTATCACAAATACAGAAACAAGCTCCAAGAGATGATGTATATATACTGCCCACAGTCACACATTTAATAATGGCAGAGTATGAATTTTGTCTCCTCATCTAGTATTTTGTAGAGCTACATTCCAGGTCCTGAAGACAGAAAATGGCTACATTACTCTAAGAGGGGTTTAGAGTTCAGGTGGGAGGCCAGGATGGGAATAAACACAAATATGGTAAATATCAGAATAAAGAAGTAGAGGTGAAGTACCAAAGTTTTGTAGTGTGTTCAGCAAAAACCCATAAAGAGGACGATGGTCACAATGGTTGGTGGCCTTAGATACACTGAAATGGGGCGCAGAGGGGGTGGTGGCGGTGGTGTACTTGGGTAGTGGGAATAACGCTGGCACATGCTTGGAGGTCCAGACGAGCACTGTGCCCCTGGGAATGGTTGGACGCTCCATTTTGAGTGGAAGGAAGTTGTAGGAAACAGGATTATAGCCAGTAGAAAAAAGCCACATTATATAGAATCTCAAGCCACAGACTAAGACCATATGTACTTTATCTACTGCAAGTTGCCAATGATTTATGAGCGGAGATGATGTTAACAAAGTTTTTGTTTTTTAACCTCCTTGAACTTTTTAAAAGTTCAATATAACACGACTGTTTAGTGGGAGCTGACATGAGAGGCAGTGTCTCAGAATGAGTTCCTTCAGAAGTCAACAATGAGATGAAGATTCAGGTGAAAATCCCTGATTATGGGGGTGATGCCAGGAAACACCAGTGTGGGACTAGTGGGGAGAGGTGGGAACCAGAGGCAGCCAGAAGCGTGTTCTCTGTCAGGCAGTTCACCACTCTGGGTAACTGGAGATTAACCTTGTTGGGGGACTCTGGGGGCCAGTGTGGAACACAGAGAGCCAAGGGATCCCCCCCAAGGGATGCAGGAGCCGGGGTGTTTATACGTGAGCTCCCAGCAGTCACTGATTGAGGCTGCTCTTGGGGGCGGGGATTTGAGGTTCCCCAGAACTCCCAGCCTGACACCCAGGCACTGTGATGGCATCTGGTAGCATCAGAGAAGCCCTCAGTCAGAAATGCATCTGCTGGCAATGGGGGGCTGGATAGTGTGCAAAATAGATAAGGTGCGTGGTCCAGACAGGCTGGTGGCAGGATTTGCTACAGGCAGCAACAGTAGTAGATTGAGACCTCTAAGCCAGAGAGTCACATGGGTTCAGACCAATGTGCTGACAACAGGGAATGAAAAGAAGGAACAGCTTAAGAGCTTTTATAAAGGGAGAATTGCAAGCCTTGGTCTTATAGACCTTTGTCTTATAAGGTCACAAGTAACTCAACCTATTTAATGACTGGAGTTAACCTCTGAAAAAAGTCTAACTGGTCCCACATGCATTCTTTTGAACATATTAGGCAAAATAAGTATCTATAAGACTAATCATTTAAAAACACCTATGAAAGAGAAAAGTGAAAGTCACTTAGTTATGTCCGACTCTTCATAGTCCATGGAATTCTCCAGGCCAGAATACTGGAGTGGGTAGCCTTTCCCTTCTCCAGAGGATCTTCCCAACCCAGGGATCGAACCCAGGTCTCCCACATTGCAGGCAGATTCTTTACCAGCTGAACCACAAGGGAAGCCCCAAGAATACTGGAGTGGGTACCAGTGGATCTTCCCAACCCAGGAATCGAACCAGGGTCTCCCGCATTGCAGGCATATTCTTTACCAAGTGAGCTATCAGGGAAGCCCAAAAACACCTATAAATTACACTTATTAGGGAAGGATCTGGGCAAAGGTGTGATAAAGTTTATATACTTATGGGAGAGCAACACACATCCAAATTCCAGATCTGCTCATTTTAGCCAATTCCTCTTTTTCATGGGAACACAAGGAAAAGTAATGAAGAGATAATGTAAATCAAGAAACATTACCTATGAATAATGGAGATAAAAAACAGTAAATACATGACTTCCCTAGTGGTCTAGTGGTTAAGAATTACCTGCCAATGTAGGGGACATGGTCGATCCCTGCCCTGGGGAAATTCCACACGCTGCAGGGCAACTGAGCCCACGTGCCACAACTACTAAAGCTTGTGCGCCCAGAGCCTGTGCTCTGCAACAAGAGAAGCCGCCACAGTGAGACGTCTATGCACCACAACGAAGAGTAGCCCCCATTCATTGCAACTAGAGAAGGCCTGCGGGCAGCAACAAAGACCCAGTGCAGTCAAAAATAAACACATAAATAAAAAAGAAGGCAAGTACAACCTAATCATTTGTTCACATATTTCTAGCAGGAGCTTTTGAGAAAACTCATCAAAGAATGCAGATAGAAAATGGAAACATGGGAGAGTAATTTATGGAGGCATTCATTCCGCTTCATTCTCATAGTTGTCACTAATAAGATAAGAGGTATTACCTCCTTTTCTCACCCCTCTGCTCCTTGGCTAGACGGTCAGACTTGGAAAGGAAAAGAAAGAGAAGAATAGGAAAAGGAAAGGGATATGCTCCTGGAAGAAAGGAGCTGAAATGTCCAGGAGGGAAAATGCTGAGGTACCAGAAGAGCAAAATCAGGGAAATATAACGTGCAGTTCAGTGGAGGTGGGTTCAGGGGCTCCAGAGATGCGGGGGATTCAAGGTGAACTGGAGGGACCTGCCTCAGAAGGTCATGAAACCTGGGAAATGGGCATTTCCTCAGGCACTGTCACAAACTAAAGATTAAAGTTCCCTTCCTCATTTTTGCGGGTGGCTAACCCTGATTCTGGGAAAGACTGAGGGCTGGGGGAGAAGGGGGCAACAGAGGATCAGATGGTTGGATGGCATCACCGATCAATGTTTGAGCAAACTCTGGGAGATAGTGATGGACAGGGAAGCCAGGCACGCTGCAGTCCATGAGGTGGCAAAGAGTCAGACGCGACTTAGTGACTGGACAACAACGATGTCCTATAGGACTCGTTAGGATGTATGAGGGAGGCAGAGGTTTCTAAGATCCAACTGAAAATATTTACTACCTTTGACGGGTGGACATGCAGCCAAATCAAGCTGATTTCAAAAGAAAAAATGCTGATTCTTGCAGCAAATTCATCCCTGCAGTAGAAGAACTATATAAGCTTGACTTTTCTTTCTCTGTTTGCTTTGTTGAAACTACATGTCCTGTCCTGAGACTCACATGGGAGGAGAGTGAGTGATATTCTGCCGAGTGTATGGATGGAACCATCCTCCGCGTGACTCTTCCCAGACCTGGTGCCTTTGTGGAGGCCTCTCCATGCTGACATTCTCATTAATGGAAGAAGAATCGATCTTACCCCCTTCTCCTAAATTTTTCTCTTCTTTCCATCAAATTTGATAGAAAAAGAATGGGTACATAAGCACAACGGGATGGAAATCTTTGAAAGGTACATATTTGAAAGGAAGAAGGAGAAAACAAGGAGATTAAGGAAACCAAGGAGGAGGCTGGGATGTGTGGGATGGAGATTGATGGGAAAAGGAAGTGGAGAAAAAGGCAGAGTAGAAAGGTGGAAGGAGGAAGGCAAGGAGCTTGGTAACTTTGATCCCTTTGCCTTTAGAATGCCAAGGATGCTGACTATTCAGGGTTCCTTCCTGTGTCAGCAAGACAATTTGCAAAAATACATTTGAGCCAAATTTATAGATAGAGGGAACCAGTCAAATGTCTCCTTGTGATGTTAAATTTATTTAGTGACATGAACAACTCAAAGGCACATTTAAAATAAGATACAAATTTGGAAATACTGTTTGCTTCAATTCACATTTCATTTAATAAAGCCTTCATATTCATTTTTGATGGAAGTATCCTTGTCATCAATAGAGGTACTTTTCAGTTCAGTTCAGTCACTCAGTCGTGTCTAACTCTGTGACCTCATGGACCACAGCACGCCAGGCTTCCCTCTCCATCACCAACTCCCAGAGTTTACTCAAACTCTTATCCATCGAGTTGGTGATGCCATCCAACCATCTCATCCTCTGCTGTCCCCTTCTCTTCCTGCCTTCAATCTTTCCCAGCATCAGGGTCCTTTCAAATGAGTCAGCTCTTTGCATCAGGTGGCCAAAGTATTGGAGTTTCAGCTTCAATATCAGTCCTTCCAATGAACACTCAGGACTGATCGATCTCCTTTAGGATCAACTGGTTGGATCTCCTTACAGTCCAAGGGACTCTCAAGAGTCTTCTCCAACACCACAGTTCAAAAGCATTAATACTTCGGTGCTCAGCTTTCTTTATAGTTCAACTCTCACATCCATACATGACTACTGGAAAAACCATAGCCTTGACTAGACAGACCTTTGTTGGCAAAGTAATGTCTCTGCTTTTTAATATGCTGTCTAGGTTGAACATCTGGAAGTTCATGGGTCACGTATTGCTGAAGCCTGGCTTGAACTTCCAGATGTTCAAGCTGGTTTTAGAAAAGTCAGAGGAACCAGATATCAAATTGCCAACATCTGCTGGATCATTGAAAAACCAAGAGAGTTTCAGAAAAACATCTATATCTGCTTTATTGACTATGCCAAAGCCTTTGACTGTGTGGATCACAATAAACTGTGGAAAATTCTTCAAGAGATGGGAATATCAGACCACCTGACCTGCCTCTTGAGAAACCTGTATGCAGGTCAGGAAGCAATAGTTAGAACTGGACATGGAACAACAGACTGGTTCCAAATAGGAAAAGGAGTACGTCAAGGCTGTATATTGTCACCCTGCTTATTTAACCTATATGCAAGGTACATCATGAGAAATGCTGGGCTGGTGGAAGCACAAGCTGGAATCAAGATTGCCAGAAGAAATATCAATAACCTCAGATATGCAGATGACACTACCCTTATGGCAGAAAGTGAAGAAAGAGCCTCTTGATGAATGTGAAAAAGTTGGCTTACAGGTCAATATTCAGAAAACTAAGATCATGGCATATGGTCCCATCACTTCATGGCAAATAGATGGGGAAACAATGGAAACAGTGGCTGGCTTTGTTTTTTTGGGCTCCAAAAATCACAGCAGATGGTGATTGCAGCCATGAAATTAAAAGATGCTTATTCCTTGGAAGGAAAGTTATGACCAACCTAGACAGCATATTAAAAAGCAGAGATATTACTTTGCCAACAAAGGTCCATCTAATCAAGGCTATCGTTTTTCCAGTAGTCATGTATGGATGTGAGAGTTGGACTATAAAGAAAGCTGAGCACCAAAGAATTGATGCTTTTGAACTGTGGTGCTGGAGAAGACTCTTGAGAGTCCCTTGGACTGCAAGGAGATCCAGTCAGTTCATCCTAAAGCAGATCGGTCCTGGGTGTTCATTGGAAGGACTGATGTTGAAGCTGAAACTCGAATCCTTTGGCCACTGGATGTGAAGAGCTGACTCATCTGAAAAGACCCTGATGCTCGGAAAGATTGAGGGTAGGAGGAGAAGGGGACAACAGAGGATGAGATGGTTGGATGGCATCACTGACTCAGTGGACATGGGTTTGGGTAGACTCCAGGAGTTGGTGATGGACAGGGAGGCCTGGCAAGCTGCAGTTCATGGGGTCACAAAGAGTTGGACATGACTAAGTGACTGAACTGAACTGAATTGAACTAGGTTGGTCATAACTTTTCTTCCAAGGAGCAAGCATCTTGTAATTTCATGGCTGCAATCACCATCTGCAGTGATTTTGGAGCCCAGAAAAATAAAGTCAGCCACTGTTTCGACTGTTTCCTCATCTATTTGCCATGAAGTGATGGGACTGGATGCCATGATCTTCATTTTCTGAATGTTGAGCTTTAAGCCAACTTTTTCACTCTCCACTTTCACTTTCATCAAGAGGCTTTTTAGTTCCTCTTCACTTTCTGCCGTAAGGGTGGTGTCATCTGCAAATCTGAGGTTATTGATATTTCTCCTGGCAATCGGGATTCCAGCTTGCAATTCATCTACCCCAGCATTTCTCATGAGGTACTTTTGGAGTCACCCAATGCTGTTTTCAGAAAGGACTTACAATATTCAAGTTTACCACCCAGGAATAATTGAATAATATTTCTTTGCCCCCTTAAACAAAACTGATTATCTCAGGATCCTTCTACTCATATTTAAAATCTATATTGATTTCAGCTAATTTATGGCTCATCTTCTCTAAATGATATGCTATTTATCAACACAAGATAACTGAGAGAAAGTCTTATAAATGAGAGTATCTATAAGGACTGGTGGAGAAGGCAGTGGCACCCCACTCCAGTACTCTTGCCTGGAAAGTCCCATGGATGGAGAAGCCTGGTGGGCTGCAGTCCATGGGGTCACTAAGAGTCAGACATGACTGAGCAACTTTCCTTTCACTTTTCACTTTCATGTAATGGAGAAGGAAATGGCAACCCACTCCAGTGTTCTTTCCTGGAGAATCCCAGGGATGGGGGAGCCTGGTGGGTTGCTGTCAGTGGGGTCACACAGAGTCGGACACGACTAAAGAGACTTAGCAGCGTAAGGACTGGATTTAAAGTTGATATGCTTTAATTTTTCTTTGAAGTAAAACTTAGGCAAATATGATACAGTTTTTCTAGAAGAGAGAATTTAATGGCTCAAGGCCAAGTTGACTAGTTTAAGCTCAAGATATTCCAGAGGTTCCTTGAAACCTCTGCTGTCAGACCAGGCTTGGAACCACACATAGAGAACACCTTCCAGAAAGTATTTTAGCCTCCATTTGGTTCTGGACTATTCTAGCCAGGTCAGCCTTTTCAGGAACTATGCCGCAAAAGAATGCCAGCCTCACCTGTCAGCAGCGGTGGTTCTCAACTGGGACTATTCTACCCCCTGGGAGTCACCTGGCAATGCCTGGAGATACTCTGGGTTGTTACTACTGGGTTGTATTTGTCAGAGTTCTCCAGAGAAAGAATCCAAAGGATCTGTGTATATATATACACACACACAGAGAAATTTATTTTAGAGAATCAACTCACATGATTATGAAGGCTGGAAAGTCTGAAACCTGTAGTTCAAGGTGAAAGGCCATCAAGACGGAGACCCAGGGAACAGCTGGCGTTGCAGTTCAAGTCCAAAGGCCATCTGCTGGCAGGATTCCCTGTTGCTTGTAGGAGGTGAGTCTTTTGTTATATTCACCCACCTGATAGGGGCAATCTGCTTTCCTCAAAGTTAACCAATTTAAATGTTATTTCATCCATATGTCAGAGCAAACCATAATTCAAAAAGATACATGCACCCCAATGTTTATAGCAGCACTATTTACAATAGCCAGGACATGGAAGCAACCTAGATGTCCATCAGTGGATGAATGGATAAGGAACATGTGGTACATATACACAATGGAATATTACTCAGCCATCAAAGAATGAAATAGTGCCATTTGCAGAGATCTGGATGGACCTAGAGACTGTCATACAGAGTGAAGTAAGTCAGAAAGAGAAAAACCAGTATCGTATAATATCGCTTAGATGTGGAATCTAGAAAAAATGGTGCAGATGAACTTATCTGCAAAGCAGAAATGGAAACACAGATGTACACAACAAACTTGTGGTTACCAAGCAGGGCAAGGGAGGGGTGGGATGAATTGGGAGAAGGGGATCGACATACATACACTGCTATGCATAAAACCAGTCACTAATGAGCACCTGCTGTAGAGCACAGGAAACTATTCAGTGCTCTGTGGTGACCTAAATGGGAAGGAAATCCAAAAAAGAGGGCATGTATGTAAAGGAGTACATCAAGGCTGTATATTATCACCCTGCTTATTTAACTTATATGCAGAGTACATCATGAGAAACGCTGGACTGGATGAAACACAAGCTGGAATCAAGATTGCCGGGAGAAATATCAATAACCTCAGATATGCAGATGACACCACCCTTATGGCAGAAAGTGAAGAGGAACTAAAAAGCCTCTTGATGAAAGTGAAAGTGGAGAGTGAAAAAGTTGGCTTAAAGCTCAACATTCAGAAAATGAAGATCATGGCATCAGGTCCCACCACTTCATGGGACATAGATGGGGAAACAGTGGAAACAGTGGCAGACTTTATTTTGGGGGGCTCCAAAATCACTGCAGATGGTGACTGCAGCCATGAAATTAAAAGATGCTTACTCCTTGGGAGCAAAGTTATGACCAACCTAGATAGCATATTGAAAAGCAGAGACATTACTTTGCCAACAAAGGTCCATCTAGTCAAGGCTATGGTTTTTCCTGTGGTCATGTGAGAGTTGGACTGTGAAGAAGGCTGAGCGCTGAAGAATTGATGCTTTTGAACTGTGGTGTTGGAGAAGACTCTTGAGAGTCCCTTGGACTGCAAGGAGATCCAACCAGTCCATTCTAAAGGAGATCAGCCCTGGGATTTCTTTGGAGGGAATGATGCTGAAGCTGAAACTCCAGTACTTTGCCACCTCATGAGAAGAGTTGACTCATTGGAAAAGACTCTGATGCTGGGAGGGATTGGGGGCAGGAAGAGAAGGGGACGCCAGAGGATGAGATGGCTGGATGGCATCACTGACTCGATGGACGTGAGTCTGAGTGAACTCTGGGAGTTGGTGATGGACAGGGAGGCCTGGCGTGCTGCGATTCATGGGGTCGCAAAGAGTCGGACACGACTGAGCAACTGAACTGAACTGAACTGATGCATATGCATAACTGACTCACTTTGTTGTACAGCAGAAACTAACACAACGTTGTAAACCAACAATACTCCAATAAAAATTGATTTAAAAAACCAATTAATTTAAAAAGAAAACATATACAAACTACTATACATAAACTAGATAAGCAACAAGGATATATTATATAGCACATGGAATTATAGTCATTTTCTTGTGATAACTTTTAGTAGAGTATAATCTGTATTGACTCACTATGCTATATACCTGAAACTACTATCTTAAATCAACTAGACTTCAAATATTACACTTACTTAACATTACATTATTTTTATTAGTATATACAAATATTAAATATGTTTATATAACATAATAAAAAATCGGGGCTTCCCTGGTGGTCTAGTGGCTAATACTCCACGCTCCCAAGGCAGGGTACCCATGTCCGATCCCTGGTGGGGGAACTAGATCCCACATGCTGCAACTAGAGTTAGAAGGCGCACCTAAAGATCCCACATGCTGCAACTAAGACCTGGCACAAGCAATGAATAAATCAAAAAATATATATATATATAATAATAAATAACAGGAAAAATAATAAATGTTATCTCATCCAAAGGACCCACACAGAAACAACCAGAATAACATCTGAGAGCAGAGCTGGGCACAGTGCCCCAGGCAGAAGCACAAAATTAACTATGACGGGATGGGGGTTATTGGCCTCTAGCGGGTAGAGGTGAGGGGGGGCTGCTACAGCCCTGTAACACACAGGACACACCCCCACAACAAAGGCTCATCCAGCCCCAACTGTCAATAATGCCGAGGTTGAGAAATGCTGTTCCCAGCTCCAGTCACAGACTTGTAATGTGACTATAACATCATTGAATGGAAGTGATGAGACTTTTCCTGTTTGTAGGGAGCTGTCAGAATCATCTAGAAAGAAAGTAACTCATGGATATGAAACCTCTTAATGAAGATCATCCTCCCCTTCTCTTTCCACTCTGACTTGCTGGGAAAGACAGCTAACTCCACGGAGGCCTACCTGTAACAGGTCTGCTGGTATGGGACTCTTGGGCAGACAGAAATTGAATTTCTTCATGCCAACGCCTCAGTCAATGTTTCAGCTGCAGAAATGTGCTGAGGAAAAGGGAAGAAAAGAGAGTTTGTGGCAGCTCCTCTGATCTAGATAAAATGTGAGCTCAGGTGTTTCTGGAGTAAAACCAGCATTTGAGTCCAACAGTCACTGGCCAGTGCAGCCACCAAAACAGGACAAAAGCACCCAATCTGACAATGAACTTGCTGAGAACAACAGAGCAAATGGGCCAGTGGTGCAAAGGCTGCATTCATTCATTCACTATTCATTTACTCAACAAATAACTTGCGCTAGGCTCTAAGTCGGAGAAGACAATGGCAACCCACTCCAGTACTCTTCCCTGGAAAATCCCATGGACAGAGGAGCATGGTAGGCTGCAGTCCATGGGGTCTCGAAGAGTTGGACACGACTGAGCGACTTCACTTTGACTTTTCACTTTCATGCATTGGAGAAGGAAATGGCAACCCACTCCAGTGTTCTTGCCTGGAGAATCCCAGGGACAGGGGTGCCTGGTGGGCTGCCGTTTATGGGGTCACACAGAGGCGGACACGACTGAAGCAACTTAGTAGTAGTAGGCTCTGAGTGAATAAAGCAGCCTGGTTTCTGTTCTCAAGTTTTGCAGTCTCATGGAGAATGAAACATAGAAACATGTCATGAAGGAGAAGGAAGTTCTGGATGGATTTACAACCTCATTTAGGGGTGACTTTTGCTCTGGTGGGAAAGAGTCCTGGATTTGGGGCCAAAACTGGATTCAAATCCTAAGTTAGACATCCTGGCTGGCAAGTCAGTTATCTTCGTGGATCTTCTATAAAAGGGGGCAAAAATACCTGCCATCCCATCTGTCCTGGACTTAATGTGAGAAGCAAATACAGTAATGCATGATAATGCTTTGTCAGTTGTAAAGTCCTGAATCACCGTTTTTGACCCCTGGTTGTACATTAAAATCACCTGGTAGTTTTTTAAAATTATCAGTTTTGTTGCTGTGCACTTGACACTGTCACACCATTGTTAATCTGGTATGCTGCTGCTGCGGCTAAGTCGCTTCAGTCGTGTCCAGCTCTGTGCGACCCCATAGACAGCAGCCCACCAGGCTCCCCCATCCCTGGGATTCTCCAGGCAAGAACACTGGAGTGGGTTGCCATTTCCTTCTCCAATGCATGAAAGTGAAAAGTGAAAGGGAAGTCGCTCAGTCGTGTCCGACTCTTAGCGACCCCATGGACTGCAACCTACCAGGGTCCTCCGTCCATGGGATTTGCCAGTCAACAGTACTGGAGTTGGTTGCCATTGCCTTCTCCATAATCTGGTATAGTCCAATAAAAAAAAATAAAAAAACTACTGATTCCTGACACCTTCCTCCCACTCCCACACCCACTACCCAGTAGCTCAGACTATTGGGGTAAGAATCTCTTGGAGGAAGAATCTAAAGCATTAGTATTTTTGAGACGCTCTCAGGAGAAAATAAAATGAAGCCATCATCTACAAGCATTGTCAATTTATATACTGTTACTTTCCCAAAGTAATCATAGTAAAAAAACTGTCACTTTTGTGTGATAGTGATCCTTGCATCCCAAGGTTGGTCAGACTTGACATAAAAAGTGGATGTGGGCTCTCTGCCCTGGGGCAGGGGGTGGTCTTGCTTTAATGCTATAAGCAGAAGCCTGCTACAGCTCAGGACCTGGATGCTATAGGTCACCAGTGGCCTCACAGGCCAGGAGAGTCTTGAGTGGCAGGCAGGCAACAGATCGCACTGCAGGTGCACAAAAAAAGGTCCATCTACCAGGTAGGGTGTGATTTTCTTTGGCGGGAAACTGGACTCATACAACAGACATGGGCTTTTCTGCTCTGTGACGGATCCTTTTTTAGATATTTGGGACATTATGATAACCTTAAGAGACAATAATCACTACCTTCATGGAGATAATGTTCTAGTAGGAGGAGGAAAACAATAAAAAACAATAAAATGCAAGTACTACAAGTATGACAAGCACCACAGAGAAAAGTAAAATAAGGGGGGGAGGGGTCTCCGGTCTTGAGAAAGAAGTGAAAAAAATGAGCCATGTTGGTTCCTGGAGGAACAGTGTTTGAGGCAGAGGGAACAGCAAGTTCAATGTTCTGACGCAGAGACACGCCTGGTTTGGTTGAAGAACAGCAAGGAGGGCAGTTTTGCTGCCAAGGGTAAGGACAGGAGGAGGTCAGATAAGAGTTAAGGGTAGGTCTGTATACAGAGCCTCAGAGGATCCCGTGAAGACTTCTATTTTGACTTCAAGTGAGAAGGATTTCGAGCAGAGGATTTGACTCGTGTTTTTATAGGATCACTCTTGGCCACATGGAGAATGGCCTCAGGGTACAGAGGAGGAAGGGATCCCAGTTAGGAGGCTGTTATGGCAAGCTGAGAGGCAAGGCTGTGGCTTGGCCCAGGGAGGGCGCAGCGGAGGTCATGAGAAGTGGTAGGCGAGCGGGGAAGAAGTAGTGGAGCCTGTGGGAGGAACCAGCATCACAAATCGAGGACAAGCTGACCAAAGCAAGAAAGCAAGCCCAGACTCGACGTGTCAGAAACCCAGAATCCACTAAGACCGACGCCACCTGAAGCCTCCGGACAGACAGGAAAGGACTCCCCCGCAGCCCTCCTATCTCTCTATGCACCTTACATTTGAAATGCTCCGGCTCAGATGGTAGAGTCTGCCTACAATGCGGGAGACCCAGGTTCGATCCTTGGGTCAGAAAAGTTCCCTGGAGAAGGAAAGGACAACCTACTCCAGTATTCCTGCCTAGAAAATCCCATGGATGGAGGAGCCTGGTAGGCTACACCCCACGGGGTCGCAAAGAGCTGGACATGACTGAGCGACTAACACACACACACAAGCACTATTAAAAAATGAAAATGCTTTTTTGAGGAGACTGTCACCATGACTGAAGCTCCATGAACACAAGAATTTAAACACTGCCAATTACTGCACGCTATAGAACATTTCTTAAGACATAAAGTGATTCTTCAGAACCTAGCTTTATTATTATTATGCATCAAATCTGTGATACTGGAATTGACAAGACTGGACACATGCAGTGGAAACAAATGGAGTAGAGCTATGCACGTGTGTGTGTGTGTGTGTGCGCGTGTGTGTGCGTGCGCCCGCAGGCGCGTTCACTGTGTCCAACTCTTTGCAACCCCACGGACTGTAGCTGGCCAGGCTCCTCTGTCCATGTAATTTTCCAGGCAAAAATACTGGAGTGGGTTGCCATTTTCTCCTCCAGGGCATCTTCCAGACCCAGGGATTGAACTCACATCTCTTTTATCTCCTGCACTGGCAGGTGGATTCTTTACCAACTGTGCCACCTGGGAAATCCCAGAGCTATATGCACAGATCATTCTAAATGCTAATATGTTCCACCTTGAAAGTTCCCTACCTGTAAGACAGAACAGTGTGGCTGAGGAAGAACATTAGCCACTAGATGGCACTATTTCCCCTGAAATGTCTGACAGTCTCTAAACCCAAAGGATGGGTGGCTCCCTAGCAAGCTAGAGTACAGTCTTCACTATCAGCCTCACCTAAAGTCCAGTGCCTGGAGCCCCAGAGGCAAGGAATGAATGTGGCCAGATCTGTTCTTAGGCAATTCTGCAGGCCCTCTTGGCGTGGAATAACTTGAAGGATTCTCTTCTTCCCAATCAAGCTCTTCACAAAGTTTAATATGGGAGTTATTAGCCCTCTGGCAGTCGGCTAGGCTTCTGAACTCCTCAGCATCATGTTTTTAAATGCACAGGATTTAAAATGAAATGATTATAAACTAAGCCAATTATACTGAAATGCAATCATAAGACTATAAAGAAAATGTGAGATACACTAATGCATGTGCTTCTTTAATAATGCAATAAATTAGATCCAGGGTGAGCCTCCTGTACATTGTAGTTCTGAAATAGCAATGAGCAAAAACGGTTATTTCAGGGACTTCTCTGGTGGTCCAGTGGTTAAGACTTCACCTTCCAATGCAGGGGATGCTGGTTTGATTCCTGATGGGGCAGCTAAGATTCCACACGCCTCAAGGACAAAAAACCAAAACATAAAACAGAAACAATATTGTAATAAGTTCAGTAAGACTTTTAAAATGGTCCACACTAAAAAAAAAGTTAATTTAAAAATAATATTTCAAAGTATTTGCAACAACTGTATGTGATGTTTGTGGTGATTATTTTTGATAAAATAGATTCATTTTAGTTAGTGGTAGTTAGTTACTAAGTCGTGTATGACTCTTGTGACCCCATAGATAGCCTTCCAGGCTCCTCTATCCATGGGATTTTCCAAGCAAGAATGTTGGAGTGGGTTGCCATTTCCTTCTTCAGGAGATCTTCCCAACCCAGGGATCAAACCCAGGTCTCTTGCATTGCAGGTGATCTTTTGCACTACAGGAAGATTCTTTATCAACTGAGTCACCACATTTCAAAGTATCTGCAACAACTGTAAAGTGATGTTTGTGGTGATTATTTTTGATAAAACAGATTTTTAGTTTAGAGGCCGAACCTAATGAAAATAAAGTATATTTGATTTTGCTCTCTCTCGCTATTTCACTTCATGGACTGCTTGAATTCTATTTAAAGACCTCTCAGAGACTGGAAGTGGAGAAGGCAATGGCACCCAATTCCAGTACTCTTGCCTGGAAAATCCCATGGATGGAGGAGCCTGGTGGGCTGCAGTCCATGGGATCGCTAAGAGTCAGACACGACTGAGCGACTTCACTTTCACTTTTCACTTTCATGCATTGGAGAAGGAACTGGCAACCCACTCCAGTGTTCTTGCCTGGAGAATCCTAGGGACGGGGAAGCCTGATGGGCTGCCGTCTATGGGGTCGCACAGAGTCGGACACGACTGAAGCGACTTAGCAGCAGCAGCCGCAGCAGAGACTAGAAGACCCCAGGTTAACAATCCTTGTTCAATGACTCTAACCAGTCAATCACACATATCGCCAACTGAAGAAAGCAAAACTTCATTCAGTCTAGTCAGGTTCCAGTTGAAGCAGGAGTGAGTTCATGACAACCCTTCCTTTCCTGGCCCTCCTTTCTGGTCATGCCTCTGAAGCACTGCAATTTCTTGACCACATTCTCTTCCTGAAGTCTCTCCTCTCCTCTTTGGCAGCTAAAGCCAAAGCCGCTTCCTGGCCCCCTTGGCTCCTCTTTTTCTTTCTTCATCCAAAATCAAGATGAGTCTCATTCAGTCCCAGAATCAACGCTCATTTGTCCTTTGCTTTTTCTTCCCTTTCTTCCCATTCCAGAGGTGGAGGAGGAAGAGGGAGGGTGTAGTAATTGATGAAAGCCTGCAAAGTCCAACTGTTAGAGTAACAGAAAACAGGCAGTTTTCAAGTCTCAAAGTTGTTCTTCCCTCATCCTGTTAATCTCTGTCTCTCATTCTGCTTTACTTTCTTCATCTCGCTTATCCTTATCTAAATCATCTATATACTTATTTTATTGTTGTCTGTTTCCCACACTAAAACTTGACCTACAAAAGGACAGAGACTTGTCTGTTTCATGGCAGTGTCCCTAGTGCCCAGAACAATAGGGCTGAATGTAGAGTAGATGCTCAAATAATACTCATTAAAGGGATGAGCCAAGCTGGAATGGAATGGGAATGTAAGTAATTCCTGGATTTCAATTTTTCAGTCATTTTTTCTACCACTGTATGCAAGAAGAACAAAAATACCCTGGGTAAGTTTCTCAGAGGGTGACTTAAGAATTAGATGAGTCCAACAGAGAATCTAAGTTTTGGTTTGGTCACATCCATACATGACCACTGGAAAAACCATAGCTTTGACTAGACAGACCTTTGTTGGTAAAGTAATGTCTCTGCTTTTTAATATGCTGTCTAGGTTGTTCAGAGCTTTTCTTCCAAGGAGCAAGCATCTTCTAATTTCATGGCTGCAGTCACCATCTGCAGTGATTTTGGAGCCCCCCAAAATAAAGTCTGTCACTGTTTCCATTGTTTCCCTATTTGCCATGAAGTGATGGGACCAGATGCCATGATCTTAGTTTTCTGAATGTTGAGTTTTAAGCCAACTTTTTCACTTTCCTCTTTCACTGTCATCAAGAGGCTCTTTGGTTTTTCTTCGCTTTCTGCCATTATGGTGGTGTCATCTGTGTATCCGGAGAAGGCAATGGCACCCCACTCCAGTACTCTTGCCTGGAAAATCCCATGGATGGAGGAGCCTGGAAGGCTGCAGTCCATGGGGTCGCTGAGGGTCAGACATGACTGAGAGACTTCACTTTCACTTTTCACTTTCATGCATTGGAGAAGGAAATGGTAACCCACTCCAATGTTCTTGCCTGGAGAATCCCAGGGACAGGGGAGCCTGGTGGGCTGCCGTCTATGGGGGTCGCACAGAGTCGGACACGACTGAAGTGACTCAGCAGTAGCAGCAGCATCTGTGTATCTGAGTATTGATATTTCTCCCAGCAATCTTGATTCCAGCTTGTGCTTCATCCAGCCTGGAATTTCACATGATGTACTCTGCATATAAGTTAAATAAGCAGGGTGACAATACACAGCCTTGATGTACTCCTTTTCCTATTTGGAACC
Organism: Bos indicus; assembly: GCF_029378745.1. Taxonomy (NCBI): domain Eukaryota; kingdom Metazoa; phylum Chordata; class Mammalia; order Artiodactyla; family Bovidae; genus Bos; species Bos indicus. The sequence continues at coordinate 41,585,694 of NC_091767.1, read as the reverse complement.
AGTCTGTTGTTCCATGTCTGGTTCTAACTGTTGCTTACTGACCTGCATACAGATTTCTCAGGAGGCAGGTAAAGTGGTCTGGAATTTCCATATCTTGAAAAATTTTCCAGTTTGTTGTCATCCACACAGTCAAAGGCTTTGGCATAGTCAATAAAGCAAAAATAGATGTTTTTTTTAATTCTCTTGCTTTTTCAATGATCCAACGGATTTGATCTCTGGTTCCTCTGCCTTTTCTAAATCCAGCTTGAACATCTGGAAGTTCACAGTTCATGTATAGTTGAAGCCTGCCTTGGAGAATTTTGAGCATTACTTTGCTAGAGTGTGAGATGAGTACAGTTGTACGGTAGTTTGAATATTCTTTGGCATTGCCTTTGGGATTGGAATGAAAACTGACCTTTTCCAGTCCTGTGGCCGCTGCTGAGTTTTCCAAATTTGCTGGCATATTGAGTGCAGCTCTTTCACAGCATCATCTTTTAGGATTTGAAATAGCTCAACTGGAATTCCATCACCTCCACTAGCTTTGTTTGTAGTGATGCTTCCTAAGGCCCACTTGACTTCACATTCCAGGATGTCTGGCTCTAGGTGAGTGATCACACCATCGTGGTTATCTGGGTCATGAAGATCTTTTTTGTATAGCTCTTCTGTGTATTCTTGCCACCTCTTAATATCTTCTGCTTCTGTTAGGCCCATACCGTTTCAATCCTTTATTGTGTTTATCTTTGCATGAAGTGTTCCCTTGGTGTCTCTAATTTTCTTGAAGAGATCTCTAGTTTTTCCCATTCTATTGGTTTCCTCTATTATTGCTAAATAAATTTAGGTTGGAATAAATTTTATACAAACACACAATCTCTTAACAGTGCAAATGAAAGTTGGTACTTTTATTGTTAATACTTTCATTCCTTTGTAAGTCATCTTACTTCAGCATTATGCACAAGATGGGTAAGGACATTTTATCATTTTACCTTTGTGCCTTTTGGCCTAGGCAAATCAAGGATATGTACTGAGATCTGAATTGCTGCTTGTGGGACTCTTGTAACCTCATGAGTAACGTGGCTAACAAAAGAATGCCAATGGGAAATACGTATTATTTTAATTTTCTAAGAAGGGAGAAAATAAATTCTGCAAGCTGCAGAGTAGGGAGCTAAGTCAGTTCCAAAGAGACAGGCAGCCTGGAGAAGCTGTAAGACACCCTGGTGCCAGTGGGTAGAGCAAGTGAGCAGTGCCCAACCAAGGACAAGTGGCAGATAGGTAACTTCATTTCCCTCTTCCTGCAGCACTCTACACTGACCCGCACACCACAACCACGCATGAGTCCTCTGCAAGATGTCTAAGGACCTCACTAACAGTATACTTTGCCAAGTGGAGAGATGTGGGCTAAGCACAAATTAGGTGAGTTTGGAGCATTTAAAAAATTATTGACCATTCTCATATCCTATGAAATTGTTAAGATTCACTATCCTATCCTTTCTACAACCAACCAATTTCTAGATTCACACTGAATCACATATAAGATTATTTTTTTTATCAAATGAGTTAATAACAATCAGAGGGTTGATTTAGGCAATTTTAGGCTACATTAGGTAATAAAAATGAAAATAAACAAATGGGACCTAATTAAACTTAAAAACTTGTACAGCAAAGGAAACCATAAACAGAACGAAAAGACAACCCATAAAATGGGAGAAAATACACGCAAATGATATAATCCACAAAAGATTAATTTCCAAAATAAACAAAGAGCTCATATAACTCAAATATCAAAAAATTCAAACAATCCAATCAAAAAATGGGCAGAAGATCTAACAGATATTTCTCCAAAGAAGATATACAGATGGCCAAGAGGCACATGGAAAAATGCTCAACACCGCTAATTATCAGAAAAATGCAAATCAAAACTACAAAGAGGTATCACCTCACTCCAGTCAGAATGGCCATCACCAAAAAGTCTACAAATAATAAATGCCAGAGACTGTGGAGAAAAGGGAACCTTCGTATACTATGTAATGTATAGTATTTACTATACTAATACTAATTACTAGTAATTAGTAATTGCAGTGGCACCCCACTCCAGTACTCTTGCCTGGAAAATCCCATGGACGGAGGAGCCTGGTAGGCTGCAGTCCATGGGGTCGGTAAGAGTTGGACACGACTGAGCGACTTCACTTTCACTTTTCATTTTCATGCATTGGAGAAGGAAATGGCAACCCACTCCAGTGTTCTTGCGTGGAGAATCCTAGGGATGGGGCAGCCTGGTGGGCTGCCGTCTTTGGAGTTGCACAGAGTCGGACACGACTGAATCGACTTAGCAGCAGCAGCAGCAGTAATTACTAATTACTAATGTAAATTAGTAATACTAATTTACATTCCTAGTAAATACTAATGTATAGTATTTACTAGGAATGTAAACTGGTCAGCCACTATGGAGAACAGTATGATGGTTCATTAGAAAAATAACAACTAAAAATAGAGTTACCATATGATCCTGCAATCCTACTCCCAGGCATATATTTGGAGAAAACTGTAATTAGTCTACATTAAATGAAGAAGTATAATGTCTAGAATAAGAGAGATAAAGAGCTTATTCTTCTCTGAGTTAGTACACCTAGAAGGTCATACTCAGTTTGGAATATCACATTTATAAGTGGATACAGACAAATAGGAAAACTGCCAGCAGAATGACAAGGATGCTGATGATGTGGGATGTGTGTATGAAATCTGCACCAAAGGTCTGAGGCTGTTTCAACATGAGAATGAGGAGCACAGGCAAAGGTATAAAGCATGTTGCTCAAATCTGGAGGGAGACAAGTGAAACAGCGGATAGCGTGGCCAGCATGTGCAGTCACTGCTCCAGGACCGATAAGCCCAAGTTAAAGACCTGGAGTTAGGTCCAGCAGACAGAGGGACATTCAGATAGGAGAAGCTGTTCAAAGATGAAGAGGTGTCATCAGGAGGGAGTGAGTTCTCATTCACCAGAAGTATTCAGGAAAGCAGCACATCTCAGGGATTTGGGAAGAAGGCTCAAGTATTAGAGGAGAGGTTGACAAGGGCAAGGTTCACCATATGCTCATCTAGGGATGGCTGATGGTCCACTGCAAAACTTTTTACAAAATGCCTGGAAAGATACAGCCAACATGGTTCACAAACCTTCAATCTATTCAATGTAAAGGACTACCATTTGTTCTATTTTTTACCTCTTACTTTGTAAGGTGAAATGCCATTCCTTGAATGAAATCATGGTAATGATAGGGCTGTGTTTTTAAATATACCTTCCCCAGCAAAATTAAAAGTCTGGTAACCCTCTTTTGAAATCTCTAAACTGTCATGAAACATAATAAAAATTGAAATGAAAAAAAGGGCTACTTATTTTTTTTAATTGCAACATTCATATGAAGTTTAGCTGATTTACTAGAATATATGCTTTTCAGGGGGGTGAATAAAAACATAGAAAAAATTATAAATAAGACATTTAAAAATATGAATGAATTTTAGTGAACTTTTAGGACTCACTGAGAAATCACACAATCCAGCCTAACTGCTCAAAGAGCCATGAGTAGCAAAGGGCTACTTATATTAGTGACCTTTGAAGATTCCTTCCAACCCTGAGATGCTACATATGATTCTAGAAACAAAGTATTCTGCATCCTTAAGGGAGTGAGATTCTCTTATACTTGATTTCTATCCCCAGGGAGCCTAGAATGGCTTTAGTGCATGTGAGCCCCGACCCTTGCCCATCTATTTTAGGCTCATCACGTCCTGGGTTTTCTTCTCACTTTTACTGTGTAAACCTGTACCTCTAAACACTCACAGTGCAGATTCTGCATGTTTTCTGATTTAATGAAAATGGAGTCATAGAAAACCTGTCCTTTGTGTTGGTCTTCTTTGGCTCAATATTAAAAAAAAGAAATTGATCCCAACTACCTTATGTAGCTTTTATTTTGTAGCTGAATACAGCCAAAGTATAGTACAATTTATTAATTTCACTTTGATGGACACCGTTTCAGTTTTTTTTTTTTTGCTATTTTTTGAATATGCTTCTCTGAACATTCTTGCCCATGTCCCCTCATGCAGAGTGAAGACGAACTGATGTAAAATGAGTATTTTATTTGAAATACAACTTTTGTGAAAATCAACTATTCTTGCTACACAATCATGGATTCAAGTTATTACTGCCTAGGAGGAACACATGATGAAAAAACTTACAATGTCTTAACAAAGTCAGAAACAAACATCCCAATGTATGAGGGACATTATTTGAAGTATGAAGAGGTCATTTATCAACTTTATTACTTTTCCCTGATTAATGTATCTGCCTGAATTGAGCCTCTTCAGTTCTGTCAGATTTTTTTAAAACTTCATTTGGAAAAAACAATTACACATGTACGAAAATACATGAAACATAAATATGCAGCTTAATGAATTAGTGTAGAGTGACCATCTGAGTAATTACCATTCAGGTCAAGAAATAGAACATCTCTAGCATCCTAAAAGTCCCCACGAGTCCCTCCTGATCCCATACCCCCACTTTTGTGCTCTTCACTTCTTGATTTTCTTCCCTTTCACCACATAAGCTTGCATCCCTCAACACTGCATCTTAGTTTTTTCTTTCTTTTCTTTTTCTTTCTTTCTTTTTTTTTTTTCCGTTTTTGACTTCTGTAAAAATGAAACCAGAGGGAATTGTTATGGACTGAATGCTTGTGTCCTCCCAAGGTCCTGTGCTGAAACTCGACCCCACAGTAGTACGGTATTCAGAGGTGGGGCCTTTGGGAGGTAACTCAGAAGAGGTCATAAGGGTGGAGTCCTCAGAGTGATATTGGGCCCTTCCCTGGTGGTCCTGCAGTCCCAATGCAGGGGGCCCCAGTCTGATCCCTGATCAGGGAACTAGATTCCACCATACTGCAACTGAAGATCCTATGTGTTGCAATTAAGACCTAGTGCAGCCAAATAAATAAATAAAAATATTATTTTTAAACCCCCCCCCCAAAAAAAAAAGAGTGACATTGGTGTCCTGGTGGAGTCAGGAGAGAGTTTGCTTCCACTCCACTCTGCTCTCTGCCCTGTGAGGAGACAATGAACAGCAGCCCAGAAGAAAGCTCTCACCAGAGCCCAACTGTAACGGCCCCTAACCTTGCACTTCAGCCTCCAGACCTGGGAGAAGTAAATGTCCATTGTTTTCATGACACCTGTCTGTGGTACTTTGTTAGAGCAGCCTGAAGGGACTAAGCCAGGACTCACTTTGTGTTTACCTTCCTTTGCCAACATTAAGGAAAGAAACAAGATTTACTCTTATTGTTCGTAGCTGCTGTTCACTCACTTTTCTTGCTGTATGGAATGCAATAAAAATTCTGCTCTCAGTTTTCCTTTGGTCATTTTTTTCTGGTCTTTTGTTATTATGACTAGTGCTGCCCTGGATATTCTTCTACATGTCTCTTGATGCTTATGCAGACCTTTTCTAGGAGTAAAATTGCTAGATCAAGATGACGTGCGTCTTAAGCCATACTAGATGGTGTCAAGCTATTTCCCGATGTGAAAATACAAATGTATACTTCCTCCACCAAGGCATATGAGACCTCCTTGTTCCATGTTCTTACCAACTTTTGACATTATCTACTTGCTAGTGGTGGTACACGGGTTTCTCATTGTGGGGGCTTCTCTTGTTGCAGAGCACAGGCTCTAGGCGTGCAGGTTTAGTTGCCCTGCAGCTCGAGGAATCTTCCCAGAGTGTGCATCAAACCCATGTCCCCTACATTGGCAGGCAGATTCTCAACCACTGGACCACCAGAGAAGTCTTGCCTTTCATTTTTAGATCTTCAGTCCCTTAGAGCTGATTTTTGTATATGGTTTGAAGTAGTAATCAAGATCCTTTCCATTCTCCTTCCTTCTCTCTTGCCTTTCCTCTTTTTTCACTTAAGGATATTCAACTGTTACAGCACCATTTATTTAAAAAGACATCTTTCCCTATTACTCTATAATGGTTCTTTAGTTAAAAAGTGATCTTTTATGTATAAATCTGTGTCAGGGTTTTTTCTTTCAATTGAAGTATAGCTGATTTATAATGTTGTGTTAATGTCTGCTGAATAGCAAAGTGGTTCAGTTACATATATACGTTTTCATATTTTTCCACTATGGTTTGTCACAGGATACGGAACATAGTTCCCCGTGCTATATAGCAGGACCTCGCTGCTTATCCATCCCATGTATACTAGTTTGTATCTGCTAACCCCAAACTCCCAATCCTTCCCTCCTTCCCCCATGGCAACCGCAGGTTTGTTCTCTATGCCTGTGAGTCTGTTTCCGTTTGTAGATAAGTCCACGTTATATAAGTGATATGGTACCTGGCTTTCCCTTTCTGACTTACTCTGCTTAGTATGATAACCTCTAGGTCCATCCATGTTGCTGCAATTAGCATTATCTCGTTCTTGTTAGAGGCTGAGTGATAGTCCATTGGATATATGTACCACATTTTCCTTATTCATTCCCCTGCTGATGGACATCTAGACTGTTTCCATGTCTTGGCTATTGTGAGAAGTGCTGGTATAAATACAGGGGTGCATATATCTTTCTGAATTGTAATTTTGTCGGGTATGTGCCCAGTAGTGGGGTTGCTGAATCATATGGCAACGCTATTCTTGGTTTTCGAGGAACCTCCATACTCCATACTGTTTTCCATAATGGCTGCACCAACTCACATTTGTCTGTTTGGTATTTTGTGTGTGTGTGTGTGGAACTGTCTACTTGTCCTTCCTTGCACCCACACATGGCTGTGTCTCCAGCACAATAACTGGTCTTGACATACAACGGAGAAAGTTCTCTTGTCGTCTTCTTCAGCAGTGCTCTAGCTATTCCTTGCCATTTGCTTTTGTACTGAATCTTCAGTGATGAAGACACAGATCTATTTAGTCTGATTTCTTTCCTCCCTTTACCACTGTTTGCTCTTTTCACTCAAACCTATTTTATAGCAACATCTTGCTTACATAATTCTTGTCTCCTCCTTTAGGTTCAGAAAATATGAATTACAAAAAAATTATCTTCTCATATTTCTTTTCAGTAAAAAGCAGCATTTCTACTTATTTAATAGAGTGGGAAAAGAGATTACAGACAGACTCTCCTTTATGTCTTTATAGCTCATTTATAAATGAACTCAGTGTATCAAACTAACTTTATATTTCACGTGAAATTTAAACAAGATGACATAAAGCTGAGTGCCTGTGTTCCATCACCCTTATCCCACCTATGCCAGCCTCTTTGTTGGTCTCAGGCACCCCTTTCTTTCTTCCCAACCCCTCCTTGGTAATGTTTGGCCTCATTTATGTGTAAAATCTATCTTACAGATGTTCTTTCCATTTTAACTGCTAAGCCCTTTAACATCTGCTCGCTCTCGTGTATTACTTGGACAAGACCTCGCCATGCATCATCAACCACCTGCTCTAGAGCTGCCACAGAAGAACTGGATTTGAAAAATGTAAGTAGAAAATAAACTGCTCAATGATTAATGAAAGTCTCATGGCATTTCAGGAAATGGATGTCAGAATCACCCAAATGCCTGCAACCAAAGTTTATGGCAAGTGTGCTTGTGAACAGAAGTAACTAAACTCAATTTTTTATTAAAAGTCTTTTGATTTAAACTGCATTTGATGGCTGGTAATCAGAGACCTGATCTGAGTGGCTTCAGCAGATGAGGGGTATATTTTTTGACATAAAAAAAGATCCAGAGGTAGGCAGCCCAAGGCTAGTATGGCAACTCGGTGCCGCTAGGAATATAGGCATCTCCTTCTTTTGCCTCCCTACCTGGGCTCACGGCTGCATTCCCAAGGATGCTCCCAATCCCAGATGGCTGCCAGAGGGTGACTGTTCTCTGTGTAGTTTAGCAAAGCCCGAATGAAGTGAACAGGTTACTGTAAGAGCCAGAATGAAGGGGTTTTGCCTTTGAGAAGAGAGGAGTGAAATTTCCCTGACTAGGGCAGAATTTGGAAGTCAATGGAGATCACAAATGTTTGCTCACATTTATATATAGATCTCTGGACTGGTGGCTCAGGTGGTAAGGAATCTGTCTGCAAAAGGAGACCTGGGTGTCATCCCTAAGTCGGGATGATACCCGGGAGGTGGGCCTGACAACCTACTCCAGTATTCTTTCCATGGATTCCATGGCGGGCTATACTCCATGGGGTCACAGAGAGTCAGACATGACTGAGAGACTAACACTTTCACTGGGCTAACGAGAGGTCAAAACATTTAATTTGTGTTTTAAAAGTGTTCCTCAGAGAAGCTGTGAAGCAGCCATCTGCTAGAGTACCTACATCACTTGGCCTCATCACTAAGTAGCCAGCGCACACATGCTCCCTCTTCTCAATTTTCTATCAGGCCCAGTTCTAGGCATTAGACTAAAATCTGTATCACTGATAAAACCCATAACTCGCCCAGTGATATTTCTATTTAAACACTCATCAAAGGCATCCAAAGTTGATCACTGTAATTGTTTTATATTTTTTCCAATTTGGGATTAAAAGAGTATATCATTGCTTTATTTTATATTTATTTGATTATTGGCAAGCTTGGATTTTTTTCATGTTTATCAGTCATTTTTGTTTCTGTTGAGAATTTTTGCTCATATCTTTTGCACATTCACAAATTGGAGTGTTAAGAGGTTTTATTTTTAACTTACACAGTTTCCTTATACAGTCGGGTTATTAGCCCATTGTCTATATTTATTACAAACTAATCTTCCAATTGGGCTTCCCTGGTGGCTCAGCGGTAAAGAATCTGCCTGCCAATGCAGGAGATGCAGGTTTGATCCCTGGGTAGGGAAGATCCTCTGGAGAAGGAAATGGCAACCCACTCCAGTCTTCTTGCCTAGAGAATTCCATTGACAGAAAAACCCAGCAGGCTACAGTCCATGGGGTCACAAAAGAGTCAGACACAACTTAGCAACTAAAACAACAACACAACAACAATCTTCTAATTCCCTGCTTCATTCCTCAGCTATATCTGCCCTATTATTTACTCCATCTATTATATTCTCTTTAAAATATCATAGTTTTCACCTGGTTCTTTTCTGATTTTTTGTTTCGTATATCTATCACCCCTTATCACAGGCATTTCTTGTGTTCATTTAAAAATACCTGTGGCAGATTCATTTCGATATTTGGCAAAACTAATACAATATTGTAAAGTTTAAAAATAAAATAAAATTAAAAAAAATAAAATAAAATTCTTTTTCCAGCAATGCTGCTTTGGATGGAGTCTGAAGCGCCTGTCTACGTGAGTTCAGCTAACTTCGAAGAGAGCAAAGGACAAGCCCCATGGTGGAGCCTGGGCACCACAGAACCACAGCTGATCTCTGCCACTGGCTGCTATGGCAACACCTGTGGTCAGAAAGTCATCTTTAAAAACTGAGAGAAGCAGCATTTTGGGGAGGGCATCTCTTCACTACATTATGTTCTAAGCAGTGGCTCTGGGGTGGAGGCGGAGGAGGAGTGGAGTGAATCCTTCAAGACTGCCCTGACCTGTGGCTCCTTTCCTTCAACACCTTCCTCTGCAAGGCTTTGGGGCCTGCATCCATGTCACATGGACAGAGGAAATCTGAAGGGTCGGGCAGTGATTTCTCCAAGTTGCTCAGAGGAGAGGAGGGGCAGGTTAAAAGGCTTTCCCCCAACTTCTCACTGTGGCCTCAGGCCACCCTCTGACTGCAGGTCCCTGCTGAAAGATCTGAGTGAGAACCCATTCACTGTCTCTCTCCTAGCTTCTGGTGACTCTGGGCCATTCTTGGCACACACTGGCTTGTAGTTGCATCACTTCAATCTTTACACAGCCATAGTCTTTATATGGCCTTTTCCCCTGGGTTCGGGTCCTCTCTTCCTTCTACAAGGACACTGATCACTGGATTTAGGGGCCACGTGGATAATCCAGGAAGAGCCCATCTAGAGATCCTTAATCATTACATCTGCAAAGACCCTTTAACCAAGGACCTCCTGTATAGTACAGAGAATTACAGTATTTTGTAATAACCTACAAGGGAAAGGAATCTGAAATAAATAAATCTATCTATCTATATATATATATATAGAAACAATCACTTTGCTGTATCTGAAATTAACACAATATTGCAAATCAACTATGTGTGCATGTGTCCTAAGTCGTTTCAGTCGTGTCCGACTCTTTGTGACCCCATGGACTGTAGCCCAGCAGGCTCCTCTGTCCATGGGATTCTCCAAGCAAGAATACTGGAGTGGATTGCCATGTCCCACTCCAGGGTATCTTCCCAACCCAGGGATCAAAGCTGCATCTCTTACATGTCCTATGTATACTTCAATAAATTTTTTTTTTTTCATTTTTAAAAAGCCCCCTTTCCCAAATAAGGTCACATTCACTGATGTCCAGGACCATCATTCAGGCCACTATGGCCATCGTGGCAGGAGACACAACCTCCGAGGACAACTGGTTCAGCTACATCTATTTTTAGGAACGCATCCAAGCAGGGCATTGGTGCTATTCTGGTATCACCTGTCCCTCTTATAAAACATGCCTTCTTTAGCCCAGAGGTCAAGTTCTTCCAGGATCCACCAAAAGGTCCCTCTTTCTTTCTCAAGTCTTTGGGAGGTCAGAAGGATTCTTGTTAAGGAGACACTTCTCGGTCTGGCTTGGAGGAAAGCCATGCCTGTGTCCCAGGCCCTTTGATCTTCTCCAGTCTCTGACAATCTTAATAGAAACTTAACAGACATGCCTGGAGAGGCCAGACTCTAAAAATCTATAAGCCATTAACCATAGCTATATTAAACGAATAAGAATCCATTCCCACTCATGCCTTCAAAGCATGCCAGGCTCTAGAAGGGGCGAGAAGAGCGACAGTCTGCAGCCAGGCCCGTCATCTGTGGAGGGGCTGGTGGGGGATAGCCTGCAGGTCACTCTTCACAAACTGTCCGACCCTCAGAAGACTTCACCTGAGGAGACTTCACCTCAGGTGAGCTTCACCTGAGGAGACTATTGAGCAGGAGTGGAGAAGGCCATTCCTTCACCTGGAGGCAGAACGGAGGGCCGGGAAGGACTGAACAGGGAATCAGCAACGGCCAAGCTCCTGAAATCAGTGGGCTTTGAAAATCCTGAGTTTTGCTTTCCGAAATGACTCCTGGTTGCATGATGCCTATTGATGTTCCTGAGCTTCCGCGGCTGGTAACTGATGAGCCTTTTATCGCACTCCATGACTGAAGGGCACGCAACTGTGAGAGCAGCTCATTTCATTTTTTTCGATTTATACAAAAGATGTTGTGGCCCGAGCCCTCTAGGCACCCATCTCAATACATAAATATGCCAATTAAGCTAAATGGAAATCCTGCAGGTTAAAAGTGCCTCATAAAAGGAGGAGGCTTTTTCCAGAGCCAGAAAGTTGATCCATAGAGGAAATACCAGATCAACAAAAGTGGGTTTGTGCCAAACCCTGAAGATTAAAAAAAATAAAAAGAATTCTGCAATGCAAAAATGGAGAAAAATCGTTTTCCCCTCTCAAAGCCAATTGAGGGGGGAAATATCTTGAAGGTACCTTGAAGCTGTGAATTCAAGATTCTAAGCAACTGTTATTACTGAGCTTTTATTTATTGCATTTTCCTGGAGAGGGCTGGTAGTGTCGGGGGGCAGGGGAGGGGGAGGAGACCAGTGCCAGAATCAAACAGATACCAAGAATGTCTCGGGTATCCCTCCAAAATGTCATAGTGATGGGTGTGGGCAAACCAGGGTCAGATATGTTGATGGTTTTGTTACCCAAAGAGTGGCTCATTGAACTGATGCCCAGCAATACAAACAGCAGCACCAACAGGGAGCTTGTGGTTTATTTTTTTGGGCCATGCTGTGCGGCACGTGGAATCTTAGTTCCCAGACCAAGGATCGAACACATGCCCTCTGCACTGTAAGCACATCTTAAATTAACCACTGGACCACCTGGACAGTCCCTGGGAAATTTGCTAAAAGTAGAGACTCTAGGACCCCACCCAGATTAATTTGGGCAGAAAGGATTTTTTTTTACCTAATGCTCTTAGTAAAGATATATACCTGTGGCAGATTCATTTTGATATTTGGCAAAACTAATACAATTATGTAAAGTTTAAAAAAAAAAAAAAAAAAGATAAGCAGGGTTAAAAATACTGTGTAATCCTTGCAAGTTTTCTCCCACCAGTAGTACCAAAAGGCACATAATGCCACAGACTAAACAATGTCAATATCATCCACATTTAATCAAACCGCAAGCATCTTCACTCACTCAGTTGCTCTCTCAGCCCCCAATACTCAGTGAGTATTTATCAATCTTACACTTGACAAAACCCACTGCAGTTGGATTGCTGCCTCCTCTGATTTCTTTTTCTGCCACACTTCATGAAGAGTCCTCAGTACTACTTGTATTTTCTTAAGACCTTGCTCTGTTTCTCTGTCATCTGTCTGTCTCCCCTACTGCTTCACAGAAACAAGCCTTGAAAGCCCCCTGCATCTCTTTGCCAAATACAAGACAGTGATTCTTGAATGTCCATTAGGAGGCAGGACTCTGAGAAAACACCTCCTATTTTTGACTTCCATGACAGTGCCTTTTATTGCTCTCTTATCCCCATGACTTCTCTCTCCCTCAGCTGCCTGCCTTTCCTCTGTTTATCTACTCCAGGACACAGATTTTTCAGTTTTCCACTGCAGACTGATAACAGCTACGAATTTTGAGCTGATGTGCTATGGGGCAGGTACCCTGTTGGACATTCAATTGACACTCTTACTTAAACCCACAATGTAACAATAAGTACTCATTCCCTCCTTAAAGTTAAGAAACTCAAGAATCAAAGGAGTTCAATCACAAGGTCTCAGAGCTGGCGGATAGGGAGTCACCTGCATCTAAATTACGGCCATCAGGAGTCTGTCATCCTCTGAAGGAATCTGGAATAATGGGTGTGGGAAGGGCTGACTGAGACTTTAGGAGACCGGGAGTCCTGTATGGACGGAGTGCTGAGCAGAGAAGGCTGCAGGGCGCCCATGCCACAGGGGGAGTCCACGAGGAGTCACCATCGGAGCTGCCAAGCCGATGAATAAACCTGAGAAGAGGGGTGGCTCCACCGATGCTGACACTGAGACTGAGAAAAGGAAGAGTCAGTAGCACCAACTGGGAAGAAACTCGGGTCCAGAGACAAAGTCCTAACTGCATTGTCTATAAGCTCTGTGGTCCAGATTGCCAACTTTCAAGTAGGTGTTATCACTTTGGTTCAGTCCAGTGGGCAACACTATGGGTCTTTTCCACACCCCGTGCTGCCTATAGACAAAATAGGTAGAATCACGTTGACTTAGGGCCCAGACTTTGGTTATTAGAGAGACACGGATGTCAAGCTGGACTCTATCCATGCTTGCTATGTGGCTTTGTGTAAGTACCATCTCCCTCTGAGCCTCAGTTTTGTCATCTGTAAATGGGGATAATAATGATGCCTCCTCACTCTACTGACGCACTGTCCAAAGAGACCATGCAAGCAGAGCTCTCAGGACAACAGAAAGCCTCCCTAAAATGAGTGAGAGCTTGGAGGCTGGGGAGGGAGGGGAGGCTGATCAGGGGTAGGGGAGGAAGAGAACACACCTTGAACTGGGTAACTGAAGCATTTGACCGTAGTTTTCTCAAGGGATTTTCCTGGAGACGCATTTGTTGGGAAAACGTGTGAGGTAACAGATTCTATCTTTACAGCACAGAAAGGCAAGATGGAGAAAATGAATGGAGACTGTGGGGAAGCAGATTTCAGCTCATTATAAGTAATAGCTTTCTAACAATAAACACTGTCAAACAATTCTTGACAACGAAGGACTGAGTTTCCCAACACTGGGATTCAACAAGCCAAGAAGGGTAGCTGTGAAAAGGCCTTCAGGGCAATGAGTGACTGAACTGAAGTTGTTTCAGTCCTGCCCATCTTCCTAGCCTTTCTGTCTGAGAGACCCTCAAGGTTCAGGCATCTTCCTCCTCCTCCTCTTTACTTTCATTCACTCCTACCTCCCACTCCGCCACTTCTCTCTGAGGTCTCGCTTCTGAACTCCAGACAGGTGTCTCCTGTTACTAGCCTGCACTTGGATGGCACCAATTCCCCAAGTCCCAAGCGGAACTGGTCCTTCTCCATCAGTGAGCAAGGGCTCAAAGGCATTTCACAGGCCTGTCACTTTCAAAGGACTTCCCTGCTGGGCTTCGAGGGAACAGCGAGAGGAGGCCTTGTCAGTAGAGGGAGATGTCAGCTAAGAAAAGACTCTCAGAGGCCCTGTCAGTAGGATTTTCAAGCCTTTTTTTTTTTTTTTTTCCTAAACTCAAAAAAAGCTTTTAAAATTGACTAGTTTTTGAACTCTGAAAAAAATGAGTGTTGTTTTATAACTTCTGACATGGTATTTTCTGTAGGTGGGAGGGTTCTTTCTGCTAGTTTGCCTTATGCGAGTGAAGCGATAGTTGTGTCTGGTTCTTAATGCAAACAAGCCTCACCATGGCACATGCTTATTTAGGACTACCTTCCCCCTGCCACCCACGGCATAGAGATGCTACCCCATGAAGTCCAAGCCAGTGTGCCTAGTCCAAGCAAGACCCACGCCACAGGCCAGAGCTCCAGGTCTGGCAAGATGCTCACTTTGGTCACGAGTGTCCCTGCCTCTCACTGTCACAAGCAGCACTTCAGAGAGCAATCCAGTCCAGCAGGTGTGTGTGTATGTGTGTGTGTGTGTGTGTGTGTGTGTGTGTGTGCGTGCGTGTGCGTGTGTGGTCAGCCCGGCTCTTGGCGCTGTATTTCCCCATCCTTGTATTTCTCTGTTATTCTACACAACTATAGTTTCTACTACTATATCATATACAATTTATCCTTGGAAACCCACTTAAATTCTTTTGTAAAAAGCCAGGGTGCATGGACAGATAAGTGGATGGAGGAGTAGACAGATGAATAGGCAGGAAGACAGGCACTCTGTAACAGCCACCTGGGCAAAGGCTACTGATAAATCCCTACTGTCTCCACGGATTCAGTTACAGTTCCCCTCTCTTCTCTTCTCCCTCTAATTCACCTTCTCTTTGCTCTCAGTCTCCTCTCATGCTCTCTGTGTCCCATCCCCACCACTCTCCTCACCTCTGAGCCAGGATCGGGTCTGGGGTAACGAAGACTCAGCACTATTCAAACTTCCCAGGAGAAAAGCCCCTTCAAGTGTGTTCCAGAAATGCCAGGCCAGTGTTCACCTTCTTGGCAGCATTCCCCTTCTTGTCCCATTCTCTCGTCCACCCTGGTCTTCATTTTGGAGTGCTCACCCTCTACCTTGCGTCTGGCCCATTTTCACCTGAGGCTTTTGGGGACAACTGTAGTTAAACAGATGAGTTACGGAGGGAGGGGAATCTTGAGAACAGAACTGTTGGAGAAGAAAGAATTCTGAATGCTGGCTCCTGGTGAGAAGGATGCCCTGCTGGGAACTCCTACAGTCCTCGAATAAAGTAACGATGCCTTAGACACAGGCGGGTACTCAGACTCATCACACCTTAGGGATGCCCTCAACCCTCACACCTTCCCATACATTGACCGCTCACCCCCATGGTCAGGGGATAATCAGTCTTTTCAACAGTTCAGCTCCCATCAGGACCATGGCTTCACACAAGGGGAGTTCATGGGAAACAAAGCCCACTGAATGCGTTCAGCAGTGGAGCCTCATCATGCTCTAAGAAAGAGACTTTTCATTTGGTAAACATGTATTGAGCACCTACTGTATGCAAGGGACCCCGGTAGGCCAATGGAGAGAGAGTAGGGTACAGAAACACAAAAATGTGTTCAACTCAGCTCTCCAGGACTCTGGGGGAAAGGACCACAAAGGAAATATTTACTCACGATTGGCCCATCAAAGTGACCAGATGTGGCAAGTCACGCTTTTGCTCAGCATTCATCAAGCTGAATTCTCTCACAATTTATATGGACAGAGTGTGCATTTCAGCCTCTGAGACATTGGTAATTATGAGCACCAACCCTCTAGGACATGCAGTTATCATCAATTAAGTCCATTTCTGAGTCATCGACAGCTAGGAAAATGCTGATTCCCAAACCACTGGAAGAGAGAACAGGTTGGTAAAGACTTTACGGGGAACAGGGACAGAAGCAGAAAGCTGAGAGTATCAGTGGAGATGAGATTCAGGCAAATGCTTCCAAGAATGGGTCTGTAAGAGGAGCTAGACTGGGAAGCCTAAAATTTACTACTATTTTCTTTTGGGTTCATCTGTACTTGTTTAATACAAAGTTATGTATTATGAGGGCTTCCCCAGGTTGTGTCAGTGGTAAAGAATCCACCTGCAAATGCAAGAGACACGGGTTTGATCCCTGAGTCCAGAAGGTCCCCTGGAGAAGGGAATAGCTACCCATTCCAGGATCCTTGCTTGGAAAATTCAAAGGACAGAGGAGCCTGGTGGGCTACATGCCATAGGGTCACAGGGTCAGGCCTGACTGAGTGACTGAGCACACATGTATTATGTATGCGACAAATAAAAGAACAAGCAATCTACTTTGGCCGAACAGTTGTCTAATAGCCCTCCATTCTGACACTTGGTTACACGAGCTCAGTTTGGCTTGACCCTCCTCCCATGATGCCTATCTTAAGCTGGCAATGTTTTCATCTCAGCCTCTCTGGGTTTTGGTGCTGGTAATGCTCATTCTTTTGTGCTTAGCTCTGTGGTCTGCTTTTGAGATTCCCTTTTGTAAGAACCTGGCTATTTCCTCCCCTTTTCTGCGCTCAGGAGGAAAATACTTTAGTTTTTTTCTCCCCTTAGAGCCTCCATCACTCCCTAACATACATGATAACAGTGTACAAAAAAAGTGTTTTATCCCCAGTAAAGCGATGGACAACGTCAATAGATGTGATTCGAAGTAGCTGCTCTACATGTCTCAGGTTGATTTTCAATCACAATTTCTGCTACCAGATTAAATCTGAGATAAACTGCCCTCCTTGCTTCTGTGGTGACAGAGCCATCCAGGCACAATGCTATTGTGACAGCTGGGAATCATCTGAAAATGAGCTTCGCTTGGAATGTCAGATGGTAATGTAAAAAACACTGGGTCCTGTTTTGTTTTTTAATATTAGGATCGATTCACATTCAAGAGACACACACCCCCTGCCTGGAGAGGGGCTCAGATATGCAGCTGGTGGTGGGACATCAAATCGGAAGCACGGGGACCTGGTCACACAATAAACCCTAATGGAGGCATTGCAGGGATGGCTAGCCAAGAGGGAGGCGTTTGCGGTACCAGGCCAATCTTGACGGGGAACAGCTGGTGATCGTCGTAGCTGACTGACTTCAGAGGGAGCTGGCCAAGGACCCCCTTGGGTGTGCTGGCAGGAGGGTGAAGCCTTCACAGAAGTGCTGGAAGGGATCGGTGATGGCAAGGTTCCATGACAGTCCTGGGAACTTGGATGAGATTCTTAGGCACAAATGTCACATTTCCTATCTTTGTTCTCTCAGGCACCTTCCACCTCCTCATGGGTCCACCCCATTCAACGGATGCTCCCAGACACAGATCTCAATTTAGGCTCTGTTTATTATGCCTACTACTTCATACAAAACTGCTTTCCTAAAAAATGTTTATCACAAATTTCGTGGCTGTTTTGTAGTTGTGAGGCTGCAAAAATCCACTTTTTTCCCTGTGGCCACACTTCTGGCTTTGTAGAGGAAATGGCAACCCACTCCAGTATTCTTGCCTGGAGAATCCCATGGACGGAGGAGCCTGGGGGGCTACAGTCCACGGGGTCGCAAAGAGTCGGACATGAATGAGCGACTTCACTCTCTCACTTTATTTTGGCTAAAGTACCACTTGTGCCGAAAGGTGAGGGAGGGAAGAATGGGTGCTCCTGGCTCCCTGTCTACAGGATCAAGTCCAAAGTCACCACAGCACACATTTGGGGCGGAGCCACTGAACACTTGCAGAGAGCAATTAACCTCTTCATTGTCTAATTTCTTCCTCATCCTTGTAGATAAGCTCACGTATTCAACCAGCTTTTGTAGAACAGGATGACTTAAAACGGCACCTCTCTTCTCCATAGACAGAATTCACATTTGAGCAAGGGCCTACACCTCACTTCGACGGCCAGGGCGTGGGGTTAAGTGCAGTCTCACAGGTTCCTGTGCTGAGTGTTTGTGGTTTAATGCTCTGGAATCGCTGTCCTGAGATCTTTATTTTTATCTTTGAATCTGTGTTTTGTTAGTGCAGTGTGCTGGGACTTCAGTGCACGCACTTGAGGCTGGCAGCTTCAGTTCACGGGGACAGGATTCTGCCTTCCCTCTGCCTCTCTAGGATACAGCCACGAAGTCCCAGGTTCTGCCGGGCCTCCCCCTCCTTGCCCCTGCCCCTAGGACTACAGTAGCAATAGGTGGGGGTGGCCTGAGTTCTGTTACACTCTGTACCCATGGGGGTTCCTGGCAAGCCACAGGCAGAACTGGAATCAGGCATGTGTCCAGCTGTTTCTTGGGTGGGGAAGAGCAATGCTATTTCCTGCGCAGGGACTGAGGTCAGTGGCAAATCCAAGGGTCCTCTCATCCATTCTCCACCTCGACACTGGGAAGCTGCAGTCTTGGGAGTCACCTGTCCACCACGGTTTGGAACAAGGGGCTCGAAAGGGGAGACTGACTCATTTACCCAGCCTGGGTCTCTGCATCTTCTTTTTGCATTGGGTGGTACAAATTATGTAGCCTGCTCTGACTGTGGCTCTCTGATGTGTTTCTTTAAATGTAGTGGAAATGTCAAGTCATAATAAAATGGGACATTAATATTACTTCCAAGGGTGCTGAGTGCAAGACACTAACAATTTAATAAGTTTGGGCTTCTGCACTGACCTATGTTAATGTGTGATTTCACGCTATTTTGCATGGCAAGGGAAGTTCCCCAGAATTTATTTGATTGCTAGATCAATGTGAAAATGCATTATCTGTCTGCCTTGAGCATGGCCAACTGTTGACCTCTCCAATTAAGTAGACTTGAGAATGAAAATTCAGTTACAATGAACAAACGTTTCTTGAACACTTTCTATGAGCCAGGCCCTATGCCAGGCCCTGTGGGGAATATGCAAATTTGTGAGATCTGTTCCTATCTTTGGAGTGCTTGCAAGCAAGTGGGAAGAGGGAAAGATACGTATGTGGATGACTACGGTGCAATACACCATCTTACCTTGTAAATGCACAGGGAATGGAATTAGTAGAGCAGCTGGGCTATTTCTAGGCAGCCCCTCATAAGCAGATGACAGTGGTTCCTTGCTGCATGTCCATTATCCTTCTTGGGAAACAGAACCCTTTTTTTTTCTTTTTTTTTTTCCAGAGTCTATCTCTTGGGAAAGATGAGTCTATCTCCAGCTTAGTGATAAATCCTAACCAGCTCAGCTCCTCTGCAGTGATCCCATATCTCTTGGCAGTGACTGAGTTAGAGGTGAGCATGTGACTCAGGTCTGGCCACTGAAACAGGAAGACAAGTCTGTGGGCTGCTTCTGGAAAGGTTTTCTTGCAGTGCAGAGAGCTTTGTGGTTCTGCACGGACTCTGGAGTGGATTGAACTCTGGAGTAGACTGCCTGGTTGATGATCCTGGCACTACCACTCACTAGCTGTGTCATTTGGAAAGTTACTTAACCTTTCTGCCTCCATTTCCTCATCCGTTCAACAGGGTTAATAATAATACATACCTAACAGAAGTGTGGAGAAGGCAATGGCACCCCACTCCAGTACTCTTGCCTGGAAAATCCCATGGACGGGGGAACCTGGTGGGCTGCCATCTATGGGGTCGCACAGAGTCGGATATGACTGAAGTGACTTAGCAGCAGCAACAGGAGTGTTGTTAAGGATCAAAATTAATGTTTGTAAAGTGCCTAGAACATAGTAAGTGCTACATAAATGTTAACTACCTTTATCACCAAGAGGGGACACCAGAGGTGACAGCCTCTTCTTAAGACTCCAGACACTGGTGTGTCTACGTAGATGTGGCTCCTGTTACTTCCACAGTCACTTTGTGCCTCTAAGGGGAGTCTGACCTAGGAAGGGGGATGGCAGAGCCAAAGGAGGGAAGAACCTCAGTCCTTGAGGAAATCTCCAAGCTACTCAGTCACCAATCGTGGAGACCACTCTACCTCAGGACTTCTTGTTCTGTGATATGATGAAGTTACTGGTTATCTTCAGTCAGGGTCTTGTGTTACTGGCAGTCAAATGCACAATTTAACATCTACACCAACTGCTGGTATACATCCTGGAGCTCCTTAGCCTGTGCAACATCCAAGTCCCACAGCTGTCTGGCTAGATGCAGGCTACCTCAGAGCAGCTCCTGACATCAGCCCCTGACCAACTTGCTGACTTGCGAGGGCTTTGGACTTGTCTTTTTTTAATGTTCCAAATGTGATGGGTTTATGATGCAAAACCAAAGATTCAACTACTGCACAGGGACCAGTATGTTACCAGGTCATGAAAAAGTGGTGTGGGACATGCAGGAGGTGATGGACAACCGGAGGGTCGGGTCATCTCCTTTGTAACATGACACTGCATTGTCACGAGGAACACATTGAAAATAACACTGCAGAACTGAACTGAAATGAGACACGAACATGACAACTTTCAGGCATGCCTTCAAGCACCTCCCTGAAGATGGGCTTGGTGTCTAGGCTTCAGAGTGGGGAAGATTACAAATCTTTGGAAGAATAAAAAGTTCACCCTTTTGAAATTTCACAGAAGAATTTAAAAGCCAGAACATACTGGGTTCATTTCTCTTCACGTTCAGGAACAAAAATGATGCTTTATTCAAAACTCCATTAAGCTTCAAGTTCAAATCTCAGCCCGATCTTGTGCCCTCCTGCACTGAAGTTCTTTCCATCGATGAGAGCTGACAGAGTCAGTTTCACTCCTGGTTTGAAGGGTCTGAGTATAGCCCAGTCCAATCAGGCTGGCATTATTTACTTTACCAGAGAGAGAAGTTCTACAGTCCAACTTGTACTCAGCAGACATGCTGATACAGGTGTTCCTGCCGGCTATCTACACAAGGTTTATTGATGTTCTGATCTTCTCATTCACCTTCTGGTAGACCAACCCTCCAAATTCAGTGTCATAGTTCATGTAAGGGTGCAGCTAGAAGTCTGAAGCCTTGTAACCCAGAGTGAAATTACTCTGTGACAGTTTGGATTTGGCTGTGTCAAAACTCATGTGATAGCCAGCAAGCCAACCTTCAAAGATCAACACAGCTCAGTCATAGATAACTTGTCCAGAAATATCTATACCAACATTATTGCCAAGATGGAAACAAGCCCACTTATAGGAGGCCTTCAATTTCCTGCTCTTCTTTCCTATGTTTGATATAAACAATCTTTTTTCCAACTTGTACTCCAAAGAGATTTCTGTCCCAAGAGTACTGTCTGTGTTTCACTCTTGGGTGAAGGTCAGTCCACAATTACAGATCTTGTATTTGGTCTCTAGGTTGCCTGATGCTTTCCCTGAATCAGTGTAAGTAAGCAAGGCCAGAAGTAGGAAATTCCACTCCACTACATGACCTGGTTCTCTGATCTTTTTCAGTCATGCCAAATCCATATCCTCTGTTGAAGGCATTGTCGGTAGTCTTTAATGGGTCATAGTAAGTTGGGGTGTTATACATATCTCCTACTGAAGGGCCTGTCTACTCCACCAGGGCACGGCTGAAGGTCTTCTGCAGACCACTGATCTGACCTTGTCTTAAATATAATGTGATGGCTTCATGAAGGATTGAGGTTTCCAAGGTTTCCCTAATTCATTTTCTCTTGATATTCAGGGGAGACATGCTCTGAGGTCACTTTCAAACTTGCAAATACTATGGTAATGTAATTTCCTCATAAAACACGGTAAATTAGCACTTAATAAGTAATTCCCTTTGATTCTTAAGAATTCCATAGATACATGACTGAGATAAGAAAAAGTTGTTAAATTCCTCCATTAAAATAAGCTCTACCCTACATCATTTGTTTAGTGACACTAAGAGCTTACATTTCTAAAAATAAGGTGAAAGTGTTGAAAGTGCTAGTTGCTCAGTAGTGTCCAACCCTTTGCAACCCAATGGACTATAGCCCACCAGGCTCCTCTGTCCATGAGATTTCCCAAGCAAGAATACTGGAGTGAGCTTCCAGGGGATCTTTCCAACTCAGGGATCGAAGCTGGGTCTCCTGCATTACAAGCAGATTCTTTACCATCTGAGCCACCAGGGAAGTCCCAAAATAAGGTGAAGACAATGACAATTTTTAAGCAATACCTCAGGAGAGTTACTGATTACATGGAGGTGCATCCTCTGAGTTACCGACAAAAAGACACTCCCCTCATACTGACCTTGTAGCAGATATCAGTATCAAATTTGTGCTTCAGCAAAATTATAAATCCATAATAATACAAATCTTTAAGACTGTTCAAAGATTGGGAAATAGTATCAATGTTTAGAGTCATTAAAAGTGATTGGATTTCATCTCTTGTGCTCACTTCTACAGACTCATAATGGCTTCCCAGGGTGTCAGGCTAAGAACTGTGAGGTCATATCAGGGTTCAGTGGGAAAGAGTGCAGGGATTGATTACAAATGCCTGCCTTGGGTTCAGGTGGAGGCAGCAGCATCAGCCATATTGTTTCTATAATCCAGGTTAAAGTTTCTTGAAAAGCAATTAGAACATTATCAGGCTTCATAAATTGTACCAGTGTTTTCTTAGGTCAGTCTCCCAAGGCAATAAAAATTAAAAAAAAATAAACAAATGGGCAAACTTACAAGTTTTGCACAGCAAAGGAGACTATGAACAAAATGAAAAAACAACTTACATACTGGGAGAAAATATTTGCAAATTATGTGACTGACAAGGGCTTAGTTTCCAAAATATACAAACACCTCATATAATGCAACAACAACAAAACACAACTCAATCGAAAAATGGGCAGAAGGCCTAAATAGACATTTCTCCAAAGAAGACATACATTTGGCAAATAGGCATATGAAAAGATGCTTGACATCACTAATTGTTAGAGAAATGCAAATCAAAATTATTAATACAATGAGATACCATCTCACACCAGTCAGAATGGCCAACATTAAAAAGTCTACAAATGTGTATGGAAATACAAAAAAACCTTGAATAGCCAAAGCAATCTTGAGAAAGAAGAATGGAACTGGAGAAATCAACCTGCCTGACTTCAGGCTCTACTACAAAGCAACAGTCATCAAGACAGCATGGTACTGGCACAAAGACAGAAACATAGATCAATGGAACAAAATAGAAAGCCCAGAGATGAATCCACACACCTATGGACACCTAATCTTTGACAAAGGAGGCAAGAATATACAATGGAGAAAAGATAATCTCTTTAAACAAGTGGTGCTGGGAAAATTGGTCAACCACTTGTAAAAGAATGAACCTAGAACATTTTCTAACAGCATACACAAAAATAAACTCAAAATGGATTAAAGATCTAAATGTATGACAGAAACTATAAAACTCCTAGAGGAAAACACAGGCAAAACACTCTCTGACGTAAATCATAGCAGGATCCTCTATGACCCACCTCCCAGAGTAATGGAAATAAAAGCAAAAATAAACAAATGGGACCTAATTAAACTTAAAAGCTTTTGCACAACAAAGGAAACTATAAGTAAGGTGAAGCCTTCAGAATGGGAGAAAATAATAGCAAATGAAGCAACTGACAAAGAATTAATCTCAAAAATATACAAGCAACTCCTGCAGCTCAATTCCAGAAAAATAAGCTACCCAATCAAAAAATGGGCCAAAGAACTAAACAGACATTTCTCCAAAGACGATATATAGATGGCTAACAAACACATGAAAAGATGCTCAACATCACTCATTATCCTGCTAAGTTACGTCAGTCGTGTCCAATTCTGTGCAACCCCATAGACGGCAGCCCACAAGGCTCCCCCGTCCCTAGGATTCTCCAGGCAAGAACACTGGAGTGGGTTGCCATTTCCTTCTCCAGTGCATGAAAGTGAAAAGTGAAAGTGGAGTTGCTCAGTCCTGTCCAACTCTTAGCGACCCCATGGACTGCAGCCCACCAGGCTCCTCCGTCCATGGGATTTTCCAGGCAAGAGTACGGGAGTGGGGTGCCATTGCCTTCTCCTCACTCATTATCAGAGAAATGCAAATCAAAACCACAATGAGGTACCATCTTACACCGGTCAGAGTCAAGAAGTCTACAAGGAATAAATGCTGGAGAGGGTACGGAGAAAAAGGAACCCTCAACATTCCCTCTGTTGGTGGGAATGTGAACTAGTACAGCCACTATGGAGAACAGTGTGGAGATTCCTTAAAAAACTGGAAATAGAACTGCCATATGACCCAGCAATCCCACTGCTGGGCATACACACCAAGGAAACCAGAATAGAAAGAGACGAGTATACCCCAGTGTTCATTGCAGCACTGTTTATAATAGCCAGGACATGGAAGCAACCTGGATGTCCATCAGCAGAGGAATGGATAAGAAAGCTGTGGTACATATACACAATGGAATATTACTCAGCTATTAAAAAGAATGCATTTCAATCCATTCTAATGAGGTGGATGAAACTGGTGCCTTTATACAGAGCGAAGTAAGTCAGAAAGAAAAACATCAATACAGTATAATAACGCATATATATGGAATTTAGAAAGATGGTAATGATGACCCTATATGCAAGACAGCCAAAAGAGACACAGATGTAAAGAACAGACTTTTGGACTCTGTGGGAGAAGGCGAGAATAGGATGATTTGAGAGAATAGTATTGAAACATGTATATTATCATATGTGACATAGATCGCCATTCCAGGTTCAGTGCATGAGACTGGGTGCTCGGGGCTGGTGCACTGGGATGACCCTGAGGGATGGGATGGGGAGGGAGGTGGGAGAAAGGGTCAGGATGGGGAACACATGTGCACCCATGGCTGATTCATGTGACTGTATGGCAAAAACCACCACAATATTGTAAAGTAATTAGCTTCCAATTAAAAAAAAAAAGTCTACAAATGACAAATGCTAGAGAGGGTGTGGAGAAAAGATAACCTTCCTACACTGTTGGTGGGACCAGAAGTTGGTGCAGCCACTGTGGAAAACAGTATGAAGATTTCTCAGAAAACTAAAAATAGAATTGCCATATGACCCAGCAATCCCACTCCTGGACATACATCCAGATAAAACTCTAAGTCAAAAAGATACATGCACCCCTATGGTCACAACAGCACTATTTATAACAGTGAAGACATGGAAGCAATCTAAATGTCCATCAACAGATGAATGGATACAGAAGATGTGGTACATATATGCAATGGAATACTACTCAGCCATTAAAAGACAACAAAGTAATGCCATTTGCAGCAAACTGAATGCAACTAGAGATAATCACACTAAGTGAAGTAAAAAAGAGAAAAACCGTATGATATCACTAACGTGGAATCTACAATGTGACAGAAATGAACCTATCTTTAAAAAAGAAACAGAATCACAGACATAGAGAACAGACTGGTAGTTGCCAAGCAGAAGAGAGAGATTGGGAGGTTGGGATTAGCAGATGTAAGCTTTTATATAGAGAATGGATAAACAACAAGGTCCTACTGTATAGTACAGAGACCTATATTCAAAGTCCTATGATAAGCCATAAAACACTTTAAAATGTATATATGCATAACTGAATCACTTTGCTATACAGCAGAAATTAACACAGCATTATAAATCAACTATACTTCAATAAAATATTGATCAAAAAAAGAACATTGTCAGGTCTGATTCCATAATTCCAATTACTCTTAACTTCAGGATTAATTTCTTTCTTTTATCCATGTACATTTCTTGAGCACATTCCATGTATGAGGTGTACCGTTAGGCACTGTGAAAATTAAAAAGTGAATCGGTCTCTCATCCAACCCACAAAGAAGTAGTTAATAAAAGAGAAAGACGTGTGTGTGTTTAGGGTATGAAGTGATAAAATGCTGCATGAAGAGTTAGAGAAGGAGAAGGGCTGGAGGCGCATCAGTGGTAGGGAGGGGTACTTTGAGAGAGGCGTGCTGGTGAGGGTGTGGCAGGGAAGCCTTGCAGTGATGTGAGACTGTTGGAATGGATTCTAGGGGAAGGCTACTTCAAACTGAGTTGCCAGAAAGAGTGGAAGCACCAGAGTGGAAAGCTGACGGTGGTGGGTGACCGACTGACTGATGAGGATATGGAGCTGCTTTTTATCCCAGCTTCCCCCACAGAGCAAGCAGGGTGCCTGTTGGGCTTCTTTAGATGGTATGCTGACATGACTGACACCCATTTCTATAAGGGTTGTTCAGGTCCGGGGAAAACCTGCTCTCTGGAAATATCATCTTTCATCACCATTGGAAGCGGGACATAGAACAGATGTCTTCAGTAAAGGACAGGCCTCACTGGTGTCTCACACTGTACATTGTTTATTGTAAATCTAAGGGGACTGACGAAGGTTCCATCTTTATTCTCTGAACTACACACCGAGTCATCAAATGCGACCAACGAAGAACATTCCTGATGTAGTATTATTCCTTTACCTGGATAAGCTGTTGATTTACTGAAAATATTTGCCAGAATAGATTAAAACTGAAAATAGAGGATCACCCCTCACATGCTCTTATGTCATGATGTATATAAGCATACATTATAAACATGAGATAGCATTTCATTCAATTTCTTTTTTAAATACTTCAAAAATCAAACAACGCTATTGGCTTTACTTTAAAATAAAGAAACCAGAAAAGAAAATCATTTTTCAGCTACACGCAGAAAACTGTAAAGGGCCAGTCCAGGTAAAGAAGTACCAAGAAATAGATTTGTCCGTAAAATTAGGATGTGCATTTTAAAGCTAAGAAGGGAGAAAGGAATTTAAATAAATCTAACATCCTTGTAAAATTTAGAATGCATGTCCAGAACAGGAAGGATAACTTGCATGCCAGGGGACTTCTCAGGCCTTCACTTACTTATGGCTTGGCTTGTCACTATCTTCTAAGCAAACCTAAAACACAGAAGGTGATACTGTGATACTGAGTAAGTTCCATCAGGTCCAAAGCTACAGGCAAGCTGATTGTTCACGTCCCTCCCCAGCCCCTCCTACTTCCCTCTTTCCACCCCATGCCCTTCTCTGGAGTTTTTATGGGCAGCCTTAGATCTATATTTATCCACTATATTTAGTGAGTTTGATTATGCATAGCCTAAATTCAGATCTGAGATGACGATCCAGATTTTTGTTCACTGAAAGAACTTTTTTTTTTTTTTTAAATAGGTTTATAGCAAAGACTAAGCACTGACTTATTTCTCTCTTTTCTTGCTTTTCAATAGGCTCGTTTTGGCTCAGAGCCCTTCCTGTTCTCTTCTAGAAAGCTCTGTGTGCACACCTGCCCAGGCCACTTCCTTCCGGATATTTACCTGGCCACTCTCCTGCTACCTCTTTGAAGAGGCCTTGAAGATCACCCCACATAAATGACACCCACCCCCAGTCCCTGGCCTTGCCACGGTCCAATAGGTCACCCTGTCCATCTGTTTACTGCTATCTTTTTTTCATTCTTCTAAGTTTTTGTATAATTGAAATATTTTTATAGATATAGTAAAGTTCACCCTTTTTAGTGTCCAGTTCTGTAAGTTTTGACAAACACATAAAGACACACTGCCACAACCACAGTCAAGATTTAGAAAAATTCCAGCACCCTGCACAACATTCCTATGCCCCCTTTATAGTGAACCCTCTCCCAGCCGCAGTCCTCATCTGTTTCCTTATCTAGTGTTTCCTTTGTCAGAATGTCACAGAAATGGAGTCATGGAGTACGTAACCTTTTGAGTCTGGCTTTTTCACTTAGCATAAAGTATTTGAGACTTAAGTGTATCATTACATCTGTCAGTACTTCGTTTCTTTTGATTGCTGAAAATGACTCCATTGTATGGATGTTATTCATTCTCCATTTGAAAACCATTCGTTTCGAATTTTTCGTGATTATAAGATACAGTAAACATTCAAATATAGTTCTCGTTTCACTTGCGTAAATATCCAGAAGTGGGATTGCTGGGTGATATAGTAAGTGAATATTTAACTACAGAAAATACTACTCAACTGTTTTTCAAAGCAGCTGTACTGTTTCGTATTCTGACCAGCAATGAGTAAGAGTTCCAGCATCTTCCTCAGCGCTTGGTATTTTATTCCAGCCATTCTAAGAGCTGCACAGTAGAATGTCACTGTGGTTACAGTTTGCATTTTCCCTAATGACTAATTATGCTGAACATCTTTTCATGTACATATTTAATATTATATCTTTTCCCTTTGGAATTAATTTTTAGAGATGGTGTGAGATATGGAAGGAAGTTTGTGTTTCTAGCACCTAACATGTAACACTGCCATTACAAACTGCTGTAGGTAAGACTTTGTGCTCAAAGTATGAGGGGATGCAGACAAAGAAGATAGTAACTAATAATAACTGAGACAGAGCCATCCAGGTGCCCTAAAAGTGGTAGCTGCACACGGCTCTTTAGGTGATGTGGGAGGGGCACCTCGGTCAGCCTCAGGGCTGGAAGACTTCTCTGAAGAGAGCAAGCTTAATCAAAGTCTCAGGTTTCAATAGGAAACCTTGGGTCCCAGCTCCTCTTGGTGGGGCTTGGCCATCCTGTACCACAGAGCTCTCTCTCTCCTGGTGCTCTTCTGCTGTTTCTGGATTTGGGGTCCCATGGTGGTGGGATTACAGATTAACACTGTGATGGCAACCTCTACTTCTCCTTCACGCCACTTACGATGACATCATTAATTATGCAGTTAAGTATTTAATACCCACTTCTCTCCCACTACGAGGGCTTCCTGGGGCCCAGGGCTGCACCTGCCCTGGTCACAGCCGCACTTCCACAACCCAGCACAGCGAGTGGCCCAGCCAGGTCCTGGGACAGAGTGGGACCCAAAGGATGAAGGACCAATCTCACAGTTCCTGGAAAAATCGACTAGGTTACTGGAGAGTTTTCCCTCCCTGGTGGGGTAGTTTTGTACCTTTGCTCACTTTTAGAACCAGCTGTTAGCTCTTTATTTTCAAATTACTAAAATAATTAATAGTCAAAATAAAGGTCCCCCCACCCTGTCCAAGAGAAAACAAACTTTCACATTGTATATAATGGTGGGTGCTCATGCCTTAAGTAATCAATCTGTTGATCCTGGGATGTTTTCAGCATGTCACTGGTGGTCAGATGGCATTGGGGATTTGCCAAAACAAAAAATCTTTCGTCAGAAAGGTCTATTGTGCCCTAAGAATGGGTAGAACAAAAAGCAAATGGAGAGAAAGTTATTTTGAAGCTACATTACCTATCATTCCTCCACGTAATGCCATTCATTTTAATTCTCCTCAGTATTCACATACAACACACACACATACACACCCTTGGGCTGCTTCTCATTGATGCAGGGAAGCAGAAGGAAATGATCACTTTGGAACATTCAACCGAGCATCTACTACGTACCAAGTACTCGTCCAAGAGTCTCACTTAGCCCACACCTCCACTGAGGATGCTGAGGCCTAGACAGCAGGAAGTGGACGGTAAAGAAATAGAATCAAGCTCTGGAATTTCCAGGGGAGTCACATTTTTAAGCACAACATTGGCTTAATTAAATACATGAGTCAGACTTGCTGCTGAGTTGGGGAAAAGGGGAACAGGTATGGCACCACCGCTGGCTCCGCAGTCTGTCTGTCTGACAGGGCCGGGGCCATCTTCAGCATCACCAGACCTGTGACGAACTCTCACGTTGACCTTGTGGCCACTGTGTCTATGTCATCCTGCAAAGCAGGGGCTGGTCAAGGCTCAGGTCTTCTCCGTACGGTTTTCTGGTTCAGATTTTGTTCTTGTGTGATGAAGTGTAAGTGGGACTCAGGGTTACCAGTTGACATGGTTCTTGTATTCAAAAGGGTAGGTTTTTCTAAAACCCTACAAAAATTCATTTTTTTCCCCAAAACCCAAATGATTATGTTTGGAATGAACTACAAGTCAACATCTATTTACTCACAGAGAGAACTGGTGAGCAGAGAACAGGAAGAAAAGAAAGTGGCATTTATTGAGCACCAATTATGTGAATTATTAAGTATCTGGACATGTTATAGAAATCTTTGCAATTGTCCAGTGAAGTATGTTGTTTATCCCATTTTACAGATGAGAAAACTGAGGCCTAGGAACATTTAATAGTACAAGTAAGTAGTCAATCTGTTCTCTCTTGAGGCTAAAACCTACACCCTTTGCTTTACATGGCAGGACTATGCAAGGGGATGGGAGTGAGGATTTCTCCCTTCTCATGGAATTAGAGATAGACCTCTATCCCTAGTTGGCAATAGGTTTCAAAGAGTCATACCACGTGTGACAGCCTGTTCACAATGTACACAGTTATAGCCTCACCTGTTTTATTTCCTTCCCTGCTTCAAGGTCAACATCTCATTTTCCCAGCGTTGCCAAAGAGTTCTTGGTTTGGTTTCTTGAGTTTCCTCTTCTCTTCAAGTTTTTCAATATTATACAGACATGATGCTCTGAATTAAAGCCTTGGAAAGACATTAAAATATGGGGGGGAAGTCACTTTCTAGCCAGTAGCTTTATTTGTGTGCTTGACTTCATGTATGGATTTTTAATTCACTCATATTGAATAGATACAAAGATGTGGAGTTTTTCCAGAAGCATTTGTTGTATCCAACTCATTGTGGCAAGTTCTTCATATCAGACAAAATCTGCATAGCTCAAAGAGAGTTATGCCCTGACTCACATGATCTCAAAAAACATTCCAAAAATGAACCTTAAGTGGACTCATGTTTTAGGTGTTTTGGAATCACTGCTACATAAAATCATCCCATAGTGAATGAAGGTCAAAGGAGATTAAACTCTACATTTTGCATATGGGAAAACCAATGCCAGAAGGAAAGTGACTTTGCCTGAGGTTACACAGCTCATTATAGCTCAGCTAGAAGGAGAATTCACTTTGTAGGACTCTCCTGCACTCTCTGTTTTGAGATCGGATTACTATATATTGAATTCTGTTTAATGGAACATAAAACACTCAACTACATATCAGAATACAAGTCTCCTTAGAGAGGGAAGGATAGATGCTTTTTCTCCTCTTAGGGAAGACAGATTATTCTAAAGCTCTTTACCTTGTCATATGGGCAATTGAGATTCACACCTATATACATAGGTGTGAAATAGATGAGGGATTTCTTACCTAAAGAAAGGATTCTTTAAATTGAGGGTGTTCCCAGACCTGAAGCCTGTCTGGTTTACCAGCACCATGATCTGAATGTCACAGCTCTGTCTGCAAGGCAGGAAAAAAAACACATCATCTCACAAGGCTGGTGTCAGCCAGTCACATACATTAAGGGCATCTTCTACACATGCCTACTTCATGAAGGTTTTAAGAGTATGGGCTGGACATCTTATATGTGTCTACATCTGTTTAAACTTCCCTGGTGTCTCAGATGGTAAAGAATATGCCTGCAATGCAGGAGTCGAGTGTTTAATCCTGGGGTTGGTAAGATCCCCTTGAAAAGAGAATGGCTACCAACTCCAGTATTTTTGCCTGGAGAATTCCATGGACAAAGGTGCCTGGTAGGCTACAGTCCATGGGGTTGCAAAGAGTCAGACATGACTGAGTGACTAACACTTTTTGTTTTCAACATTAGTAGAGGCAACTGAAGGCTTGTTTGCTTGCAAATTGTTTGTTACAAAAGTTTGATACCTGTAATTTCTTGGTTTAAATATTGGAAATGTAATGGTGTTTCTGGTTGGTTAAAGTGATTTGTTTTTTTTTTTTTTTTTTAAAGCTTTACCAATATCAATGGCAGAAATGGCTTTACATAACAGAGACTCTTTATGGGTCACCACTGACGTACCAAAACAATCCTAATCATGTAAGAATTGGCTAAGCTAGTATCTCAAACGGACAAAAAGCAGCTAACAAATATGACTGATTTAATTTAAGATACCCCAGATGAAGGCTTAAGTAATTACAAGAAATGGCTAATAATAGCAAGTAGTATGCTATACCCTTAAGGACTAATCTGAAGGGGTGTGATTTGGGGATTTTAATTATTCATTCTTAAGAATATATGTATTTCTTTTGGTTATAAAAGTGTCACATATTCGCTGTAGAAAAATAAAGAAACGTTGAAATAAAATAAAATAATCCATAATATTATTAGACAGATTCTTTCAACTAACATTGTATAATATTTCCCTTCTGTGTATTTTTCACTCTATGTATTTATAAATGTAAATTTTTAGTAAAATGGTGCTTAAGTATTCCTTCATCTCTCTTTATTTAATGTTAGCAGTTATTCTATAATTCTTAACAATGAACTTTTCAATGGTATAATGTGGGTATAGCACAATTTAGCAATTCTTCATTATTAAATATTTATGCTTTTAAAATAACATATTATTACTTATGGTAACAAATATCTGGTTTTATGACAGAAATTCTGCTGTAAAAGACATTCTTATAATACATCTTTATGTGCTATCAAGGATTATAGTTTTTGGAATAAATTCTTAGAGGCAGACTCACCAGGCTAAAGCATATAAGGCATATTTAAGGTTCCCAATACCTGCTGCTAAAATGTCTTCCAGAAAGTGCACCAAATTACTTCTTCACCTACAAAGTATAAAAGTGCTAATTTCATTATACCTTTCCCAATCTTTAATATTTAAATGTTTGGGATTAGAATATTATTATCTGAATTTGAATTTCCTTCATAACTAGGCTTCCTTTTTAAATTCCACAAGTTAGCAAGGGACATACTTCCCTCCTACCAATAGTGGCCTGGGTAGGTTTAAATCCAACATCAAATTCTGTGAAACCAGCAACTCAAGGTCTAGCTTTTATTGAGGACAAACAAGAGGAAGATATATTCCAAATGGTTCCAAATTGGGCAAGGAGTACGTCAAGGATGTATACCGTCACCCTGCTTATTTAAATTATATGCAGAGTACATCATGCAAAATGCTGGCCTGGATGAGCACAAGCTGGAGTCAAGATTGCCGGGAGAAATAACAATAACCTTAGACACACAGATGATACCACCCTTATGGCAAAAACTGAAGAACTAAAGAGCTCCAGATGAAAGTGAAAGAGGAGAGTGAAAAGTTGGCTTAAAACTCAACATTAAAAAAACTAAGATCATGACATCCAGTCCCATCACTTCATGGCAAATAGATGGGAAAACAATGGAAACAGTGACAGACTTTATTTTCTTGGGCTCCAAAATCACTGCAGATGGTGACTGCAGCCATGAAATTAAAAGACGCTTGCTCCCTGAAAGCAAAGCTATGACCCTGGAAGCAAAGCTATGACCCTGGAAGCAAAGCTATGACCCTTGCTCCCTGGAAGCAAAGCTATGACCAATCTAGTCAGCTTATTAAAAAGCAGAGATATTTAAAAAAAAATAAAAAAAATAAAAAGCAGAGATATTACTTTACCGACAAAGGTCTGTCTAGTCAAAGCTATGGCTTTTCCAGTAGTCATGAATGGATGTGAGAGTTGGACCATAAAGAAAGTTGAGCACCAAAGAATAGATGCTTTTGAACTGTGGTGTTGGAGAAGACTCTTAAGAGTCCTTTGGCCTGTACGGAGATCAAAACAGTCAATCCTAGAGGAAATCAGTCCTGAATATTCATTGGAAGGACTGATGCTAAACTGAAACTCCAATGCTTTGGCCACCTGATATGAAGAACTAACTCTTTGGAAAAGACCCTGATGCCAGGAAAGATTGTAGGCAGGAGTAGAAGGGGATGACAGAGGATGAAATGGTTGGATGGAACACCAACTTGATGGAAATGAGTTTGAGCAAGCTCCGGGAGTTGGTGATGGACAGAGAGGCCTGGCATGCTGCAGTCCATGGGGTTGCAAAGAGTCAGACACTACTGAGCAACTGAACTGAACTGATAGCTAGAGATTAAAAAAAAGAAATAAGTAATGTCCTTTGAGGGCTTCAAGGGGGCTCAGTAGTAAAGAATCCACTTCCTGGCTATAGTCCATGAAATGGTAAGAGAGTCAGACACGACTTAGGGACTCAATAACAATAACAATGTCCTTTCCTATTTCAACTCATGTAACTGACTTGGAATTCTTTTTGTTTTAAAATGTTTCTTCCTGACACTCACATCCTGCAGTGCACTTCATTTATGATACTTGAGGGCAGATTTGAAGAGAACCAGACACTGAGACAGTGAGTTCTTTAGGAACAAGGTTTATAAAGCAATCAATAATGTATTATTTTCCAAGACTGCATCTACAGGATCTTAAATAACTATTCAGTGTTTTGAATCAGTTATTTGCCAATGTACATTAAAAGAAAATGCAAAAAAAATAAAAAAAAAAAAAAAGAAAAGAAAATGCAACCTAATTCCTTGCCAGAGTTACTCATTTAAAATCTTATGTGGGGGAGGAGCTAAGATGGCGGAGGAGTAGGACGGGGAGAACACTTTCTCCCCCACAAATTCATCAAAAGAACATTTAAACGCCAAGTAAATTGCACAAAACAACTTCTGAATGCCAGCAGAGGACATCAGGCACCCAGAAAAGCAACCCAAGTCTTCGAAAGGAGGTAGGAAAAAATATAAAAGACAAAAAAATAGACAAAAGAGGGAGGGACAGAGTTCCGTCCTGGGAAGGGAGTCTTAAAAAGAGAGAAGTTTCCAAACACCAGGAAACCTTCTCACTGCCGAATCTAGCCAAGCCTTGGAAGCACAGAGGGCAACATAACAGGGAGGAAAAATAAATAAACAATTAAAACCCGCCGATTGCGAGCCCTACAGTAACTCCCCCAGCGGAGAAGCAGTGCAGACGCCTGCACACGCCACTAGCAGGTGGGGGCTGGGCAGGGAGGCGCAGCGCGGGCTGCATCGCTTAGAGTAAGGATCTAACCTGAATACCCCCAGCGCTATCTGAGCGAAATAATTTGGGCTAGCAAACCAGACTGTGGGATATCTACCACGTGAAAAGCCAGCCGTAACCTAAGACACTGCCAGGCCCGCGCACGGAACAAAGGACTGAACAGAGATAGCTGGTTGCAGACCTTCCCCCTCCGGTGACAGGCAGCCAGAGCCGGAAGAGGGCAATCGCAGCCCCAGAGAGACATTATCTATAAAACTGTAAGCAGGCTTCTTTGCTAACTAAAACTTCTTGGGGGTCTGGATGGTCAACATCTGCCTGAGAAGGTGTGCCGGTTGTACACCCAGATAACCGAGCGGTGGGGAGGTGATAAATCGCAGCAATCACGCTTGCCAAACACTTCATCACCTGAGCTGCTCGGACCTGGGAAGGGCACAAAACGCAGGCCCAACCGAGTCTGCGCCTCTGAGGACTACCCGAGTGCCGGAACCTGAGCGGCTTGGACCTGGGAGGTGCATGCAACCCAGGGCCGGCCTCGGATGGTTCTCAGTGGAGCAACCTAGAGCCTGAGCAGTGTGGGCAGGGAGGCTACATGCGCTGTGAGCAGGGGCAGACCCAGTGTGGCTGAGGCACTGCGAGCACACGCCAGTGTTATTTGTTTGCACTGTCCCTCCCTCCCCACAGGGCAACTGAACAAGTGAGCCTAAAAAAAAAAATTGTCCACCACCGTCCCCTTTGTGTCAGGGTGGAAACCAGACACTGAAGAGACCAGCAAACAGAAGAAGCTATAACAGAGGGAACCGCCTTGGAAGCTACAGGCAATAGATTAAAACCCTGTGGTTAGTACCGAATACATAGGAAGGGGCCTATAGATCTTGAGAAATATAAGTTGGACCAAGGAACTAGCCGAAAATGAACTGACCCCACAATACTCACAACAAAACCAGAGAAAGTCCTAGATATATTTTTACTATTTTTACGATCATTCTTTCTTTTTTTTTTTAATTTTTAAACAATTTTTAAGTCCTCTATTATTCCTTTAATTTTCACTTTTATAACCTACTATTACTTTGCAAAAAAAAAAAAAAGACCCTTTTTTTTTTAAAGCAAACTTCATATATATATATTTTTATAATTTTTGTGACCTTGTTTTTCTTTTTTTTCTTTTCTTCTTTTCTTTAACATTGTATTTTTGAAATTCCAATCTCTACTCTAGATTTTTAATTTCAGCTTTTTGGTATTTGTTATCAATTTTGTACCTATATATATTTTTTTAATAATTTTTGTGACTTTTTTTTTTCTCTCTCTTTCTTCCTCTTCTTCTTTTATATAACATTCTATATCTGAAATTCCAAACTCTACTCTAGATTTTTAATTTATGCTTTTTGGTATTTGTTATCAATTTTGTACCTATATTTTCTTTATAATTTTTGCAACTTTGTTTTTTTTTTCCCTCTCTTTCTTTTTCTTCTTCTTTTTTTTAACATTGTATTTTTGAAATTTCAAAATCTACTCTAAATTTTTAACTTTTGCTTTTTGGTATTTGTTATCAACTTTGTACCTATATTTTCTTTATAATTTTTGCGACTTTGTTTTTTTTTTTCACTCTCTTTCTTTTCCTTATTCTCTTCTTTAACATTGTATTTTTTAAAATCCAAACTCTACTCTAGATTTTTAATTTTTGCTTTTATGTATTTGTTACCAATTTTGTACCTTTAAGAACCCAATCTTCAGGACCCATTTTTCACTAGGGAGCAAGATTACTGGCTTGACTGCTCTCTCTCCCTTTGTACTCTCCTTTTTCTGCACCAGATCACCTGTGTCTCCTCCCTAACCCCTCTCTACTCCACCCAACTCTGTGAATTGTGTGTTCCAGACGGTGGAGAACTCTTAGGGAACTGATTACTGGCTGGATCTGTCTCCCTCCTTTTCATTCCCCCCTTTTATCCTCCTGGCCACCTCTGTCTCCTTCCTCCTTTTTCTCTTCTCTGTCTAACTCCGTGAACATCTCTGAGTCGTCCAGTTGTGGAGTGCACATAAGGAAGTGATTACTGGCTAGCCCACTCTTTCCTCTATTGATTCCACCTCATCTCATTCGGGTCACCTCTAACTCCCTCCTCCCTCTTCTCTTCTCCATGTAACGCTGTGAACCTCTCTGGGTGACCCTCAAGGTGGAGAAACTTTTCATCTTTAAAGTAGATGTTTTATCAATGGTGCTATATAGAAGGAGAAGTTTTGAAACTACTGTAAAAATAAGACCGATAACTGGAAGCAGGAGGCTTAAGTCCAAACCCTGACTCCAGGGAACATTAATTGACAGGAGCTCATCAAACGCCTCCATACCTACACTGAAACCAAGCACCACACAAGGGCCAACAAGTTCCAGGGCAAGACATACCAAGCAAATTCTCCAGCAACACAGGAACACAGCCCTGAGCTCCAAGATTCAGGCTGCCCAAAGTCACCCCAAAACCATAGACATCTCACAACTCATTACTGGACACTTCATTGCACTCCAGAGAGAAGAAATCCAGCTCCACCCACCAGAACACCGACACAAGCTTCCCTAACCAAGAAACCTTGACAAGGCACCTGTACAAACCCACACACAACAAGGAAACATCACAATAAAGAGAACTCCACGAACTGCCAGAAAGGACACCCCAAACTCAGCAATTTAAACAAGATGAAGAGACAGAGGAATACCCAGCAGATAAAGGAACAGGATAAATGCCCACCAAACCAAACATAAGAGGAAGAGATAGGGAATCTACCTGATAAAGAATTCCAAATAATGATAGTGAAATTGATCCAAAATCTTGAAATCAAAATGGAATCACAGATAAATAGCTTGGAGACAAAGATTGAGAAGATGCAAGAAAGGTTTAATAAGGACCTAGAAGAAATAAAAAAGAGTCAATATATAATGAATAATGCAATAAATGAATTCAAAAACACTCTGGAGGCAACAAATAGTAGAATAACAGAGGCAGAAGATAGGATTAGTGAACTAGAAGATAGAATGGTAGAAATAAATGAATCAGAAAGGAAAAAAGAAAAACGAATTAAAAGAAATGAGGACAATCTCAGAGACCTCCAGGACAATATTAAATGCTACAACATTTGAATCATAGGGGTCCCAGAAGAAGAAGACAAAAAGAAAGACCATGAGAAAATACTTGAGGAGATGATGGTTGAAAACTTCCCTAAAATGGGAAAGGAAATAGTCACTCAAGTCCAAGAAACCCAGAGAGTCCCAAACAGGATAAACCCAAGGCAAAACACCCCAAGACACATATTAATCAAATTAACAAAGATCAAACACAAAGAACAAATATTAAAAGCAGCAAGGGAAAAACAACAAATAACACACAAGGGAATTCCCATAAGGATAACAGCTGATCTTTCAATAGAAACTCTTCAAGCCAGGAGGGAATGGCAAGACATACTTAAAGTGATGAAAGAAAATAACCTACAGCGCAGATTATTGTACCCAGCAAAGATCTCATTCAAATATGAAGGAGAAATCAAAAGCTTTACAGACAAGCAAAAGCTGAGAGAATTCTGCACCACCAAACCAGCTCTCCAACAAATACTAAAGGCTATTCTTTAGACAGGAAACACAAAAACGGTGTATAAATTCGAACCCAAAACAATAAAGAAAATGGCAACGGGATCATACTTATCAATAATTACCTTAAACGTAAATGGGTTGAATGCCCCAACCAAAAGACAAAGACTGGCTGAATGGATACAAAAACAAGACCCCTACACATGCTGTCTACAAGAGACCCACCTCAAAACAGGGGACACATACAGACTGAAAGTGAAGGGCTGGAAAAAGATTTTCCATGCAAATAGGGACCAAAAGAAAGCAGGAGTAGCAATACTCATATCAGATAAAATAGACTTTAAAACAAAGGCTGTGAAGAGACAAAGACGGTCACTACATAATGATCAAAAGATCAATCCAAGAAGAAGATATAACAATTATAAATATATATGCACCCAACACGGGAGCACTGCAATATGTAAGACAAATGCTAACAAGTATGAAAGGAGACATTAGCAATAACACAATAATAGTGGGAGACTTTAATACCCCACTCACACCTATGGATAGATCAACTAAACAGAAAATTAACAAGGAAACACAAACTTTAAATGATACAATAGACCAGTTAGACCTAATTGGTATTTATAGGACATTTCATCCCAAAACAATGAACTTCACCTTTTTCTCAAGCGCACATGGAACCTTCTCCAGGATAGATCACATCCTGAGCCATAAATCTAGCCTTGGTAAATTCAAAAAAATAGAAATCATTCCAAGCATCTTTTCTGACCACAAGGCAGTAAGATTAGATCTCAATTACAGGAGAAAAACTATTAAAAATTCCAACATATGGAGGCTGAACAACACGCTGCTGAAGAACCAACAAATCACAGAAGAAATCAAAAAAGAAATAAAAATTTGCATAGAAATGAATGAAAATGAAAACACAACAACCCAAAACCTGTGGGACACTGTAAAAGCAGTCCTAAGGGGAAAGTTCATAGCAATACAGGCATACCTCAAGAAACAAGAAAAAAGTCAAATAAATAACCTAACTCTACACCTAAAGCAACTAGAAAAGGAAGAAATGAAGAACCCCAGGGTTAGTAGAACGAAAGAAATCTTAAAAATTAGGGCAGAAATAAATGCAAAAGAAACAAAAGAGACCATAGCAAAAATCAACAAAGCCAAAAGCTGGTTCTTTGAAAGGATAAATAAAATTGACAAACGATTAGCCAGACTCATCAAGAAACAAAGGGAGAAAATTCAAATCAATAAAATTAGAAATGAAAATGGAGAGATCACAACAGACAACACAGAAATACAAAGGATCATAAGAGACTACTATCAACAATTATATGCCAATAAAATGGACAACGTGGAAGAAATGGACAAATTCGTAGAAAAGTGCAACTTCCCAAAACTGGACCAGGAAGAAATAGAAAATCTTAACAGACCCATCACAAGCATGGAAATTGAAACTGTAATCAGAAATCTTCCAGCAAACAAAAGCCCAGGTCCAGACGGCTTCACAGCTGAATTCTACCAAAAAATTAGAGAAGAGCTAACACCTATCCTGCTCAAACTCTTCCAGAAAATTGCAGAGGAAGGTAAACTTCCAAACTCATTCTATGAGGCCACCATCACCCTAATACCAAAACCTGACAAAGATGCTACAAAAAAAGAAAACTACAGGCCAATATCACTGATGAATATAGATGCAAAAATTCTTAACAAAATTCTAGCAATCAGAATCCAACAACACATTAAAAAGATCATACACCATGACCAAGTGGGCTTTATCCCAGGGATGCAAGGAGTCTTCAATATCTGCAAATCAATCAATGTTATACACCACATTAACAAATTGAAAAACAAAAACCATATGATTATCTCAATAGATGCAGAGAAAGCCTTTGACAAAATTCAACATCCATTTATGATAAGAACTCTCCAGAAAGCAGGAATAGAAGGAACATACCTCAACATAATAAAAGCTATATATGACAAACCCACAGCAAACATTATCCTCAATGGTGAAAAATTGAAAACATTTCCCCTAAAGTCAGGAACAAGACAAGGGTGCCCACTTTCACCATTACTATTCAACATAGTTTTGGAAGTTGTGGCCACAGCAGTCAGAGCAGAAAAAGAAATAAAAGGAATCCAAACTGGAAAAGAAGAAGTAAAACTCTCACTGTTTGCAGATGACATGATTCTCTACATAGAAAACCCTAAAGACTCCACCAGAAAATTACTAGAACTAATCAATGATTATAGTAAAGTTGCAGGATATAAAATCAACACACAGAAATCCCTTGCATTCCTATACACTAATAATGAGAAAACAGAAAGAGAAATTGAGGAAATAATTCCATTCACCATTGCAATGGAAAGAATAAAATACTTAGGAATATATCTACCTAAAGAAACTAAAGACCTACATATAGAAAACTATAAAACACTGGTGAAAGAAATCAAAGAGGACACTAATAGATGGAGAAATATACCATGTTCATGGATTGGAAGAATCAATATAGTGAAAATGAGTATACTACCCAAAGCAATTTATAGATTCAATGCAATCCCTATCAAGCTACCAACGGTATTCTTCACAGAACTAGAACAAATGATTTTACAATTTGTATGAAAATACAAAAAACCTCGAATAGCCAAAGCAATCTTGAGAAAGAAGAATGGAACTGGAGGAATCAACCTACCTGACTTCAGGCTCTACTACAAAGCCACAGTCATCAAGACAGTATGGTACTGGCACAAAGACAGAAATATAGATCAATGGAACAAAATAGAAAGCCCAGAGATAAATCCACACACATATGGACACCTTATCTTTGACAAAGGAGGCAAGAATATACAATGGATTAAAGACAATCTCTTTAACAAGTGGTGCTGGGAAATCTGGTCAACCACTTGTAAAAGAATGAAACTAGAGCACTTTCTAACACCATACACAAAAATAAACTCAAAATGGATTAAAGATCTAAACGTAAGACCAGAAACTGTAAAACTCCTAGAGGAGAACACAGGCAAAACACTCTCCGACATACATCACAGCAGGATCCTCTATGACCCACCTCCCAGAATATTGGAAATAAAAGCAAAATAAACAAATGGGACCTAATTAAACTTAAAAGCTTCTGCACAACAAAGGAAACTATAAGCAAGGTGAAAAGACAGCTTTCAGAATGGGAGAAAATAATAGCAAATGAAGCAACTGACAAACAACTAATCTCAAAAATATACAAGCAACTCCTACAGCTCAATTCCAGAAAAATAAATGACCCAATCAAAAAATGGGCCAAAGAACTAAATAGACATTTCTCCAAAGAAGACATACAGATGGCTAACAAACACATGAAAAGATGCTCAACATCACTCATTATCAGAGAAATGCAAATCAAAACCACTATGAGGCACCATTTCACGCCAGTCAGAATGGCTGCGATCCAAAAGTCTACAAGCAATAAATGCTGGAGAGGGTGTGGAGAAAAGGGAACCCTCTTACACTGTTGGTGGGAATGCAAACTAGTACAGCCACTATGGAGAACAGTGTGGAGATTCCTTAAAAAACTGGTAATAGAACTGCCTTATGACCCAGCAATTCCACTGCTGGGCATACACACTGAGGAAACCAGAATTGAAAGAGACACGTGTACCCCAATGTTCACTGCAGCACTGTTTATAATAGCCAGGACATGGAAGCAACCTAGATGTCCATCAGCAGATGAATGTATAAGAAAGCAGTGGTACATATACACAATGGAGTATTACTTAGCCATTAAAAAGAATGCATTTGAATCAGTTCTAATGAGGTGGATGAAACTGGAGCCTATTATACAGAGTGAAGTAAGCCAGAAAGAAAAACACCAATACAGTATACTAACGCATATATATGGAATTTAGAAAGATGGTAACAATAACTCTGTATACGAGACAGCAAAATGATGTATAGAATAGTCTTTTGGACTCTGTGGGAGAGGGAGAGGGTGGGATGATTTGGGAGAAAGACATTGAAATTCGTATAATATCATATATGAAACGAGTCGCCAGTCCAGGTTTGATGCACGATACTGCGTGCTTGGGGCTGGTGCACTGGGATGACCCAGAGGGATGATATGGGGAGGGAGGAGGGAGGAGGGTTCAGGATGGGGAACACATGTATACCTGTGGTGGATTCATTTTGATATTTGGCAAAACCAATACAATATTGTAAAGTTTAAAAATAAAATAAAATTAAAAAATAAAAAGTAAATAAAATAAATAAAATCTTATGTGGTCAGGGAATTCCCTGGTGGACCAGGGGTTGTGCCTTCCAATGCAGCAGGGGGCATCAGTTCGATTCCTGGTCAGGGAGCTAGATCTCACATACCTTGAGGCCAAAAAAAAAAAAAAAAAAAACCCAAAACATAAAACAGAAGTAATATTGTAACAAATTTAATAAAGACTTTAAAAATGGTCTATACCAAAAAATACCTTAAAAAATTTTTTTTAACTAAAAAAAAAAAAAAAAAACTTATAGGGCCAGAGGAGGTGACAAAGTGGTAACATACTTTAAGAACTAAATACAAAACGATTGTTTTATATATAAAGATTTCTTTTATAATATTCAAGAAGATTTTGGAAACCTGGGACTAACACAAGCAATCATGTTCTTCAGTTCAGTTCAGTTCAGTCACTCAGTCGTGTCCAACTCTTTGCAACCCCATGAATTGCAGCATGCCATGCCTCCCTGTCCATCACCAACTCCCGGAGTTCACTCAGACTCACGTCCATTGAGTCAGTGATGCCATCCAGCCATCTCATCCTCTGTAGTCCCCTTCTCCTCCTGCCCCCAATCCCTCCCAGCATCAGACTCTTTTCCAATGAGTCAACTCTTTGCATCAAGTAGCCAAAGTACTGGAGTTTTAGCTTTAGCATCATTCCTTCCAAAGAAATCCCAGGACTGATCTCCTTCAGAATGGACTGGTTGGATCTCCTTGCAGTCCAAGGGACTCTCAAGAGCCTTCTCCAACACCACACTTCAAAAGCATCAATTCTTCAGCACTCAGCCTTCTTCACAGTCCAACTCTCACATCCATACATGACCACTGGAAAAACCATAGCCTTGACTAGACGGACCTTTATTGGCAAAGTAATGTCTCTGCTTTTGAATATGCTATCTAGGTTGGTCATAACTTTCCTTCCAAGGAGTAAGCGTCTTTTAACTTCATGGCTGCAGTCACCATCTGCAGTGATTTTGGAGCCCCCCAAAAATAAAGTCTGCCACTGTTTCCACTGTTTCCCCATCTATTTCCCATGGAGTGATGGGACTGGATGCCATGATCTTTGTTTTCTGAATATTGAGCTTTAAGCCAACTTTTTCACTCTCCCCTTTCACTTTCATCAAGAGGCTTTTTAGTTCCTCTTCACTTTCTGCCATAAGGGTGGTGTCATCAGCATATCTGATGTTATTGATATTTCTCATGTTCTTACTGGAGAAATAATTCCTGGTCATTCATCTTAGAGAAAACAGAAGGTCCAGTAGTGGGATGGGTTCAGTGGTGACCATTAAGGAAGAATGGGATGGAGAACAGAAGAGGCAGGAAGCTTGGGGACCAAATGGCCCACGTCACCAAGGATTTACTGAGAGATAAAGGAAGGAATGAGAACCTCAGCAGATGTGAACTCTAGACCAGTGTTCTTCAAAGGGGTTGGACCGTGCCCCAGAAAGGACGTGGGATGGTACCTCATGGTGTGGAAGAAAATACTGAACTGTTATTTTCCATTTTTTCAGTTATTTGTTATAGTGGATTGAATTGTGTCCTACCAACATGTATACTCAAGTCCTAAAGCCCGGTATCTGTGCCTATGATTGTATCTGGATAGATCTTTGCACATATCATGAAGTTTACATGAAGTCATACTGGATTAAGGGAAAGTCGCTCAGTCGTGTCTGACTTTTTGTGACCCCATGGACTGTACAGTCCATGGAATTCTCCAGCCCAGAATACTAGAATGGGTATCCTTTCCCTTCTCCAGGGGATCTTCCCAACCCAAGGAATGAACCCAGGTCTCCCACACTGCAGG
The DNA here is from genome assembly GCF_029378745.1 of Bos indicus. NCBI lineage: Eukaryota > Metazoa > Chordata > Mammalia > Artiodactyla > Bovidae > Bos > Bos indicus. The sequence goes on along the minus strand of NC_091767.1, from coordinate 41,541,217 downwards.
CAGATTCCTTACCAGCTGAGCCACAGGGGAAGCCCATACTGGATTAGGGTGAGCCCCAAATCCAATGACCAGTGTCCTTACAGGAAGAGAGGACACATAGAGACACACCCTGGGATAAAAACCAACTGAAGATGGTGGCGAGACTGGAGTTACGCAGCTGCAAGGAAGACCAAGGATATTCAGGCACCATCAGAAGCTGAAAGACCCAAGTTTCTTCCTTGGAACCTTCAGAGGAAACATGGTCCTGCTGATGCCCTGATTGCACACTTCTAGCCTCTGGAATTGTTAGAGAATACATTTTTGTTGTTTTAAGCACCTGGTTGGTAGTAATTTGTTACAGCAGCCCTAGGAGACTAGTGCAGTTTAACACAAGTGGATTGAGTAGGTAAATGCTGGATTCTAATCACCAGCTTAGAGTTAAGATATCTGTTAGTTCACCTAAGTTCCTCAGGCTTGGCTAAGGGGGGTTGGTTAGCAAGACTGTGATTACATCTTAAAATATATGTTTTAAACATGTTTACTCAGCCATGAGACTGTTAGACAGCATCATAGACTCAATGGATGTAAATTTGAGCAAACTTGAGACAGTGGAAGACAGAGGAGCCTGGTGTGCTACATACAGTCCATGGGTTGGGCATGAATAATCGCAAAGAGTTGAACACAACTTAGCAACTGAACAATGGCAACAACCAGCCATATGATGGACACATGGGCTAGAGTTTGAATAATCTGAGTAAGGGTGCAGAACACGGAAATGTCACTTAAAGCTGACCAACACATATCATTATTTCACTGAACCTAAGCATGCACAAGTTTCCCCCTGTAATTCCTTCTGCTGCAGCTGTCCAAATACACAGGGAGTGAGAGGATTTGTCTTAGCTGGAGTCCAAGGTGGAGAAGCTTAATGCTAAGCACTTGAAGTTTCCAGAGCATTAATTCTCTGGTCAGCATGTCTTCCAGTTTTATAAACCAAAAAGCTCATCCAACTCTCTGGAAACCACCTTCTCTGGCAGCATACCTGGGTAGTACAGACCTTTGCTAGGGATCCAAACATTTAAAACTATGCTTTAAAACATTATGCACAGGATAAGCAGCTGAGCTGGTCCAACAATAAGCCATATTTATTTTTTCAATTCATGTTTTTAGTTTTATTTTTGTATGTCTTAGAAAATGCACACTATATGAATTTCTATATGTGCATATACACAGACATGTCTATGCATGTGTGTATATATAGTATATATACATATATACATCCATATAGACCTATCTATATATCTATCTGGAGCATTTTGTTTTGTATTTTCTATTATTACTGTAGTACAGCCACACAATTAAAAGAGAAAGATTAATCTACGTGGAGCACACATAAAGAAAGTGATTTTACTCAAACGTGCACATATCCAATAACATTGGAGACCATTTCTGTGAACTTTAGGGATATAAATTTCATAAAGTTCATAAAAAAGAAATGTTCTCTTTTACTGTCCAGAGCAATAAAACAGAAGACAGCTCAAGAATGATAGGAGGCTGTCAGAAATAAAATGCTACCAGTACAATCAGAAATGCTGCTGGCAGGGAAGAAAAGGGCAGTCACTGTCACACTGGTGTGGTCGCACAGGGAGTTCTCCCAGGAGGTCAGAGTTTAAAAGAATATTTGACGATAAGGGAGGGGGAGATCCTCCCTGAGGCAGAATAAAAAGGTAGCCCCTTTCTGAAAAAATAGTGTGAAAACCTTGACATTAAGGAAGTGCTGAGGTTTGTAGAAAATACCAAGGAAAACAATTTTAAGACCAAAAAAAAAAAAAAAAATCTGATGAGATATAGTAAGATTAAGAAAGTAAGTAGGAGAAGAGGAAATGGAACTGAGGTTTACTGTGGACACACTGTGTGCTAATTATTATACTGTTTTCTCCCTTTCTATCTGCAAAAGCCTAGTGAGACAATTACCATAAAGTCTACTTTATAGATGATGAGGTGAGGAAACTGGGGTGCTGCTACTGCTAAGTCGCTTCAGTCGTGTCCGACTCTGTGTGACCCCATAGATGGCAGCCCACCAGGCTCCCCCATCTCTGGGATTCTCCAGGCAAGAACACTAGAGTGGGTTGCCATTTCCTTTTCCAAGGGATCTTCCCGACCCAGGGATCGAACCCGGGTCTCCTGCATTGTAGGCAGATGCTTTACCCTCTGAGCCACCAGGGAAGCCCACAGGTAAGGCACAAATATAGCAAATATTTTGTTACAATTTTTCAAAACTGCAATGAAGCTCTTACCTCTGTGAAGGAAGTAATAATATTTATGAAGGAAGACCACGATGTAGAAATACAATAACTCAAGGAAGAGGAAGAGAAAGATCTCAATGTACCAATATGGAAATTATTTGAGATACATTGTTAAGTGAGAATATTAAGATGTAGAAAACAGGTATAGAATGTTACTGTTTACGTATAAAAGCAGAGGAAAAATATCCCTACAAATACAGTATTTTCTAACCGTATATCCAAAATGAAACTCTTAAGAGGTATGCAAGGAACAGTTAACAGTGTCTACACAGTGGAGGAGAGGAAGGAATGAATGGGGTGTGGCACTGGGATGAACACTTTTCACTGTAAGCTTTTTTATGCATTTTTATTGTGAACAGCATAACTGTATTATTAAAAATTGAATATCCCCTTAAGGAGATAGAAAGTTGTGATAACTGGAGATATAACACAGTTTTATAAAGAACAGTAACAAAAGCGAAAACATTAGTCACTTAGTCATGTCTGACTCCTTGCGATCCTATGGACTGGAGCCCTCCTGGCTCCTCTGTCCACGGGATTCTCTGGGCAAGAATACTGGAGTGAGTCGACATTTCCTTTTCCAGGGGATCTTCCTGATCCACAGATCGAACCTGGGTCTCCTGCACTGCAGGCAGATTGTTTACCGAATGAGCAACCAGGGAAACTCTAAAAGAACAGTAATAGCTAGCCCAGTTAGTTTCATTTCTCTTTTTGGCAGTGTTATTCGACTGGGCTATGAGTGTAAAACCAGAGGTTAAACTCAAGTGGATCCCATTCAATAAAGGCTGGTCCATACTTCCTCTGGCCTGGATGGAGGAACATAGGCAGGATATGACGACAGGTGGAGGGTTTTGAGCTACTTCAACATCAGATCCAAAGGGTATAGACAGGGCTATGCATATTTTGAAGGAACATTTACACTTTGGACCTCTTTCTGCTGAATAATTTTTAAATAAATATTTGCCTATTAAATTTGCAAATGATAAAAAATGGTAGGCATCCCTAATGTGCTACACAAAAGAATGTTTAAAAGTAAGTAAAAGAATCCACTGGCTCTAGTAAGGATCTACAGACAGCACGATGAATGCATGAGTGGAATAAACACAAAAACTTGAACTGAAGCTGACAAAAATCAGCTGTGTACCAGGAGAAGACTTAAACGTAGATTGTATAAAAATAGGCTTTTTGCTTTGAATTATCCAAACACTCAAGTAAAGTGGCCCTCAACCTACACTTTGATTATATTATTATAAGTATGGTACTCAAGACAGCAGTGGTCACTATTGCTTTGTACTCAGCACATATCAGAAGATGTATGCTGTCCTGTTATTTTAAAGGGGACATTGAAAACCTGGCTATTTCCAGAGAGGACTTAAAGTTTTAAACTAGTTCAAAATCACTCTTAAAGAGGGGAGGAGCTGAGCATGTTAGCCTGAGGACAGGGAGACTAGGAGAATATTTTCTAAGACTCTCCTAATACTTGAACAACGGCCACTTGGAGATTGGAACAGACCTATTTCTTTTGAATTCTGAAGCACAACTAAGATTAATGAGTTGAATATACAGGAAGTAGATACAGGATCCATATCAAGAGTGATTTTTTAATAATTAAGAGATGTCTAAAGTAGAAGAAAGTAGTGAATAGCCCATGACTATATGAAAAGTTACTTAACTTTATTAGTGATTAAGGGCTTCCCTGGTGGCTCAGATAGTAAAGAATGTGCCTGCAATGCAGGAGACCCAGGTTCGATCCCTGGGTCAGAAGACCCCGTGGAGAAGGAAATGGCAACCCACACCAGTATTCTTGCCTGGAGAATTCCATGGACAGAGAAGTCTGGTGTGCTACAGTCTATGGAGTCTCAAAGAATTGGACACGACTGAGCTACTAACACTATTAGTGACTGCTACTGCTGCTGCTGCTAAGTCGCGTCAGTCGTGTCCGACTCTGTGTGACCCCATAGACGGCAGCCCACCAGGCTCCGCCGTCCCTGGGATTCTCCAGGCAAGAACACTGGAGTGGGTTGCCATTTCCTTCTCCAATGCATGAAAGAGAAAAGTGAAAGTGAAGTCGCTCAGTCGTGTCCGACTCCAAGCGACCCCATGGACTGCAGCCTACCAGGCTCCTCTGTCCACGGGATTTTCCAGGCAAGAGTCCTGGAGTGGGATGCCATTGCCTTCTCTAACACTATTAGTGACTAGAGAACTATAAATCAACTATAACCAGATGCAACTCTAAACACTTATTTTGGAGTCTATTAGATTTGTAAAAGCAGAGAGACTGGTAACATCCAGTCTTAGGAAAAATATGGAGAAAAGAGCCTGCTTATCTGTGGCTGGCATGAGTGTAAATTGGTGCTGCCACTGAAAAAGTTAGGATCTAGCAGACTGTAACATGTATGTACCCTCTGATCCAGCAATTCTATTTTTAAACATCTCACTTAGAAATATTCATGTCACTGTGCAAGTTCTATGTTCAAGTGTACTTAGTGTAAAACTTTTTGCAATGGTAAAAAAAAAAAATAATTGGAAGCAATCTAAATGTCAGTGGATCAGGGATTTTTTTAAAAGACATGATGGTATATCCATGTCCTTGACTGTCATTCACCCACAAAAAGAACAAAGCATATCTATCTGTACAGATTCAGGACTTACTACTAAGAGAAAATGTTAGTTGTAGACTGTTAGTATAACCTTCATATAAAACAATAGCAACTCCACAATGATATTATTTGTTGGTCCAGGCACAGAAAATCACTTGAAAGAATATGGACCAAGCAAGCATATCTGAGGAATGGGGTTAGGGGTGGGTGTGTGGCTTGACCCTAGACACTTTTGAAGTTTTCAATTTATATGTGAGCATGTTTAGGTTTTGTAATGAAATAAAGACTTTAAAAATGGAAAAGCACAGGCCCAAGGAAGCGGGATATGGGGAGAGGTAGGAAGGGAAGAAAGTTGGGTGAAATGACCTCTGAATACCCTTAATATCCTGAGATATAATATTCAAGTGTCCTTGAACCACACTCCTCTAGGCCCTTCTCTGCTAACTCACACAGGAGAAGCTCCCACAAGATGAAAGAAAACAGAGCATTCTAAAAATGAGCCAAGTTGAAGTAATCACAGCTGAGACCTCGTGTGTCCATGGGGAGCAGTGTCCTGCCTGACACACCGCATGTGCCCTTGTAGTACTCTCCCCGCTGCGGTACAGATGGACTTCCCGGCACTAAATTTGGGGATGTTTGGCCAGACAGATGCAAGTAAAGCCAGGAAGCTGTGGTGGGCTTTAGAGCATTGAGAGCTCAAGCTTTTGCCAGTGTCCCCACAAGTTGATGGGTTTCCTTCCTGGCTGTGCAGTCAGGAGTGGAACACTGCCTTTGACTTATCCTAAGCTCCCTTTCCTGGCTGTGATCAGTGCAAGGCGATGTGTGCCCTGCAGGCTTTGAAGCCGGGGGCACCTTTGCAAGCTCAGCCAGGCCTTGGTAAAGCCTGTTGGCCACTTCCAGTCCTGGGGTCTTGGGGGCCCACCGGCTTCCCACAGGCCCAGTAACCAGAGGTAGGATTGAGTCCATACTCTCTTGCTTACTGCTTATTGGTGACAAACAGCACTCTCCCTGAGAGGGTCTCTCCTTCCGTGGCCAAGAGAGGAGTCTGAAGAAGACACCGCACCTGATGCCAGTGAGTCAGAGGCTCAGTGGGGGCTGTTGACAGCCAAGCGGTTACCCTGTGGGGCAAGGAAAGAGTTAAAAGCCAATTAGGCTTCAGGCCCAGAACTGGGGACTAGTAGTTCACTGTTTGGAGAAGGAAATGGCAACCCACTCCAGTGTTCTTACCTGGAGAATCCCAGGGACAGGGGAGCCTGCTGGGCTGCCGTCTATGGGGTTGCACAGAGTCGGACACGACTGAAGCGACTTAGCAGCAGCAGCAGTTCACTGTTTATTGACTCATGGAACACTTTTAAAATAAGGATAGCTCAATTTATTGAGCAGTTACTATGTGCTGAGTATTGTCCCAGGACCATTAGGTATATTTTAGCCCATTAAATCTATACAGCAACCTTATGGAGTTAGGCCAGGCTTCAAATCCAGGGACTTGGTCACTCTATAAATCTATATGGCTGTATCAAAGTTCATTAGAAGCCCAATAATAACAAAGTTTGGGGAATTGACTTCTTGGAAAAGTCTGGCAGGGTGGAAAGTCTGGAGTGTGGCCTTTTATTGTCTGATGCCAACCCATTCAGGAGTCCTGATGGGCTTCTGGAAGCAAGAAAATCTACTGGGGCAGATGGCCTCTACTATCTTTCCAGCCCCAACGTGTGTGTCTGTGTGTGTCTATGCGTGTGTGCGTGTGTACGGGTGTCTGTGTGCCTATATGTGTGTGTGTGTATCTGTATGTGTGTGTGTGTGTCAGTGTGTCTATGTGTGTGTCTGTGTAAGTTGAAGGAGGACATCCTGCTGATACTCTGAACGGAGGTTACCTGTCCTGGGAATTGGCAGGGGTCGCAGGCTGGCAGGGAATCAGGCGCACACTCAGCACGGAATACATCCCTAGATAGGGGACATTCTGAATTGAAGATTTGGGGGGGGAAGTTTATATAGTCTAAATGCTAAGTAAAATGAACCACCTTTATATCAAAATACATACTCAGTTATATTATGAGGTAGAATGCAAATGTAGAAGCTTTTTAAAATAAAGCCTTTAACTTCAAAGAAATTTCCCCCATGAAGCAGGCCGCTGCAAGCTTATCTCCCTCACCCTTGCAGGAACAAATTCATTTACTTGGGATGTGAGTGTGGGGAAGTCTGAGAAATAGATGCACAGATTCCTTGAACACGCATGCTGTGTGGGATAGGAATCACTCACAGATAGTGTGCCTTCTCTCTGATTGTCAGTCCAGACAAGGCTTCTGGGGACCCCCCCTCCTGAGCCCCACAAGCCCCCTGAGCTGAATCACAGGCTCACAGGCACTGCTTTCTCAGCAGGTGCCATGGGGAGCCTGGATGCTTTCATAAGAAGTGGAGGAGGGTGTACTGTTAGTTTGCCTTCTGCCAGGTCACATGAGTCAGATCAACCCTCACTGCTGGTGGGACACATGGAGAAGTGTGGGGAGAGAGCAGAGACTGGGGGCTTGTGGAGTGGCACAGCCCTTAAGAGAACACCAAACACTGACAGTCAGCTTGTAGGTGGTCCTTCCCCTCCTCCCCCCGACAACTTTCAAACCTTTCCAGTAGGAGAGAAAGGGGTGCACTGAGCGGGAAGTTACCAATGCTGCAATTAGCATTGTTAGCACCTGCCTACCTGATCATTAAAAAAGGATTCTAGATTGTGAAACCAAAAGCTGTAACCTACTTGGGGAAAATCCATTGAGATATTACTCAGACACAAGAGGTTCTACAACCAGGGATGACGGAAACGAAGACAGGGGCTTGCTCATCAACCCCCCCTTCCCCACCAACACTCATCTATTTTGGAAAAGAACAAGTTGGCTGACAAAGCACAGACCTTATCTCACCACTCCAAATCCCAACCCAACTGGCTTAAGAGATTTTATTACAGATTTTATTTTATCCAGAGTTGATATGGCTACCACAGAAAACTGTCTTGTCTTTATTTCACTCTAAAAACTAAAAATAACATTAACATCAGTGTTTATTTTCTGGAAACCTGGAGAAAACAAATACTACTGTTTGAACCTAGTTTTTTAAAGCATTAAAGTTAAGATGACAAATAGTAGAGGATAACGTGGAACAGCACAGATGAAGAAGGGGAATGATACCTACTGAGAGCCAACAAAGGCCATGTCAGCCAGAAGGCCAGGCCATGATGAGGCCAGACTGCACCATCTGAAACACACAGGGAATTCCTACTCTGCAAGGAAATAAAAAAGAGAAAGAACAAAGAAACACTTGGAATTATTTTTCTGTTGACAGACATACTGGATACATTTGTGAGATCGGTGGGAACATTCACAGAACATTTTCTTTCTCTCTGAAGCATTCTTGCTTTGGCAGCAAGACTCTCTCAGTGGGTGATTAATGCTTCGGTAAGGCTGCACATTTGAGAATGTTGCTTCTTGATGAAACTCTGCAAGGGCCAGCCCACTGTGCTGCAGTGATCCAGAACTCCACAGGGAGAGTACAGCATTCGGAATGGGGTTTGACTACTGAACAGGAGGATGACTCAGGACACAGGCGACAACCGTCCTTCCAGAAGCCAAATCGTGGGCTGTGGCACCTCCCCTAGGCAGCTGTTCAGAAGGGAAGGGCTATTCAGATGCTTAAAGGATGAAATGGACCACAAGGGTGAAGATGAAGCTCCGAAGGTCTCTGTCACAGTTCATTTCTTTTTCACGGAGGCAATATAACTTCTCACCATGCTACTGCAAAACTCGTGCAGAAGTGGCCGTGGCTGATGTCAAATGTAGAGTAAGTAGGAATAGAAAGAATGTTGAAAAAGACATAACAAAATATAGAAGCTGGACCTGTTTTAGCCATGGAGCTTTGGAAAGTCATTTAAATTCTCTGAGCCTCAGTTTCCTCTTTTGTTGCATGCTTGTGCTCAGTCACGTCTGACTCTTTGTGATGCCATGGACTATAGCACGAGCTCCTCTGTCCATGGGAATATCCCCGCAAGAATACTGGAGTGGGTTACCATTTCCTACCTCAGGGGATCTTCCCGACCCAAGGATCCAATCTGCATCTCCTGCATTGGCAGGCAGATTCTTTTACCATTAAGCTACCTGGAAAGCTCATTCTGAGCGCTGAAATCTCTCTTCCCTCTCAAGGTTCTTGTGTAGGTCAAGTGGGAAAAAATGTTTATGAAAGTGCTTTGTAAACTTGAAAGTATTTCACAATTAAAAGATGATATTATTGGTCCTTTGCTGGAGCTGTACTGCTCCAAGGAGACACATTTTAGTGAATGCTGTAGAGACTGACAAAGGAAAATCATATTTTTAGGATTATTTGTATTTATGGTACCACCAAAGGCCTAACTTCTTCCATTCTGCAGTAGTCAGAACATTTCTCGAGTTTTCCATATTTGTCACACTGAATTTATTGGTATTGCATTACAATTATTTCATCCCCTAAATGGACCATGAGCTTCTCAAGGAGAAACTTAAGTGACTTAATGTACCTTTGCAGGCACCAGTATAGTACCTGGCACAAAGAACTGCAATCAACATTCACTGAATCTGCACAAATGACATCTCAGAAAAGCCAACATAGATACACTTTTCAAAAAATACCCTAAGGAGGCAGACAAGAGGGGCAAATAAAGCCATGGAAGTCAATTTTGTCTGGATCTTGATAGTTATTGGACTTCTCTGGTGGCTCAGCAGTAAAGAATACACCTGCAATGCAGGAGATATGGGTTCAATCCCTGGGTCTGGCAGATCCCCTGGAGAAGGAAATGACAACCCATTCCAGTATTCTTGCCATGGACAGAGGAGCTTTGCGGCATACAGTCTATGGGGCGGCAAGAGTCGGCCATGACTTAGTGAGTGAGCACACACATGGTAGTTATTAGAGTTGTTCCCAAATGCCTATTCTCTTGCTCTGAGCACACAGTAGGACTGCATTCATCCACCCTCCTGTGCTCAGGTACTGACCTGTGATTTGCTTTGACCAATTAAATGTGAAGTGAGTGGTGTGACTCCCCAGCAGAAGCTTTACTGCTAGTACACGCTTTGCCATGCTCTCTTTCCTAGGTAATCAGTATTGTCCCTTGTTCCAGATAGGGGCTGCGGCACCAGCCTGATAGCTGGGGTGGGTGATGCTGCATGGGGCTAAAGCTGGTGCACAAAGAATAAACAGTGTGGGAGAGAAAGGTCCCCGTGTTATCATAAGCTGCTGAAGACTGGTTTTGTTACTGCAGCATGCTCTAGTCTGTCCTTACTGATACAGCGTCCTCTGTCCATCATGATCTCAAGACAGATGATGGTCTGAGTTAACTAGCTGTACCTTCTGAAGTCTGTTTGACTCATGCTTCCTCAGTCATCCTGGCAAATTATAACCTGGCCTTATATTTATTAATTTTAAATTAATTTTTAAATTAAATTTATTATCCAGAAGAAAAAAAAAAGGTCAATCTTCTCAGGCAGAAAAGGGTAAAATTCTAATGAAAGGTCATTCAAAGGGGATTTATATTACCATCTGAGAAATGAGTCTTCATTTCAGAGTCTCTTCAAGTAGAAAAAAGAGGACAAAAACTAACACTTACTGAGGGCCTTCTTGGAAAATGAGGCAGAGCCTGTAAAATTTTTAGAATGTTACCTAGTATGAAGTAAGCACTCAAAAAATTGTAGCTCCTCTTCCTGTCATTAGTGTGGATACTCGCCTGGGTGAACGTTTAAGAAGTCCAGACACTGGGCTTCTGAAAGGTTCAACCCTAGCTTCAACACACATATTAATTCTGTACATTTTACATAATTTTGTATATGCAACTTACTGTTCCATTCTGCTTGATATGTGTCATTAGTTAAGTGGGGACAAAAACAGTACCATCTGCATAGGGTTGCTGTGAGGATTAAATGAGTCATTATATATACATACAAAAATATATACACATACATATGTGTGTGTGTGTGTGTGTGTATGGCTCAGAACACTGTATATAAGCATAAGCTACTATTCAATGTTTCTCGTTCAATTCCTAAAGCAATCCTAAGGAGGAGGCATCGTTATCCTCATTTTTCAATAAATGAAACTAGTATTAACAGACCCTCCCTGTGGGTGACTCACACCTGAAGTCTCTCCCCTGTGTGAGCTGAGTCTCTGCCCTGAAGCTTAGGGAATGAGAGAGGTAGAGGAGATTCTAAAAATCAAGAGCAGCATTGATCTGTACCAACCTATGGAGAGCTGCCTCTTGCGCATCCATAAAGTTTACTGTATGCTTGACTGAGCCATCAAAATCCTAATGTCAAATGTGTCCTTGGGGGAAAAAACCAAAGATGATATCTTTTTTCAGGATAAACTGAAGTCAAGCAAGATTGCTGTCTAGCTTTCCTCCTGAAATGTTAAGTCAGCAAGAGTGAGGATTTAGAGGGCATGAGTTTAATGAGAATAGTATTAACAATAAAAGCTCACATTTATTTAGTGCTTACTATACACCAAGCACTAAGTGCTCTGTACTTTACTAAGTTCTTTACTAGGTCCTATCTTTTAATCCTCACCAATGTCTCGGGAATAGGCATTTGGTGTTTTTTGGACCCTCCATATTTACCTCCTCTCCAGACTCCAAGAAGTTTCACAGCAAGTTGGTCTACCCTCAGCTCCACGTAGAAGCTGTAGCTCAGGTACCTGACATCAGAAAAGCCAATCAGAGCATCACTTTTTCCCTGAAGACAGGAACTGATTCACAGATGGAGGCATAAGCCAAAGTATGACAAACAGGCTCTATCTAAACTAATTCTGGGGCTTTTGCCTAAGTTATTAGGAAAAGGCAGGTTCTCCTGTGCAACTTAGTTACAAGGATCTGAAGTTGTAGCTTCTGATGCTACCTTGTTACCCTAAGGATAGACCCTGTCTGGCAACAGAGTAAAATCACAGGAAATGGAGATAAGTGGTAAGAGTAGAAAAACCAGACCCTTGTGACAATGCCTGAACTTGTGCAACAGGTCCCTGAAGCAAGCTCTGTCTCCAGGCTTTGTAGTATTGGAGAACCAATAATTTCATTCTAGTTTAAGCCAGTGTGAGTCAGGTTTCCTCCCACTAAAAACTGAAAGAGTTTCAGATAATGCAAACTTAAGTTGTCTAAGGTTACAGCTAGATGGGATAACAACTGAAACCCACATCTGTCTGACAACAAAACTCCTGCTCCCAGCTATTTATTATCCAAAACTTCCCCTTCTGTTATGCGTTTGGTCACTAGAATCAATGAGAGGATATGAATTATTGAACAAGTATGAGGGCTGAGTGTGTGCATGTGGTGAGTCAGGACACTTGGAGAATTAAAAGTTACTTATCAAAATGCAGTCAGAAAATCTCCTTGCTTTCAACAGTATCATTCTCTGAGAATTTTCCTAACTGATCAGGAGATGAGAGGTGGAAAACTTGAAACAGCATTCCAAGGAGCTTTTCCTTTGCTTCTGCGATGGCTTAGTGTAGAGCCTGGCAGCACAGCTTGCCCCAGGTGCATGAGTGAGTAAGTGGATGATCAGTAGATGAACACGGGAAGAGGAGCCCACTTACCACTACTGGCTGTCTGAAGTATTCCTCCACCGCGGCACCCTGGAGACTGGACAGGTCGACTCCGAAGAATGTTCCTAACTGGTTGCTGGTACCTGAAATAAATGGCAGAAAGCAATACCATGCATCTTGTCATGCTTCCCCAAGCCCCACTGAACTATAATGCTCTGCATGGCTACCTTATGAGTCCTCAGCCGTGGGGCAAGTATGAAAACGTGTGAAGGGCAAGAGGTTGATGGGGGACAAAGGAAGAAACTCTCTCTAAAGACTCCACACTTGCGGTGGCGAGAAAAGCAAGGAGGTAATTGAGGTGGAGGTAATTACTTGTGGGGAGAATAGAGGCTGAAAGGCCTTTGGGTCCCCACCCTTGACCTCATGCCACAAGGTGGCTGCCTGTTCCAGGACACATCTTTCATGTCCTGAAATACAATTCCTTGGCCTTCTCATTATCTCAACCCAGAGCACAACTGGAGACCTCCAAAGTCTCTTGATACTCCCAGCGTTTACAGAAATAGACTTCCTTTTCCTGTTCTTCCATAGCCACTCATGCACCTTGATGGCATTTGCCATGGTTCCCCACCTAGTCTAGTGGGAAACTGGAGCCCACTCATCACTGTCCATTGGGCACATTTCTTCTCAATTCTGGGGTCAGGGGCATCAGGACCACAGCAATGGGCACATTCTACAAATGATCCCTCCCTCCCCTCAGTGAGCCAGATGTGGAGCAAATGTTCCAGCACATGCCTGGGGTGGGAACACAGCAAGAACTCCCTGCTGGCTTGGCTAAAGGTCTTGGCTTTTAGCAAAGAGATCTGGGGTGTACATTAGCATTAGCATTAGTTGCTCAGTCATGTCTGATTCTTTGCAACCCCATGGACTGTAGCCCTCCAGGCTAGTCTGTTCCATGGAATTCCCCAGGCAAGAATACTGGAGTGGGTTGCAATTTCCTTCTCCAGGGGATCTTTCCGACCCAGGGAACAAACCCAGGTCTCCTGCACTGCAGGCGGATGCTTTACCGTCTGAGCTACTAGGGAAGCTGTTTTTAGCCTCTGAGCTACTAGGAGTGTGGATTAAGAGTGGCTTTACTCAAATTCTTCCACTGCCTGGCTGTGTGCCTTGGGTGAGTTATCTGAACTCTGTGCTTCAGTTTCCTTATTTCTAAAATAGGGATAATTATAAACTCATTTTGGAGGGTTACAGTAAGGGTTAAATGAGTTAATACAAGTAAAGCACTTTAAACAGTGCTTAGCATTTTGTTCCTACTATATAAGTGCTGGGTATTTAGAGGTATTTATTCTCTGAACTTCACCTTCTGAGATCGCGCAGGGGACTAAGGCAGTGGTTCCCAGTTGGACTGTACCATGGGATTACTTGGAAAGTTAATTAAAAATTCAAATTCCCAGACACAACTGCAGTGATAAGGCTGGGGGACCTTATCACTGGAGATGGAAGGCCTTTGAGATGAGAAAAAGGTTTCCCTACTAAGGCTGTGTGTGAGTGTGCTGTACAGCCCATGAATCAGATGGGAATTCAGTTCATTAGTTTCTATTCCTCCCCAACCCAATGCCTGCCGACCTGCAGGGAAGAGGAAAAAAAAAAAAAGAACAAACAAAAAATGTGATTACAGTTAGGTTTTAGCCAAAGGAAGGCTCGGAATCAGGAGACAATGCCTCAGATGCCCTGTGGGAGGCAGGAAGGCTTAATACAGTTGAGTCAACAGCCAGTCCCAAACCTGCAGGCGAAGCGCCAGGCCTCCAAGCCTCTTTTAGACCATGAAAGGCTTGTACCATTTCTCACCATGAGCCATTGCTTGCTTTTCCTTCTCCCTAGAATATTCCTTCCCCTCCTTTGCCCCATTAGTTCCTACTCAATCTTTATGACTCAGCTCAAATATTTCCACTTGAAAATGTAAAACCTAGTATTACAATTAAATATTCAAGTTTTACTCACTTAAAAGCAGAAGTTATTCTTTTTCTTTCAGTGTATATTTAACACTTAGCATGGGGCCTCGAACACTGTTAGCACATAAAAACATCTATATACCTATCTTTGTATTTAATGAATGAATGGAGAACTGGGCACCTAAACGGCTCTGTGTGTGGGCCAGTACAATAAGGACAATGTTGTGCTCAGTCATGTCTGACTCTCTGAGACCCTACAGACTATGGCCCACCAGGCTCCTCCTTCCATGAAATTCCCCAGGCAAGAACATTAGGGTTAGGGTTAGGCTTAGGGGTTAGGGGTTAGGGGTAGGGTTAGGATTAGTAGGGTTGCATTTCCTACTCCAGGGGATCTTCCCCACACAGGAATCAAATTTGCTTCTCCTGCATCAGCAGGCAGATTCTTCACCTCTGAGCCACCTGGGAAGCCCAATAAGCACAATGGGGAAATGGAAAATCATTTGCCAAAGTCTCTTCTGCTTCATCTCGTTCCTAACACTCTCTTCCATCATGGGCCAGAGACAGGCTGTCCATCAGTTCAGTTCAGTTCAGTTGCTCAGTCATGTCCAACTCTTTGTGACCCCATGAATTGCAACACACCAGGCCTCCCTGTCCATCACCAACTTCCAGAGTTCACTCAAACTCATGTCCATTGAGTCGGTGATGCCATCTACCATCTCATCCTCTGTCATCCCCTTCTCCTCCTGCCCCCAATCCCTCCCAGCATCAGAGTCTTTTCCAATGAGTCAACTCTTCGCATGAGGTGGCCAAAGTATTGGAGTTTCAGCTTCAGCATCAGTCCTTACAAAGAACACCCAGGGCTGATCTCCTTCAGAATGGACTGGATGGATCTCCTTGCAGTCCAAGGGACTCTCAAGAGTCTTCTCCAACACCACAGTTCAAAAGCATCAATTTTTTGGTGCTTAGCTTTCTTCACAGTCCAACTCTCACATCCATACATGACTACTGGAAAAACCACAGCCTTGACTAGATGGACCTTTGTTGGCAAAGTAATGTCTATGCTTTTGAATATGCTATCTAGGTTGGTCATAACTTTACTTCCAAGGAGTAAGCATCTTTTAATTTCATGGCTGCAATCACCATCTGCTGTGATTTTGGAGCCCAAAAAAATAAAGTCTGACACTGTTTCCCCATCTATTTCCCATGAAGTGATGGGACCAAATGCCATCATCTTCGTTTTCTGAATTGTTGAGCTTTAAGCCAACTTTTTCACTCTCCTCTTTCACTTTCATCAAGAGGCTTTTTAGATCCTCTTCACTTTCTGCCATAAGGGTGGTGTCATCTGCATATCTGAGGTTATTGATATTTCTCCTGGCAATCTTGATTCCAGCTTGTGCTTCTTCCAGCCCAGCATTTCTCATGATGTACTCTGAATATAAGTTAAAGAAGCAGGGTGACAATATACAGCCTTGACGTACTCCTTTACCAATTTGGAACCAGTCTGTTGTTCCACATCCAGTTCTAATTGTTGCTTCCTGATCTGCATATAGGTTTCTCAAGAGGCAGGTCAGGTGATCTGGTATTCCCATGTCTTTCAAAATTTTCCACAGTTTATTGTGATTCACACAGACAAAGGTTTTGGCATAGTCAATAAAGCAGAAATATATGTTTTCCTGGAACTCTCTTCCTTTTTCCATGATCCAGCGGATGTTGGCAATTTGATCTCTGGTTCCTCTGCCTTTTCTAAAACCAGCTTGAACATCTGGAAGTTCACGGTTCACGTATTGCTAAAGCCTGGTTTGGAGAATTTTGAGCATTACTTTACTAGCGTGTGAGATGAGTACAACTGTGCTGTAGTTTGAGCATTCTTTGGCATTGCCTTTCTTTGGGATTGGAAAGAAAACTGACCTTTTCCAGTCCTGTGGCCACTGCTGAGTTTTCCAAATTTGCTGGCATATTGAGTGCAGCACTTTCACAGCATCATCTTTCAGGATTTGAAATAGCTCAACTGGAATTCCATCACCTCCACTAGCTTTGTTCGTAGTGATGCTTTCTAAGGCCCACTTGACTTCACATTCCAGGATGTCTGGCTCTAGGTCAGTGATCACACCATTGTGATTATCTTGGTCATGAAGATCTTTTTTTGTACAGTTTCTATGTATTCTTGCCACCTCTTCTTAATATCTTCTGCTTCTGTTAGGTCCATACCTTTTCTGTCCTTTATCGAGCTCATTTTTGCATGAAATGTTCCCTTGGTATCTCTAATTTTCTTGAAGAGATTTCTAGTCTTTCCCATTCTGTTGTTTTCCTCTATTTCTTTGCATTGATCGCTGAAGAAGGCTTTCTTATTTCTCCTTGCTATTCTTTGGAACTCTGAATTCAGATGCTTATATCTTTCCTTTTCTCCTTTGCTTTTTGCTTCTCTTCTTTTCACAACTATTTGTAAGGCCTTCCCAGACAGACATTTTGCTTTTTTGTGTTTCTTTTCCATGGGGATGGTCTTGATCACTGTCTCCTGTACAATGTCACAAACCTCAGTCCATAGTTCATCAGGAACTCTATCAGATCTAGTCCCTTAAATCTACTTCTCACTTCCACTGTATAATCATAAGGAATTTGATTCAGGTCATACCTGAATGGTCTAGTGGTTTTCCCTACTTTCTTCAATTTAAGTCTGAATTTGGCAATAAGGAGTTCATCGCCAAACTGCTGTATATCACTTTATAAGTACATATAGTGGAAACAAGACTCCTGTCATCCTGGAAAATGTTTGGAAACAGAACACTGTAAATTTAAGCAATCTTTCTCAGTATTCAGAAAGAGAGTGAAAGTGTTCTTTGGAAATAAGCCATTGTCACAAAAGTTTTTATAGTAGGGAAATGGGGAGAGGGAGGGAGGGGAAGCGAGGAGGGTGGTAGGAAGAAGGAAAAAGAGGACAGGGAAGGGAGAGGAGAGGAGGGTCAGAGAGAGTCATCGAAGTTCCCAGAAAGCCCAGAAACACTCAACCTTGTCTGTCCTTGAGGAGCCCCTGGGAAGCTGTTACAACATGCTACAGCCTGGACTGAACCCCCTAGTTGTGATTTATTGGATCTGGGGGTGTAGCCCTAGCACTTATTTGTTTCCAAAGCTCAACAGGTGATTCTAATGCACGTCCAGGGTTGAAGACTACTGAGCCAGAGGTTCTAGAATCCTGGCCAAGTAGGTGAAAGGGAAAACCGAGAAGGCAAAACCGCCCTCTGCCTGGCAGTGGCTGAGGCTGGGAACTGCTCTCAGTTCTCTGTGTACTAGTCTCTGCATTCAACCTCAGCTGTGCCACTCGCTTTATGCCAATTAAAACCCAGCAGCCACGACCAGTGTGGTGCAAACGGGCACTGTTCCTGGGGCAGACAGAGAACGGTGGGCAGAGAGCCTACGGCCTGGGTTTTTAAAATTTTTCTGGCTGGACCATATTTCCAATTCTTAGAAATCTCCAACCTCCTTCTGAAATGCATCAGAAGATAATTAAAGCAGATGGGAGCTGGCATCGTTCTGGATCTCCTAAGATACATTGTCGGGGATGGATCAGGAAACGAATCTGTTGACTTGGAAGCTGGAGATAATTTCCATTGTTTTTATCATATGTGGGTTCTATTTTCCAAGTTAGCTTATGGCCTCTTTTGAGCGCATAAGGTAGAGTGTACACGCATTTTTTTTGTCCTGACTTCAAATTTCAAGTGTCCCCATCTCCTCTTCTCCACCATAATACATGCAACATCTTGAAAAGTCTTGCAGGTACAGTCCAGAAGGAAAACAATCCTACACTGGCCATACCTAAACACAACCAGAATACAGAGAAAGAGGCCAGCCATTCACCATCATATCAGCCTCTCCAAGGTCTCCATACAGAGCTGAACCCAGAAAAGTATCCATGAGAATCTTCCCTCTGGAGTCTCTTTGGTTCTTGCCTCTCCTCTGACTTACCATGGTCCTTTGTCCTTCCTCCTCCTTCACATCTCTCCTCCTGTCACAGTGTCCTGGATCTGTATTTGAAGGATGGTGGTACAGCCCACCACCCCCCGCCAGCCAGGTTCTCCTGCAGAAGTTAACAGTGGTGGTTTCTCTAACGCACACACTCCTTTGTCTTGCTAATATGAACACATGTTCTCAAAGCATAACTGAGACATTTCCCTATAATAAAAATCTCTGAAACTAACACAACATTATAAATCAACTATACTCTAATATTAAGAATCTTTGCTTCCTCCTTCTAGTCTGACCAAAAAAAAAATTCACTCTTCCCCATTAAAAACTTCCTTCCTTTAGAATGGCAAAAAAAAAAAAAAAAAAAAAAGAGAGAGAAGGGAGAAAAGTAAGGGAGGAAGGATAACCCTTTTCTGCTGTTTGACAATTAAGCGACTTTGGGGCATTTAGTGGAATATGTTCTACCAAAATTAACCACCAGTGACATGTTAACCCCGGTGAGCTACAGTCCATGGTGTTGCAAAGAGTTGGACACAACTGAGCAAGGACGTACGACCTGAGGAGAGACACATATAACCTGAAAAAACAGGAGACACAAGCAAGGATCCAAGGATGTCACCTAAGCCACACACAATGCTGACGATGCAGCCTAAGTGGGTGTGGTTGGAATGGCCTGCTGGGAATGCTTGGTAGGAGAAAGATACATGTCTAGAAACATATTGTGTCTTTATTTCTTATCCATTCCTTTTATATAGCAGGACTTGAAGATTGGTTGTTTCTGACAATTTTCTACATCAGTAGCATGTAGACATACCATTCTGTAAAGTGGTATATCTATAAAGATGCTCAGCTCATTATGTCTCTGGTTCTACTGGCTTAAACCTCAGCAAAGTAAAGTGGCTTATACTTTACATGTGTTGTATTTATATGCTTTTACATTTGTAAAAATAGGTTTTTTTAGTATAAAGCAGAAAGGGAAATTGATGCACAGGCTTTAAAAGAAACCAAGCTTCAGGCTGTCTCTTTCCTAAGAAGATAGGGGGAGCTGGGAATTCTGTAAAGGAATCCTTGGAGCATTGCTCAGGGTACCAACAGGAATCTAGACATTACTGGTTTGCATGAGAACAGGGCCCACAGAAACGGATCAGAAGAAACACTGCATCAGTCAAGACAACTATGGGGACACCTTTTGTTCATTCTACCCAGCAAATAGTTTCCTCTTCTGGTTATAGCACCAGATTTTCTTCTGAAAGACACCTCATCCTCACTCTCAGGTCTTGGGGTTTGGATGGTCTTCATTCTGCCCTCAGCAATAAAGTCTGCTATGTAGCTGAGTTGTAGCCAATCAGAGTATCTTATCTCCTTGGCCTTGATAATGGACCCCAGGGTTAGGCATGCGACCCCAGGATAGTCAAGTGAAAGACTTTTGTTCAAACTATTGCTACAGAGAAGTGGCCATGGAGCTCTGAGTCTATAAATCCAGATTTGTCAAAAACCACATTACTGCCATGAGGGAAGAGCCCTATCCAAGGATGGAGTTGAGCTGAGGGGTAGAGAGAGACCTGAACCCAGTGAGTGTCTGTGCCCTGGGATCCATTTGTGCCTGAGGAGCTGAATCTAGTCTTGGGCTTTTAAGATACATTAGCCAAAAATATTCTTTTTTGATAAACCATTGTTTCATTCTTTCTTTTTTTGTTTTTGTCACTTAAAACTACAAGAGTCTTAACTAAATAGAAAACAGCTAATAAGAGTCTGTCATATGTGTCATGAATATAATTCTGATGAATAGTTTGCCTAATTCAGGGGAGTTCTAATTCTATGAGTATGGAATTAAAGTGCTTTAGCTTAGAGTGTGCAGAACCAGACACATGGAAGATGAAGTAATGTCTACTGAACTTGAACTCTGTCTGAAAATGGACAGCTCTGATGCCAGAAGATCCAGAACTTGAAACAGTGTATCCCTGACTACACAGATCTGGATTTGTATGGGCCCAGCAGCAGAGTATTATGGAAGAGCAATGGATTTGATACAGGTTACCAAAAAGATGAATACTGAGGTCTATGTCATGAGCAAAAGTCAGTGAGTTCAAGAGCTGCAGACATAAAAGGAGCAGCAGAGGAAATATCAAGAAGAAATACTGGGTAGCTGAAAGAAGACTACAGTTCCAGGAATCACTGCAATATAAATGAAACAGGAATAATGGTATACGAAAGTCCAAACATGGTTACATTGCTGGTGGCATTCCTGCCAAAGTTCTCTGTGACGCTTTGTGCATATATTTGGCTTCCAGTTAAAATCTGGTTGTATCTCACGGTAATTTGAAATATTCTTCTTTGGTCCACATGGTACTTCTATGAACTAGTGACTATCTGGGCCAAATATATTTTTGGGAAAGACCAGAAGGCTTAAAACTCTAGCTTTACCAAAAGTATCTTTAGTAGAAATTTCAGTTTGGGGGCAGGATTGGCCCAGGAACAAACCCATCCAGTGCCTTCATGGTAGAATTGAGCAGCTTGTCCATTCAGTGGAATGGATTCCCTTCAAGATAATGTCAGCCATACCATGGTCAAGAAGGCATTCAGTAGAGTCAGAGTAGAGAGGTGCAAGAAAGGAGCTCTCACTGTCTGTGGCAGGATTCTGCTTACATTCATCTTCCCTTGTCCTTTTGCAAGCACAGATTGCAACTTCTGTAAAGCACAACTGACTACAGGCCCTCCACCACTGGCCTTCCTGCCATCGCTCTACCTGTTCTTTGTCAAGCATGATGAGTGCTCATCATCACTAAAAATACTCTGAAAAGGACACTGGGAAATCTCTTTCGGTTCCTTAAGTGGTATACTATGACCTTTTAAAGGTCAGCTCAGTTCCTCCGTCTTGCCTGCCTCTGGAGTCCTCAGCCAGGTGTTCTGGCCTCACTGTGTCAAGGTGTGGGTTCATCCGACTCTGTGTGAGCATGACCCAGCAGTGCCTCACCTCAGACCTGCACCATGAGCTCTCCCCTCCTGCTCTGAGGGCCCCTGAAAACTGTGGGGCATGAGGTGCCGTGACCCGAACTTGGTGTCCCTGCACACACAACCAGAAGTTCAGACTACTAAATGTTAAGGAGTAAACAGCTGGCCAATGAAGACGTAAGAGCCAATGCATGAATCCACTTCTTTCCAATCCTCTATATAAACGGTCCTGACATGTATTTCATGTGACTTCCTGAAGATGGTCCTCAGGGATCCAGCAATCTCTTGGTATTTGCTACCTGGTGGTGATCAGCTCCGAAATGCACTTTTGCATTAGTTCTGCCTCCTTCCTTGCCTCACTCTGGTGTCTCCTCATTCTTGTTTCACTGGGACTGCATCAGTTCAGTCGCTAAGTCATGTCTGACGTTTCATGACCCCATGGACTGCAAAACTCCGGGCTTCCCTGTCCATCACGAACTCCCAGAATTTGCTCCAAATCATGTCCATCAAGTTGGTGACGGCATCCAAACAATCCATCCTGTGTCATCCCCTTCTCTTCTGCATACATTAATAAAATAGCTTATGAGCTTTGCCTAAGACCCTGATTCCTGGGGAACCCAAGCTAAGACAATTAATATGGTTGGGATGGTCCCTGAATGTAGACCCTCAAGATGGAATTACTGGTAGATTGAGATCCACTGCACTGTTGCTCAATGCTTCCAGGCTAATGGCCCCTCATTGCTGTCCAGCTGGTAACTCCAGCACAGAATGAGCATTAAGTATATTCCTACTCCAGGAGGAGATAACTTATACAACAAAATGTTGCAGAAGCTGGTTAATGTTTTCTACTAAGAACCATGGAAATAGGTATTGGAGTGGATTTTTAAGGTGCTGGATTGGGGATTTGGAGGGCAGCATATGTCAGGGTAGTTCAGTCACTCAGTCACGTCTGACTTGTTGCAACCTCATGGACTGCAGCACACCAGGCTTCCCTGTCCATCACCAACTCCCGGAGTTTACTCAAACTCATGTCCATCAGTCATGATGCCTTCCAACCATCTCATCCTCTATCATCCCCTTCTCCTCCCACCTTCAATCTCTCCCAGCATCAGGGTCTTTCCCAATGAGCCAGTTCTTCATATCAGGTGGCCAAAGTACTGGAGTTTCAGCTTCTGCATCAGTCCTTCCAATGAATATTCAGGACTGATTTCCTTTAGGATGGACTGGTTTCATCTCCTTGCAATCCAAGGGACTCTCAAGAGTCTTTTCCAACACCACAGTTCAAAAGCATCAATTCTTCAGTGCTCAGCTTTCTTTATGGTCCGATTCTCATATCCAGACATGACTACTGGAAAAACCATAGCTTTGACTAGATGGACCTTTGTCAACAAAGTAATGTTTCTGCTTTTTAATACGCTGTCTAGTTTGGCCTAGATTTTCTTCTAAGGAGCAAGCATCTTTTAATTTCATGGCTGCAGCCACCATCTGCAGTGATTTTGGAGCTCCCCAAAATAAAGTCTGTCACTATTTCCATTGTTTCCCCATCTATCTGCCATGAAGTGATGGGACCATATGCCATGATCTTAGCTTTTTGAATGTTGAGTTTTAGGCCAGCGTTTTGACTCTCCTCTTTCACTTTCATCAATAGGCTCTTTAGTTCTTCTTCACTTTCTGCCATAAGGGTGGTATTATCTGCATATCTAAGGTTATTGATATTTCTCCCAGCAATCTTGATTCCAGCTTGTGCTTCATCCAGCCTGGAATTTCACATGATGTACTCTGCATATAAGTTAAATAAGCAGGGTGACAATATACAGCCTTGATGTACTCCTTTTCCTATTTGGAACCAGTCTGTTGTTCCATGTCCGGTTCTAACTGTTGCTTACTGACCTGCATACAGATTTCTCAGGAGGCGGTAAAGTGGTCTGGTATATCCACCTCTTGAAGAATTTTCCACAGTTTGTTGTGATCCACACAGTCAAAGGCTTTGGCATAATCAATAAAACAGAAGTAGATGTTTTCCTGGTATTGTCTTGCTTTTACAATGATCCAACAGATGTTGGCAATTTGATCTCTGGTTCCTCTGCCTTTTCTAAAACCAGCTTGAATATCTGGAAGTTCATGGTTCATGTACAGTTGAAGCCTGGCTTGGAGAATTTTGAGCATCACTTTGCTAGCATGTGAAATGAGTGCAATTGTGCGGTAGTTTGAACATTCCTTTGCATTGCCTTTCTTTGGGATTGGAAAGAAAACTGACCTTTTCCAATCCTGTGGCCACTGCCGAGTTTTTCTAATTTGCTGGCATATTGAGTGCAGCACTTTCATAGCATCATCTTTTAGGATTTGAAACAGCTCAGCTGGAATTCCATCACATCTACTAGCTTTGTTCATAGTGATGCTTCCTAAGGCTCACTTGGCTTCGCATTCCAGGATGTCTGCCTGTAGGTGAGTAATCACAACATCATGGTTATCTGGGTCATGAAGATCTTTGTTGTATAGTTCTGTGTATTCTTGCCACCTCTTCTTAATATCTTCTACTTCTGTTAGGTCCACACCATCCTTTGTTGTGTTAATCTGAGAGGATAACAGGCAGGAAGGCCAGGGGTCTCCAAATGGAGGAAATAGGCTGCAAGTGTCAGACATTCTTTAGCTCTCTCTTAAGCGGCAGGAGGAAACAAACTAATGTTACATTTTTTCCCCTTCTCTATACAAATTTAAAAAGAGGTTTCTCTTAAAATTCTGTGTTGCCATAAGGACACCTGGTTCCACCTGAACTTTTCTCAAACCTTGAGCCAACCAATGCGTTTTACTTATGTAAATGTTTGTCTTAAGCTATGTTAATATGCTCTGTATTTACCCCAGACTCTGCTTTCAAGACAGTTCTGCCTAAAGGCTCAGGCTCAGAACCAACTTGACAAACCAGTATGTTATACTCTTACATTGTTCTCCTAATCTATGTTAATGAAACTATATATTTGTATGGAAATCTGCCTTTCTTCAAGATTCAAGTCAATCATTTTATGGCCAGGGATGACTCACCTGGTGCCAAGGTTATCTCAAAATGCATTTTGTGGGTGAGGGGCCTGGCGCCATTCTCTGAGTTTTGAGACATTTCCTTTCTTTAATTCGCAGACTGCTAGTAGCTATGTAACATCCAGCTAAAGACAAGCAGGGGGACACTCTTTCTGCCCTCTTCTGATGTCTATGTCAGAAGCTTTCTATATCTCTTTTATACTTTAATAAAACTTTATTACATGAAAGTTCTGAGTGATCAAGCTTCCTCACTGGCCCCGGATTGAATTCCTCTCCTCCAGAGGCCAAGAATCCTGGCACCTTTCATGGTTCAGCAACAAACTTTCACATCTTTGCATGAAACACTCCCTTGGTATTTCTAATTTTCTTGAAGAGATCTCTAGTCTTTCCCATTCTATTGTTTCCCTCTATTTCTTTGCCTTTGATCACTGAGAAAGGCTTTCTTATCTCTCCTTTTTATTCTTTGGAACTCTGCATTCAAATGGGTATATCTTTCCTTTTCTCCTTTGCTTTTAGCTTCTCTTCTTTTCTCAGCTATTAGTAAGGCCTCCCCTGACAACCATTTTGCCTTTTTGCATTTCTTTCTCTTGGGGATGGTTCTTGATCCCTGCCTCCTGTACAATGTCACAAACCTCTATCCTTAGTTCTTAAGGCACTCTATCAGATCTAATCCCTTGAATCTATTTGTCACTTTCACTGTATACTTGTAAGGAATTTGATTTAGGTCATACCTGAATGGTCTAGTGGTTTTCCCAACTTTCTTCAATTTAAGTCTAAATTTTGCAATAAGGAGTTCATGATCTGAGCCACAGTCAGCTCCCGGTCTTGTTTTTGCTGACTGTATAGAGCTTCTCCATCTTTGGCTGCAAAGAATATAATCAATCTGATTTTGGTATTGACCATCTGGTTATGTCCATGTGTAGAGTCTTCTCTTGTGTTGTTGAAAGAAGGTATTTGTTATGACCAGTGTGTTTTCTTGGCAAAACTCTGTTAGCCTTTGCCCTACTTCATTTTGTACTCCAAGGCCAAATTTGCCTGTTACTCCAGGTATCGCTTGACTTCCTACTTCTGCATTACAGTCCCCTATGATAAACAGGACGTCTTTTTGGGGTGTTAGTTCTAGAAGGTCTTGTAAGTCTTATTGACAAGGCACTCCCAGGATTCAACATTCTATCAGATACCATTATTAAGTCTCCTGGGATGTCATTGTGAAGAACTGTCATCATGATGGCCTGTAGTTAATGAGATGGAGATTCCAGAATCTCTACAGCATAATTTTTTGAATTTATTTTTTAATTGGAGGAAAACTGCTTTATAATGTATTCATTGTAGCATAGTATTGAAGAAGGGGTCTAAAGGCTCAGAGAGGTGGAAAAGCTAGATGGATTTACTGTGGAAGACCTAAGAATGTTCCACCTAACTTTTCTCAGGCAAAGTCCAGGAAACTCTCATTTCATAAAGATAACACGAAACAAACCAGGAGAGAACAGAGGTATTTTTGAGACATTTAAGGTGGCCATTCTCAGGACATAAAGGACAGTGACATGGCATGTGGCCATTAAACTGTGGTCTTAATCAGCACCACCTAGATAGAATTTCAGAATGTAAGAATCAAGAAAGCAGTAATTAACCATCATAGGCAAGAATGACATAATTACTGTGTTGGACAGCAAGACTAGAGTGACAGTCAGGGAACCCTGATCCAGAGACATCTGTGCTGGTTGCTAAGAGATCCTAGTGTTATCAGAGAGGTGAAATAGATGCAGAATCACTAGGACAGTACTCAAACTCTGTAATAACAACAACATAAAATTTGTTATCTTATGAGTAGGATGATGTCAATTGTCACAATGGAGATTTGATCCCTCATCCAGTTTTCAGATCTGGTTTCTGGATCCAGTGACCACTGGCCCATGACTGAAGTGGAAACTCGGTCCCCTGAGGGAGGAATCTGGAGTGCCATCACAGGAACATATAGGAAACAATTCCCAAATCTTCTCTGTGGAAAAGCAACTGTGTTGGAGAAAGGAGAATATCTAGATTTGTTTGAGGAATGTGAGGTAAGAAGTCACATTGATATGAGAAATTTTAGAATATCTCTGGTTGATAACCGCTTATGAAGATAGCAGAGGAAGGTCTGACCAAGTCTACTGCACATGGTGTCCAGTGAGTTCATCCCTACCCTGTGGTAATTATCTCAGTCCCTGAATGTACAACTGGGAGAGAAATATTCAGCACCTGGTAAAGCCCTTACACTGGCCTGTAAAGAAAGGGCTATGACAGTAGTATAAGGAGAGGACCCATCCCTAAATTGAAACTCCCCATTCCCCAGGTAGATAACACTGATATCTTTAATTTATAAATAAGGGAACTTGTCTGGTGGCAAAGACTGTGCTCCCAATGCAGGGGGGCCAGGTTCAATCCCTGGTCAGGGAACTAGATCCCACATGCTGCAACTAAGACCTGACACAGCCAAATAAATAGACACATAAATATAAAAATTTTTATACATAAATTGCATCTAAGAGAAGTTAGATTAACTTGGCTAAGTGTTTACAGTTAGAAATGGACAGAACCAAGAATCAAATGCAGTTGAATCTGGCTCCAGAGTCTGATTTATCTATTAATAGTGTTTAACTACTGCCTACTTGCCTGTGTCCATGGACAGAGGAGCCTGGCAGGCTGCAGTCCACAGGGTCGCAAAGATTCAGATATGACTGAGGGATTAAGCATGCACGGACACACTTGCCTACACTTGTATATTCTATAACTGCAATAAATATAACAAGGTAAACAAGCACGATCTCAAACTTCTTGAGACTATCTGGTTACTCCTCTTAATTGTTCCTATATATATATATTTTCTCACATATTTATTTACAAGAATCCATTAAAATTTGTATTTAAAGACCTTGGTTTGCACCGGCTGAACCAATTATTTTCAGTAATATCAGTAGTACCTATCACATGAAGTTTTACAGATGAGAATAATGATTGTTCATGACTGAGCCTTACTCTGAAGAGATTAAGGGCAAAAAAATCTTAGTCAAGTGAGAAAAGAAAATTATTAATTTTGTAGGTGACTGCTACTAACATCAGAATGTAGTAATCTTGTCTATTTACAGAAAACACCATGACTCTTTATTTAAAAACAGTAAAGTTATATGCATACTGCATATTTAAATTAAAATGAATTTAGAGTTAAATGCATATTTGAAAGAAGGTTAAGTGAAAAAAGTAAAATGTAAAAGAAGAAGGAAGTGAATACCAAAGTTAGGGTAGGGAAGCCTTTTTTCAAATAAAGGAAAAGAAAGAAATTGTAAAAGAAAATATTGGGAGATTTACATACATAAAAGTTTCTAACTTCTTTTGTGATAAAAACCACCACAAAGAATATTACAAAGTGAAGTAAAAAGTCTGAAGAAAATACAACAAAGTCTTAATATCCCAAGTGCTGAAGAACTCGTCACCCGTGGTTTGTTGTTCACTTGAGCTCTAGAGAAGCAAAGCATCTTCCAGAACTAGGCCCTCAAGGTCATACACCTGACTGGTCATAGAGCTGATTCTAGAATCCAGGTTCAACTAAAAAAAAAAAAGAAAAGTCTTAATATCCTTAATATATAAGGAATTCTTATAAATAATGCATTTGTCTTTTAGTTAGCCAAAATGTACTGAATAATTATGATGAGCTAGGTCAATTTTCATTTCAATCCCAAAAAACGGCAATGTTGAAGAATGTTCAAACTACCCTATAGTTGCACTCATTTTTCATGTTAGTACGGCTATGCTCGAAATCCCTCAAGCTAGGCTTCAATAGTACATGAATGGAGAACTTACAAGCTGGGTTTAGAAAAGGCAGAGGAACCAGACATAAAATTGGCAACATTTGTTGGATGGTAGAGAAAGCAATGGAATTCCAGAAAAGTACCTACTTCTGCCTCATTGACTATGCAAAAGCCTATGACTGTGTGTATCAAAACAAATTGTGGGAAACTCTTAAACAGCTGGGGCTACCAGACCACCTTACCTGAGAAACCTGTATGCAGGACAAGAAGCAACAGTTAGAACCAGACATGGAACAACCAGCTGGTTCAAAATTGGGAAAGAAGTACAACAGGCTGTATAAACATTTCACATGCATATCATGTGAAACATTTCACATGTATATCATGTGAAATGTTGGGCTGGAAGAATTACAAGCTGGAATCAAGACTGCTGGACATCCAAGGTCTATGGTTCTGGGGAGAAGTCTGGTCTGGAGTTCTAATTATGAGACTTGTCAACATAAAGACAGTATTTACTGCCAAGAGCCTAAATGAGATCATTAAGAAAGTGAGCACAGACAGAAAACAGAAGACATCTAAGAACTAACCTGGAGTCAGTCTAACAAGGAAGATTTGAGTCAGGAGGAACGGTCAGCAAAGGAGACTTGGTGCCAATAAAGAAGGAGGGAAACCGGGCTTAGGATCCAGAAATGAAGAATCAAAGGTGTCGAGTGTTGTTGATATTAAGTCAGTTGAGGACTGATGATGAATTGTATCTGGTGATCTTATTTACTGAGTCTGTTAATTATTCCTCAGTCTCTCAGCTCACTCCCGTAGAACACACACAGACTCACGGTTTACACCCACCTCCTTCTCTCAGCCAGCATTGCCACTTTCTTTACCTCTTCTAATGGAAACTGAAAATCACGGAAGCTTTCACTACCTGTTCCTTGGATCCACGCAAGAAAGGACCCGCACACTAGCAATCTAAAGCAGAAACTTCCTTATACAGGGAGGGGAAGTAGAAGCAGAGTGAAGGCGATGAATTTTGATAACTATATATTAAAAAACTTTGTGTGTCTGTTGACTGAAAATAAAACCACTCAAATGTACTAGCTATCAAAGAAATACGGATTAAAAATAAATTGGCCACCATTTTTTTTGCAAATCAAATTGGCATTTAACAAAACATAGCCCGTATGGGCAAGACTCAGCAGACATTCTCATATACCACTGGTGGAAGTGTTAATTGGTGAAACTTCTCTACATGGCAATTTGGCAACATATAAGAATAATTTTTTTAAAGTTCATTCTTCACATCTTTTGGTCCAGTGATTCCTCTTTTAGCTATTTATTGTAAGGTAATAATCTGAATGCACAAGATTTCTATAATAGGATATTCACTTCATTGCTGCTTCCTATAGAATTTAGGATATAGAAGTCTATAAAATTCTATATTCTTGTGGAATATAGGAACAATACCTTAGTGGTGTTTCCTAATAGAAGGAATAGAATTAAAATGGCAGTGGGAGTGGTTTAATCGCTAAGTCACATTCATCTCTTTTGCGATGCCATGGACTGTAGCCTGCAAGTCTCCTCTGTCCATTGGATTTCCCAGGCATGGGTAGCCATTTCCTTTTCCAGGGGAGCTTCCTGACCCAGGGATCAAACCCAGGTCTCCTGTATTGCAAGTGGATGCTTCACCAACTGGGCCACTAGGAAGCTCACAGGGTTAAAGGAGTAATTAAATAATTTAATATCCAACATTGGAGCTTAAGTCAATAAATTATGAGACAGCCACCTGTAGCAACATAAAAGAGATGAGAATATGTCAATAAGGCACTGATCAAGTTTTTTAAAGTGCTATAAAGTATATTTATGGTATTCTAATTTTATAAAGAAAAAGAAAAATGAAAATGATATCAACTAAAATCTTAGTGGTAATTATTTCTATACATGCTTGAGATTATAGGAGTTTCTATTTATTCAGAAATATTTTCTGGGGGCCTACCATGTGACAGAATTCCAGCTCTTGCAGTGCTTATGTTCTATGCAGAGGGATACAGACAATAAACAATAATAAACAAACGAATGATGTATCTTTTAGGAAGTTGTAAGCACCGTGGGGGAGAACAATGAGCAGGCCAGGTGTGACTGGGAGTGGTGTGGCTGCCGCTTTAAATA
This sequence comes from Bos indicus, assembly GCF_029378745.1. NCBI lineage: Eukaryota > Metazoa > Chordata > Mammalia > Artiodactyla > Bovidae > Bos > Bos indicus. Next base: position 41,510,960 of record NC_091767.1, on the reverse strand, counting down.
CAGTGGTCAGGGCAGGTCCTATTGAGAAGGTGGCATTTAACAAAGACATGTAGGGAAGGAATTAGCCATGTGACTTCAGAGGGAAAAGTATCCCAGAGGAGGGTCAGCACATGCGAGGCCATAAGAAGGGAGTGAGTTGGGTATGCCTAAGGATGGGGAGGGAAGCCTGGGTGGCTGGAGCACAGTGGACACAACAGTTGGGAGTGAGGAACCAGATTAGGTAGGACCTACTGGAAGGCCGTGAGGATGCTGGGATAGACAGGTGAAGAGCTGCTACAATAACGGAGATGAGAGATGGCACGGGTGGGATCAAGAGGAATCAGTGCACATAGGGGGACTGGTCAGAGTCTCCCCTGGACAGCATGGCACAGGGGTTGTTGGCACACCCACTCCTGGCACAGCTGAGACTCCTTGGTTAAATTTACAGTCAGCCCTCTGCATCCGTGGTTTCATAGCTGCGGATTCATATGTAGAACTACAGAATGTATTTATTGAAAAGAATCCACATATAAGTGGACACTCACAGTTCAAACATAACTTCTTCAAAGGTCAAATGTTTTAAAAAGTAAAACCAACATGATTTACTGATGGTTTAGGCATAGAGGACAAAGAAATAAGGCCTTCAAGATTTTGGACCTGAATTATTAGGAAGATAAAGTTGTCAGCAATTGCGGTGGGGAGACTGTGGGTAGAGCAGGTGTGGGCACGAGTGGGTAAGGTCAGGAGTTACATTTTGCACATGGTGAGATATCCAAGAGGCACTTGCTGTGGAAAAGTACGGAGTTCACAGGACAAGTCTGAGTTGGGGAGATACACGGGGAAACCATGAGCATAGCGATGGTATGTGAACTGTAAGAATCATCAAGGGAATTCTGTGGACAGAGAAGATGTCTAAAGACTGCATGCTGGGGCAATCCCAACATTAAGAGGTTGAGGAGACAAGTAATGACCTGAGAAAGACTGGCTGAGAAAGGGACCACAGAAGCAGAAGAAAAAAATCAAAAGAATGGGGGGCAAGGGTGCTCTGCTGATGACCTAGAGGGCTGGGATGCAGTGGTGGGAGGGAGGCTCCAGAAGGACGGGATATATGCATTTTTAGGGCTGATCACAGTGTTGTACAGCAGAGACCAACACAACATTGTAAGGCAATTATCCTCCAATTAAAAATAAATTAAAAAAAGAATGTGGGGCAAATATGTGTCTCAAATGCTGCTCAAATGCTGGTAGTTACATAAGTTGAGAAGTGATAAATGACCACAGGATTTAGCAATGTGGAGGTCAGGGCACTGGCCACCTTGGAAAAAATGTTATAGGTAGAACATTTGGAGAGAAATCAAAGTGGGGGCCGAGGGATGTGACTAGAGACCAGGAAACAGACAGCTCTTCTGAGGAACTTCACTGCAATAAGATCAGTGGTGGCTGACAGGGGAAGTGAGGTATAAAAAAAATTTTTTTTTCTGATGGAATGAATAGCAGAATGTTTGCAGGTTTAATGGGGAGACAGCCATGATTGTTAATACTGTCCATGTATTAATAAGTAAGATGGCAGAAGATGGTATGGTTGGGACATCACATAAGAAGTGCCTGGACAATTAACCTCCCCTCTAAGTCTGGCATACTCTGTCACCTGAAACTCCTATCTCTCCAACCTTTGCATTTAAAATAGAAATATTTAGGGTCTACATGACCTTACATGGCATAATTGCTGCCCCCTAACCACACACATACTCATACACTAAGAGGCCACTCATCCCCATTGGAAAGTCTGGCTTGTCGTTTCAAAATTACAGATTAAGCAGACTCCATAGTAAGAAAGCCAATTTTGCGAGAAAAAACTGGGGAGAAAGCAAAATCGTAACTCTCTGATCTCACTCCTCACAGAACTCTATATAACCCAGGAAACCAAAGCATCTCCTATTTGCTCCTCCTGCACCAGAAGATGGCATTACCAAGAGAAAGTCCTGGAAATCAACTTTGGATATCTCTGCTGGACAGCTCTGCATACTTCAGCCAGAACTCAAAGGTTGTATTTTAGCATGCATCCTAATCCATGTGTCGGCACACACCTGTGCTCCTTCCTACACACCTATCATTTGCACTCAGATGGTGCCTGTTCTGTTTCTCCCTCCCATGGGCCCAACACCATCATTCTCCTCTTCTCCTTCTAAAAACCAGTCTCAAGAAAGAAAGGCAGAAGGAGGACTTCCCTGTGGTCCAGATGTTGGGAATTTGCCTGCCGATGCAGGGGACATGGGTTTGATCCCTGGACCAGGAAAACCCTACATTCCACAGAGCAGCTAAACCCTTGCGTCAGAACTCCTGAGCCCGCTCTAGAGACCATCCACTGCAATAAGAGAAAGCGTGCGCACAGCAACAAAGACCCAGTGCAGCCAAAAATAAATACGTAAAAAAAAAAGGCAGAAGGAATGGTGCCTTAAAATGGTCAAACTGTCAGGGGTTTTATGTTAGCTTTCATTTAACAAATGGAGAAATCAAGTGTGGGGGGTGACATGAATTGCCCCAAAGTCACCAGCTAATTAGTAGGGAAGCTCCAAATTTTTTTGATCAACTCCTTTACATCAAGGTACATAGATTGATCTGCTCTCTGACAAAGGCATGTACTTGCAGAAACCATAGTTTGGGGCCAAAGGAATGGATGGAGGAAGTGGAAACAGGAAATGGTAGGCAGGGGAGGATACTATTAACTTTAGCATTCAGTTCAGTTCAGTTGCTCAGTCGTGTCCGACTCTTTGCGACCCCATGAATCACAGCACACCAGGGCTCCCTGCCCATCACCAACTCCCGGAGTTCACTCAACTCATGTCCATCGAGTCGGTGATGCCATCCAGCCATCTCATCCTCTGGTGTCCCCTTTTCTTCCTGCCTCCAATCCCTCCCAGCATCAGGGTCTTTTCCAATGAGTCAACTCTTCGCATGAGGTGGCCAAAGTATTGGAGTTTCAGCTTTAGCATCATTCCTTCCAAAGAACACCCAGGACTCATCTCCTTTAGAATGGACTGGTTGGATCTCCTTGCAGTCCAAGGAACTCTCAAGAGTCTTCTCCAACATCACAGTTCAAAAGCATCAATTCTTCGGCGCTCAGCTTTCTTCACAGTCCAACTCTTAGGGAAGTATTTTGAATGGTAGCTCCCTTATTTGTCTATTTCGGGGGCTTCTCTAGTGGTTCAGATGGTAAGAAATCTGCCTACAATGAAGGTGACCCAGATTCTATCCCTGGGTTAGCGAGATTCCCTGGAGAAGGGAATGGCTACCTACTCCAGCATTCTTGCCTGGAGAAGTCCAAGGACAAAGAAGCCTGGTGGGCTTTAGTCCATGGGGTCTCAAAGAGTCAGACATGACTAAGCAACTAACACTTTCACTTCTATTTCAGTAATTCTCAACAAGGGGTGATTTTGTCTTCCAAGGGGATGTTTGGCAATGTCTGGAGACATTTTTGGTTGGCACATTAGTGGGAAGGTGCCTTTGGCATCCAGTAATACATGCCAAAAAGGCTGTTAAACTTCTTACAGTGCCCAGGTCAGTCCCTGCCCCCAGTTTATGACCCACTGTGTCAACAGTGTAGGAACGCTGGTTTACTCTGAAAAGGAGGAGAAGAGAGAAAAGAACATTACCAAAAGTTGGCTCTGAAGAGGTGTTCCATGTACAGCTGCTCATCAGAAAAGGGGGCCAAGTGGATATCACTGAACGTTGGAAACATCATTCCTATTGAGTAAAAGACAACAGGCTCAAAGTGGACTCCTACTGCCTTCTGATTGAAGATGCTCACTTGCCATGCAACCGGTTCCATTCTTTCATTCTATCTCAGTTATCACGCAACAGGTGAATGTGTAAAGCTGCCTCAAAGCAGTGATAAGAAAACTAGGCAGCAGATTGGAGGGGATATAAGAGACTATCATAGCAAGTCACAGAGCTACGCTGTAATGAAAGCTTAGAGTACTTAGGTGAGGCCTTTAAGCTGGCTGACTGGCCTTCTCAGCTATTGGCTTTTTCCTTTCTCTATGCCTGGTGCTTAGAAATCTGGGCATTTCCTTCCTTCATTTATTTATTTACTCTTTTCATTTGTGTTTATTTAAACACAGTTCTCAAAACATTTGCGTGAAACTGGGCCTCCTTTGGTAAGCAAAGGGGACCTGAATATAATATTTAAAAAATGAACAAAGTCTTCAGATCATCCACAACACAGGTATAGTGCTCCCTTCTTTTTTCTCAAACTCTGAAGCACCCAGTTCTTCCATATAGTGTTAAAGCTAGAAGATCAAGAGCACATTTGTGGTGGAACGTATTCATCACTTGCTGATAACTAGTTGAAAGACCATTATCCTCTTGTAATAGCTTTAAGAAATAGCTTTCTGAAGGCATACATGGTGTAACTCATTCCCTGCTGTATATAATACAGATTACACAAAGGCTGACAGATTCGTATTTATATAAGCATTAAGCATTTGCTGTATTGAAAGATCTTTAGTTTTAATACTAGCAGTATAGAGTTATAAAGCATAATTTTTATCACTTAATTGCAGGTATAAAAAGTATGGTATGTTTCGTGGACTGTAGGAAAATGGGCCTTTCTGTCTTGAATTTACTACCGACAATCTAATCTGAACAGTTCTGCCAAGCATTGATATGTTAGAAAGAAATGTAAAAATCAAACTGTACTGTTGCTTTTTGCCACTGGTAGCATTTTACACACAGGTTTTGATCTTCAGAATACCCTGGAATCAGGAAGAAAACCATTTACATGAAGTTCTATACAACAGAAACTTCTCAGCAGTTAAAATTTTAGACTGTAAAATAATACATGCAAAACATACTTTTCTGAAAACACTTAACCTTGAACAAAGCACTGAACTACACAAATGCAGAATGGAAACAGCATTTCAACTCCACCAAAAGTAGTCATCATAAAAGGTGTAAGTTACCTAACTTCGCTAGGCACTGTTCACTTTTTAAACAGGAGATAATAAAAAATACTGTCCACAAACAATACCCCAACTCTAGGGCAGATGTCAGGAAGTCTTCATCTTCATGCTTTGGCAGTGACAAGGTGAGTATGATTAAGATTTGGAACATGATCTGTACCATCCACGACTATAAGAGGGAGGAGGTGACCATCTTCTCTATATCTGATCCCTGTCTTGAGCAGCTTTCCATCCTCCTCCTCCTTTATATGATATGCTTTAATAGTCCCAACCATCACAGCCTCAATCATATCCTCTGTCGTAAGTAAACTCAATGGTGTGAGCTGCCGCAGGTAGGTCTCCCCATGTAAATTCCTGGTTGGGGTATGTGTTCTTTTTGTTACAGAGAGATCAACTCTAATACTATGTCCATCAAGCTCAATTCCACTGGCACACCCTTTTGCTTCCTTGGCATCATTGACATTTTCCAAGTATATAAAGGAAAATCCTCTTGAATGTCTAGATTGCTGGTCATATACAATAGACATACATCAGCAACTGGGCCATATTTAGAGAACACTTCTCTTAGATCTCTTTCTGTAGTGTACAAATTCAACCCAAATACTCCAAAACAACAGTTGGGATCAAGATTTGCCTGATTCCCAACATGACGCCTGTGAGTTCACATGGGAGAATGACTGTGGCAATGCCATCTTCCATAATCTCTACTGTAAGATCTGCTATGTGGAACCTACTATGGGAGCGGGACTGAGATCGTGACCTTGTATAATGCCTTCAAGAACTTCTTCTGGATCTATACTTAGATTCAGATCTGGACTTGGACTTTGATCTGAAATGCCTGGCATCTTCCTTGGAGTGAGACCTTGCAGGGGTATGCCTTGCAGATTTCCCAGATCCATGGGCACCTTCACTTTGGAAGCAGAATGGTATTCCCACCTGCTGTAGCTCTGCTTGCCACTGTTGCTCAATACTTCTACTGCTGTTGCCACTCAATGTGCTTCAGTCGAAGCTGCCAGCCTCTCGTGCCTTCTATACAGAGGCTCAGACTCAGCCTTGCATCTCCTACCATGCACCAGTCCCCAGGCCGCTCTGCGCTGCCTCAGAGTTCAGACTCTCCATTTATTTTTTTATTTTCTGTAAAAACAACTTCGCCATGAACAAATCATTTCATTCATAGTATTTTCAGAGGTGATCAGAGAAAAATAATCTACATTCAATCCTCCTATCACATTATTGTTAGTATTTTCATTCTCGACCTTTGTTGATGTAAAACCTTACTATCTTTTTAAGTGCTATTAGAATCTATGCTTATGTGCTGGCTCACCATCCTCCATGCCAGGAAGCCACACTTGCATTTTGTTCCTGACATTTGCAATTAAAAGGGGAAAAGGCATTTACTTTAGCAGAAAACAGACACCTAGGCTAGCATGCCTGAAGTTGGGCCTTTCTGGGCAGGCAGACGTGGTGATCAGCATTATAGCTCTCATTATCTAAAAAACTATAAATCCTGTAATTATCATCATTGTTCTAATAATAGTATCTAAAATTTCTTGGTTATGTCAACCCTGTCTTGAACCTTTCCATGGGCTTTCCATGTATTAATTCATTTAATTCTTACAATAATATAAAGCAGGTACTATTATTATATTCATTTTATAAATGAGAAAACTAAGAAAAAACAGGGAAATTTAAATGATTCAGCCATAATCACAGAGCTATTAAGTAGAAGGAAAAAAACTCAGGGGAGAATTCCCTCCTATAGTCAATGGTCTCATACTTTAGCTACGTTCCCTTTGATGTCTCTTAAAATTGAACAAATCATTTCATTCATAGTATTTTCAGAGGTGATCAGAGAAAAACCATGGGTGTAACATCATTCACATTTCTCCATCTAAATCTCAAGCACTGTTGTCAAAACAGTAATGACTGCTGATAAGTTTTTCAAATTTCAAGGATATTAAACAACTTTGGAAAAGTCAAATGTATCATTATCTGTGTAAACTTGTCAAGTTTCAGAGCTCTGAGCCCAAGTCTAAGAGGAATTTCAAAGATATCAGACGAAATGGAGGAGAGGGACTCATCAAAGGTAAAATACAAGAAAAATTCCAAGAGAAGAAGAAAATGAGTCTTCTGATTTAGCATACCCATTACATGTCCTAGAGAAGGAAATGGCAACCCACTCCAGTATGTTTGCCTGGGAAATCCCATGGACATAGGAGCCTGGCAGGTTACAGTCCATGGGGACACAAAAGAGTTGGACAGGGCTTAGTAACTAAACAAATAACAACTACATGTACAGCATGGCAATTTAAAATGTTTCACCCTAAGAGAACTAAAGAAAAAATACTAAAAGCATCAAGATGGAAAAAGTACGCCATTCTAAAAGTTCAGAAGTCAGAATGGCATTGGACTTCTCAATAGTAACACAGGAAACCAGATACTAAAAAAGATGCCTTAAAAATACTGAGTAAAAGTTGTTTTCAAGTTAAAATTCTCTATCTAACAAAATGATAATGCAAGGACTCAACACACAAAGTAACTCTCAAGCATCCTTTCCCCAGAAGCTATTGGAAAATATTCTTTGCTGAAAGGAATGCTGTAAATCAAAAAAGAGAAGACAAAAAATGATGACCAAAAGTCAAAGTAGAGTAGCCATACAATAGGACTAGAGAGCCACCAGTTCGTGTGGTAGAGGAGGACAGAGAATTACAGGAGAATTCCACAAAATAAATACTGATAGGCAATCTGTCAGACCTGTTAAAGCATGGAAAAAATCAGTCATGAGTATACAGAAAACTAATAAAAAAAACAAGGCAATTAACTCTAGGAAGAACAAAAGATTTCATGAAAAAGATACATAATCATATGTAACCTGGTGGGCTACAGTCCCTGGGGTCACAGAGAGTCGGACACAACTGAACACACATACAGAGAGGATCCACCTACTGTATCACCTGACTCAGCGCTGAACAGTATTTACATTGGCATAATGATGTAAACACTGATTACTGACTTAAAGCAAGTAATAATCTAGGTCTATACTGCCTTATATTTTTAAAAACATTCTAAAATCCAAAAAGCTCTGCAAAGCAACAGATTTTTGTTAGGTTTCCAACATTATATGATGGCAAGACCTGACCCGAATTGACTTGAGTTTATAGTCTTTACGTATCCCTCCTGAGAAGCCTGTATGCAGGACAAGAAGCAACAGCAAAAATGGGACAAGCAACAGTGCTACTGCTGCTAGGTCACATCAGTCGTGTCCGACTCTGTGCGACCCCATAGACGGCAGCCCACCAGGCTCCCGTCCCTGGGATTCTCCAGGCAAGAGCACTGGACTGGTTCAAAACTGGGAAAGGAATACGTCAAGGCTGTATATTGTCACTGTGTTTATTTAACTTTTAAGCAGAGTACTTCATGGGACATGTCAGGCTGGATGAATCACAAGCTGGAATCAAGATTGTCAGGAGAAATATCAATAACCTCAGAAATACAGTTGATACCACTTTAATGGCAAAAAGCAAAGAGGAACTAAAGAGCCTCTTGATGAAGGTGAAAGAGTGGAGTGAAAAAGCTGGCTTAAAACTCAACACAGAAAAAACTAAGATCATGGCATCCAGTCCCATCACTGCATGGCAAATAGATGGGGACAACAATGGAAACAGTGACAGATTTTATTTTCTTGGGCTCAAAAATCACTATGGACGGTGACTGCAGCCATGAAATTAAAAGACACTTGCTCCTTAGAAGAAAAGTTATGACAAATCTAAACAGCACATTAAAAAGCAGAGACATCACTTTGCTGACAAAGGCCCATATACTTAAAGCTATGGTTTTCCAGTAGTCATGTACAGATGTGAGAGTTGGACCATAAAGAAGGCTAAGCACCAAAGAATTGATGCTTTCAAACTGTGGTTCTAGAAAAGACTGGAGAGTCCCCTGGACAATAAGGAGATCAAACCAGTCAATCCCAAAGGAAATCAACTCTGAATATTCATTGGAAGGACTAACACTGAAACTCTAATACTTTGGCCACCTGATGTGAAGAGCCGACTCACCGGAAAGGACCCTGATGATGGGAAAGACTGAAGGCAAGAGGAAAAGGGGGCGACAAGAGAATGAGATGCTGACATGGCATCATTGACTCAACGGACGTGAGTCTGAGCAAACTCCAGGAGATAGTGAAGGGCAGGGAAGCCTGGCGTGCTGCAGTTCATGAGGCTGCAATGTGATGGACACAACTGAGCAACTAAACAATAACAACAATCCATACCAATATGGACTTGGTATCCATATCCGTGTTTTGTTGCAGAAATATTATATGTTTCATTATGGAGTGTTGCCTCAGATCCCACTGGAGGAGTGAAGTATAATACATGTGTGATTCTACAGCCTTTCCAAAGTCCTCCAGATTCTGAATTCTGAAACGTACCTGGCCCCATCAAAGGTCTGGATAAGGGACTGAGGACCTGTATAAATACGTCAAGAGGATGGAGAGGGGGTGTCTCAACAAGAGAAGGAGTTGCTATATAGGAGAGCTAACATCTCAACCAGAGGGTGACAAGAAAAGCAACATGATAATTTTACATAGAAATATGTAGTTAAATAATAGAAGCAATAGAAAAGAGAGCTGAAAAGGAAAAAGCCTTCAGGGAGCAGTCTTGCGATTGGAAGAGGCATGGCAGAGGGTTACTATTTTTCACTGTCTTTTTATTATTATGTGATGTTGTAAACTATATCTTATTTTGATGGAAAATAAAAATAATTTGGAAAAAAATCAATCATCCTTTCCCCCAGGAATGCACAGGGTAGACGGCTGATAAAATCAGTATTCATTTCTACTTGTCTACTTAAAGATACATCACCCAATATAAAATTTCATATATGTTCCTAATATCTGGGGGAAAAGGATGCCCAGATATTAAGTCCAAATATTCAGCTTAGGGAGCAGCTCATCAGATGCATATTAATTAACTTTGTTTAAAATCTCATCATACGAAGACACCTAACCATTTGAGAAAAACCCAGAAAAAGTATAAAAATTCTTTCTGGAGGCACTGAGGAGGAAATCCAAACAGCTTTGTTCCTTTGCTTTCATCTCCCAGAGTTCAATTTTATCACATGACCACAAGGCTTCCAAGATCCTCCTTGGCTGTTTTATAATGGGAATGCTAATGAAGTTCTTAACATTATGTATACTTTACCTGAGCTTATTTATTTTTGCATGCATTTTTTAAAAAAAATGCCTATTGGTAAATCCCTAATTTTTGAAACCTGTAGGAAATTATAGACAAACGTCAACCTTTACTTATATGCATACATACCAGGTAATCTGGTGAGTACGTGTTATATTTTATTCGTTATTTTGTCTTCATTGGGAACTAGCAGTGAGCCACAACGACGGTAATTTCAGGTAAGTATAACAGGTAAGGAAGGAGCTGCCATTCTCACTAGAGGTACAACTGCTAAAACTGGCCAGTTATTTTTCTAACTCTCATTTGAAAAAATATGTGTTATTGGAATACGTCCCCTCTCTGGTGAAGAGTGGAAAGTTAGTGTGTGTGCAAGGGGTTGTGAGTGTGGGTTTTAGGGTCAGACAGATCTAGCATCAAATCCAGGCTCTGTGACTTATTAGAGTTCTGTCCTTGCCAAGCTGCTTTCCCTCATGGTGCTTCAGTGTTCTAAGTGGGGATTGTAATACTGTCTCCTACCAAGCCAGGTCTCAATCTTGGCACTATTGACATTTTGGCCTGAATAACTCTTTGATGTGTGGGGGTGATATCCTGCACATCAAAAGATATTTAGCAAGTCCCTGGCCTCCCCCATAGGTGCTGGTAGCACCTCCTTTGCCAGTTATGACATCTCAAACTGTCTTCAGACATAACCAAACGTCTCCTGGGAAAGGAGTATAAAATCACCGAGAATCTCTGCAGTAAACCTCCAAATAAACTGAAAGCTTTCATTACTCAAACTTTGTAAGGTTTTCATAAAATAATTTATACAAAGTCTGCTTAGCACACACAGATATTCGGTCAGCTGAACTTTATCTTATTATCTCAATTACATGTAGCGATCATAGGGAAAGAAACACAGCAGGAAGAGAATATGTTAGAAAGAAATGAACACCAGACACTTTCTCACACTACAGAAGGTCAACACTTGAAAGGGCTTTAGAGATTACTTTTAATACTACAGATGAGGAAGCCAAAGTCAAAAGATCAAGTGTCAGGCCAAGTTAGCTAAGAAAGAAAGTGATTGTATCAGGACAAGAACACAAAACTTGGAACTGGTCTTCTACACCATTCTGAACACCACGGCCATCAGGGTCTTTTGGGGACTAGCTCAATTATTATGGGAGAATAAGATGAGGAAGTCAAACACCTGGTTTAACAGAAATATTCTTTCCTCCTTTCTGTAAAGGATTGAATATAGGCGAAGGAAGATGGCAAATCTTACAGAAAAGTTAGCCTACTTTCAAAACCAGGAACTAGCCAGCTCACCATTTGTTTTCAGCCACTTTTTGGAATGAAGGTAACTTTCCAGCATCCTTTCATTGAACAGCATGTATCCCATTGGTTCTGAAATGATCACATCTACAGCCTCAGGAAGTGAGATTTCTTCAATTTTCCCTGGCAAAACAATGATCTTGTCTGAAAGGTTGTTACTTTCCACTAGCATCTGAAACAGATAAAACATACCAGTACTGTTATAAAGAATCTTATGAAAAGTAAGTTTTGTAGATTAGGGGTTGGCTGGTGATATGGATGAGAGGGAAGTGATTTCTTTGCTTCTATAATATTATACAGATATTTTTCTTACTGCACAAACATTTCATGTTTACTGTAAATTAGAAGATACAGATATGGAACAAATAAAAACATCTATAATCAATGCCACATACAAATAATAACTATTAATAGCTTTATATGTATCCTTCTAGACTCTATACAAACATACCCTTATATACACATACATACTGTATGTGTGTGTGAAAGTCAAAGTTGCTCAGTCATGTCTGACTCTTTGCAACCCCATGGACTATACAGCCCATGGAATTCTCCAGGCCAGAATACTGGAAAGGGTAGCCGTTCCTTTCTCTAGAGGATCTTCCCAACTCAGAGATGAACCCAGTTCTCCTGCATTGCAGATGGATTCTTTATCATCTGAGCCACAAGGGAAGCCCATGTGTGTGTATATATGCACATGTACTTTGGGAGGATTATTAATAGTTTCAGTCTATTTCCTATTGTTCTACTGGCATTAAGGATGCCCAAGAGTTCTGTACAACAATCTTGTGTAACATAATAATCCTGATCCTTATTAAATCATCCTTTGATCTTTTGATTCCAAAGATAAATAATACCATGCTCATTAGCTTTTTTGTTAAAAGCACATTTTACAGTTATGTATTCATTTTTCTTTGATGTCCTCTGTATTGTATTTAATAATTTTGAACTCTCTTAAAAGAAGGACCTTGAAGAGAAATATGGTTATGTATTTCTAACATATTTTTTCTAAATGTCAAATACAATAAGGTGATTATATTATTATATTTATGTCTTTCTACTGCCTGAAAAAATATTTCCTAATAAACATCTTATATGCACCATCACAAATACATACAGCATATTGCTTTTCAAGCTGTGCTTTCCTGAGATTCTTACGTCTTTGCTCATTGTCTTTATACATATTCAGAGACCCTCCATTTTGTATTTTTGCAACTTGACCCTTTCCTCATCCAAAATGCAATATACCAAGCATCTGTCATGATTCAGTTGCATTTTCTCAACTTCCGATCACTTCTTCCCAAGATTAGGATATCTTTCACTTTGAACTCGATCTTCTAGGATGCTGCTCAGTAACATTACACCACAAGCTTGTTGAATGTCTTTTCTACCTACATTTTCTTTAAAAGAAATGAAGTAGTCTCTGATCTAAGGGAAAACAATGAAAACTATTTGAACATGCCATCCACTGTCAACATCTATGCACGCACAAGGACTCGTGGAATTCCATTCTATTATTGTTCTACACATGCTTGTCAAGTTTAGGGGGTCTGTGGACACAAGCCCTAAAGGGTAAGGCTTTAGATGGCTTGATTTTCTGAGTACATTCTTTTCTCAGGAGAGCCCTTCTGAATGGCTGTAAGCATGGCTCCACATGGATGACTGTGCACAGCTTCAGGTTTTCTCTCTCACCTGAGCACTGGCCATTACCTGGACATTTCCACCAACCTGCTAGGTTATCTCCTCAGTCTCAACAAGTAAAGAGCCAATCTGAAAACTCCTTCTTGAAAACTAGCCATTTATCTAAATTCCTTTAAAATCTTCATATGATTTTGTATTTTCTTGATTCTTTTTTTGGTTACTAATGCCATAATGCTCAATATCCTGGAGGCACACATACTTGTTTCCCGTGGACAATTAGTTACTATTTCCTCTTATTTCTACTTTTCAGATATGTCTCATTTCCACCTTCTTCTTTTTGCCTGCATCAACTTGTCCTGTTCCTAATAACTTCAAATCTGAAATTTAAAAATAGCAGTTACATAATGAAATAATAATAGCAGTGCCTACACTTCACAGGCCTGCTTGAGGCTAAAACAAGATAAATCATATTAAGGGTCATGTAAGTATTAAATTACTATTGTCATATTATTTCTATTAAAGAAAAGCATTCACTAAAAAAGAGAAATGTAGATGAGCAAAAGCATGAGAATAAAAATCACTGCATTCCCATCACCTGGACATAGGCGGGGTATATTTCCTGGCACAATTTTGAGTGTTTCTCTGTTTATAAAAATATGTACTTTTGTAGTAATATCTCATAATCTTTTTACATGTAATATGGTTTAGATCAGTTTTCTGAATATTTTCTACATCATGGCATACACATAAAAAGTAACATTTTTATGAATAGTAGGGTTAACAGGGAAGGATGCCTGTAGTTTTGAGACATTGAACCTGGGGGTTCATGCCCCATGAGACCCTGACCATCTCCCAAGAAGGCAAAGGGCACCAAAACATTCTTCCTGGCACGTTTTTCCAGAAGCTCTGTTGTTGACATCTTTCCATGAACTGCTCTAGAACATAATTTTTATTGGCTGTAGGGTACTTCATAATACACTTTGATTCACTAACCAATACTATGCTACTGGACATTCAAGTTATATCAAATGTTTCATTATTACAACAGTATATTGACAAATAATAATGCTGTTCAATCTGGGGACATACTTCTTAACTCTGTTTCAAAGTTAAAGGGTCCAGAACTTTTAAGGGTTTCAGGTTCACACTGTCCCTTTGCCTAATGGAAAGGTGATTCCATCTCTAAATTACAAGCCCTTTTTAAATTCTACTTATGGGGTGCGAGGGTGTCCACATAACTGCAACGTGTAAGTGTGACGTGAAGTCGCTCAGTCGTGTCCGACTGTTTGCTACCCCGTGGACTGTAACCCACAAGGCTCCTCTGTCCACAGGATTTTCCAGGCAAGAATACTGGACTGGGTTGCCATTTCCTTCTCCAGGGTCTCTTCCCAACCCAGGGACCGAACTCAGGTCTTCTGCATGGCATGCAGACACTTTAACCTCTGAGCCACCAGGAAACCTCATCAATTTGGACCAGGATGTCGGAAGGGAAATTTTTCTGGCTAAATTTTGCTGGAGGGACTAATAAGATGATCAAGGGAGTGTGATATCCACTCTACATGGAGATTTTACAGAGAATAATCAGAGACTCTTAAACCCTCAGAAAGATCAGATATCTAAGAAGGGTTGAGAGAGAGGATGCTATGAGCTATCAGAAGGGTGATTTGAGGTTCACAGGAAAGAATTTGCGTCTTACTATTCTCACAGGTAAAAAAGGACATACCGCATATGTGTAAGTGAATAAAGAGGCTTGCCTTCAGGCCACTGCATCTTGTGACTTATTTTTCCTTAATTAAAAAAAAAATTATTGGAGTATAGTTGCTTTACAATGTTGTGTTAGTTTTTACTGTACAGCAAAGTGAATCAGCTACACATATACGTATATCTGCACTTTTTGGATTTCCTTCACATTTATGTCATCAAGTGACTTCATTTATTTTTGACCAGATTCGGAGAACATTAGATCAAGAATATGAAGATACAGATTCTAGACCTGCCATTACCATCAAAGAGCTGTGTGCCCTTGGGGAAGTCACTTAAACTCTCTACATTTGTTTCCCTCTTGAAAAATTAGAGTTTAAAATTGAGTCACTTTAAGGCTCCACTTAGTTGTAAAATTTCATGATTAGAAGAAAGCAAAATTTCTGCAAAGTCTGTTCCAGGAATCCATGAACACAAGGAGTTTCATGATCAAATATTATTGGAACTTTGTTATAATGCATATTACCTCTTACAAATTCAGAGAGTTCATTACCATAAATAGATTCAAAAAATTCTGCTGAAAACTGGTTTGGCTAAATCAAAGATATCCAAACTTATTTGAGTATTTGACGTATTTTTTCTTGAATGTTTATCTCAGATCAATCTTTAAGAAACAATAAAAATAGTTATTTGATAATCCTAGGTTGCAAAGGAGAAAAGGAAAGATATGCCCATTTTAATGCAGAGTTCCAAAGAATAGCAAGGAGAGATAAGAAAGCCTTCCTCAGTGATCAGTGCAAACAAACAGAATGGGGAAACAAAAAAATGGGAAAGACTAGAGATCTCTTCAAGAAAATAAGAGATACCAAGGGAACATTGGATGCAAAGATGGGCTCAATAAAGGACAGAAATGGTATGGACCTAACAGAAGCAGAAGATATTAAGAAGAGGTGGCAAGAATACACAGAAGAACTGTACAAAAAAGATCTTCACGACCAAGATAATCACAATGGTGTGATCACTCACCTAGAGCCAGACATCCTGGAATGTGAAGTCAAGTGGGCCTCAGGAAGCATCGCTACAAACAAAGCTAGTGGAGATGATGGAATTCCAGTTGAGCTATTTCAAATTCTAAAAGATGATGCTATGAAAGTGCCGAACTCAATATTTCAGCAAATTTGGAAAACTCAGCAGTGGCCACAGGACTTGAAAAGGTCAGTTTTCAATCCAATCCCAAAGCAAGGCAATGCCAAAGAATGCTCAAACTACTACACAATTGCACTTATCTCACATGCTAGCAAAGTAATGCTCAAAATTCTCCAAGCCAAGCTTCAACAGTATGTGAACCATGAACTTTCAGATGTTCAAGCTGGATGTAGAAAAGGCAGAGGAACCAGAGATCAAACTTCCAACATCCACTGGATAATCAAAAAAGTAAAAGAGTTCCAGAAAAACATCTACTTCTGCCTTATTGACTATGCCAAAACATTTTACTGTGTGGATCTTAACAAACTGTGGAAAATTCTTAAAGAGATGGGAATACCAAACCACCTGACCTGCTTCCTGAGAAACCTGTATGTGGGTCAGGAAGTAATAGTTAGAAATGGACATGGAACAACAGACTGGTTCGAAATCAGGAAAGGGGTACATCAAGGCTGTATATTGTCAACCTGTTTATTTAAATTATATGCAGAGTACATCATGAGAAACACTGGGCTGGAGGAAGCACAAGCGGGAATCAAGATTGCCGGGAAAATATCAATAACCTCAGATATACAGATGATACCACCCTATGGCAGAAAGTGAAGAAGAACCAAAGAGCCTCTTGATAAAAGTGAAAGAGGAGAGTGAAAGAGTTGGCTTGAAACTCAACATTCAGAAAACTAAGATCATGGCATCTGGTCCCAACACTTCATGATAAATTGTTGGGGAAACAATGGAAACAGGGAGAGACTTTATTTTTGGGGCTCGAAAATCACTGCAGATGGTAACTGCAGCCGTGAAATTAAAAGATGCTTGCTCCATGGAAGAAAAGTTATGACCAACCTAGACAGCATATTTAAAAGCAGAGACATTACTTAGCCAACAAAGGTCTGTCTAGTCAAAGCCATGGTTATGTAGTCATACATAACCATATGTATGGTTAAAGTCAGTAGTCATGTATGGATGTGAGAGTTGGACTATAAAGAAAGCTGAGCACCAAAGAATTGATGCTTTTACCCATGGTATTGGAGGAGACTCTTGAGAATCCACTGGACTGTAAGGAGATCAAACCAGTCAATCCCAAAGGAAATCAGTCCTGAATATTCATTGGAAGGACTGATGCTGAAGCTGAAATTCCAATATTTTGGCTACCTGATGTGAAGAACTGACTCATTGGAAAAGACCCTGATGCTGGGAAAGATTGAAGGTGGGAGGAGAAGGGGATGACAGAGGAGGAGATGGTTGGATGGCATCACCGACTCAATGGACATGAGTGTGAGTAAACATCGTGTGTTGGTGATGGACAGGGAGGCCTGGCGTGCTGCAGTCCATGGGGTCACAAAGAGTAGGTCACTACTGAGCGACTCAACAGAACTGAAGTTGAAAACAATTCATTGATAGAGATATTTGAAGATAGAACATAAACTCAGTCAGTAACACCTCCTAGACACAAGAGCAGCTAATTCCAGATGTGAGATGCATTCTATTCTGAGTCAGTCTTGCTGCCATACTTGCTCTTTTGTAATCAACAGCTAGTTGTATGTTAGTCTGTCACTTTGGACCCCATTCTTCCAAAACTAAATCCTGTAGAGCTATCCTTTCTAGAGAATACATACCCAATATCCAGGAAGAGAATATGTTATATTCAAATCATACATAACCATTTTGGAAAACCATCTGGCATTAGTTGATAAAGCTGAAGACGTCTATAACTTAGAAATATCACTCCCATAAATACACATTCTAGAGAATTTTTTGAACATGTGTACAATATAACCTATACTAAAACTTTATAATAATATTGGTAATTATAAATTTAAAAAATAAATATACAGGATTTACTAACTGATAGGGAACTGAATGAATAAATGCTGTTATATTCATATTATGAATACTACTGAACAGTGAGAAAGAAAGAATGAGAGGTTTTCATGTTAACAAATTAATTTCATAAGCAGAATTTTAAGGAAGACAAGAAACAGTTGCTGAAAAATATACACTATGTTTCCTTTTACTTAAAAAGTCAACTGTATCCAAAAGTAAACTGTATTGATTAGGATATACTGCTGCTGCTGCTAAGTCACTGCTAAGTCCTACTCTGTGCGACACCATAGATGGCAGCCCAGCAGGCTCCACAGTCCCAGGATTCTCCAGGCAAGAACACTGGAGTGGGTTGTCATTTCCTTCTCCAATGCATGAAAGTGAAAAGTGAAAGCGAAGTTGCTCAGTCGTGTCCGGCCCTCAACGACCCCAAGGACTGCAGCCTACCAGGCTCCTTCACCCATGGGATTTTCCAGGCAAGAGTACTGGAGTGGGTTGCCATTGCCTTCTCCATAGGATATAATACATTATTCTTAAAAACTCTTGTATCCTAACATGCTGGTAACTTTTGGGAGTGAAAAGAGGGCATGAAATTTGGGAGAAGCATAAAGGAACTTTAATACACAGTTACATTATCCTAGCTGTTACACTGCATTGTGGGCATATATGTGGTTTTTACATTTACATTCACCTTTATTTCTGGATGCAAGAGCATTGTATAATAGGAAGTACTTCTAACAGAAAAGTTTGAGGTAATCATAAAAAATGCAAGTTTTAAAAAACAAACTGATTTCTGCAATCAGAAGATAACAGATATGAAAGACAGACTTAAAACAAAGCAGCATAAAGGTAATTAATGTCTCCGAAGAATGGAAAAATCACTCAAAGGTATATTAAAATTCCCCTGAAATAAAAAAACTGAATCCATTAACAGAAAAAATACACAGTGCTCATAAGAAAATGCCATACAGTAATAGCAACATGGAAATATATTCTGCTCAAGATTTTAAATTTAAAGAAAAAATATTCCTTGGGTACACAGGCAGAAAGAAAAATCACCCTAAAACTGAAAGAAAATCAGGCTGGCATCAGGCTGCTCTATACTCATATTCATTTAAAAAAGAGAATGGAACAATATCTGCAAAATTTAGAAACAAAAATCTGTGATCAAAATAAGATTAAATCCAAAAATAATAATAGTAAAAAAAGATTAAATCCAGAGGAGGTACTATTCATATTTTCAACATGAGAAAACTCAGGATAGCACATATAAGACCATCCTCAAAAACTGATTTACCAAACACAAAAAATAAATAATTCATGTAATTAAGATATGAACTAAACAAAGAATTTGGTAATAAAGAAGTTATACACAAGAAAGATATATCCATCTGAATGCAGAATTCCAAAGAATAGCAAGGAGAGATAAAAAAAAGCCTTTCTAAGTGATCAATGCAAAGAGACAAAGGAAAACAATAGAATGGGAAAGACTAGAGATCTCTTCAAGAAAATTAGATACACCAAGGGAACATTTAATGTAAAGATGGACACAATAAAACAGAAACAGTATGACTCTAACAGAAGCAGAAGATATTAAGAAGAGGTGGCAAGAATACACAGAACTATACAAAAAAGGTCTAATGATCCAGATAACCATGATGGTGTGATCACTCACCTAGAGCCAGACATCCTGGAATGAAAAGTGAAGTGTGCCTTGGGAAGCATCACTACAAACAAAGCTAGTGGAGGTGATGGAATTCCAGCTGAGCTGTTTCAAATCCTAAAAGATGATGCTCTGAAAGTGCTGCATTCAATATGCCAGCAAATTTGGAAAACTCAGCAGTGGCCACAGGACTGGAAAAGGTCAGTTTTCATTCCAATCCCAAAGAAAGGCAAATGTCAAAGAATGCTCAAACTACTGCACAATTGCACACATCTCACACACTAGCAAAGTAATGCTCCAAATTCTCCAAGCTAGGCTTCAACAGTATGTGAACTGGGAATTTCTGAATGTTCAAGCTGGATTTAGAAAAGGCAGAGGAACCAGAGATCAAATTGCCAACATCCCTCAGATCATCAAAAAAGCAAGAGAAATCTAGAAAAACATCTACTTACGCTTCATTGACTACACTAAAACCTTTGTCTGTGTGGATCACAACAAACTATAGAAAATTCTTCAAGAGATGGGAATCCGAGAGCACCTTACCTGCCTCCTGAGAAATCTGCATGCAGGTCAAGAAACAACAGTTAGAACCAGACATGAAACAATAGACAAGGCTGTATATAGTCACCCAGATTACTTAACTTATATCATGCAAAATGTTAAGCTGGATGAAGCACAAGCTGGAATCAAGATTGCCGGCAGAAATATCAATATGGCAGAAAGTGAAGAAGAACTAAAGAGCCTCTTGATGAAGGTGAAAGAGGAGAGGGAAAAAGTTGAGGCTTAAAGCTCAACATTCAGAAAACTAAGATCATGGCATCTGGTCCCATTACTTCATGGCAAATAGATGGGGAAACAGTGGCTGATTTTATTCTTTTGGGCTCCAAAATCACTGCAGATAGTGACTGCAGCTGTGAAATTAAAAGACACTTACTCCTTGGAAGGAAAGTTATGACCAACCTAGATAGCATATTGAAAAGCAGAGATATTACTTTGTCAACAAAGGTCCGTCTAGTCAAGGCTATGGTTTTTCCAGTAGTCACGTATGGATGTGAGAGTTGGACTGTAAAGAAAGCTGAGCACCAAATAATTGATGCTTTTGAACTGTGGTGAACTGTGCTTTTGAACTCTTGAGAGTCCCCTGGAGTGCAAGGAGATCAAACCAGTCCATCCTAAAGGAAATCAGTCCTGAATATTCATCGGAAGGATTGATGCTGAAGCTGAAACTCCAATACTTTGGCCACCTGAAGCAAAGAGCTGACTCATTTGAAATGACCCTGATGCTGGGAAAGACTGAGAGCAGGAGGAGAAGGGGACAGAGAATGAGATGGTTGGATGGCATCACCAACTCAGTGGACATGGGTTTGGGTGAACTCTGGGAGTTGGTGGTGGACAGGGAGGCCTGGCGTGCTGTGGTTCATGGGGTCACAAAGAGTTGGACATGACTGAGTGACTGAACTGAACTGAACAGATATGCAGATGACACCACCTTTATGGTAGAGGGTGCAAAGAGGAACTAAACAGCCTCTTGATGAAAGTGAAAGAGGAGAGTGAAAAAGTTGGCTTAAAACTCAACATTCAAAAAACTAAGATCATGGCATCTGGTCTCATCACTTCATGGCAAATAGATGGGGAAATAATAGAAACAGTGAGACACTTTATTTTCTTAGGCTCCAAAATCACTGCAGATGGTGACTGCAGTCATGAAATTAAAAGACGCTCCTTGGGAGAAAAGTTATGATCAACCTAGACAGCATATTAAAAAGCTGAGACATTACTTTGCAGACAAACGTCTGTTTAGTCAATGCTATGGCTTTTAGAAGTCACGTATGGATGTGAATTGGACCATAAAGAAGGCTGAGCGCCGAAGAATTGATCCTTTTGAACTGTGCTGTTGGAGAAGACTCTTGAGAGTCCCTTGGACTGCAAGGTGCTCAAACCAGTTGATCCTAAAGAAAATCAGTACTGAATATTCATTGGAAGGACTAATGCTGAAGATCCAATATTTTGGCTACCTGACGAGAAGAACTGACTCATTGGAAAAGACCCTGATGCTGGGAAAGATAGAAGGCAGGAGGAGAAGGGGATGAGAGAGGGTGAGATGGTTGGATGGAATCACTGAATCAATGGACATGAGTCTGAGTAAGCTATGGGATTTGGTGAATGACAGGGAAGCCTGGCAAGTTCCAGTCCATGGGGCCACAAAGAGTTGGACACGACTGAGTGGCTGAACTGAACTGACAGGAGGAAGGTGGAGCTATGGGAACACTGATGATTTCACTTCTGTTATAGGAAGGAGTGAATTTTTATCATGACATTTAAAAAGATTCAGCTTCTTAATATTTTCCAAAACTTTACAGGAATCCATTAGGAAGCAATTTCTCTTAAAAAATTTTTTTTTTATTGGAGTATAGTTTATTTACAATGTTGTGTTAGCTTCAGGTATACAGTAAAGTGAATCTGTTATACATATATCCACTCTTTTTTAGATTCTTTTCCCATATAGGCCAGTACAGAGAACTGAGTAGAGTTCCCTGTGCTATACAATAGGTCCTTATTAGTTATCTATTTTATATATAGTAGAGTGCATATATTAATCCCAGTAGGAAGCAATTTCTTTTTATGTGACGAACTTATTCAAAGTTAAAACAATTTCTCTTTTATTCTTAGTTTTTTTTCCTCGTTAAATTCAATGAAATTCAATATTTTTTTATTCAGAACATTACAGATCAGATAATCTCATTTTTCTAAAAATATTTCTCTCTAAGCATTCTTCTCCTTGTATATTTGTATAGAAAAATGTCTGAAATGTGGATTCAAGTGATATTAATGACAACTATTATGGGTGGTTTAAATTTTTCTTCTTTGCTAAATTTCTCAATTGCTTAATTTCTTTATTATAAGGCATTATTTTTATACATACAGCCTATAAATAAATAAATTTTATAAAAAATAAATACATTTTTATAAATACAAATGATTTTTCTTTAAAGAAAACTATTAGTAAAACTAGGAATCTAAGCAAATATCACTGTCTCCTTTCTTTTCTGAGATCTCACAGAAATACAGGAAATGAAATAAATCAGAAAGAAACCTTAATATGTATGTACATTAAAAAGAACTATCAAGAGAGGAGACAATCTGAAAGAATTCTATAAGATAGAAAGCAGATTGGACTGGATTGATGGAAAAAACAGAGTACATTATTCTGAACCCCTAAATTTCAGAGCTAAAGACAGCTTTCTGTAAGGGAGTTTGGGAGGAAAAATTCCAAATTTCAAGTCAGGAAATGTCAAGAGCAGAAGAGCCCATGGGATTACTATCTAGGCTAGTATGTCCACTCTCCCACCCATTTTAGGAATATGGACTCTATGAGACTGGCCTCTGTGGCTTTTGTTCCTGGCTAAAGCTCTTAGCCGGAGGAGGCAATGGCAACCCACTCCAGTACTCGTGCCTGGAAAATTGCATGGATGGAGGAGCCTGGTAGGTTGCAGTCCATGGGGTTGCTAAGAGTCGGACACGACTGAGTGACTTCACTTTCACTTTTCACTTTCACGAATTGGAGGAGGAAATGGCAACCCACTCCAGTGTTCTTGCCTGGAGAATCCCAAGGACAGCAGGGCCTGGTGGGCTGCCGTCTATGGGGTTGCACAGAGTCGGACACGACAAGCGACTTAGCAGCAGTAGCAGTAAAGCTCTTAGCACGGCTTTTGTGATATGTCTTAGCAGGAATCCTAACGTGAATTTTAAAGTGCAAAAGAAAAACACAGAAGAGCTTGGGGAACTTTGGGTCCCAATGGGAAGAAAATTATGAGGCGGTGCCACCCAAAGTTCCATTCCCAAGGATAAAGCTCTTACTTTGGCAATAGCGCAGGTCACTAGGCTACCAGTGAGCTACACACACATCCATGTACACTTACAGGGAAGCTCACCTTCCAGGACATTTTCTCCATGGAGCAAAGGCTTTGATCTGCTCTCCCTGTTAAGGGGGAGATGTGTTGGAAACACAGACTCACACTCTCTATACTAAGCAACGTAGTTCTTCATCAGCTCAGAGTAAGTAAACAAGGATTTTGAGACATTGGAGGAAAGTAAATAGCATGAAAGAGAAAGTTGGAGAGTAACAGATAGAACAAATTACTCATAAGGAAACATCACTATTTTTAAAAAATGACTAAATTCAGAGGTGAGATTTAATAGCCATAAACCCACAATAAGCTGCTGTAAAATTAAGAATATGATTACTAGAAAATAAATTCAGTTGGTAAACTGTCAAAAGTTAAGACCAAGATAGTGAACTGTAAGATAACTTTGAGGAAATCTGAGAACAGAGCAAACCAAAGAGACAGACACCATAAAAGAACAGTCGAATTGACATGGGTATAATATCAATAGTTAAATAATAGAAAATATCCCAAAACTCAAGAAAGACTTAGTCTTCAAATTGAAAGAGCTTACTGAGAATGATGCAGAGTAGACAGTCTAAAAAGTTAGTTCGCATTTAAATACATAATGGCAAATTTGACAACCCCAGCAGCTAAGCTGGTAGAGCATCCACCTGCAATGCAGGAGACCTGGGTTTGATCCCTGGTTAGAAAGATCCCCTGGAGAAGGGAAAGGCTACCCACTCCAGCATTCTGGACTGGAGAATTCCATGGACTGTGTAGTCCATGGGGTCACAAAAAGTCGGACATGACTGACTGACTTTCACTTTCATTTTCAGGAATTATGACAAAGATCCCCAAAGCTTTTAAAGTTTTAAAAAGTCACAGCTTCTGATGAACAAAAATTATACTGATGCCAGAATTCTCACCAGTGGCACAGGCCATTAGCAGATAACAAAGCAAGTTCAGGGGGAAAATGACTTTTGAGCCCCAAATCCAAAAACTTTGAGGAAATAGAAAACTTTTTCAGATATAAAAAGCCCCAAAGATTTTGTGTGTCACAGTGAAAAAATACAAGGAATTAGTCAAGAGGAAAAACAAATATAAGAAATATTTCCTGGTGGTTCAGTGATTGAGACTTTGCCTTCCAATGAGAGGGGTGGGTTCATCCCTGTTTGGGGAGGTAGAAGCCCACATGCCTCATGGACAAAAGGCTAAAACATAAAACAGAAACAATACTGTCACAAATTCAACAGAGACTTTAAAAAAATGAGCTACCTAAAAAAATTCTTTTTAAAAGAAAAGGGATAACATAGATAACAACAATAGCAAAGACAGAACAAACGGTGGCAATCTGAGTATAAACTAGAGGAAGAGTAGAAATCTGAAAAGAAATAAGAATTATATCCATTTTTAATGAACTTTAATGTCATTCTTCCAGAGAAACAAGAGTTCAGTGTCACAGGATTCTTTTTCTATTAGTCTATGAAACTAGTTGGCTCCATAATGAAAGGTATTTATATGGTCATTATACTTAATATGCTTTTTGTACAGGGGGTAAATTTTCTGATGCAACCTATAAACAAAGCAATATTTAGTGAACTACACATTCTAAATCTTGACTACCCAGAGATAACATAACCAAACGAAATTGGGAGTTACATAGAAGAGGAAAGTTCTTCCTCTATTATACTGGGAGTCAGCAGTACATCCAGAGTAGATAGCTCAGGAAACAGAAGTATGAGTACCATGACATAAAGTTATCACAGTCATCAGCTAAAACAAGTAAATAACAGAAGGTCAGAGTAGATCACACCAGGAAATGTGATCAGGCACAAGTGGAGTGGGTGGAGAAAGCTGTTTTTTATTTTACACACTCCTATACAGTTTGACTCCCCTTCCTCATGTTCAATATTTGTTTAATTTTAAAAAGTCAGTGAGTAGTCCCCCAAACAACAGAATACCTAAACAATTCTTCGGTTCTCTCCTTTTAACCCCATTCCTTAGTGAACAATTCTGAACATCTGCTTAAATATTTCAAAAAGTCCTTTCACCTTACTTTTAAAAACCTCAGTGACTTTAGTTTACTGAAACAGAGTATTTATGCTAAAGTTCTTCCTAACTCGCTGTTTGTACCCCGTCATTTTAGAATTCAGGAAACTGCGTCCTGGGGAGGTCAGTGTCCAAGCCAAGGACACGCTACAAGGCAGTGGCAGGTGTACGGGGCTTAAGTGGTTTATGGCTACCCATTACTGTTATCAGAGGCAGGAGCATCATGGGTTGGCTTTCTGAGAAGGTTCAGAGAGGAAAGACCTGTGGTAACTTTTCCTCTCCCCTCCTCGGTGTACAGCTGCCTCCTGCCTGCAATCAAGGTGAACACTAAGCATCACACATCACCCTTCTCAGGCCACTGGTACGTCATTACTTTTGTGCAGATATCAGGGCCTCCTGGAGTCTGCGGTTAAGAGAGAATCAACGGGCCTCTGGAGGAACCAGTCAGAGCTGTGAGTGCAAAAATCCTTTGCAAACAAGAACTAGTTGGCGGGTCAATGAGGACATCACAGAGTGAGAAAGACTGACTGACAGAGGATGGGAAGGAGAGGCAAGGAGAAGGGCTTTTTCCTGTTTCTCTTAAGGGTGGCTTACAGGGACAGAGCCTGTGGGCTTCGGAAGTTTCTTTGCACTGGATGAGTATACACGCCTTTATCACTGCAGGATCTCCAAAGGTGCCAGAAGGAAATAACATGAGGCCTCTGTGAGGGAAATGCTACTGATCCTACAGCATGGCCGCCAACAAGAACAAAAACGTCCTGGCAACTTTAAAACACATTGTTTCCCTTTGATGTTCCAGGATGCTCAAGGACTGGGAAAGAAGAAGAACAGGAAGGCAGACAACCTGTCTAAACTTGGAAAGGATGCTTTGACCAAGTTATAAAATAAGCTCTAAGAAATATGTCTGCAGAAGCAGCTCAGAGCTGTGTGTATGTGTGTGTTGGGGGAGGGAGGGTTTGTACCTTTATTCATCCTATTAGCCAGCTAATCTGCCCTCCGTGGGAAGGTAAGTTGTCCCCTGCAGACTGCAAGTATCTGACAGCAGTTTCCATGCCTACTGTGCTCATCCAGCAGAGTATCTGGCACATGAAAGGCATCGGGTAAGCATCTGTTAATTACCTCACTAAAGGGGACATGGCAGCCCTTGGAATTCAGTCTCCATCTCAGTTTGAAGAGATGATTCTGTGTGCTTCTCTTCCTCTTTGCAGCTCCTCTGGCAGCAGATAAATGGAGGATAGGTACGTAAGAGGGGTCTAGGGGATATTCTTTATGTCTCTCTAAATGTTAGTACGTTTGGCAACAGAGAGAGGGTAATTCAGGTATGTCAGGAAAAGGTTTTTTTTTTTTTTAAGAATTTTTTGATATGGATCATTTTTAAAGTCTTTATTGAATTCACAACAATATTGCTTCTGCTTTATGTTTTCGTTTTTTGCACCCCCATCCCCGACCCCAGGCATGTGGGATGTTAGCTCCCTGACCAGGTATTGAACCTGCACCCCTAGCATTGGAAGGCGAAGTCTTAACCACTGGACCACTACGCAATTCCCAGGAAAAGTTGTTAAACTATATTTTAAAATGGACAAAAAGGACTGAGTGTCCTGTGCAGTATAACCTTTCAGGGTGTTCTTCACCCTTCCGAGTCTTAGAGTTATTTTTCAACTCTGTAAGAAAAACTAATGATGCAAGTAATTCTTGTTCTTAGAAACTGAATGGAATTATATCTGGAGGAATCCGAATGATGACTGCCCTAGAGATGGACCAGTCTTCCATCGATGTATAAATTCTTTCCAGCGTTCCTCATTGCCTACAAATGTGGTTCCTTGAGGTTGCCTTTGGACAGGTTTAACATCTTACTAGTTTACCTATTCATGAGTTAAATAAAGTATCTGTCACATGCTAATATTTGCATGAGAATCATGTCTTTATCTTTGTAAAAAAATTATCTTTTAGAATTTCAATACATTATTTTTCACTTTACTTCTAGGATGCAATTTATTGTCACCTCATCATGACTTTTCCTCTTTCCTTGTAGGTGTAACGCACAGCACATTAACAAACAGTATACTTGCTTTGGAGACGACTGATCTACTCTCCCTCTCTATCTCCTAGTAATCTTGGTCAAATTAATTAATCTCAAGCCTTGGCTTCTATATATGTAGAACAGGACTAATATTAGCAGTTACTTTATGGGTTGCTCTGAGACAATGAGTTAATGCATGAAAAACGATTATTCATGGCTTGGTAAACAGCAAGTGCACAACAGATGCACTATTCATCCTCTTTTATTGCCCTGTGGTTGGTGAGCCAGGCTTTCAGTGATTGGTGTCCAGTAAGAATGAGAGGGTAGAAGTGGACAGCTGGTCAAGTCACCATGCAACAATTCTCCTAGATCGTAATTTTTCCTTTCCATGCATTCCCTGGGAAGTCCCAAGAAATGTATGGTCTGTGTAGCAACTGCTAGTTGCCTATCCAAATCCATTCTTGCCTTTCACCTTATTAATAAAATGCCTACATTACTGTTGGCAAGAATGCACCAAGTGAAATACTATACTGTCCAGCCACTCTTGCAGCAAAGCCTGGCTAATGACTAAGTTCTGACCTTTGAGATGAGCACATAAATGTGCTGGGAGAGACTTCCTGGGAGGTTCCTTAAAAGGGGGAGGAAAAGCTAGGGAAAGACAATCTTGAGTCCCCCCTTTATCCATCTTATGGCCTACAACATGGATTTCTTGGCTGAAGCTCCAGCTGTCATCTTGGATATTGAGGTGACTTGAAGGAGATAAGCTGTGTACTAAGACAGTGTAGCAGGAAGATGCAAGCAGCCTGGGGTTAAACAAATTTTGTATAACTGCCACAGTACCCTAGGCTCCCTCAGTCAGACTTCTTTCACATAAGATAAAAAAACGTTCCTATGTGCTTAAGTCACTGTTAATTTGGGTTTTGTGTCAGTTACCTGGAGGTGAACTAACTGGTAAACACTATCCTGTTCAGACCAAGGGGCTTCCTAACCATGTGAGTCATAATGGAACCATGGGGTCTGAGAATGCAGATCTATTTCTCCCCTCTGCTTTTAGCTGGGTTACTTGCTGGATCTGAGGGAGCACACAGCAGTAAAGGACTCACGTCGACAGGTGAAGGGTCTCCCCTTCTGTCCGTGCTTCCACTTTTACTAGTGAGTCATTTCCCCAGTGAGGACTTTTTTCCATCCATAGCAATCTTCAGGACTATGAGTCTCTGGTGCAATTATAGAATGAAAATGCTAAATGAATGCTAAATGTTAGCATATTTAGAATATGCTAGGGTATTTTATGTTAGAATAAAAAATTAAATTATGATTTGCTTCTTCTGGGCAGATATAAACTATATGTAGTTACATGACTATATAACTGTGGTTATAGTTAGGTTATATAATGTCAGTCAGTTCAGTTCAGTTGCTCAGTTGTATCTGACTCTTTGCAACCGCATGGACTGCAGCATGCCAGGCCTCACTATCCATCACCAACTCCCAGAGCCTGCTCAAACTCATGTCCATAAAATCGGTCATGCCATCCAACCATCTCATCCTCTGTCATCCCCTTCTCCTCCTGCCTTCAATCTTTCCCAGCATCAGGGTCTTTTCCAAAGAGTCAGCTTTTCATATCAGGTGGCCAAAGTATTGGAGTTTCACCTTCAGCATCAGTCCTTCCCATGAATATTCAGGACTGATTTCCTTTAGTATGGACTGGTTGGATCTCCTTGCAGACCAGGGACTCCCAAAGAGTCTTCTCCAACACCACAGTTCAAAATCATCAATTCTTCAGCACTCAGCCTTCTTTAAAGTCCAGATCTCACATTCATAATGACTACTAGAAAAACCAGAGTTTTGACTAGATGGACCTTTGTTGGCTAAGTAATGTCTCTGCTTTTTAATATGCTGTCAGGTTGGTCATACCTTTTCTTCCAAGGAGAAAGCATCTTTTAATTTCATGGCTGCAGTAACCATCTGCAGTGATTTTGGAGCCCCCCAAAATAAAGTCTCTCACTATTTCCATTGTTTCCCCATCTAATCGTCATGAAGTGATGGGACCAGATGCCATGATCTCAGTTTTCTGAATGTTGAGTTTCAAACCAACTTTTTCACTCTCCTCTTTCACTTTCATCAAGAGGCTCTTTAGTTCCTCTTCACTTTCTGCCACAAGGGTGGTGTCATCTGCATATCTGAGTTTACTGATACTTCTCCCGGCAATCTTGATTCCAGCTTGTGCTTCATCCAGACCAGCATTTCTCATGATGTGCTCTGCATATAAGTTAAATAAGCAGGGTGACAATATACAGCCTTGACATACTCCTTTCCCTATTTGGAACCAATCTGTTGTTCCATGTCCAGTTCTAACTGTTGCTTCCTGACCTGCATACAGATTTCTCAAGAGGAAAGTAAGGTATTCCCATCTCTTTCAGAATTTTCCACAGTTTGTTGTGATCCACACAGTCAAAGGCTTTGGCATAGTCAATAAAGAAGAAGTAGATGTTTTTCTGGAACTCTCTTGCTTTTTCAATGATCCAATAGATGTTGGCAATTTGATCTCTGGTTCCTCTTCCTTTTCTACATCCAGCTTGAACATCTGGAAGTTCATGGTTCATGTACTGTTGAAGCCTAGCTTGGAGAAGTTTGAGCATTAATTTGCTAGTGTGTGAGGTGAGTGCAATTGTATGGTAGTTTGAGCATTCTTTGGCATTGTCTTTCTTTAGAATTGGAATGAAAACTGACCTTTTCCAGTCCTGTGGCCACTGCTGAGTTTTCCAAATTTTCTGGCATATTGAGTGCAGCACTTTCACAGCATCATCTTTTAGGATCTGAAATAGCTCAGTTGGAATCCCATCACCTCCACTAGCTTTGTTCATAGTGATCTTTTAAGGCCCACTTGACTTCGCATTTCAGGATCACATTCCAGTGATCACAATATTATGATCACTCACCTAAGTTATATAATATATATTTATATAATTATACTTTTGTGGCTTTACTTTTGGTAAAATCAATGAAAATATTAGACCCCTACGTTTCACAAAGTGTGTTCCATTTATTTCTTGGGATCTATTCCACAACACTGTGAATGAAGCATTAATGTTTCCAGTTTGTTGTTTAGTCGCTAAGTTGTGTCTGACTCTTTGAATCAGATACAGATACTCTTTGAGTACAGATACAAAAACTAAAATGCAAAATGATTAAATAATTCGATCAAGGGAATTCCTATTTCTCCGTAGCAACTGGTCTGTAGCAACTGATCACTAAAGAAACCCTTGACTGAACTGACATTTTTTAATAGCAAAAGACATTTTAAAATTTAAAACAAAGAAACATTTCTAACATTTGAAGTTAGAACTTTCAATATATAAAAGAGACCAACAAATTACATACTTGATTTTGCTGATTAAGAAGTAAAGCAACATTTTAACAATTTAAACATGAAGGAAGTGGGATTATTTGGATTTTATTTTCCACCAAATATGTGAATATAAAATCTGTCCCAGGTTTTACCGAATTTCAAATGTTTCATCTTCTCAATTGTTTTTCCTCTAATGTGAAATGCAACTAATTAGCTCATCCCTGATTTGATAGCAACTAGTGACTTGAGAATATCCAGGGGACCGACCTGCAGCCAGCTCTGCAGAGCCTGAAGAGACAACAGATGAGTAACTGGATTTGTTCCTCCAGGGTGAGAGCTGATGAAATGCACATGTCACACAGATGGAGCCAAGGCATCCTGAAATTTCTTTTCTCCAGGTCCCTTTTAAGAAGAATATTTAGTCTAAAAAAGCTGCCTGCCAATGAAAGAGTCACATTTCCAAAAGGTCATTCAAGCAGTATTACAAATAGGTAAAACATTTATAACAACCAAAAAACAGACAAAGAAGTATTAGAGTTCATGCACAAGTCCATTATGGAGTTAATATAATTAGGGGCCTATAGAACAAACACATTGGAGGCAACAGAGCTCTAATAAGAGACTAGGTCTGAATCAAACACATTTTTCTATTCTTAAAAATCACAGACTCTCGGGATCTGGGTCTGCAGAGGTGTCCTCCCCCTCTCCCCACACCACTTACTTCCCTTCTTACAAGCATTATTCAGTAGGTCTGGAGAGTTCAGAACTTCTCCCACATCAGAAGCCTTTCGGCTTCAGAGAAATATCCAGCCATCGAGCATCTTTCTTCCAAGATGATCCCAAATCACTCACTTTCTCAGTTAAGTTTGCCAAAGTAAATTTCATCCCCAGTCAGTTAGTGCCTTAACTGACTTGTGTGTGTGCTCAGTCATGTCCAACTCTTTGCAACCCCATGGACCGTGGCCCTTCAGGATCCTCTGTCCATGGGATTTTCCAGACAAGAATACTGGAGTGGGTTGCCATGCCGTTCTCCAGAGGATCTTCCTGACCCAGGGGTCAAACCCAGGTATCCCGCATTGCGGACAGATTCTTTACCATCTACAACCACACTGTACAAGAGAGGAAACAGATGCAGAAAAGTGAGATGACTTATCAATTTCAAGAAACCAAGGAGCAACCCAACCAAGGCTAGAAGCTGAACTGACGGTCCCCCTTGCAAGTATTTTCTTATGCCAGCCCTTAGAGTCCCACGTGGAGGTGGCCTGCTACTGCTGGAACAGAAGGAAGATCATATCATCAGGACGCACACTGTGCCTCACAAGTCTGCTGGATGACATTTGCATATTGTTTCCTTGTCCCTGGTTTACTCAGAATAATTCAACCACCTTCTCCATACTAGCTGCTGTGCTGACCAGCTGAGGAATTCTCCTGCTGATTTATTAGTCTTTGGTGAGCTGTGTTCCATATAATTTTCAAGCAAAAGCAAAAAAGATTCCTATCAGCTAGGAAGTTGTATGAAGCACAGAGGTTAAAACAACATCTCCCCTGAATAACACATATGAAAAGTCCCCCAAAGCATCTTATTCAATCTGGCACCCAGATAAAGATTGTCAGATGGCCCACCCAGGCCCCTGTGGAAGAAATGTTGCATTGGTCTTCCCTTCTTATTCCTGTCTTGACCTGAAAATACCAAAAACTTGTAGAGAACCACAGAACTGCAGCATTCAATTATGCTAATAATTAAAGGTAAGATACTCAGGCTGGATGCTCCCTCACTACCTGGAAACAAAACACAGCATTTGTATATGTAATACCAAATTCCCTGAGCATTTCTAAGAAAGCTGGAAACCTCAAGAAGAGATCAAGAAAGATGAGGGGTTTCAAATTCCTCCCAGGACAAGCCTCTGGAATGCAACTATGTGAACGGCATGATAAAGTGTAATCAACCAAATACACTATCTCACAAAGCCAGATGGACTTTCAATAACAGCCCTGGTATCACTCTGAATTGTTCTCGCCCTACATTTGCTTTAAACAATCAGTTCAATGATTAGGCATCAGGCACAAAGTGCTCTGCTCTGTTGTACCATACATGATGTGAGAGCATTATAAATATGACGAGCAGAGACCCATCCACTGTACGTTACTGAAGAAGATAGACCCACACGTGGCCCAAAACATCAGCTAATGCTAATGCATGGCTTACTTATGTTTTGCACTATCTCAGTATTCAACATATTCACTTGTTGAATCACACAGTATCTCTACACCATAGGCTATATTTTATTCTATTTGCTAAAGTGGAAATTAGGCAATTTGCCATGGGTCACTCTTCTGGGTTGACTGTGTACCCCCACCTTAATTAAAATGGCTGAAGTCCTAATCATGGGTACCTCAGGATGTGATCTTACTTGGAAATAGAGTTGTTGCAGATGTAACTAACTCAGGTTGAAGTCATTGGAGCCCCTAATCCAATATGACAGGTCTCCTTATCCAGATGGGAAACCTGGACACGGGCAAGCATACAGAGACAGTACCACATGAAGATGGAGGCAGAGACCAGGTGCAGGCAGCAAGAGCCAGGGACACCCAAGACTCCAGCAAACCTCTAGATGCTCGGAGAGAGGCACGAACAGATTCACCCTCACAACTGTCGTACGTGGCCAATCAGCCAACACCTTGCTCTCAGACTTCTAGCCTCCAGAACTGAGACAACAAATTCTGTCTAAGCCATCCAGTCTGTGGTACTTAATACAGCAGCCCTAGAAAACCAATATAGTCACCAAGCCAGTAAAACATGAACAACACAAACCCCAGCAGCCTGGTGCCAGAGTTGGCATTCATAAGCATTTCACTGAAGTGCTTATACTATTTAAAGCATTGAGCTAAACACCATACACTTTCCTACCCGTGAGGCCGAATGAGAACCACACAAGGTGTACAGAAGCCAAGTGAGTGCAAAGGAAGATCTTGAGTAGTCTCATTCAAAACATTCGTTCAGTAAGCATCTGTTGAGAATTAACAAATGTAAAGACTCAAAATGCAAGATGTGTCTCTATTCTCATGGAATTCAATACTCTAGTTGGATCTCTGAGCAACTAAATGACAATGTACTGAATTAGGGAGGCTTTACATCAGAAGTTTGTAAAATCCAGACGGTCATGCAGGTGCTAGGAGGTTAATACTGGAGTAGGAGGAGATTTTGAGCAGACAAAAAACAATATGTATGTCACAGAATCACAAACTGAAGATAGCAAGGCAAGGAAGAGAAAGTCCAGATTCTGAATAAAGTGTGTGAGGCTAGTGAGAGCCACTAAGATCTAGAAAGCAGCCCTGGCTGGAGCCTGCTGCTGCCTCGGGTGATGACCCGGGCCACCCTTCTGTCAATGCACTGATTTCCTCATTCATGTGAATCCCCTGTTCCTCATTCACGTCACTCTAGCTGCCTGACTCCACGGAGCTAAACCTCAGCTTCTGAGGACCGTTTCAACCCACCAGGCTTTTTACCCACCCCTCCCCCCCCCCCCCCGCTTCTAGGGCATCTTGGCCTTGTCTCCAGATGTTTTTGGGGAAACCATTTAGTTCTTCTCTCTAGCTTCCTACATCTAGATGGATCAGCCAAGCCTCCCTGGATCAGATGGTTAAGGGAGGGGAAGGGGCCAGGCCACCTACCAGGATAAGGGGAGGCAGGTGAGCTGTTATGGGCTAACTGTGTCACCCCCCCCAAATTCTATGTTAGAGTCCCAACTTCCTAGCACCTCAGAATGTGCTGTGTTTGAAGACAGGAGCTTTAAAGAAGTAATTAAGTTAAAATGAGGTCATGAGGGTGGGCGCTAATCCATGCACCAACACAGACACTTGTCCTAAGAGACACACACACACGGAAAGTCCATGGGAAGACACGGGGAGAAGACAGCCATCTCCAAACCAAGCAGAGAGGCTTCCCAAGAAACCAAGCCTGCTGACAATTTGATCTTGGACCTGTGGCCTCGAGAACTGTGAGAAAGTAAGTTTCTATTGTTGAAACCACCCAGTCTGTGGTACTTTGTTCTGACATCCCTAGGAGATTAATACACAGGTGATACAGGAAAAGCAAAGGGAGGTACCTCCCAGTGGATCCCCACTATCTCCGGGGCAGCTCTGATTCCTGGAATACAGTCAAGATTGAGACTGGGCCTTTCTGGATCTCAGTTGTGAACAAAGCCCCCAGTCAATGAGGGCTCTGGGAAGCGGGAGGCTCACGAAGAGGTGGATCTTATCCTTGTCTCCTCCTCTTACTCTGAAGACTGAATCAGACTCACCTTGAGGACTGTGGTCACAATAAGGGTAAGTGTGATTCCAGACACCTTGCCTGTGCCCTCAACACACATAATTCATTTTCTCAGCTGTCAATTACCCCAGTTCAAAGCTAAAATGCAAAGTAATTGAGGTGAAATTCAGTAACACAAGAGTAACACGGGTGATCAATCAACACAAGAAAGTGACAGTTACATCTTCTGTGTGTTTTGATTGGAAAAGCCGGCAGCACGGGGTGTTGGAAGCGGGGGAGGGTCCACAACAGAGAGAAATGCAGCACAGGTGTACTGTGGGCATGTGTGCACATGTTCGGGGAGACAGCTCTAGAAATGGTGTCTGGAGACGCAGCAGGAAGATTTTTTAAAAGTTCAACCTGCCATTGGTCCTATTTACCCTCAGCGGGGGCACTGAGCAAGTATTTTGGTTGCACGCATACATGGTCACTGCTGGGCTTCTAGGGATTTATGAAGACTACTTTCATGACTTCATTATAAAGGTGCCTCCTTCCCAAGGGATCCATACATCAAGGTGCCAAGGTAGCATGCTTCCTGCCTCTGGCCTGTCTACAAAAGGCCTTTTGAATAAACTAGGCACAGCTGAAATGTGGAGCGTGCTGCCGCAAGCACAGGACTTAAACATCATTCAGTAAGTACAAGATACAAGCTGTCAAGGTATCTGGAGGAAGAGTGAAGAATTCGGTCCATTTGTCCTGAACCTTCCCTGACAGAATCTGCATATTTGGAGCTGTTGGGGTCTGCTTGGGGTGAAACATTCCTCCGGGAGAGGGGCTGCATCTTATTCTTCCAGAACTTCCGCTAACCCCAAGCCAGGGTCACAGGAGCACCCAGCCAATACATGCTGTAGAACACGTCACCATGTCACCCTATATATCTGTCGTCTGGCAGGTGCAACCTCATTCCAAAGTGACAAGCAACCCTGTTCATAGGTTTAATACTAAAAGGTTTTTGTCACTGACTCAATTCGCTGCTAACCTCTTGCCTATTTATTGCAACTTTACTTTCACCTAAGTGAGTGAGTGGAACAATACAGGCCTGCCACCAACACTAATGTACCCTCGTAAACAACGGGACTTTTTATTCAACTTGAATAAGAACAGCAATTAACATTTGGACAATGCTTTGCAATTTGCAAAAGGCTTTCACATGCTTTATCTTATTGAGAGCTAGGCGGGTATGTGTTTGAGCCTTTGGGCTGATTTCACCAGAGTAGGCCCTGTTCTTCCTCTCCAAGAAGGGGGAATTTCTGGGAAATTCATCCTCCCCTATTCTGATCCTATGATCCCAGTGCCACTGCCAATTACAGCCAGCTTCCCACACCTTAGTCACAGAAGTGGGCAGGGGACCAGTGCAGGCCATCCTAGTACTCCATCGAAATCCTTCCCCAGGATCTCTTCAGGGCAGACATGGAGGAGAAGGAGAGCTCTTGTTTTCAGAGTCATGTAGCAGCAAGGATGTTTCCCGGGGCTGCTGGTGGTCTTCCCCACCACACATAGTCTGAGAGAGTATGGCAGGAGAATAAATCCAACACAGAGAGCAGGAAGGGCTTCCCAGATGGCTCAGTGGTAAAGAATCCGCCTGCAAAGCAGGAGATACGTGTTCGATCTCTGGGTCAGGAAGACTCCCTGGAGAAGGGAATGGCAATCCACTCCAGTATTCTTGCCTGGGAAATCCCAGGGACAGAGGAGCCTGGGGGGCTACAGTCCATGGGGTCGCAAGGAGTCAGATATAACTTAGCAACTAAACACCACCAACAGAGAGAAGGAAGGAGAGGTGAGGTGGGGAGGAGAGAGTGAGGGGGAAAGAGAGAGAGAACAAACCTCATTTGGATGCACAGCAACTCCCTGGTTATGCAAGGCAATCAATTCTTGTTTCTCTTAAGCTTAATGTGAGTTGTACTTCTGTGATTTGTAGTCTAAAGTCTAACAGATTTTACAAAATTACACTAATCTTTGAAGTTAAAAAAACCAAATTGTCTTCCTACTGTCCATAAATATCTCTTCCCCTTCCTACGACCTATTCACATCGGGCTTGGCCATGTGAGGTGCTTTAGTCAATAAGATAAACCACAGACATGGACATGTGAGCAAAAAATTAAACCTTTTGTTGTTAGGTTCGAGAAGTTGGAGTCTTTTGTTTCTGTAGCAGAACCTTGAGGAAAAACCTTGCCTATCCTGACAGATATGCCTACATGAAATCATACAGTCCAAGTATCAATGTAGACTGCTTGATTACAAACCCTACAGTTCTTATTTACACTAGGCCAGGCTGCCTGTGGCAAACCTATACTCTCCAAGTTTCCCAAAGTATCTGTGAAAAATAAAGACCATATCACAACAAAATAAAACCACAGTCTCATGGAAAACGCTACGTAGTGCCAGGTTAACTGACACAAACAATGATGATGCTAATAACTAGAACAGCTAATGATAACATCCACTAAAAGGGAGCCTTAATGAGAGCAGGGACCTAGGATGTCGTGCTCATTGCTATATCCTCAGGAGTTAGCAAGTGCCTGGCATGCTGTAAAGCTCAATAAATATCTGTTCAGTGTTAGAGTCCCATTTGCAGGCGCCGTGCTGCATGCTCTTCCCACTCTCATAGTATTCATTTACTCCACAGAAATGGACTGTGCACTTCCTTTGTGCCAAGCAGTTGTAACCACTGAGGACAGTGGAGACTGCAGACCAAGCCTTTGTTCTCATTCTGCTTCTGTTCTACAGTATGGCTGCTTATCTCACCATTAGTGACATTCGGGGCCATAGAATTTTCTGTTGTGAAATTCTGTGTGAACCATCTGAGCTTCTTACTCCCAACGTGACAACCCAGAATATCTCTAGACACTGGTTAGTGTCTCTAAGGAGGCAAATATCACTGCAGATTGAGATCCACTGGGTTAGTGGTAGGAGACAAGCAGGCTATTGACTTGAAATATCTGAAAGTATTAAGGTGCCACGAGTGAACACAAAGCAGGTAACAGAATAGTGAAAGTGAAATAGTGCATGGTCCAAAGGGAGGTGCTTCCTCACTGAGTGATCAGAGAAGACCTTGGTTCTATATTAAGGCTTGAGGAGAACTGAACGGAGTGAGTGCCAGCCCTGTAGCCACTTGGTGGGGAGAATTTTCCTGTAATAGGGAACAGTGAGAGCAAGGACCAAGAGGAGGAAATGCGTTGGTTGTTTCTGAGAAGAGCAACGAGTTCAGGAAGGTGGGTGCAGAACAAGCAAGGGGAGGTGCGGTGGGAAATGTCATGGTGGAGGCTGGGCTGAAGGACTCAGGACTTTGCTCAGGCTAGTCTGGGGAGTTACTGGGAGGTCTGAGCAGAGACACGCCAGATTCTGACTTACATTTTAAAGAATTACGCAGGCTGCAATGTGAAAAACAACACAAGGGACATGGACAGAAGCAAGAAAACTAGTTAGGCTGATCCGCTCTTCTGATCCAGGCACTGCCTGGAGGGGATTGGAGAGCAGTGGGTGGATTCAGGATATATTTTGAAGGAAGAGCTTGCTAGATCTGGTGTGTTGGATACAGAGAAGAGGGAAAGGAACAGATAACCAGATGTTCTATTATTAATATCCGCATGGTGTAGATGAGGAAACCAAAGTGCAGAGAGTTGAAGCAGCCTGGGCATGACCATGGCTTATAGATGTTACAGCCACCTTTCCCCCAGACATTGATCTCAGAGCCTAGTCTCTCTCTCTTTTGCTGGCTGCTTGAAGTATATTTTCCACTTGGTGCAGGGTTATGGGGTGTCAGGAAGGCTCTCATGTGGCTTAGATCATAAACAGTGGGGTTCTATCAAATTCCTTCTTGGTATTGTGCTTTTTTTTTTTTTTGTTTTTTTACTTTACAATATTGTATTGTTCTGTCACACATCAACATGAATCCGCCATGGGCATACACGTGTTCCCCATCCTGAACCCCGCTCCCACCTCCCTCCCTGTACCATCCCTCCAGCTTATCCCAGTGCACCAGCCCCAAACATCCTGTATCGAACCTGGACTGGCAGTTCTTTTCTTATATGATATTATACATGTTTCAGTGCCATTCCCTCAAATTGTCCCACCCTCTCCCTCTTCCACAGTCCAAAAGACTGTTCTATACATCTGTTTCTCTTTTGCTGTCTCACATACAGGGTTATCCTTACCATCTTTCTAAATTCCATATATATGCGTTAGTATACTGTATTGGTGTTTTTCTTTCTGGCTTACTTCATTCTGTATAATAGGCTCCAGTTTCATCCACCTCATTAGAACTGATTCAAATGCATTCTTTTTAATGGCTGAGTAATACTCCATTGTGTATATGTACGACAGTTTTCTTATCCATTCATCTGCTGATGGACATCTAGGTTGCTTCCATGTCCTGGCTATTATAAACAGTGCTGCGATGAACATTGGGGTACACGTGTCTCTTTCCCTTCTGGTTTCCTCAGTGTGTATGCTCAGTAGTGGGATTGCTGGGTCATAAGGCAGTTCTATTTCCAGTTTTGTAAGGAATCTCCACACTGTTCTCCATAGTGGCTGTGCTAGTTTGCATTCCCACCAACAGTGTAACAGGGTTCCCTTTTCTCCACACCCTCTCCAGCATTTATTGCTTGTAAACTTTTGGATCGCAGCCATTCTGACTGGCATGAAATGGTACCTCATTGTGGTTTTGATTTGCATTTCTCTGATAATGAGTGATGTTGAGCATCTTTTCATGTGTTTGTTAGCCATCTGTATGTCTTCTTTGGAGAAATGTCTGTTTAGTTCTTTGGCTCATTTTTTGATTGGGTCATTTATTTTTCTGGAATTGAGTTGCAGGAGTTGCTTGTATATTTTTGAGATTAGTCCTTTGTCAGTTGCTTCATTTTCTCCCATTCTGAAGGCTGTCTTTTCACCTTGCTTATAGTTTCCTTTGTTGTGCAGAAGCTTTTAAGTTTAATTAGGTCCCATTTGTTTATTTTTGCTTTTATTTCCAATATTCTGGGAGGTGGGTCATAGAGAATCCTGCTGTGATTTATGTCAGGGAGTGTTTTGCCTATGTTCTCCTCTAGGAGTTTTATAGTTTCAGGTCTTACATTTAGATCTTTAATCCATTTTGAGTTTATTTTTGTGTATGGTGTTAGAAAGTGTTCTAGTTTCATTCTTTTACAAGTGGTTGACCAGTTTTCCCAGCACCACTTGTTAAAGAGATTGTCTTTTCGCCATTGTATATTCTTGCCTCCTTTGTCAAAGATAAGGTGTCCATAGGGGCATGGATTTATCTCTGGGCTTTCTATTTTGTTCCATTGATCTATATTTCTGTCTTTGTGCCAGTACCATACTGTCTTGATAACTGTGGCTTTGTAGTAGAGCCTGAAGTCAGGTAGGTTGATTCCTCCAGTTCCATTCTTCTTTCTCAAGATTGCTGTGGCTATTCGAGGTTTTTTGTATTTCCATACAAATTGTGAAATTATTTGTTCTAGCTCTGTGAAAAATACTGTTGGTAGCTTGATAGGGATTGCATTGAATCTATAGATTGCTTTGGGTAGTATACTCATTTTCACTATATTGATTCTTCCAATCCATGAACATGGTATATTTCTCCATTAGTGTCCTCTTTGATTTCTTTCACCAGTGTTTTATAGTTTTCTATATATAGGTCTTTAGTTTCTTTAGGTAGATATATTCCTAAGTATTTAAGTCTTTTCGTTGCAATGGTGAATGGAATTGTTTCCTTAATTTCTCTTTCTATTTTCTCATTATTAGTGTATAGGAATGCAAGCGATTTCTGTGTGTTGATTTTATATCCTGCAACTTTACTATATTCATTGATTATTTCTAGTAATTTTCTGGTGGAGTCTTTAGGGTTTTCTATGTAGTATTTTGCTGTTTTGATACTAAAACCCCAACTGCTTCCACTGGCTGCAGCCTGCTTAGAAGCGAGGAGGGGCAGGCAGGGTGGGGAGGGCTCTGTGGGCTTGATGCCTCCGAAGGAAGCCTGGCAGTCGATGGTGGCCCCTCAGGACAGGGGCCTGACGTTGGTTTTGCCAGGCTGGTCGCCAGGCTGCTGCAGCCCCAGAGCTTCCCGAGCCAGGTCACACACAGGCGATCGTGCCAGTGGACCGCTGGGCAAGTCCCAAGTGCTCCAGGGACTCCAACACTCTGGCCACGAAGGGGGCGTGGACTTCCATCCAAAGAAGCTAGCCCACCAGTGTCTGGGGTCAGCTTTGAGGAAACTGGGGTAATGGGGGATGGCTTCCCCAGGAAGAGGACAGTTGCCTCGCTCGTGTTTATCGCTGGCGGAAAGCTTTGTGGTGGGGATTGCGGGAAACTGGGCCTAGGAAATCATTGGCAGCTGCTCCACGACCTAGAGACACGGGGCCCAGAGCCTATACCCTTAATCTCTATTTTATATCCCAATCACAGGGCTGGCAGTGGAGAGGAGGAGAAAAAACAGGGGAGCTCCAACCACCCAGTTTCTTCTGACACAGCACCCTGTTACCCTTTCTCAGGGTCCAGGACACCCCAGATGATGTGCCCATATAGACGTAATACAAAAACAAGCAGCCAAGACAGCAGTGGACCTGAGCCTTCTCACTACTAGCTCTTGTTAGGCCCATGCACAAATAATGGAGATTTAATTCTTACAAGAAGACAACTTAAAAAATTCAAAATTACCAAGAAAACTTCTTGAAATATATATTTACACCCCATATCATTCACAACAAAAGCTCACCTCAAGGTTATATATTGCACTAGAAAAAGCATCTGGATTTGTAAGACATTTAAACAGCTAATCAACTGAGCTATGAAGACACTTTTACAATTTTTTCAAATACCCATTTAAAGGTATGCATTACTCAACCCAGTTCTGCATTAAATTTCTCCAAATTTCATAAGCCATTTTTGAGGTTCCTTACATAATAACAAATCATTGAAGCCAAGTATCAATGAAAAATGCTCGTTCTTCCTACTGTGGTAAAAACGACTGAAATAATACACAGCAACAATATAAAGAAAAAGTAAAATGCATTCATCTGTTACTGAATAATACTGGTAATGCAGAGAAAATACTGTTGATAATCTAAGAAACAATTCAGAAAAAAATACATGTGGAAGGCTTGCCACATACATTTGTATTAAATACTGATGTTCCTAATGTAAGTTATAGCTAATGTAAGTTATAGCTTCCCCTGTGGTTCAGTGGTAGAGAGCCCGCCTGCCCATGCAGGAAACGTGGGTTCGATGCCTGGGTGGGGAAGATGCCCTGGAAAAGGGAATGGCAACCCACTCTAGTATTCTTGCCTGGGAAATCCCATGGACAGAGGAGCCTGGAGGCCTAAAATCCATGAGGTCACAAAGAGTCAGACATGACTGAGCGACTAAACAACAACGTTAAGTTATGTTAAAGTCTAGATTCTGTTTCAAAAACATTTACTGCAGCTGTTTTTCTGAGGGCCCACTAAATAAGCCACATACTGGAGAAGATTCATGATCTTCAATAATATCAATG
The DNA here is from genome assembly GCF_029378745.1 of Bos indicus. NCBI lineage: Eukaryota > Metazoa > Chordata > Mammalia > Artiodactyla > Bovidae > Bos > Bos indicus. Next base: position 41,468,388 of record NC_091767.1, on the reverse strand, counting down.
TACGGGAAAACTGTGTACATGTAACCACTCATAGAGCAATTATTTTGGTGTGAATTTCTAAAAATTCACAGAGAGACTGTTTACATATGGATAGCTCCATATGTAAAATTCCTTCAGAGTATCATACATTAGCAAGTTATTAGAGACAAGATGTTGAGGTAAGAAATCCACATGCTCTATGGGGCTGTCATCAATGTAAATAATTTTATATATATTTTAAAAGTCGTAAGATGTAGATGGTTTATATTACTTTGTAATAATGAAAATGGCCTGAGAAATCTTGATAGCCATGAATCTTTGCTGGTTATTTCATTAACAAAGTTTTTAGAAGAACTGTTCCACTAACAGATGAATCATGAAATTTCTTGTTAAAGACAAGAGTTGTAATTTGCTGAAATTTTCTGTGATGACATGTAGCTGTCAGAATTATTCTACTAGCATGCATTTTTGAAGAAATAAACTTAATTTGCCCTTTCAAAGATGACTTTTTGTAATGAATGAGGGAGAGACAATTTTTTCAAGAGAAACTCATGCTATGGAAAGAATATTTTGAAAATAGTCGTCTTTATATATTTCATTGTTACATGATTACACTTCTGAAAATAATATAGAAAGTCTCAGATTGGAAAATTTTTTTTTAAAACTTAGAGATATGATTTTCTAATTTGTCAAAAATCTCCCAAGAGAAAAATTTTAATATTTTTATATCTATTTTTTTAACAATGTAAGACTTTCTGATTGACATCATCAGAGAAAATAGAACTGTATTAACTAAATTGTATATGCTTTGCATAATGGTAAATGGGTTAAAAATTGAGTACTGTGATTTATTTAGCTCAACTCATTTTGCTTTCCTTCCATTTGTATTTATATATTTTTGTATGCCTTCCATTCACCAGCAACACATCTCATAACTAAGTAAAATATATTTAATATAGAACCAGATGTTTAAGTCACATTATCACCAAACATTAAAATCAATATTTAAAATCACACAACTCTTTAGGTTTCTGGGTCCTATTAGCATAACATAGATGTTTTAATATATTAATAATTTTCATCCAGGTCTTATCTTCTCTTCCCTTTTCATCCATTTTATTTCTGGTTCTTATTTCATGAACTCTGACTTCCAGTACAAAAGTGAAGAGAATTTTACTTTTGTTTTTTAAAAAGCATGCTTACTGAAAGTTTGCTGAATAATTCACATACAATGAAACACTCACTTTAAGTGTACAGTTAAATGTATTTTAATAAATGTGTATTTAGGTAACTATCACCATAGTCAAAATATACAAAATAACCAGCACCTTCAATCTCCTTCACGTCACCTTTTGGTCAATCCAGACCCTTACTTCACTCCTACTCAAAACTACCTACTCCCTGGTAACCACTGATATGCCTTCTGACCATATTAGATTAATTCTGAGGCAGGAGATGGATGGGCTGCTGGGTAGACATTTACAACTGGCCTGTTTACATTTCTTGGGGTGAGAAAAAAGATGGGCTTCAGGCTGGACACTTATAACTAACCTCTTGTTTGCATTTCATGAGACAGGAGATAGGCGGATTTCAGGTTAGATATTTACAATCAGTGTCCTGTTTATACTTCAAAATAGAAATAGTAACAGAGGCTTCCCAAGTGGCTCAGTGGTAGAAGAATCCACCTGCCAATGCAGGAGGTGCAGGAGATGCCAGTTCAATCCCTGGGGTCAGGAAGATCCCCTGGAGCAGAAAATGTCATCCCACTCCAGTATTCCTGCTTGGAAAAATCCCATGGACAGAGGAGCCTGGCACACCACAGTTCATAGGATCACAAAGGGTCAGACACAACTGAGAGACTGAGCACGCTTGTACCAGGCCACCTTACCTGTCTCCTAAGAAACCTGTATGTGGGTCAAGAAGGAACAGTTAGAACCAGATAGGGAACAAATGACTGGTTCAAAACTGGGAAAGGAGTATGTCAAAGCTGCATATTGTCACCCTGCTTATTTAACTTATATGCAGAGTACATCATGTGAAATGTGCTCACAAGCTGGAATCAAGATTGCCAGGAGAAATATCAACAACCTCAGATATGCAGATGATACCTCTCTAATGACAGAAAGTGAAGAAGAACGAAAGAGCCTCTTGATGAAGGTGAAAGAGGAGAGTGAAAAAGCTGGCTTGAAATTCAACATTAAAAAAGCTAAGATCATGGCATCTGGTCCCATCACTTCATGGTAAACAGAAGGGGAAAAAGTGGAAGCACTGGCAGATTTTATTTTCTCGGGCTCCAAAATCACTGCAGATGGTGACTGCAGTCATGAAATTAAAAGACACTTGCTCCTTGGAAGGAAAGCTACGCAAACCTAGATAGCGTATTAAAAAGCAGAGACATCACTTTGTCGACAAAGGTCCGTATTTTCAGAGCTATGGTTTTTCCAGTTGAGCACTGAAGAATTGATCTTTTGAGTTGTGGTGCTAAAGAAGACCCTTTATTTTTATTTTTCCTGTTTGTTTTTTAACTTTACAATATTGTATTGGTTTTGCCATAATATCAACATGAATCCACCACAGGTATACACGTGTTCCCCATCCTGAACCCTCCTCCCTCCTCCCTCCCCATACCATCCCTCTGAGTAGTCCCAGTGCACCAGCCCCAAGCATCCTGTATCCTGCATCGAACCTGGACTGGCGACTCGTTTCATACATGATATTATACATGTTTCAATGCCATTCTCCCAAATCATCCCACCCTCTCCCTCTCCCACAGAGTCCAAAAGACTGTTCTATACATCAGTGTCTCTTTTGCTGTCTCGTATAAAGGGTTATTGTTACCATCTTTCTAAATTCCATATATATGCATTAGTATACTGTATTGGTGTTTTTCTTTCTGGCTTACTTCACTCTGTATAATAGGCTCCAGTTTCATCCACCTCATTAGAACTGATTCAAATGTATTCTTTTTAATGGCTGAGTAATACTCCATTGTGTATATGTACGACAGTTTTCTTATCCATTCATCTGCTGATGGACATCTAGGTTGCTTCCATGTCCTGACTATTATAATCAGTGCTGCGATGAACATTGGGGTACACGTGTCTCTTTCAATTCTGGTTTCCTCAGTGTGTATGCCCAGCAGTGGGATTACTGGGTCATAAGGCAGTTCTATTTCCAGTTTTTTAAGGAATCTCCACACTGTTCTCCATAGTGGCTGTACTAGTTTGCATTCCCACCAACAGTGTAAGAGGGTTCCCTTTTCTCCACACCCTCTCCAGCATTTATTGCTTGTAAACTTTTGGATCACAGCCATTCTGACTGGCGTGAAATGGTACCTCATAGTGGTTTTGATTTGCATTTCTCTGATAATGAGTGATGTTGAGCATCTTTTCATGTGTTTGTTAGCCATCTGTATGTCTTCTTTGGAGAAATGTCTATTTAGTTCTTTGGCCCATTTTTTGATTGGGTCATTTATTTGAAGAAGACTCTTTAGAGTTCCTTGGCAGCAAGGAGACCAAATCAGTCAATCCTAAAGGAAATCAACCCTGAATATTCATTGGAAGGACTGATGCTGAAGCTAAAGAAGCTCCAATACTTTGGCCACCTGATGCGAAGAGCCGACTCACTGGAAAAAACCTTGATCCTGGAAAAGACTGAGAGCAAAAGGAGAAGAGGGTGGAGAGGATGAGATGGTTAGATTGCATCATCATCTCAATGGACTGAGTTTGAGCAAACCCCAGGAGATAGCAGAGGACAAAGGAGCCTGGTGTGCTGCAGTATATGGGCTCGCGGAATCGGACACAACTTAGTTACTGAATAACAACATCATTTGCCAGGGACAGGGGGCACAGTTCTTCAGGTGCTAGCCTACTGTGTTCCTGCTTTGCCTGGCAAAGTAGTAAAGCCACACTTTCTTTCTCCTCCATAATATATATATATATATATATATATATATATATATATATATATATAGCAACAGAAACAGGGTAAATAGCTCTTCTCCTGAGGACAGTTTAAGATAACAATTATGGCAGAACAGAGAAGAGGTAAACCTTGTTTGAGTAAAAGATCAAGAGGTCATATATTTCCCATCCGTGGGTCAAGAGAGACACACTGCACATGTGCAGAAAGGCTCATTAGGGATCAAAAAGGAGGGTGCACCACCCCAGAATAGGTGATGCCAAAGCCCCCCATAGGCCTCTGGGCTGGAATCCATCTTGGAAAAAAGTTGTGCACATATGCTGGGGAAGGTCATAGGGCAGGTCAGATGCGGAAAAAGAAACCAGATTATTGGTCAAAGGTAAACAGAAACCTGGAAGAACTGCCCTCTGTAAATGATGTATCTGCCTACTTACTGAGCTCCTCTTCATTAGGAAGGATACCCCTTTTCTCTGGCTGTGCATTTCTGCCTTGCTTCTGTTTTATCTATACTGCTTCTCTGTGTGCTCTCCCACTTGCTGTACTGTGTCTCTAATAATAAACTTTGTACCTATCTTAGCAGTTTTTGCCTCCTTGAGAAATGCATTTTTCAAGGGGGGACGGAGCAAGGGCCAGGGAAATTTTGCTTCTAGCCTCTAGCCCCTGGTGGTCTAGTGGCTACGATTCCTGGTTTTCATCCAGGCTACCCAGGTTCAAAAATGGGCAGGGCACCTTGCAACTTCCTTGATGGTCCACTGGTTAAGACTCCAAGCTTCCCCTGCAGGTGGCATGAGTTCGGTTCCTGGTCAGGGAACTGAGATCCTGCATGCCGCACAGGACTATCAAAAATTCCTGGGTAGGGAACCAAGGTCTCCTTCCAAGCCTCTGCTCACTGCTGTCTCTCTGAGGTCGGTTCTCTTTATTTCAATATAACAAAACAATATGTCCTTTGTGTCTAGCTTCTTTCACTCAGCTTATGTTTCTGGGATCCATCCTTACTGTTATGTATAAAAGTAGTTGACTCATTTGTATTCTTAATAGCAAGCCATTGTTTGGATGTCCTAAAACTGACTTGTCTTTTCATCTGCTGATGGACATTTGGGTTGCTTCCAATGTACAAATCTTTGTGGAAACATATATTCTTATTTCTTTTTAGTAAATGCCAAGGAGTGAATTGCTGGGTCACAGTGAGAGTTCATGTTTAACTTTAAGAGAAACTGCCCAATTATTCTTGAAAGTTCTTAATGCCACTTTACATTCTCACCAACAATGTATGCGGGTCCCACTGGCTTTATTGTATTTTACATTTCAGCTCTGTGTGGGTGTATAGTGGGATATCATTTTAATTCTGGAGAATGTTTATAATGCACATAATATGTGAGCACAGTAGTACATAGTTTTCAAAATAAACTTATCTATAAATATATATTGATGGGATAGCTAAAAATGTGCACCAATTATGATACACACGCAGAGCTTTGCAGATATACAGTCACAGTTAATGATCAGGCCCCTGCCTTAAGAACCAGTCATCTAACACCTAGGAAACTGCTTTTTTAAAATATTACACTATGGTGGTTTTGAAATTTAAAAGAATCTCAGAAGGAGAGGGAACAATTTCCTGCCTTCAGGTTCCAGTCTGATACCAGTCAGCAGAAGCTGCCTATCCACAGGGGCAGAAGGGAGACTGGGCTGCGTGTTTTCACTCCAGTTCCGTGTGCCCTGTGGTGCTGGCTCTGGTTTCACCCCTGATTGAAGTTCTTGTCCACAGAGGATAACCCTAAAGAAAAACACGTTTCCCCTTCCAGCACTGCCCCAGGAGGTGGCTGGGCCCCAGGAGTTTCTCGGGCACTTTACCTGCGGCTCACACTCAAGTTTAGGGACACTCATCTATCATTTCACGGCTTGTTGGCAGAAAAGCAGCAGTGCAAATTCCAAGAAGCCTCAGTGGTGAGTCCGATTCAAGCAGGTCAGATGCACAGTAATATGCACAGTGTGATAGTTTAATCAGAGAATAGTGCAGTATTATTGCTCCTGCCTGAGAGGAGCAGACTTTTTTCTTTTCAAGAAAGCTCTTTTCAGATGGCTATTAGGTTGTTGAATGAGGAGAAGCACAAAAGAAATGCCGGCTCCTTGCGGTCTTTCAGATCATTAAAAAGTAACCCAGGTGGCAAAACCAGTTATAATTTCCTCAGCTTCAGTAGATGAAAAGAGCAAGAATGGACACCAGTCTGAGGCTATGGGACTGCCAAACCATCAGCCCAGAGCGAGAGGATTCATCAATCCTGCGGAAAATGAGGAGTCAAAGTGATTATGTAGCACTGAGCGTGGAGGCCAACCTGTTGATGTGATATGGCTGAATTTTTTCCTTCTCGGATGTTGGTCTGGTCTTTGAAGAGTCTCACACAGCTAAACACTGATCTTGGTGGGTTTTTTCAACGCACTCTTACAGGAATTCCTACAGGGTGAAGCTCTTGAGCTACCTGGAATGGGTTGGGAAAGGTACAGTAGGTGGGGTTGAGGGTGTGGGAGCGTGATGCACATTTACAGCCAGAGCTGACGGAATTTAGCTGTAAGATGTCAAGACATTTTTTAGCAATGATTAGTAATCAACCATCTGAATGCTTGTTCATTTCACTTACCTGCAAAGTTCAAACGACATTCTTTCTTATTTGGATGAATTCAAGTTACAGTCTGTCCCACCCTCCCTGCTCTGCTTGCCAAGAAAATGTGTAGCCTAAATCACAGTTCCCTTAAACTGTGTAGCTGCCATGGCAGACAAATGTTTTAGGTCAACAAACACTTTCTGCTGCTTCTCGCCCTTTACAACCAGAATCAAATGGGCCCTGAAGTGGGAGCCAGCAACAGCTCTGTATGTGGGGGCTGTGGGGCAAAAGGAGAGGGACAAGAGGTGACTGGCTGTGAGTAGAGACTCTGGCTTAGGGAGAGCAGATTTCAGAAGCAGTGAGGGAAGAAGCTGCTTGAATTATGGTTTAGACACATCAACACTAGACATGAGGACAGTTTCCCACAACAGAGGAATGGCAACTGTCGATGTAGGCAAGGCCCTTATTTCTCAAGGTCCCCCTCTGGAAGTTGAGGAAACTGGACATCAGTTTCAAAAGGCTGCTTTAGCCTCCAGAAGTGAAGCATTAGTTGCTCAGTTGTGTCCGACTCTTGTGACCCCATGGACTTTAACCCGCTAGGCTCCTCTGTCCATGGGATTCTCCAGGCAAGAGTACTGAAGTGAGTTGCCATTTTCTTCTCCAGGGGATCTTTCCGACCCAGGGATCAAACGCAGGTCCCTTGCGTTGGCAGGCGGGTTCTTTACCATCTGACCCACCAGGGAAGCCCTCCATACCCTTCTTCAAATAATGATGGTAACAATAACCCGGTGTACGAGACAGCAAAAGAGACGCTGATGTATAGAACAATCTAATGGACTCTGTGGGAGAGGGAGAGGGTGGGAAGATTTGGGAGAATGACATTGAAACATGTAAAATACCATGTAAGAAACGAGTTGCCAGTCCAGGTTCGATACACGATACTGGATGCTTGGGGCTAGTGCACTGGGATGACCCAGAGGGATGGTATGGGGAGGGAGGAGGGAGGAGGGTTCAGGATGGGGAACACATGTATACCTGTGGCGGATTCATTTTGATATTTGGCAAAACTAATACAATTATGTAAAGTTTAAAAATAAAATAAAATTGAAAATAGCATTAAAAAAAAAAATAGTTGATACAGAAACCCACTAAGTAAAGACACATAAAAAGGGTGTTGTTCAAGTTTCCTCCAGTTTAGGCATTTATACCTTTGTGCTTGTCGCTTCAGGATGTTACTGTAACATTGATATTTGTATAAACCATGTTTATGTACCTTATATGTGATCATTTAACACACTAGTAATTAAATGTATGATGGAGCTTTGGGAATTTTAAAAGCAACGAAAAATGTTCTTAGATGTGTGTCAGCTTCATTTCCAGAGATACTTCTACTAAAGTGAAACTGAGAACTTGATACTTTAGTTGCATTTTGAATTCAAAAATCCCTCTGCACCATTAGGAGCCTACAACATAAGCACCTTTTCTCATCTGCTTTAAGTAAAACGTTTGTCAAGAGTTTTACTTTGAAGAGTTAATTTTCTATAGCCTTGTATTTCTCATATATCTTTGGTAAAAGCTCCATTATACAATATGGCCAAAGCATGAAGGACCAATACTGTCCAATCATATACCATGATATCCCGTTCAATTTTTGTTTTCAGACACCCTCATAAACAAAACCCACTTCACCTTTTCCTGTAAACTGCATTTGCAGTCTACATTTCTGAAATTCCCTAAGTTTTAATTCCTTGAGGATCTCTACAATTAATCCTTAAGGCTATATAAGAACCAGATGCTGCTACACTATTCTGTATCAAGCATTAACATTTGGTTCCAAGTATTATCATAGTGGTCTCAATAATCTAGTTACTGGTCCTAACCAGCTAAGCAAGTAATCTCGTTAAGATCTGGTATCACCAGCAAGCACATTGCTTACACTTGAAGAAAATAAGTTTACATTCATTGTCGTCTGTAGGTTCTTCTTCTACATCCTACTTCCCCTTTGTCATTCCTCAAGTCTACACATCATTCATTCATCACATTTCCTTCCTTAAAGGAGATAGTGTATTTTTGAACCAACAGGATATCTATTTGCATGAGTTAATCCAACAGAATACTTTTTATAAAACATCTTTTCCAGTGTTCTAATTAATGGAGATATGGATCACTCATTTACTAAAAAAAAAAAAAAAGACATCTTCAGGTTGCTATAATTTGGAAACAGATTTTTTTTTCATCTAGGTAAAAGGTGCATATAATTTGAATTGTTAAATGACTTATTAATGAACAAAATAACCATTCAAGTAATTTAAAATCTACTGGTCTTAGATATTTGAAACATGGTAAAAGGATATATTCCAGTTTTGCCCAAAAGTCACTTAAAATATCTACAAATATTTCATCTGTGTATGGTATACACCATAAATGCCTAAACTGGAGGAAACTTGAAACCCTCACGTTAATTGTTAAATGTAGTATTTCTAACTTGTGACCAGACAGATTGGTAGGCAGCCATTTTTGTGTCTTAAAATAACTGGGGGCATAGTTAAAATTTTATACATCAAGTGATTGCTAAGGAATGTTGCAGGTGAGATGTGGTTATTTTTAGTTTATTTGAAATGTCTTAAGCTGGGGGGAGGAGGGGAAGCAAATATCTGAAATTTGGAAAACCCTAAATCTTTTGATAAGAAATTGTGATTTTCACTTACATTGTCTTTAAGGATATAAAAGGTTGATAAATTGGTGTAGTTAAATTGAGCCATAACCATTGGTGGTCATGGGGACCGGTAATTAAGCCTGCAGAAAAAAATTACAATCTAAGAATTTAAGAAATAAGATCCTGAAGATTTTGTTTAATTGCATCAATTTCTGTATTTTATGTGCATTTAAAAACTGCAGTAAGTTGAATGGGGTTAATCTTGTCTAATAATAAGTAAATGAGTCTGTAGACTGTGATCTCCCCAAACTAAAAAGTACAGTACTTGGAATTGTGTTCTTTATGGTTGTAGTGTTGGTAAAGCACTAATATGCAGAAAATAAAGGAATTACACAGTGAAAAAAAAAAAAAAAAAAGGGTGTTGTTCTCCTAATGATCAGGGAAATACAGAACAAAACCACAAGACATCACCTTAAGTAGGATTGCTGTTTCCTAAAGTTATGACCAACCTAGATAGCATATTCGAAAGCAGAGACATTACTTTGCCAACAAAGGTCCATCTAGTCAAGGCTATGGTTTTTCCTGTGGTCATGTATGGATGTGAGAGTTGGACTGTGAAGAAGGCTGAGCACCAAAGAATTGATGCTTTTGAACTGTGGTGTTGGAGAAGACTCTTGAGAGTCCCTTGGACTGCAAGGAGATCCAACCAGTCCATTCTGAAGCAGATCAGCCCTGGGATTTCTTTGGAGGGAATATGCTGAAGCTGAAACTCCAGTACTTTGGCCACCTCATGCGAAGAGTTGACTCATTGGAAAAGACTCTGATGCTGGGAGGGATTGGGGGCAGGAGGAGAAGGGGACGCCAGAAGATGAGATGGCTGGATGGCATCACTGACTCGATGGACGTGAGTCTGAGTGAACTCCGGGAGCTGGTGATAGACAGGGAGGCCTGGCATGCTGCCATTCATGGGGTCACAAAGAGTCGGACATGACTGAGCGACTGAACTGAACTGAACTGAATAATAGCCAAAAAACAAGTTGGTGAGGATGTGGAAAAATTGGAACTCTCCTTATACATTGGTAGTACGCATATAAAATTGTGCTGCCACTATAGAAAACTGGAGTTCCCACAAAAATTAAAAACAGAACTACTGTATGACCTTTGAATCTCAATTGTGAGTATATATCCACAAGAAGTGAAATCAGGACACTGAAAGGTATTGGCACCAATGTTCACTGCAGCATTACTCACAGCAGAAATGTGGTATATATATACAAAGGAGTAATATCCAGCCTTAAACAAAGAAGGAAATCCTGCCATTTGCAACAATGTGATCTGATCTGAATAAACATAGGGGACATAATGCTGGGTGAAATAAGCCAATCACAAGAGAACAAATACTGTATGATTCCCCATAAAGAGCCCACCTGCTAGTGCAGGAGACTCCAGTTCAATCCCTGGGCTGAGAAGATCCCTTGGAGGAGGAAACGGCAACCCACTCCAGTATTCTTGCCTGGAGAATCCCATGGGCAGAGGAGCCAGGCGGGCTACTGTACATGGGGTTGCAAGTCAGACATGACTGAAGCAACTTAGCATGCACATACCCCATATATCAAGTATGTAAAATAGTCCAACTCATTGAAACATAGAATAGTATTGCCAGGCACTACAGGAAGAGGAAACACAGAATTGTTTTTCAATGGGTATTTAATTTCTGTTATGCAAGATTTCAAACCCTAAAGATGATGCTGTGAAAGTGCTGCACTCAATATGCCAGAAAATTTGGAAAACTCAGCAGTGGCCACAGGACTGGAAAAGGTCAGTTTTCATTCCAATCCCAAAGAAAGGCAACACCAAAGAATGCTCAAACTACCACACAACTGCACTCACCTCACACACTAGCAAAGGAATGCTCAAAATTCTCCAAGCTAGGCTTCAACAGTACATGAATTGTGAACTTCCAGTTGTTCAAGCTGGTTTTAGAAAAAGAAGAGGAACCAGAGATCAAATTGCCAACATCTGCTGGATCATTGAGAAAGCAAGAGAGTTCCAGGAAAACATCTACTTCTGCTTTATTGACTGCGCCAAAGCCTCTGACTGTGTGGATCACAACAAACTGTGGAAAATTCTTCAAGAGATGGGAATACCAGACCACCTTACCTGCCTCCTTAAAAATCTGCATGCAGATCAAGAAGTAACAGTTAGAACTGAACTTGGAACAACAGACTGGTTCCAAATCAGGAAAGGAGTATGTCAGGGCTGTACATTTTCACCCTGCTTATTTAACTTATATGCAGAGTACATCATGTGAAATGCTGGACTGGATGAAGCACAAGCTGGAATCAAGATTTCCAGGAGAAATATCAATAACCTCATATATGCAGATGACACCACCCTTATGGCAGAAAGCAAAGAATATGTGTTACAGGACCCTTGTTGGGGGGGGATCCTAAGGCATCCTTGCCTGAGGGCTACTTCACTATTTTCTGATGCCAAAGTAGTGGGGTTCCTCCAAACAGTCATCAGTACTGAGGCCATCTGAGGATAACTGCATATTTGGGCCAGCAAGGGAAATTCCTACTACGAAAAGGACATTGGAACAGCTATGAATTTCTCAGAACTGGGTATCAGAGAACTGCTTATCAGGCTGCCCTGCCCAGTCTGCGGAAGCTTTGAGAAGAGTTGGGAACCTGTATATCTTGTAATGTTTTGATATTAGAAAAGGAATAATACCAGACTTCCCTTGTGGTCCAGTGGCTAAGAATCCACCTGCCAATGCAAGGGGCATGGGTTTGATTCCTGGTCTGGGAAGATCCCATATGATGTGGGGCAACTAAGCCTGTGTACCAAAACTACTGAGCCTGTGCACCCTAGAGACCATGCTCTGCAACAAGAGGAGCCTGAGCACTGCGACTAGAGAGGAGCCTCTGCTCCTGCTTGCTGCAACTAGAGAAAAGCTATGCACAGCAGCAAAGATCCGGTGCAGCCAAAAAGACATAAAGGAATTTTTTTGAAAAGGTTTAAAAAGGAGTAATACAAATTACAGTTTAGAGCACCCTGTACTTTTCTTTCATAACCACTACTTAAGAGTTTCTAATTATATATTTGTGTGGTTATTCTATCATGAGCTCCATGAAGACAAGGACCACATCTAAATACAGACATTACAGTCCCCAAGTATAGCATGGGACCTGACATATACCAGCTACTTAACTAAAAAAAAATTGCTCTTTATGAATTAGGGTTATGTTAGACCAGGAGTCAGCATTACCGCCCACAGGAAGATCTGGTCCACCATCTCTCTCTGCATGGCCTGCAAGCTAAGAATGGTTTTTGTATTTTTAAATGACTGGGAAAAAATTTTAAAAAAAAGATACAGCTTGACATATGAAAATTAAACAAAATTCCATTTAAGAAAAATCCATTTCAGTGTTCATAAATAAAGCTTTATTGAAATGTAAAAAAATGCAAAGGAGTAAGAAAGGAAATTTCAAAATTCAATTTAAACACACACATTTGAAAAATGTGCTCTGCCTGGTCCCATACTTCCCACTGTGGCCTGGCCTCCCTGCTCAGTTGATCTGTACAGAGATGAAATGAGACCCCCATAATGATACTGATAATAACCATGACGGCAATAACAATTGCTAGAGAATGTCAGACATTGATTTTCTCATTCAGTTCTCTTAATATCTTCATGAGGGATTATCATTATCTGCAATTTCATAGGTGAAGAAAATGAGGTAGAGAAAGATCAAGTAACTTATTATGGTTGGCAGAATAATCACAGCTCCCCCCAGTCCCCACAATCCCTACAAGTGTCTACATCCTATTCGCTGGAAATTTACAAATGTGTTACTTTACATGGCAAAGTGATGTTGTAAATGGGAGTAAATTAAGGATTCTGAGATGGAGAGATTACCAGGGTTATCCTGGTGGGCCCAATATAATCACAAGGCTCTTTATATGCCAGAAGCAGGAGAGTGAAAAAAAAAGTGATGCTTCCGAAGCAGAGTGATGTAGTCACTGGCTAAGTGAGGCCGGCAGCCTCCAAAGGCTGCAAAAGGCAAAGAACAGATCCTCCCTTACAGTCTCCAGAGTGAGCACAGCTCTGTGTCACTCTGATCTTACCCCATGAAACCCACTCCAAATGTCTAACCTCCAGAACTATAAGATAATACACATTGTTTAAAGCCACTAATTTTCTATGAATTTGTTACAGCAGCAATTAGGAAACTAATACACTTGTCAAGGTCACACATCCATTAGGCCATGGATCAAGAATGAAACCTCATGCTGTATGATTCCAGAACCTGCATAATCACTAATAATACTGGCAAAGGTGTTGAGGACCTACCCTACAGGGAAGAGAATATTGAGTGAGATGAAGAGGCATCGACATTCTCTCCCAAGAGGCCTTCTTGCCTTACCCATCACCAATCCAGCTATAAGAATTATTATTTTCTGGGCAGGGTTTTGTGGCAAATGGGGTGGCATTCCATGTAGACTACCTCAAACAGCTCCCCTATTAAGTGTGTTGCTACTTGATTTTGCCACAAAGGAAGGTTTCCTTCTTATACGGCAGACCTACCTGCCTGTTTAAGCACTTCACAATAGATAGCTTGAGAAGAAAAAGATGCTTTTCTCTTGGCTCCTGGATGAAATACCTACAGGGGTAAGAGCTCCAGCTTCTGGAAAACACATTCACCTCTTCACCTCCAAGGAAACCACTAGTCACTGCTTACCTGGATGCTGAAGAAGGAGGGGGCAGTGAGGGTCTGTGTCTCAGAAGCCATGTCCAATCCTCATGACCTAACTTCTCCAAGGTTCTTCCTCATCTGTCATGTGGATATGATATTATCTGCCCCAAGCACCTCAAAGACTCTTCCTGAAGAACTATGAGTTTATAGATATAGAAATGCAACCTAAATTCTAAAAAGCCAACTATGCAAAATGGGTATTATTATTTTTTTAATGGATTTGTTATGGCCACCTTTTAACTTTATTAACAGTGCAAAAATAAAAAGTGTTGATGCGCTGAATGGAATTTGGTGACTCAGACTTTTGGTGTCTAAAAAAACGGAGAAAAATCCTCCTTACCTCAAAGAATGAACTTGTATCAGAAAACTTCAAAGTATACATTCTTTCTAGTATTCAAGATTAAAAATTACAACGACCTTTTCAATAAATGACCTTCAATTATTTGTGAAAAGATTAGCAAAATATTTAGGGTAGAACCCCATGAGAACTCAAGGGTTTTTCAAAAATCTCATTGTTGGCAGTAAGAGGTGAAAATGGAAAGAGAGGCAGTTCATTTCTCTACATCTTTAAGGATTCAAGCCAAATCACACCTCTTATCTGATGGTTCTCTAAACAGCCAAGCTGATGGGAATTGTTCCTTACAGTGACATTTCTTGTCTCTACCAGTCATATGCACTTGGCGTTTACTGTCCTATGGCAAGAATTTCACTTGTGTGAAGCCCAACTGGAGGACAAATTACTGGAGGGGAGAAATCACAACTCATATGTACTCTGTGTCCGCACAGAGCTTAGAAAAGTACAAAGTGCATCAGATCAGATGTCGACTGAGTTTCTAGGTAACCTCTGCCCATCCCAAAAGCACACACCACAAATCACCCCTGGGCTCACACATGCCTTCAGTATCACCCCCTCTGCTCCATCACTTTGACCCTCCTCCTTGATTTACTATTATGTTTCTTCTCCATCAGCTTCCTGTCTGAAGACTAAAGTCAGGATCCTGAATCCTGATCCTGTAGTACTTGCTGTGGCACACCATGCAGATTCTTCCTTCAGGACCAAGGCATCATTCCCCAGAGGCTGGGAATGCTGCAGATGATGGCTCTCAACTGAGGTTTGGTCTACAAACTTCCCTTGGCCCAGGACAGCCACCTTCCCCCAGGTTCCTCTCCTTCCTGAGGAAGTGTATATAAAAAATGTGAAGCATAAAAGCCCTTGCCTCAAGGTGGTTCAACTCTGAAACATTTCCCCAGCTCAAGAATTCCCTGTGGGTTTGCCTGAGCTCTTTATTCCAACTACATTGCAGCTTAACTCCTCCTCTGCCCAATTTTATCCTAGTTCCTTCACAGGTCAGATTCCTGAGAGCCTTCTGCAATGAATTTCCTTCATGTAAATCTGTGCATCACCATCTGTTTCCTAGGGAACCTGTTCTAAGCCAGATCTTACACAAAAATAAGGGAAAGATAAACAATGCCCACAGCAAGAGGGACTGGGGAGGGCTGTCTCAGCTAACACCAAACCAGTCTGATCTGGCCATGGCTGCCAACACCTGGCACTGAACACAGCCACCAGCCTCGCCATCCCATGCCAGAGCAGTGACGTATGGCCACCTGCATTCTCTCCATCAGTACTACCCACTCAAACTTTCTTTGATGAGGGACATATTCCATCCTTTCACTGTCTACTACAATAGCCATTAGCTACTTGTGGTTACTAAGCACTTGAAATGCAGCTAGTGAGACTAAGAAATTTAATTTTAAAAATGAGTTTATATTTACATATAAAGAGCCATATGTGTCTAAAGGCTGCCATATTAGACAAAGCAGCCCTAGATTATGAACCCAGTAGATTTAGAAATGCAATGTCACAACATTTCCAATTCTACCTGCTTTTAATTCCACTACTCATGACCTAGAAATACTTGGTCTGGCTCCTTAAAAATCATCCTAATGAGACATCGGTAGGAACTATGTGCTAGTAAAGTCTAATTAAGTGGCCCACTAATGTTTATGAACATTGTGAAATTTAAGAGCCAGAGAGCTTTGCTGTAAGCTTAAGCTGATTACAATACATAAATCTATTCATGACTGCTTACTCTCATAGTCTTTTAATTTCCAGCCTTTCAAAGAATTTATCATTGAGATGGAGAGGCATCTGTGTACAATTTTAACTTAAGAAACACCCTCTTCCTTGACTATGTACAAGTATACATTTGATTAATGCCTTCTCCCCACTCCCATTTGGCCTATATGCTGAGGGCTTCAGCTTTATGTTTCATAAGAAAAGAAAAAGAGAACAAGTAATAGCTGCCCTTTTGAGGTAGGCCGACTCACAGGCTGGGAACTCAGGGGAGACCTTTAGTTCTGCCCTGTTTCTTGGACAAAGATGGTCTCTTATTACTGACCCAGAAATGTCAGATGGGGCCCAGGGTGAGAGCACACGACTGCACCTGGGCAGGTTCAAGACTATCCCGCAAAAAATGACTAAATGTGCGTGCCCTCCAGACAAGGAGTCATTTCCACCATCTCATCATCTGAGGGTCAGCCCTTACAAAATCTGCTTTAGCCACTGAATGCGACTGAAATTGAATTCAATGCAAACTGAAAATATTCTGTTTACTTAAAGCCCAGAAGCCTTTTGTGAGAAGAATCCAGGGGCAGGCAATGGTAGTTAAATTTGTACATTTTTCTTTCTTGTTACAGTTTTATCTTTTCCGAGCAATTTAATGAAGACTCCAGAGGAAAGAATTAAATGTCTGCTGGTTCAATTACTGAATAATGAAAAGGTGGAAAGGACCACCACGCGCTGTGTGCTGAGCGGCCAGCAAAGCCTATTCTTAGAGTGGAAATTTTTTCTGTGCTGTTCACACTCGCCTGTGCCATCCACAAGTTGTACAGACAAGTGTCGGCGGAAGAAGCAGAAACCAAGCCCTGGTGCAGATCTTCCTCCGCAAGGGTGACAGGCCTGGCCCACAGGGGCCATTGCATGACACCCACAGTAGCAGCCAGGAACATGGCCTTCCTTCAAGAAGATTCTAACCAGCCCTGGCCCCGAATGCATTCATAACTAGCCTGTCCTTAGGACCACACGCCAGGAAGGCCTCAGGGGCAGAGAAGACTTGCTAGCAAGGATTTCAAGGATACTTTACAGTCCCTGCAGCATTTGGAAAACTACCCCTGCCCCTCACCTGCCCTAGCCATACACAGGAAGATTACAGAAACACAAAAATCCTCCCTGCATGCTAAAACCAAAGATAAAATAAATGATGATGCTTCAGAATTCTTTAGAACATTGGTTTAAATGCTTTAAAAATCAAGTCTCCCCGGAAATACCATGCAAGGAAATAGGCAGTGAAGTGTAGACTGTTCTTGCTTCAACGCCCAGGATGACAGTGTATCTCTGCTCAAGTTGGGGCCTCCCTGAAACCTGTTCAGTAACATCAGAAGACTCAATGGACAAGTCATTGTATAGCTTCTCCTTTCACTTTTGAATTCTTCTCGGTTTATTTAAGAAAATGGTTTTGTTCTTGCAAAACACACACTGAAATGTTTAAGGATAAAAGGCTATGATGTACATAACTGACCCATAGGAAAAAATGTGTGTGTCTCTATCTGCATATACATATACATATATATATATATATATATATATAATGTATACATATACACACACACACCCATATTTGTGTATACAATGGTACCCCACTCCAGTACTGTTGCCTGGAAAATCCCATGGATGGAGGAGCCTGGTAGGCTGCAGTCCATGTGGTCGCTAGAGTCGGACACGACTGAGCGACTTCACTTTCACTTTTCACTTTCATGCACTGGAGAAGGAAATGGCAAGCCACTCCAGTGTTCTTGCCTGGAGAACCCCAGGGCCGGGGGAGCCTGGTGGGCCACGACTGACGTGACTTAGCACAGCACAGCATTCATGTATATGTGTGTTCGTGGATGGTGACAGTGGAGCAAGAGTAAATGATAAAGCAAATGGGATAAAACCTGAACAAGAGGTGAATCAAGCTAAAGAGAACTTGGGAAGCTTTTGAATTACTTTCTATTTTTTTACAACTTATTTGTAAGCTTGAAGTGAAATAGTTTAAAATAGTTTCAAAGTTTAAAACAATACAAAGTTTTACCATTTTAAATTCTTTCTCTTTTCTTCTCCATATTGGCTTCTTGCTAGAGACATTTATAATTAGCCAGTGGACCTACTGGGTAAAAGTGTCTGTGCGGGTAGCCCTGCTCTGCAAGAAGGCAACTGTCCCGCTGATGTGTTTAATCAGGCTGAGAATTCTCTTGGAGAAACCAATCACAGATGGTTCTGGAACAGCTCCTCCTATGGTGTGCTGGTGATGACTGGGGCTGTGTGCTGGGGCTGGGGACAGGACTGTGTCTAGGGAGTGCATGAGGATCTCAAGCTAATCTCTTCCTCTCTTCCCTTAAAATATTACAACCAAAGGCATTACATTTTTAAAAATAACTATCAAGAGTGTGTCTCAAGCTACCTTAAATATGTGAGAAAATAAACTATGAGAAAGAAGAAATCTCTAACGCTTCTATCTTTTTTTGGTGTCTGATACAAGAGACAACAACATCAATCTATCAGAATAGAAGCTCTTTAAACACAAGAATACTCCTTAATTATTTCTGTTTCTCCTATACTCTCCCAAGAAACAGAACTGTGGATGCAACTGAATGAAGATGTGATTAAATGAATGCACAACCCCCGAGGCAAAGGTCTACATGCAGCTCCTTCTGCTTAAGACTGCATTTTGAAATCTATCAAACAGTGAAGCAGAGACATTTTTATCTATGGGTTCTCTCTATGTAAGTTTATATTCTTCTTCTCTTTTCTCTTTAGAATTCTGTATTTAAATCTTATTTAGAACTCCATGAAGAGAAAAGGTGAGGTACTAACTGGGAGAAGATATTTTTTCCCATATAAAACTGAATAGAATTAATATCCAGAATATACACATCATTCCTACAAATGAATTAGACAATAAAACAATTCAAAAAAAAACATTGTCCAAAAAACTGGAACAGGTATTTCATGGAAGAGAAGAAATGGTCAAACACCATGCTCAAAGTCTTTAGTGGTTAGAAAATACAAATTAAAACCACAAATATGTGATAAACACCAGATTGACAAGAAGTCCAAAGCCTGAAAATATCAAGTGCTGACAACGTTGTAGAATAACAGCACGCTCATTATCTGCTGAAGGGAGTGCAAACTGGAACCACCACTTTGGAAAACCAGTTGGCATCACAGAACAGAGGTGAAGTATACATGCCCTATTACCCATCAATTCTACTCTTGGGTATATACTGAGATAGGTGGAGAGTGTGTACAAGAATACTCACAATAATACTTGTATAAGGGAAGTCATCCAAATTCTAACAGTATACTGCACTAGCAACTTAATGCATTTCATATAACAGAATGCTATCCAACATTGATGAGGGCTGTACGCATCAACAAAATGACCCTCAGAAGCAACATGCTGGGTTAAAAAAGCAAATTATAGGATACATACATTATGATCCCATTTATGGAAAGTTCATTAAGATTTGTTTTAGGAATAGAAACACGTGTGGTAAAATTATAAAGAAAGTGAAAGTAAAGTCGCTCAGTCATATCCGACTCTTTGCGACCCCGTGGACTGTAGCCCACCAGCCTCCTCTGTCCATGGGATTCTCCAGGCAAGAATACTGGAGTGGGTTGCCATTTCCTTCTCCAGGGGATCTTCCCAACCCAGGGACGGAACCTGGGTCTCCTGCATTGCAGGCAGACGCTTTACCCTCTGAGCCTATAAAGAACAGCATGCAAATGACCAGCAAAAATTCAACATAGTGGTTACCTCTGTTTAGGGCAGAAAAGACTGAACAGGACAAGACACATGAACCTTTAATAGAAATGCTAATGGCCTATTCCTTAAAAGACGTAGTGGACACATATTCATTGTATCGTTATTCTTGATATTTTACAAATGTACACATTTTACAAATACTAAAATGTATGGTAAGTGAGTGCTCACTCAGGCATGTCTGACTCTTCCTGACCCCACAAAATGTAGACCACAAGGCTTTTCTGCCCATGTGATTTCCCAGGCAAGAATGCTGGAGTGTGTTGCCATTTCCTACTCCATGGGGTCTCCCCGACCCAAGGATCGAATCTGTGTTTCCTGCATTGGCAGGCAGATTCTTTACCAATGAGCCATCAGGGAGGCCCCCAATAATAGGTATACATTTAATAAATATTCTTTTGTGTGTACTCAATATTTAATAGAAATGACTCTTAAGAATTGGTTAGCAAGCCAAAGACCAAAAATATTTTATCCAAGGCTTGTTGGAAGAAGGAAGTGAAACAACACGCTGGCCATCAGGCCCTGGCACTCCTTCCTTCCAAACACAGCATGCTGTTTACTGGTCTCCAGTTCCTCCTGGGTCATTCAATCCAAACTCAGCCATCACTCAGAGTTACCAACTGTCCCAGGTCAGAGGAAAGTTTCAGGATGTTCCTCAGAAGCAGCAGGCAAGCTTCCCTTTCTATCTGTAATTCTAGCCCTCACTTAAGCATAGGCCTCCTCCACATGTGAATGATAAGCACATCACTCTGATCACGTTTGTGCACACACACTTCCAACTCTGCAGCTTGACTGGGTTATTATTACATCCAAATATTACTGAAAGCTACTATTACTGACTCTTGACTTTGACTTATTCTCCAATATTTGTACACATTTCATAATGATAATGGAGCACCACATTTAAAACAAAGCATCTCCCTGTCCTCCAGTCAGAATCTGCAATCTGAAAAAGCTCCTTGAAACATACATGTCTCCATGCTCCAACTACAACCATGTAGCAACCATCCCTTAAACCAAAACTGAAATTTAAAGTGAGTGGCGCAGTTACTGTCAGTACAGCATTGAAGAAAAAAATCAACCTAGCTCCAGGGATGTCTGACTCCTCACCTTAGTGAAGTCGCTCAGTCGTGTCCTACTCTTTGTGACCCCGTGGACTGTAGTCTACCAGGCTTCTCCACCCATGGGATTTTCCAGGCAAGGGTACTGGAGTAGGTTGCTATTTCCTTCTCCAGGGGATCTTCCCGACTCAGGAATCGAACCCGGGTTTCCTGTATTGCAGGCAGACGCTTTACCTTCTGAGCCACCAGGGAAGCCCTCCTCACCTTAGTAGGTCATTTTTAAAGATAAGAAAGTATTTGCCTTCCCCAGGCCCATCTGCCACCCAGTGGATAGGGAAGAAGAAAGTTTTATTATATTTTTAGTATTGTGAACTTTTTTAGATAATTGTTTTCATTATCAATTACTACAATAAAGGCGGGTTCCTTTAGCAGTAACATCCCAACAGAAAAAAAGATCAGACTGGTAAAAAAAAATTCTTTTATATATGACTTACCTTGAAAAGTCCATCACTCAGTCCACTATAAAAATACAACCACTTACCTCAGCATATTGTGCTACTGAACCAGCCTCAACTGCATAGACTCTACAAGCTCCAGCCTGTACAGCAAAAAGTGACAGTATTCCTGATCCACAAACAACATCCAAAACAACCTGGAAGGAAATGAGAAGACAAAAAGCGGTGAAAACACACCGGAGCTTTGAGAGCAGACAAAGCACTGGCTTTGATTTTTACAAGCGGTCTTACTTTGGCCAAGTTATGAATCTTGCTGAGATTCCCTGTTCTCATATGTTAAACACGGCTAGTACCTCCCACCTTTTAAGTTTTGCTGTAGGGATCAATATGAAGTGTATCCAAAGTCCTTGGCACATAATTGGTTTTTCTCAAATTATTGCTATCATTACTACAGTTTCTTTGTTACATGGTTTGCTTTTAGGATATTTAGGACCAATAAAAGTAGAGCATCTTGAATGAACTTGCTTATCCTAAATATCAACATGAACAAAATGAAAACTGTCTCCAATAATTCTTAGAATTATATATATATACATACACACACACACACACACAGGGGTGTGTGTGTGTGTGTGTGTGTGTGTGTATACACATACATATTCAGAAGAAAACTGAAGATAAAGTCTTTCACCCACATAAACTGGGATATAAGCTTTCATTCTAGGTCCCCCCCAAAAAGTTGTGGTGGTTTATATGAAGGGTAGAAGGGTATTAAGACAGTGGACAGATATCGAATTTACAGAAACTTTTCTTCTAGGATTTAAATCAACAAAACCACCACTCACTGGCACAAAAGGACAAGCCAATATCTGGACCTGCATGCTGAGAGGAAGAGGTGGATGGTATGGGCTGGATCTCTGGCCCCACACACTGCTGAAGCTGAGGTCTAAAGCTCAGTCTGATGGTTGAAACCTTAGGATTCTGTATTTCTGCTGTATCTTTTATTCTTAGCATCTTTTAGCACTAGCTTTGAGCAAGGCATTTCACGTGGCTCAAACCCTCACAATAAATGTATGAATAGATAACATTATCGTGCCCACTTGTAAGATGACTAAACTGAAAATCAGAGACACTGAATGAGCCCAATTTCACCCAGCATAAGCAGGGGAACTAGGAGTTGAATCTGGGCATTTCTGCCTTCCAAGCTCATGTTTCATAAAATCACACGCTGATTACTTAAGTTCATTGTTATAAATCTGACATTTTAACCCAGCAATACCAAGAGGCAATGAATGACAAGCAAACAAAGTATTAATTTTTTTTTCAGGAAAATTTATAACAGTTTTTACTTTTACTTTTATAGCAGGAAAAATTTTCCAAAAAGTAGGAAATATTGGAGGTCACACATTCATGTGTGTGTGCGTGTGTTTTAATTGCAATATCATACTGTGCTGACACAGATTCGGTGCCATTATTCTAAGAGAACATGCTGTTAGTAATGGGCTCACAGTGCTCACTTGTATTAATTCTAGAGCTGTGGCTGTATTCCATACCGTCTCCTAGGGCCTGGGTAATTAGGAGCATTACCAATTTAAAATGTCACCCAGTCTCTGGAATTTGTCGTCAGGCTGCCTATCCTTTTAGAAATACCGCTATTTATTTCTCCCCATCCTCCCTAGGAGCATCATCTTCACATGGTCCTGGTTTACTGCAAGAACACTCACGACTGCTGGCTAAAGAACAGAGGCTCTGTAGGTTGGACAGTGCAACCCACGGCCCCCTCAAAAGATGCACCACACCCGGAAGACTTTTCCCAGAATCTTCTTCAATTAAAAATAAAACACCTTCGATTCTATGTTCAGTCCAAAATAGGGATACAAAATTAAGACACGACAGAAATTGCACCTGCTTGCTCTGGTGACAGGTGCCCCAGAAATGTGTGAAGGGAACATTTTATTAGGGTCTCACGAGGCACATCTTAGAGGAGTGTATTTCAGTTCTCTTGATCCTGCAGACTAAAAAAAAAAAGACATGTTTAACCACTAGGAGAGAGACAGTGGAGAGAGGGAATGAGGAGAGAGAGAAAAGAGGTGAGAGGGAGCCTGACGTGGTTCAACTTTTTGCCAAATTAGGACTTTAAGTAGGAAGACGCTTTGACAGACCCTGACCCTATCTAGAGAAGGGCTGAAAACTATTCCCAAATACCTTATTTCAATAACTAATTTCAAGTCAAAACAACTTTATTCATTTGGGTGATTTCAAAACAGAGCATAGACCTTGAAAAAGAATCTGATCGTTTTCTAGCATTATCCAGATAATGCCATCTGTTTCCCGCTTGTGTGTATATTTTAAAAGTTAACAAGTGAATTTTCAGTCTGGGGCTTGTAGAAGAGGGAGCGGAGAGGGAAGGACATTCTGCCTTGTCGACGTAGAGCCATGAAATGCTGGAAACAAAGCTGAGGGAGGCTGAGAATACATTCTCTGGTGAAAAATGAAACAGTCAAAGCAAATATTCAGCCTCTAATGGAAACAGACTCTCTTGGCCCTTTCCAACTGGGGTTTCCAACTAGGAGGAGAGAGGGCATTAATGCAGTAATTCTTTTACACCTTCTTATCTGGCACCTCAGGAAGCCTTGGAGCTGCCACTAATCACATTTTCTTGTCCTCACAGAAGATTATATTGAGCCCATTTTTTATTCTACCATTGGGAGGCCATCACAGAACTGGGTATGCTTGAGGACCTTATACTTCCTGGTCCCAGAGAAAACTCTCTCCCCTCAGACAGAGGCAAAAGGGAGTCATAAAATCCCCTTTCAAGTGTAAAGCAGTGTGTAGTTTCCAAAGGACGTTCCCTTGACGCTCTCTATGTGGTCCTTATGCCTCCCTGGGATACAGAGTACGTGGTAGGGCCCCACTGTACTGAGAAGGAAACAGGCTTGGAGAGACTGTTTTCAGCCAGAGGTAACGTGGCTGGTAAGGGGCAGGGCTGGATGGGAATGCAATGCTCAGCTCTCAGTGGCATCATGGCCACCCTTCTGCACAAATGGGAGGAAAGCGTGGACTAGGAAGAGAGCCCAGTCTGACCACACCACACTCTGACTAAACATTTCTGACGGCTCCATGTTATTGGACTCTGGCTGGGATCAGCCAAGGTCAGAGGGAGTGACAGGAGGTCAGGGGACCTATTCTCCTGACCATCTCCCTCCTGGGTCTCCACGGACTGGCTGTGTCTCCTCCACCAAAGCCATGGCTCTGCTGAGCTTCCATTCCTTACAGCTCTGACTATTGTCTCAGGTTTCCAGCAACCACTGCTTCCTCTCTCCTCCTTTAGGCCTAGGGGTGGTAAGAGGTCCCCACTCCTGCTAGTGCTAGGGAATTTCACCATCTCATGCTGGTTCCCTATATTCTGCCCACAGCATGGTAAATGGTCCTGTCCTTTAACTCTCCTGAAACACCTTGTCGGGTATGCCATGTCTCTCCTGCAAGAACCCTGGCTATTACACCAACTCTTCCTTCTGTTCCCCAGCAGGGAATATTTCTTTAACCTTTGCTCCCCTCCCAGGCTAAGTCGAGTGCTCCCGCTCTATGCTTTTTTATCATCACCTACTCAAGCCCTCCCTCTGCAAAATTCACCACAGTTATACTTTTTCATTCAAGGAGAAATTGTCTGATTAATTTCTGCTCCCTGTCCTGGATCCTAAGCTTCATTAAAGGAGAGACTTCTGTTTCTCAGGACATTCACTAAATCTTTGTTAAACAAACTGAACAAATAGAAATGGGTCTCACTACCACAGAGAAGGAACATATTCATGATCCAAAAGACACAGTGCAAATCCGTTACCTCCGTGGGAAAGCACCATCTACCAGCATAACACATCCACTTCAACCTTGTGATCTTAACAAGCATCCTTCAAAGGATGACTTTTCTTTGATGGTGCCATACCATCATCACATTACAATCTAGTTAGCTCTGGTTTACTACGTTCCTCTAGAGACAGAATTCATCCTCAGCTCCCCCTGGATACACAGGCAGTTAACTATAGAAGTGGCTACGTTGGGGTTCATATGGGGCAGTAGCAGAAAATGGTATGAAATCCTTGCCAGGACTAATGGGGAAAAGTCAACAATCGGTCCATGTAACAATGGTCCAAAGTTCTGTGAATATGTTTGTAAATAAAGTTTAAAAAATGTTAAAAAGATAAGGTCATTTCACATGTACAGATGATTTTAATTGCATGCTCTTATGGTTTCCTGGGCAAAGAAATCTTGCAAAATGTTTGGACAGGGCTAAAAAAGCTCCAAGAGGGTTCAGAGATATTTATCAGGATTTACTAGGTTAAAATTAACAAAGAACACCCAGGCCCTTATGAAAACATGAAACACAACTACCATGGAATAATAAAGTGAAAATAAACATGCACCATTATTATTCTTACTTTGTACTATGCTTGTTTAGCACCTTTACCTTATTTATGCATGATGGTGACCATCAAACGTGGGCACCTTATTTTCTCCATAGTACAAATAGAGAGACTGAAAATTAGACAGAATTGAAGTCATACACTTAATAAATGGGCAGAGATAAGATAAAAACAAATGTACCTAACTGAAACGTTATGCTATTAGCCACTTCCCCCAGTTTGGTTCAAAGCTTTTTCTGTGTGCTGTTTAGGCTACAGTAATATCGGTCACATTTAGTCTTCTTTTCATGCTACCAGCTTTACAACTATCTTCCAAGATTGAGGTCCCGACTGTCCTACAATCAATTCTTCAAGTTATGCCAGCTGTTACGTATTCACTGTTTCTTTATTTGCTTGAGGGTATCAGTGGCTGCCCTGAACTGCAAACCCTAACTGTCGTTTTTGTACGCCTCCTACTCCTAAATTGCGTCCTATCACTTGGCACTTTCATGGTCACTGCTGCTTCTTCCAGACATTATTGTATTACATCCACAGACACCACTATTGAACCATCCCAAGTTACAAGAACCCCATGCTTTCGCAATGTCACGTACTTTATCATCATAGCTATCTGGGTTATGATGGGCTCATAGCCCATAGTGATGGGCTCCCTGCCCCACAGGCTGCACCCAACTCTTCCAACAACCAAATTGCTAACTAATAGGTTGACTGAACAGCTTCTAGGCAGGAACAGAATGATTGAACTACACAGCCTTCTGCAGGCCACCACATCTCTCACTCTGGCTTTTGTCAGAGAAGAACAACTCCAGATCACCTCAAGAGCTACAGAAGACATCCCTTTGTGGGCTCCACAGCTAGGTTTAAATCCTGCTCAGATAATTGGCACTTTCACTACGGCAGAAGAGTTCCTCGGTGACAGCTCCTCATAAGACAGAACTCTACAAGAGTTGTGCAGTTAAGCTGGCTTTCAACAAAAGGGTTGCCTGTATTTAAATAACGAATGTTTAATACTTCTGAGCACCCTTGCTTCACCCCACCATGTTTCTTCTGGCAGAGGACAGATAAATTCATCAACAATTTTTTCACCACCCTTTCACCAGTTCTCCAACTACTTTTCTCTATTATTATGGAAAATACAGAGATGCTGATCACTCTCAGCTTCCCTGCCCATGATTATCCCCCTTCATATGCTGCCCACAGACTCAGACAAGCTCACTCAGCTCTAAACCCTTTGGCACACAATCATTCATCAGACATCAGAAGTGACTCCTACTACCCATTGTGCCAAATACTGCTAGATGCTGGAAATGCAGAGATGAAAATAACCTGTCTAGTAGGGAGAAGTACAATAATGTGTTCTAGTAGCAACGATAGTATTTTAACAGGCACAATGAAAACATGAAAGAGGAATAGTCTGCTCTACTAAGGAGCTGGTCATTGAGATGACCAGAAGAGTGAAAATCGACAGTTAAGTTGATGTGTGCATGTGAAGGGAGGGAGTGGCGGGAGTTCCAAGCTGAAAGCATATGAAGGCACCAGTGAATGACAGAGCCAGTCATGTTTGTTCTTCAGTCACTCAGTCATGTCCAGCTCTTTGCAACCCCATGGACTGCAGCATGCCAGCCTCCCCTGTGATGTTCGGGACTCAGCAAATTTTCTCAGGAGCATGATGCGTGTGGTAGAGACAGAAGTTGGGCAAATGGTTGAGAAATTAACAGCTCAAGAGCAAAGGGTGATGCTTGATTGTAAATGGTCTTGTATACGACACTAAGAGCTTGGACTTAATCCTTAAGCAAAGAAAGACCATAAAAATGTTTTCAGTGGAAGAATTATTTCATAGTTGGATTTCAGCAACATCAGTGTGGCATAGATTGGAGGGCAAGATATCAGGTAGTAAAGCAGACACTGGGAGTTCCTAATCACCATCATTCCCTTCTTCCTTCCTATCAGAACCTCCCTCTGTGTAATTAGCCATCCCCAGTCCCAGCCTGGGAAACTCAACATTCAAAAAACTAAGATCATGGCATCTGGTCCCATAATTTCATAGCATATAGATGGGGAAACAATGGAAACAGTGTCAGACTTTATTTTGGGGGGCTCCAAAATCACTGCAGATGGTGACTGCAACCATGAAATTAAAAGACGCTTGCTCCTTGGAAGGAAAGCTATGACCAACCTAGACAGCATATGAAAAAGTAGAGACATTACTTTGCCGACAAAGGTCCATCTAGTCAAAGCTGTGGTTTTCACAGTAGTCATGTGTGGATGTGAGAGTTGGACTATAAAGAAGGCAGAGCACCAAAGAATTGATGCTTTTGAACCATGGTGTTAGAGAAGACTCTTGAGAGTCCCCTGAACTGCAAGATCACACTGGTCCATCCTAAAGGAAATCAACTGTGAATATTCATTGGAAGGACTGATGCTGAAGGTGAAGCTCCAATACTTTGGCCACCTGATGCAAAGAGCTGACTCATTGGAAAAGACCCTGATGCTGGGCAAGATTGAAGGCAAAAAGAGAAGAGGGTGGCAAAGGATGAGATGGTTGGATGGCATCACTGACTCAAAGGACATGAGTTTCAGCAAGCTCTGGGAGATAGTGAAGGAGAGGGAAGAATGGTGTGCCACAGTCCATGGGGTCACAAAGAATCGGACACAACCGAGCAACTGAACAACAAGTCCCAAATGAAGGAGCCTGACTGGTTCAAGGCAATCATAAGTGGTTCTTTTTCTCTTGCCAGTGATGGCTTTTATACATGTTGTGTGTAATACAATATTGCTAATAAAACCAGAGGGGAAGTCTGTTGGGAGCTACTGGAAAATTTTATGCCTTTTAAGACAGACACACAAAAAAGATGTTACTTCCTTCTTGGAAATGATTAAATTTAAATGTGATGTTCAGAGGAATTGGATTAAAACACCTCAAAATCTCACTACCTCCAGCATTTCAGCCAATTTGAATAGGATTTCCTCCTACTTGAGGCCAAAGTTATCTTAACTGGTACAAGTGGGGAAACTAATTGGAAAATATTTGCAATACTCTAGAAAAGACACAGTAAGAATGAGAACTAAGAATCAGCTGTGGGACAAAGGGGAAGAGAAGAGCCGCAAAAATGCTGGATTCATAGACACGAAAGAATTTGGAAACTGGAAAGTATAAGAAAAGGTCGAGACTGACTCTGGGTTCCTGGCTGAGGTGATGTTTCTAACACCTTCAGTTTTTGCAGCTAGAATGGAATGCTTGCTTGCCTTGCTGACCAGCCATAGTGGCTGTAGAAACTGCTTATGCTGGTCTTTGAAAAGTGGAGCTGTTCCACTGCTGCTCACAGAGCCTGCAGCAGAGGCTTCTCCTGTCCCTCACATTGTGCATGGGTACAAGTGAACAGTGCCCACTTCACTGAGGCCACATGCGCTTTCTCCCCTGCCTCCTACTGCTGCTGAGGCACTACAGCCCCCATCTGGCACACAGGCAGCTGCACCTCAGAGAGTAAGGGAGGTAACCCTGGGGGCACGCTCCACCAGTGGGAGATGGCAGCCAATGGAGAAACCATTCTCCTCCCCAACCCATGAACTATCTGAAGACAAAGTGGTTTCCTATGATCTCTCTGAAGATGTGACACTGAGCATTCAGTTTTTCAAGCGTTGGCCAGCTCAGTAACACCCCCCTGCAACACACCTGCCCTCCCTCTTTCCCTGCCTTGCCCCTGCTCTGGGGAGACTGCCCTCCCTAAGATAGTCCTAGCACATAAGCCTTTCCTGCATGATCTGTGATTTGGAGATCTGAGGCTAAGAAAACAGTAGTCCTTAGACAAAATTCAATGTCTGTTGACATTTTTCTTTAATTCTGTCTTTCCTGGATTTTTGTTCTTCTAAATTCTAAACCTAAGCTATTACTCTGGAGTTGAGTGACTGTGTCAGCACCTCAGATTTAGGAAATTAAGCAAAAAGAAGACACAGGCACAAGCTCTAGGTTCACCGATGTCCAAGTCCTAGTTCAGTGCTGGAGAAGACCAGGTTCTGGTATAGTACTTTGCTTTGTCAAATTTAACTGCTTTTACTGACTTGATTCTCTTTATCTATTTACATTCTCATCTTGCAAAGTAGATATTAACACAAAGACATCTACGTTAGAAGTTCCTGCTGTACTGAGCCTTTAACAAAGTCAGTAACAAATAACAAAGTCAGTAGTTGCTCCAAATCAGTCTTTCGTGCCACTGTCTTATACGGAATGTGAAAGGTTCAGAAATTCAACCCTAGGATGTTCTTAAAATGCACTGCCTTTTGTGGGAAGGGACTCCACCAGGCAGAAGTTAATAGTAAGCTAACCAATAAAACCGTATCAGTGAAAACAAAGTTCTTTTTTGCCCTGGCTCCCTCCCATGCGCGGCTGAGGCACTGAGAATTTCCCCTTAGGCAATCTGTGCCTTCTTTAATGGTTTTGCAAAAGTGGCATCTGGTATGATCGCTATTAGCGCCACTTAGCAGATATTTCTGGTTCTCCTTATGGGCACATGGCTGGACTGCATCCCTTGCCCTTAGGAAATCAGGAATAACCAGGAGCCTGGTGGACTACAGCCTGTGGGTTGCAAAGAGTCAGACATGACTGAGCACGCACATGACTCGCTGTGGCCCATGTAATGTGCCAGGACTTAAGATGGGTCACTTCTGGGAGGAAGACTGAAGAATGAGGAGTGTGCTTTGCCACACACCCCTTCTCTCGGCAACAGGAATGTCACACATGGAGGCGGCTTCCTCAGCCTGGGTCTCAGGGTGAGAATGAGACAAAACACAGCCCTCAGCTGACCCACAGTGGATTAAACAAGCAATATATGACACTCTACTGGTTTAAACCACAGAGGTCTGAGGACTGACTGTTACAGCAGCATAACCTAGTTCACCCCAACAAGCCCAGCTAAACCATCCCCCTGCAGTGCTGATGATTTCTGATTCAGATTCCCCAGTGTGTTCACAGAACTCTGATGCTGTGCTGAGACTCTGGTACAGCAGTTGACTAAATTCTTACAGTCATCATATGTTAAGTGTTCTTAACTCATTTTAAAATTGACTTCCAAAAGATTAAGGTCAAATGTCAGCATCTTGAAAGGTACAGAGACTGGTTTGGAGCACAGTTATCTTGACTAGAAAACCCATCTACTACATTAAAGCCCCTAGCTCCCTCTTTTCCAGATGCCCTGAAAAACAGTCTGTGATTGTTGTTTATTCAGGCTTCTTGGCTCGCCTTGAAAGCTGCACTTTGCTTTCATACCAAATGAAAGCACTTTCCTGTGCTGGCTCTGGCATCTCTCTCCAGTGCCCTCACAGGAGCAGAGTCTATCCAAGCTCAGGAGAATCCTGGCTCAGACACACCATCTGCTTCACTCACTCGCATTCAGGAAATCTACGCGGGGGCCCCCTCAGGACTTCAGGGGCCAAAGAGATCGTTAAAACCAAGATCCATTTCTACCTCTACCTCCTCACCTGAACTACAGAGAATCGATCTCAGGGATGAGTTTTTGTGGCAGACGATCTAACATGAACCTTGGCCTCTGCATCAGGCTGAAGTAGTGTCCTCCAAAATTCATGTCTACCCAGGATCCGTGAACGTGACTGTATTTGGAAATATGGTTTTTACAGATATATCAAATTAAGAGTATCATAACTGGACTAGGGAGAGCCCTAAAGGCCTGGCGCCATTACAAGGAGAGGGAGATTTACACAGAAACATAAGACACACAGGGAGAATGCCACCCAACAAAGATGAGACTGGAGTGATGCATTTTTAAGGAACACTGAGGACCGCCAGCAACCCCAAGAAGCAGGGAAAGGGGAGGGAGGATCTTCCCCTAGAGCATTCAGAGGGAGCATGGGCTTGCTGGCATCCTGATTTTGGACTTCTGACCTCTGGAACTGGAAGAGAATAAATTTCTACTGTTCTAAGCTACCTAGTTTGCAGTAATTTGTTATGACAGCCCCAGGAAAGTAAAACAGCCTCCAAAGTCCAAGTCAAAGGGAAATATAATACAGACACAAAACAGACACACAGGATATACACAAAAAACATACACAAAACAGATACATATACATGTGTACATGTATCACAGAGACTGCTTTTCACAATCACATCCTATCCTCATACACATTCCAAAAATCACATAAATAAAATATCAGTCTGATTACCAACCCAGAACATATAAAGAATGATTTTACATTGCTCCTAAAATCACTGTGCAGTCCTAGCAGACCCAGAGTTCACATACAGCTCTTCCACTTAGGAGCCATGTACCTTAAAGCAAGTCAGTCAAATTTATGTATCTCTGGTCCCTTTATCTACATCATGAGGCTAATAACATATCTTGAATTTGTCAGGTGGTGTGGTTGGCGCTTATCATTCTTTGGTGCCTCTCTGAACTCTCATCTGAACCCTCTTCCTTTGCTTGGGGAATGGCCCACTTTGGAGGCACACACCCCCAACCTGGGAAGCTCAGGGGTCTCGTGCTCTTTCCCAGCATCCTTGTGGCATGAGTGAGGCTCTACAGGTAAGATGCACTTTGCACACAGAATCCACGCTGGTGGATCAAGGGCATCTCCAGGTTCCAGCAGCGCGACAGAGAACGGTTCTAAGGCCATCACTCAAGGGCAGTATTGGGTGAGGCTACGTATGCTGGGGTGTCAACGTCTGGCTACACTGATGTCTCCCAGAGATCAATTCTATAGCATGATTTTGGAAATTATTTTTGGTCTTGTAGCCTCCATGTCTAGTTATCTGATGATCTGCATACTTTTAGGAAATTCTTTTTTTGCTCTTTATTTTCTTAAGTTAGCAGAGTTGGTTTCTAATGCTGGCAGCTAAGAACCCTGACTAACATACAAGGATTATAACGAGAGAAGGTATGCAAAGCACCTAGCAGGAGTCACTTTCTTTCTTCCCACTTTCCTACATAGCTTTAAATAAGGATTCTGCTGTCAATGGTTAACAATACTTGGGGGTGAGAAGTGCAGGATTTGAAGAATGGATAAAGAAAATGTGGTATACACACAAAATGGAATATTATATTGTCTTTAAAAAGGAGATCTTGCCATGTGTGACATGGGGCTTCCCAGGTGGCTCGGTGGTAAAGAATCCGCCCGCCTATGCAGGAGACATGGGTTTGATCCCTGGGTTGGGAAGAGCCCCTGGAGAAGGGAACGGTAACCCCCTCCAGTATCCTTGCTTGGAAAATCCTATGGACATAAGAGCCTGGGGGACTACAGTCCATGAGGTCGCAGAGAGCAGGACATGACTGAGCATGCATGCATGCATGCACCCCATGTGCAACAACATGGCTGTGCCTGGAGGACATTATATTAAGTGGAATAAGTCAGACACAGAGGGATGAATACTGCATGATTTCACATATATGAAGCATAGTATAGAAGCAGAGTAGAATGGTGGTTGTTGCCAGTGGCTGGAGAGAGAGGAAAACAGGAAAGTATTAGTCAAAAGGTACAAAGTTTCGGTTATGGAGGATGAATCATTCTTATTTCCTAGACATCTATTTCACAGCTCAGTGCCTATAGTTACCAATACCATAGCTGCATGTGTACATGCTCAGTCGTGTCCAACTCTTTGCAGCCCCTTGGATGGTAGCCCACCAGGCTTCTCTGTCCCTGGGATTCTCCAGGCAAGAATACTGGAGTGGGTTGCCATACCCTCCTCCAGAGGATCTTTTCAAATCATAGATCGAACCCAAGTTTCCTGCATCTCCTGCATTGGCAGGCAGATTCTTTACCGTTGAGCCACATGGGAAGCCCCTCATGGGTGTATGCGTATCTCCAAACTCATCAAGTTGTATACATTAAATATGTACAGCTTTCTGTCTGTGCTTCATACCTCATTAGACAGTTTAACTTTTTTTTCAGGAAGTGAGACCTTTTTTTAACAGGTATCAACGTGACTATCTGGCAGGCATGTGCTGAGGCCTTTACTCCCTCTGTGATGAAGGCTGGCCCTCATTCATGCACCAGGCTGAACAAATAAAGCAGCAGCAGTGTTTTAAAGTCAGAGAATTTCAGAGCAGGATCAGGTACAGATATTCAACCAGACTGATGATAAGTTCACACCAAAGAAAACTCACAGTGGACAAGCCAGAAGCTGAGGCTCTGCGAATCTGCACATCATCTGACAATCCGAACAGGTGGCTTTGAATGTTTGTTGTAGTTATTTATGTTTTCTTTTAAGCCTTTAAATCCCTGAATCCCTTCCGTCTAAGTCCACCTCACTTGTGGATGCATGAAGCAGCTGGGGATTCTCTCCTTTACTGAAAATGATGATTTTTTTTAAAAAATAATAAGCTCCCAGCTCCTGCTTACTCTCACAAGTTTCCAGCAACTGGTACCCTGACAAATGAAGTGTCAAAACATTTCCAAATTAAAACCCTATGGCTCATATAGCCCCACACCTTCAGCAGGATGGACTTTCCCTGCTTGTTCCGAACGCATACTCAGACACTAAGAATAGCCAGATGGCAATTAACAGAAACTCTGAGGAGGGCAGTGGAGTGGGTTCCAGCAGGGTCAGTTTCTTGGACAGATTCCAAATGGAGTTCTCAGCCAGCAGTGCTCCTGCCAAGGAAGGATTTTCATTAAAACGGCATGGAGGAGGCAGAATGAAAAATCAAGATTCGAAAGATTTAAAATTATTGCTGAGGTGGAAACTTCAGTACCATCCCTGAGACCATTGATAACAATAATACTTGATACTAAGGACTGAAATGATATTTGAGGCCATGTACTGAGCACTTCCTATGCAGTGTATCATCCTGATCTCACAAGGACTCTAGGAAGTAACTGTTGCTCTCACAGACAAGGAAATGGAAGCCCAGAGATGGTAGATAACCTGTCAAGATCTCAAGGCAAACAGGATAAAGGTCTATGGCAGGTGCACAGTAAGTGGCCAAGTTGGAGTTTGAACTCAGTGCTCTGGCCCCAAAACCCACGAATTTAACCACGGTACAATGCTGCCTCATACATGCATGGGGATGTTTTAAGTAACCACAATCATTCCGTCCTAAGCCCAGAGAAACAAGTCTCTCTTTGCAATTTCAGCCAACATTCCCATGAGCAACCTCCCTTCCACAGGTTATGTGCACTAACTGGGTTCAACTTCTGGCCTTCTCATTTATTAGTTGTACAAATTCAGGTAAATTATCAACATTCCCAAGTCTTAGCTCTCTCATCTCTAAAATGGCAAAAGTACTAGTCTCTAATTAAGCTGTAATGATTAAAAAAAAAAGAAAAAACTGCTGCAACTGAATTTTTGTGCCCTCCAAAATCCCCAGGTTGATACCCCAACCCCCAAGGTGAAGGAATTTGAATACATGGCCTTTGGGTGGTGATTAGGTTACAAGAGCAGAGTCCTCATGGTGGGATTAGTGTCCTTATAAGAGGAAACAGAGGATGGCTTGCTTCCTCTCCCTCTTATGTGAGGACACGGCAAGAAGGTTGCTGTCCACAAACCAGGAAAGAACCCTCAGTCACCAGCTCTACAGGGACAATGATCTTGGACTATAAGAAATCAATGCTGTGTTAAGACACGCTTAAGACACGCTGTCTAGAGTATTTTGTTACAGCATCCTAAACTAGGAAATTGTGTATGAAAAGCTAGCTCTTGGTGTGGTGCTTGCACATGCTAAGTTCTTCAATAAATAGTAGCCACTGGGACGGAAAAGACCCTGATGGTGGGAAAGACTGAAGGCAGAAGGAGGATGAGATGAGTTTGAGCAAAGCCTGGGAGACAGTGAAGGATAGGGAAGCCTAGTATGCTGCAGTCGATCGAGCTGCAGAGTCAGACACGACTTAGTGACTGAAAAACAACAAAAAAATTTATCATTCTAAACCCAAGCCCTTTTAGGTAATCAGTTTCAATGAGCAAGAAAACAAGAACTTAGTGAAAATGTAGCATCTTCCATGGACTCAAGGGGGTTATTCTAGGATGGTCTTCAGTATGATGAAGCAAACAAAAAAGGACTGGTGGGTCTGGGGTTTGTGGTGGATCTGGTAGGTCTGGAGTTAGGGTGACCAACCATCCTGGTTTGTCTGGGACTGAGGGGATTCCTGGGACATTACAACTGGGATAACTTGTTCTTTCAGTTTTCAGAGGGGAGGAGATACTTTCAGGAGTGGACCGGACTGGAAACAAGAGAGCTCACCTCCCCTTCCTCTTTTTACCTCTTAACAGAAGTGACCTATCTGCCTGGTGATGCTGGAAACCAGTCTGAGCTCGCAGAGCACTGTACTTAGAAGAGGCCAGCCTGTGCAGGGCACTGTACTTGGAAGGGCCAGCCTGTCTACCCTCTTCCCAAGCATGTGTTCTTGAGTCTCCCATGTGGAAGCTTGCTGGGTGGGCTCAGGACCTGTCTGGGTAGACCAGACGTTCAGAACACAAGTGAGTGGAAAAATTTAATTTGGGGGAAAATGGGTGGGAACCCTGGACACATGTCCAAGCCCCATACTGCAAATAGCATTGCCAACAATAAAGCTGATACTGTGATTTCTACCTGACATCTGTGTCTATTTCTAAACTGGTTCAGAATTCAGAGGGGGAAAGGGATATAATTAATTATCAAACATGTCATTAGTTATCACCTTCATAAACCCCAACAGATGGATGCCTATTTTATTTCACTGTCAGAAAGACCCATTCCAGGCTGGCAAGAAGAAAGTATTTCATAAAATCCAATAAGGTTAGAGGAGGGAGGGACTTTAGAGAAGATCTGGTCAATATTTTTATTTTCATAGATGAAAAGAAATACAAATGAAATAGTAAAGTGACAAAATCCCTGTGAGATTCTGTGAAAAACTCATCAAATGCAGATTAGTAGTAGTTTGGGGAGTGGTCTTTAAAGCTACAATAAGAATTAAAAACAGATTATAGATAATATAGAAAATAGGCTACAGATTAAAGAAAACAGATTAGAGATTAAATTTCAGAAGGAGAGAAATTTCCCAAAAGTTTTACTTCCAAGAAACCTCTTCAAACCATCGAGAAGCAACCAACAGTTGAGAGCTGAATTATACCAACTGTCAAGATAATGCTAAGACTTAGGTCAGTTAGACTGCTTATCCACAATTCTGAATACCAGGTAGGGTGTCAGAATAAACAAGCTCTGTCCTTCTGTCCTCATCATGCCTACCTATCATAACTGATCCTGCTCAGTAGGAATGTTTACTTCCTCACTGTTGGTTAACAGTGAGGAATGCCCACTGGCAGAGGAAAGGTCCTGGTACCTCAACACATGAGACCCTTTGATTAGATATGGCCATTTCTGGTCATACCTTCTTCTCTTGCCCACCAGAGTACCTATGTTTGACTTTTTGAAAATGTCTAGTTTTGGGTAAGTCAGAGAAAGCCCACCTCACTCTGACTGTCTCACTAAATGCAGCTATAAAACCTGGACAGAATGCATGGAGCAGCTACCTGAAGCCTGTGAAAAGTCAACAGAGGTGGGGAGACTGGGGAAGATGATCAGAGTTTCAAATACTACTGAGCCATGTATCTCGTTACCCTCAACCAGGGCCTGAACTCAACACACCAGCTGAGGAGGCCAGGGTGCAGGCAAAGGAGCTCTAGCTGGGAGAAGGGAACCCCTAATGCCCAAAGAGAGTGTGAAAATTCTAGTTTTTCCCTTGCTCTTTTTTTTTCTTTTCCTCTCCCCACCCTTCCTTTCTTTTTCCCTTTTCGCCCTTCTTCTATGCTCCAGCCCAGAAATCTTAAGGAGTCATATCATTACATCAGCCCACACTATAAGAGAAGGGACACTTCCTCTGCCTTCAGTGGTGCCACAGATCTGAAAGGCAGGGACCAAGCCTCATTGCTTCCTTTCCTCTCTTTGTCCTCTCTCTGCTTGGTGATACCTAGGCAAGGCCATGGACGTGCGTGGCAGAGGGAGCCTTTTGGCCAGAGACTAAAAAGTGGTCCCAGGGAACCAGAAAGTACCAGGGAGACATGGAGAGGAAGGAACTGGGCAAAGAAACCCCAACATTCACCCTCAAACTGTACATGCACGGATCTGATCTTAATTAGCACATCAAAACTCTGAGAACTCTACCGAGGTGCCAGACTGACCGCTGGGTGACACGCACATGGGATAGAGCCAGATGGCACCGTGAAGACTTTGAGGTGAAATGACAGGGAAACCAGAGCCCCCAGATCAACTAGTGGTGTGAGTCTAACCAGGCTGAATGAATCCTCAACCGGAAATATCAACACTCTCTATAGGCTTCAAACAAGACCCAGGGTCTCCTAATATAATAACCAAGATGTATGTAAAACAACCCCAAATTCCCTGCCATAGGAAGACTAAGGGAAGTACCAATTTCCTGGGAACAGATAATTAACTGTAGTGAACACAGCAGTGACACAGATGTTAGAATTATCTGGCAAATCTTTCAAGTCACTATTATAACAAAAGTTCCAAGCATCAATCATAAACACTACTGATTCAAGGGGAAAATAAGTGGTCTTAGTCAAGAAATACATGACATAAAGAAGAGCCAAATGGAAATTTTAGAACTGAAAAAGTCAATAAACAAAATTAAAAGTTTTCTGATGGGTTCAATAGCAGAATGGATATGAGAGCAGAAAACAAACCAACTTCAAGCTGGGCACCTCTGTGTCACTATTTTTTCATGTGTCTTTTCTCTGCTTTAATTAACTATTTCACCACCATAAACTACATCAGGATTTAGCAGTTTACACTAGAACCAATATATTATTTCTCCCAGCTCTGTGGGAAGGCTGGGCAGTTTCTCTATGGGTCTTGCCTGGATTCACTCCTGTTTCTGCATTCAGCTGGAGAGGTGGTTGGACAGGAAGATCCAGCCTGGCCTCACTCATCAGCCTGGCAGTTGGCACTGGCTACTGACTGGACTTCCTCACTTCTCCACCTGACCTCCCAATATCAAGTGAGCTAGACGGGGCTTATTGTCATTATGGTGGTCTCAGTGTGCCAAGATGGTGAATGAAGCCAGAAGTCTCATGAAGACGGAGGCTCTGAAATGCACACAACGTCATCTTTGTCATATTCTACTGATCGAAATACATCCCAAGGATTGCACAGAGATGAAGGACAAAAAACAAAACTATCTGTTCATGAAAGGAGCAGCTATACAATTTTGCAAACATGTGTGAACACAGGGATGAGCTCCTGATTTCACTCTTCTACCACATTCCTCCTGCAGAATTAATGCTGCAAATCTCAAAGGCCACTGATCTACAGTGACTATGGCAGGAGATGAGATTCTGAGGCTCAGAGAAATATAATGCTTTGCCTAAGATCACAAAGCTAGTAAGTGGGAAAATATGAAACTAGATTCCAGGACTGCTGATTCACTGACCCCTGATCTTGTTTTCTGAGATGAGCTATATAGTATTTGGAACACTTTGGCTGTTTAACAGGTAGGAAAATAATGGACAACACTCGTACTGTGTGTTAGCAATCATTCATCATTCAGATCCATTTTGTGAAGGAAATAAATGCAGGCACTTATGGAGTTTATGAAAAAAAAGTGAAGTAAAGTGATACAATAAGAGCTATTCATTATGTAGCAATAAAGCTCCTAACCTGTTCTGTGCATCAAAACACGGTGCATTCAGCCTCTCGCGTTCCGGGCACTCCAAGCTCAACTCCCTTTGGAGGTAAAATTCACGTAACATACAA
Source organism: Bos indicus (assembly GCF_029378745.1). NCBI lineage: Eukaryota > Metazoa > Chordata > Mammalia > Artiodactyla > Bovidae > Bos > Bos indicus. The sequence goes on along the minus strand of NC_091767.1, from coordinate 41,428,974 downwards.
TTAGCTATTAACCATTTTAAAGTGTCCAATTCAGTGGCTTTTGGTGCGTTCACTATGATATGCAACCATTACATCTAGCAAGACACCTTCAGCCCCTCACAAAAGGCACTGTACCCACTAGGCAGCCACGCCCCAAGTCCCTTTCCCCCGGCCCCTGGGAATCACCACACTGCCTTCTCTCCATGGATTTCTATTCTGGATACTTCCTATATATGGAATCATATGAGCTTTGTAACTGGCTTCTTTCACTGAGCATGTTTCCATAGTTCATCCGCATTGCAGCGTGTATCAGCATTACATTCCTTTTTATGAACAATATAAATATAAGCTGCTGCTGCTGCTAAGTCACTTCAGTCGTGTGCAACTCTGTGTGACCCCATTAGATGGCAGCCCACCAGGCTCCCCAATCCCTGGGATTCTCCAGGCAAGAACACTGGAGTGGGTTGCCATTTCCTTCTCCAATGCATGAAAGTGAAAAGTGAAAGTGAAGTCATTCAGCCATGTCCGACTCTTGGTGACCCCATGGGCTGCAGCCTACCAGGCTCCTCTGTCCATGGGATTTTCCAGGCAAGAGTACTGGAGTGGGTTGCCATTGCCTTCTCTATAAATATAAGCAATATTCACAATATTCCACTATATGGATATACCGTGCTTTGGTCATCTATTTATCAGTTGATGGGCATTTGGAATTCTTCCACTTTTTGACTAATGTGAACAGTGCTGTTATGATCATTCATGTACAAATGGTTATTTCAATATCTGCTTTTAATTCCTTCCATTAGGTATATAGTTAAAGCTGAATTTTGAGTCCAGTTTTTGATAAGGCTTCTTAAAATGGTTTGAGATTAATAACCTGATGCCAGTATTACCTTATTTCTAAAGTCAGTGTGGTTCTGGAGGATGGCTCTGTGGTAAGTGGCTGTCATCACAAAATCTTGTATAACGTTCTGCTGCTGGGAAAGGCTGCCATAAAACTTTAAGGGAAAAAGAAAGAGAGGGAGAGTAAACGTGCCACAAGGCAGGACCTTCACGAACACATACAACCACCAGGGTCAAGGCACACTTGAGGGGAGCTGAGGCTCAGAGGCTCTAACTCTCAGGGGAACGGAGGCTCTGAGACACGGGTGAACTGTCCACACCGGCCCTATGTATAAGGCCCATAATTCTAAGGAGACGCCAGACTTCACTCTTGCTCCATACTATGGATTCAGGCCTCGTTCTTGACCAACTAGTGTTGGGGGGTCCTTCCCAAAGCAGAGGCTGAAAGCACAGTGCAGTTCAGTCACTCAGGTGTGTCCAACCCATTGTGACCCCATGGACTGCAGCGTGCCAGGCCTCCCTGTCCATCACCAACTCCCAGAGTTTATTCAAACTCATGTCCATTGAGTCTCTGATGCCATCAAACCATCTGATCCTCTGTCATCCCCTTCTCCTCCTGCCTTCAGTCTTTCCCAGCATCAGAGTCTTTTTAAATAAGTCAGTTCTTTGCATCAGGTGACCATAGGATTTAGAGTTTCAGCTTTAGCACCAGTCCTTCCAATGAATATTCAGGACTCATTTTCTTTAGGATGGACTGGTTGGATCTCCTTTCAGTCCAAGGGACTCTCAACAGTCTTCTCCAACACCACAGTTCAAAAGCATCAATTCTTCGGCACTCAGCTTTCTTTATAGTCCAACACTCACATCCATACATGACTACTGGAAAAACCATAGACTTGACTAGATGGACTTTTGTTGGAAAAGTAATGTCTCTGCTTTTTAATATGCTGTCTAGGTTGGTCATAACTTTTCTTCCAAGGAGCAACCGTCTTTTAATTTCATGGTTGCAGTCACCATCTACAGTGATTTTCGAGCCCCCCAAAATAAAGTCTGTCACTGTTTCCCCATCAATCTTCCATGAAGTGATGGGACCAGATGCCATGATCTTAGTTTTCTGAACGTTGAGGTTTAAGCCAACTCTTTCACTCTCCTCTTTCACTTTCATCAAGAGGCTCTTTATTTTTTCTTTGCTTTCTGCCATAAGGGTGGTATCATCTGCATATCTGAGGTTATTGATATTTCTCCTGGAAATTTTGATTCCAGCTTATGCTTCCATCAGCCAGCATTTCTCAGGATGTACTCTGTATATAAGTTAAATAAGCAGGGTGACAATATACAGCCTTGATGTACTCCTTTCCTGATTTGGAACCAGTCTGTTTTTCCATGTCCAGTTCTAACTGTTGCTTCTTGACTTGCATACAGATTTCTCAGGAGGCAGGTCAGGTGGTCTGGTATTTACATCTCTTGAAGAATTCTCCACAGTTTGTTGTGATCCACACAGTCAAAGGCTTTGGCAGAGTCAATAAAGAAGTAGATGTTTTTCTGGAACTCTCTTGCTTTTCCGATGATCCAGCAGATGTTGGAAATTTGATCTCTGGTTCCTCTGCCTTTTCTAAATCCAACTTGAACACCGGGATGTTCATGGTTCACATATTGTTGAAGCCTGGCTTGGAGAATTTTGAGCATTACTTTATTAGCATGTGAGATGAGTGTAATTGTGCGGTGGTTTGAACATTCTTTGGCATTGCCTTTCTTTGGGATTGGAATGAAAACTGACCTTTTCCAGTCCTGTGGCCACTGCTGAGTTTTCCAAATTTGCTGGCATGTTGAGTGCAGCACTTTCATAGCATCATATTTTAGATTCAGCTCAACCTTAATTCTATCACCTCCACTAGCTTTGTTTGTAGTGGTGCTTCCTAAGGCCCATTTGACTTTGTATTCCAGGATGTCTGGCTCTAAGTGACTGATCACACCATCATGATTATCTGGGTCATAAAGATCTTTTCTGTATAGCTCTTCTGTGTATTCTTGCCACTTCTTAGTATCTTCTGCTTCTGTTAGGTCCATACCATTTCCATACCATTTCTGTCCTTTATCGAGCCCATCTTTGCATGAAATGTTCCCTTGGTATCTCTAATTTTCCTGGAGAGAGCTCTAGTCTTTCCCATTCTATTTTCCTCTATTTCTCTGCATTGATCACTGAGGAAGGTTTTCTTATCTCTCCTTGCTATTCTTTGGAACTCTGCATTCAAATGAGCACATCTTTCCTTTTCTACTTTGCCTTTTGCTTCTCTTCTTTTCCCAGCTGTTTGTTAGGACCTCCTCAGACAGCCATTTTGCTCTTTTGCATTTCTTTTTCTTGGGGATGGTCTTGATCCCTGTCTCCTGTACAATGTCACGAACCTCCATCCATAGTTCTTCAGGCACTCTATCAGATCTAATCCCTTGAATCTATTTGTCACTTCCACTGTATAATCGTAAGAGATTTGATTAAGTTATACCTGAATGGTCTAGTGGTTTTCCCTACTTTCTTCAATTTAAGTCTGAATTTGGCAATAAGGAGTTCATTATCTGAGCCACAGTCAGCTCCTGGTCTTGTTTTTGCTGACTGTATAGAGCTTCTCCATCATTGGCTGCAAAGAATATAATCAATCTGATTTTGGTATTGACCATCTGGTGATGTCCATGTGTAAAGTCTTCTTTTGTGTTGTTGGAAGAGGGTGTTTGCTATGACAAGTACGTTCTCTTGGCAAAACTCTATTAGCCTTTTCCCTGCTTCATTCTGTAGTCCAAGGCCAAATTTGCCTGTTACTCCAAGTGTTTCTTGACTTCCTACTTTTGCACTCCAGTCCCCTATAATGAAAAGGTCATCTTTTTTGGGTGTTAGTTCTAGAAGGTCTTATAGGTCTTCATCGAACAATTCAACTTCAGCATTACTGGTCAGGGCATAGACTTGGATTCCTGTGATAGTGAATGGTTTGCCTTGGAAATGAACAGAGATCATCCTGTCATTTTTGAGATTGCATCCAAATACTGCATTTCGGACTCTTCTGTTGACTATGATGGCTAGTCCATTTCTTCTAAGGGATTCTTGCCCACAGTAGTAGATATAATGGTCATCTGAGTTAAATTCACTCATTCCAATTCATTTTTAGTTTGCTGATTCCTAAAATGCCAATGTTTTATCTTGGCATCTCCTGTTTGACCACTTTCAGTTTGCCTTGATTCATGGACCTAACATTCCAGGTTCCTATGCAGTATTGCTCTTTACAGCATCAGACTTTACTTCCATTACCAGTTACATCCATAACTGGGTGTTGTTTTTCTTTGGCTCTCTCTCTACATTCTTTCTGGAGTTATTTCTCCACCGATCTCCAGTAGCATATTGGGCACCTACCAACCTGGGCAGTTTATCTTTCAGTGTCCTATCTTTTTGCCTTTTCATACTGTTCATGGGGTTATTAAGGCAAGAATACTGAAGTGGCTTGCCACTCCCTTCTCCAGTGGAGCACGTATTGTCAGAAGTCTCCACCATGACCTACACGTGGCCCTACAGAGCATGGCTCATAGTTTCCTTGAGTTAGACAAAGCTGTGGTCCATGTGATCAGATTGGTCATGAAAAATACAGGGGCCGTTCTGGTGGTCCAGTGGTTTAGAATTTGCCTTGCAATGCAGGGGATATGGGTTCAATCCCTGGTAGGAGAATTTAGATCCACTATGCCACGGAGTAACTAAGCCCACATGTGGCAATTAGAGAGTCCGTGTGCTGCAATCATGGGTCCCACAGGAGGCAGTGAAGATCCTGCATGCTACAACTAAGACTCACTCCAGTGGAAAAAGAATTAAAGAGATAAGTGAGAGAGAAAGGGGCCAAGGCCAAAAGGGATGGCCCTGAAGAGTCCCATCAGCCTAGAGAGAAAGCAAAGTCTTGGATAGAAATCCCAGGAGAGGGTGGGGATGCAGCAGAGGGCACTGACAGTAGTAGCCTGAGGAAGCACATCAGCTGGGTGGTGTGTGCATATAAGTGCACGAGCATGAGTCAGGAATAAATATTTTGACTTTAATGGTCACCATTTGGGAGAGTTTGCTATGTGCTGGGCACCATCCTAAGTGCTTCACTTATATCCTCTAATCAAATTACATAACCACAACAATCAGATGAAATATGTTCCCCTCGAGGAGCTAAGACGGCAGAGGAGTAGGACAGGGAGAACACTTTCTCCCCCACAAATTCATCAAAAGAACATTTAAACGCAGAGTAAATTCCACAAAACAACTTCTGAATGCCGGCAGAGGACATCAGGCACCCAGAAAAGCAACCCAAGTCTTCGAAAGGAGAGAGAAGAAATACAGCTCCACCCACCAGAACACCGACACAAGCTTCCCTAACCAAGAAACCATGACAAGCCACCTGTACAAACCCACAAAGAGCGAGGAAACGCCACAATAAAGAGAACTCCACAAACTGCCAGAATACAGAAAGGACACCCCAAACTCAGCAATTTAAACAAGATGAAGAGACAGAGGAATACCCAGCAGATAAAGGAACAGGATAAATGCCCACCAAACCAAACAAAAGAGGAAGAGATAGGGAATCTACCTGATAAAGAATTCCGAATAATGATAGTGAAATTGATCCAAAATCTTGAAATCAAAATGGAATCACAAATAAATAGCCTGGAGACAAAGATTGAGAAGATGCAAGAAAGGTTTAACAAGGACCTAGAAGAAATAAAAGAGTCAATATATAATGAATAATGCAATAAATGAAATCAAAAACACTCTGGAGGCAACAAATAGTAGAATAACAGAGGCAGAAGATAGGATTAGTTAATTTAGAAGATAGAATGGTAGAAATAAATGAATCAGAGAGGATAAAAGAAAAACAAATTAAAAGAAATGAGGACAATCTCAGAGACCTCCAGGACAATATTAAATGCTACAACATTTGAATCATAGGGGTTCCAGAAGAAGAAGACAAAAAGAAAGACCATGGGAAAATACGTGAAGAGATAATAGTTGAAAACTTCCCTAAAATGGGGAAGGAAATAATCACCCAAGTCCAAGAAACCCAGAGAGTCCCAAACAGGATAAACCCAAGGTGAAACACCCCAAGACACATATTAATCAAATTAACAAAGATCAAACACAAAGAACAAATATTAAAAGCAGCAAGGGAAAAACAACAAATAACACACAAGGGAATTCCCATAAGGATAACAGCTGATCTTTCAATAGAAACTCTTCAAGCCAGGAGGGAATGGCAAGACATACTTAAAGTGATGAAAGAAAATAACCTACAGCCCAGATTATTGTACCCAGCAAGGATCTCATTCAAATATGAAGGAGAAATCAAAAGCTTCTCAGACAAGCAAAAGCTGAGAGAATTCAGCACCACCAAACCAGCTCTCCAACAAATACTAAAGGATATTCTCTAAACAGGAAACACAAAAACGGTGTATAAACTCAAACCCAAAACAATAAAGTAAATGGCAACAGGATCATACTTATCAGTAATTACCTTAAACGTAAATGGGTTGAATACCCCAACCAAAAGACAAAGACTGGCTGAATGGATACAAAAACAAGACCCCTACCTATGTTGTCTACAAGAGACCCACCTCAAAACAGGGGACACATACAGACTGAAAGTGAAGGGCTGGAAAAAGATTTTCCATGCAAATAGGGACCAAAAGAAAGCAGGAGTAGCAATACTCATATCAGATAAAATAGACTTTAAAACAAAGGCTGTGAAAAGAGACAAAGAAGGTCACTACATAATGATCAAAGGATCAATCCAAGAAGAAGATATAACAATTATAAATATATATGCACCCAACACGGGAGCACCACAATATGTAAGACAAATGCTAACGAGTATGAAAGGAGAAATTAACAATAACACAATAATAGTGGGAGACTTTAATACCCCACTCACACCTATGGATAGATCAACTAAACAGAAAATTAACAAGAAAACACAAATGTTAAACGATACAATAGACCAGTTAGACCTAATTGATATCTATAGGACATTTCATCCCAAAACAATGAATTTCACCTTTTTCTCAAGCGCACATGGAACCTTCTCCAGGATAGATCACATCCTGGGCCATAAAGCTAGCCTTGGTAAATTCAAAAAAATAGAAATCATTCCAAGTATCTTTTCTGACCACAATGCAGTAAGATTAGATCTCAATTACAGGAGAAAAACTATTAAAAATTCCAACATATGGAGGCTGAACAACACGCTGCTGAATAACCAACAAATCACAGAAGAAATCAAAAAAGAAATCAAAATTTGCATAGAAATGAATGAAAATGAAAACACAACAACCCAAAACCTATGGGACACTTTAAAAGCAGTCCTAAGGGGAAAGTTCATAGTAATACAGGCATACCTCAAGAAACAAGAAAAAAGTCAAATAAATAACCTAACCCTACACCTAAAGCAACTAGAAAAGGAAGAAATGAAGAACCCCAGGGTTAGTAGAAGGAAAGAAATTTTAAAAATTAGGGCAGAAATAAATGCAAAAGAAACAAAAGAGACCATAGCAAAAATCAACAAAGCCAAAAGCTGGTTCTTTGAAAAGATAAATAAAATTGAGAAACCATTAGCCAGACTCATCAAGAAACAAAGGGAGAAAAATCAAATCAATAAAAGTAGAAATGAAAATGGAGAGATCACAACAGACAACACAGAAATACAAAGGATCATGAGACTACTATCAACAATTATATGCCAATAAAATGGACAACGTGGAAGAAATGGACAAATTCTTAGAAAAGTACAACTTCCAAAAACTGGACCAGGAAGAAATAGAAAATCTTAACAGACCCATCACAAGCACGGAAGTTGAAACTGTAATCAAAAATCTTCCAGCAAACAAAAGCCCAGGTCCAGACGGCTTCACAGCTGAATTCTACCAAAAATTTAGAGAAGAGCTAACACCTATCCTGCTCAAACTCTTCCAGAAAATTGCAGAGGAAGGTAAACTTCCAAACTCATTCTATGAGGCCACCATCACCCTAATACCAAAACCTGACAAAGATCCCACAAAAAAAGAAAACTACAGGCCAATATCACTGATGAACATAGATGCAAAAATCCTTAACAAAATTCTAGCAATCAGAATCCAACAACACATTAAAAAGATCATACACCATGACCAAGTGGGCTTTATCCCAGGGATGCAAGGATTCTTCAATATCTGCAAATCAATCAATGTAATACACCACATTAACAAATTGAAAAACAAAAACCATATGATTATCTCAATAGATGAAGAGAAAGCCTTTGACAAAATTCAACATCCATTTATGATAAGAACTCTCCAGAAAGCAGGAATAGAAGGAACATACCTCAACATAATAAAAGCTATATATGACAAACCCACAGCAAACATTATCCTCAATGGTGAAAAATTGAAAGCATTTCCTCTAAAGTCAGGAACAAGACAAGGGTGCCCACTTTCACCATTACTATTCAACATAGTTTTGGAAGTTTTGGCCACAGCAATCAGAGCAGAAAAAGAAATAAAAGGAGTCCAAATTGGAAAAGAAGAAGTAAAATGCACTGTTTGCAGATGACATGATCCTCTACATAGAAAACCCTAAAGACTCCACCAGAAAATTACTGGAACTAATCAATGATTATAGTAAAGTTGCAGGATATAAAATCAACACACAGAAATCCCTTGCATTCCTATACACTAATAATGTGAAAACAGAAAGAGAAATTAAGGAAACAATTCCATTCACCATTGCAACAGAAAGAATAAAATACTTAGGAATATATCTACCTAAAGAAACTAAAGACCTACATATAGAAAACTATAAAGCACTGGTGAAAGAAATCAAAGAGGACACTAATAGATGGAGAAATATACCATGTTCATGGATTGGAAGAATCAATATAGTGAAAATGAGTATACTACCCAAAGCAATTTATAGATTCAATGCAATCCCTATCAAGCTACCAACGGTATTCTTCACAGAGCTACAACAAATAATTTCACAATTTGTATGGAAATACAAAAAACCTCGAATAGCCAAAGCTATCTTGAGAAAGAAGAAAGGAACTGGAGGAATCAACCTACCTGACTTCAGGCTCTACTACAAAGCCACAGTCATCAAGACAGTATGGTACTGGCACAAAGACAGAAATATTGATCAGTGGAACAAAATAGAAAGCCCAGAGATAAATCCACGCACATATGGACAACTTATCTTTGACAAAGGAGGCAAGAATATACAATGGATTAAAGACAATCTCTTTAACAAGTGGTGCTGGGAAAACTGGTCAACCACTTGTAAAAGAATGAAACTAGAACACTTTCTAACACCATACACAAAAGTAAACTCAAAATGGATTAAAGATCTCAATGTAAGACCAGAAACTATAAAACTCCCAGAGGAGAACATAGGCAAAACACTCTCCGACATACATCACAGCAGGATCCTCTATGACCCACCTCCTAGAATACTGGAAATAAAAGCAAAAATAAACAAATGGGACCTAATTAAACTCAAAAGCTTCTGCACAACAAAGGAAACTATTAGCAAGGTGAAAAGGCAGCCTTCAGAATGGGAGAAAATAATAGCAAATGAAGCAACTGACATACAACTAATCTCAAAAATATACAAGCAACTCCTACAGCTCAACTCCAGGAAAATAAATGACCCAATCAAAAAATGGGCCAAAGCACTAAACAGACATTTCTCCAAAGAAGACATATAGATGGCTAACAAACCATGAAAAGTTGCTCAACATCACTCATTATCAGAGAAATGCAAATCAAAACCACTATGAGGTACCATTTCATGCCAGTCAGAATAGCTGCGATCCAAAAGTCTACAAGCAATAAATGCTGGAGAGGGTGTGGAGAAAAGGGAACCCTCTTACACTGTTGGTGGGAATGCAAACTAGTACAGCCACTATGGAGAACAGTATGGAGATTCCTTAAAAAACTGGAAATAGAACTGCCTTATGATCCAGCAATCCCACTGCTGGGCATACACACTGAGGAAACCAGAAGGGAAAGAGACACGTGTACCCCAATGTTCATCACAGCACTGTTTATAATAGCCAGGACATGGAAGCAACCTAGATGTCCATCAGCAGATGAATGCATAAAAAAGCAGTGGTACATATACACAATGGAGTATTACTCAGCCATTAAAAAGAATACATTTGAATCAGTTCTAATAGATGGATGAAACTGGAGCCTCTTATACAGAGTGAAGTAAGCCAGAAAGAAAAACACCAATACAGTATACTAATGCATATATATGGAATTTAGAAAGATGGTAACAATAACCCTGTGTACAAGACAGCAAAAGAGACAATGATGTATAGATCAGTCTTATGGACTCTGTGGGAGAGGGAGAGGGTGGGGAGATTTGGGAGAATGACATTGAAACATGTACAATGTCATGTATGAAACGAGTCGCCAGTCCAGGTTTGATGCACGATGCATTCCAGGGCTGGTGCACTGGGACGACCCGGAAGGGAGGGTATGGGGAGGGAGGAGGGAGGAGGGTTCAGGATGGGGAACACAGGTATACCTCTGGCGGATTCATTTTGATATTTGGCAAAACTAATACAATATTGTAAAGTTTAAAAATAAAATAAAATTAAAAAAAAAAAAAAAATATGTTCCCCAGATGAGGGAATGTCCCTGCTGGTCAGAGGACCACATGTTAAAAACCACTGCACTCTATTCTCTACCCACCGCCCCACCCAGGTGTATGCCACTTTGAAATGACACAGTTCTGCCAGGGGCCACTTCCTTGACCTCTAAGTACTGTGGGGCAGACACCTGTTCTGTCCACTGGCTGAAGCTGAACACCGATTGTTACCTTGAGAAGATACTAGCGTGAGAAAAAGTATTTGAAAATGCACTGAACTCTGCAAGGATAAGAGAGAATATCTATTTCTACATCTTGGAAACCATAGCATTACCCTTCAAAAAATTCCAACTGAGAAAATATTAGACGATTAAAACAGCACGTTCACCCTAGAACACATGAGTGATAAGGAATGGCAAGGTGGGAATGGGTACTACTCTGAGCTGTGACACCCTTATTTACACTTGTCAGACATATCTGCATTCACAAATGTCAAGTGCGAGAGTGGAATGGAACACGGGCAGAGTTTGCGCTCAGCGAATTCTCCTGGTACCATGCTAACAGGGCTCACAGGCTTATCCTCAGTACGTGCACTGGGGAAGGCAGCTGCTGATGGTAAGAAAAATAACGTATATGTGAATACAAACTACAGATGCATATAAGTAAATATATACATATATAATCTCAGTCTAATGGGCTTCCTTGGTGGCTCAGAGAGTTAACAATCTGCCTGCAGTGCAGGAGACCTGGGTTCAATCCCTGGGTCGGGAAGATCCCCTGGAGAAGGGAATGGTTACCCACTCCAGTATTCTTGCCTGGGAAATCCCATGGAGAGAGGAGCCTGGGGGGCTATAGTCCATGGGGTCACAAAGAGTCAGACATGACTTAGCAACTAACACTTTCACTTTCAACCTCATTCTATTATCATAGTGACAGTTTTGTTTTTTTTCACATTTAGTCCCTAAGTGTACAGAGAAAGAGTAAAATAACTGGGAATATGTGATTATATAAGGGAATGATTTTATTATATGAGAAAAAAAATAGAAGTGAAAGTTCAAAAACTACCAGAACTGATATTACTAATAGACAACACAGCATGCACAGTTATCGAATTCTGTGACTTCTGCCTTAGAAATGTCTCTCCAAGTCCTGCCCAGTGGCGCTCATCGCCTGTGGTCTTGGCCCTCTCCACTTCTGGTGCTGTGAGCAGGTCTCTCCTTCCAGCCCACATCAGATCCCTAATGCTCACCCAGGCCGGATTCGCCATGAGCTCCAGTCGCTCACATTCTGTCTGCCCCGTGTACGTGCCCTCCACACCCGCTTTCTGCACATACAAGACCTGCCCGATGCCTTTACACTCCTGCCATGCTGGAGCACTTACACATTCCCAGGTCAACCTGGGCCTGGCCTGGCTTCTTGATTTTGAAACCCCCATCTCTTCTGCTTAGAGTTCCTTCTGACCTCAAACTACTATTCATCATCCAAGACTCAGTTTAACAAGCATTTCTTCACTGCTGTGTTCCATAACACCCATAGGCAGAATGAACTGCTATAAACCCATTGGGCCTCAACACTTGGCTACAGATCAGAATCACCTAGGAAGGTTTTTTTTTTTTTTAATATACATGCTGGACCCTCATTTTATACTTGGAAATTCAATGCTCTGGTGTGGGGACAAGGCATCTCTATTTTTTTTTTTTCAAAAACTTCCACTTAGTTTTTATGTGCAGCCAGGGAGAAGAATGTGTTTTCTCATCTCAGGCTCTCAGCTTACCATTTTATTTCATATTTTACTGAATTTATCAATTTTTGAACAGTCTATCTCTCTATCTATATCAAATTCTTTTAGGGTATGGTTTAGGGAGGTGGGTCAAGACTTATTACCTCTAGTCTTTAGAATAACAGCTGCTGCTGCTGCTGCTGCTGCTGCTAAGTCACTTCAGTCGTGTCCGACTCTGTGTGACCCTATAGATGGCAGCCCACCAGGCTCCCCTGTCCCTGGGATTCTCCAGGCAAGAACACTGGAATGGGTTGCCATTTCCTTCTCCAATGCATGAAAGTGAAAAGTGAAAGTGAAGTTGCTCAGTCGTGTCCGACTCTTAGCGACCCCATGGACTGCAGCCTACAAGGTTCCTCCATCCATGGGATTTTCCAGGCAAGAGTACTGGAGTGGGGTGCCATTGCCTTCTCCAAGAATAACAGCAGCCACCCAATAATAGGTCAAAATGTGAGTTCAATAAATTTGGGGAGATGATGAATGAATTTGGTGAAGCTATTTCATGTGTCAGCAGAGGAACAGATTTTAAGAAGATGTGATATATATTATATAATATATATATTCAGTCAATGGAATATCATTCAGCCACAAGAAAGAAGGACATCTTTTTACAACATCTTGTTGTAACAGCAACACGGATGGACTTGAAGGGCATTATGCTAAGTGAAATAAAATAGATAGAGGAAGGGACTTTCCTGGTAGCTCAGTTGGTAAAGAAACTGCCTGCAGTGCAGAAGACATGAGTTCAATCCCTGGGTCAAGAAGATCCCCTTGAGAAGGAAACGGCAACCCACTCCAGTATTCTTGCCTGGAAAATCCTATGGACAGAGGAGCCTGGTGGGCTACAGTCTATGGGTCACAAGAGTCGGATGTGACTTAGTGACTAAACCACCAGATAGAGAAAAACAAATATTATATTATTTGTATGTGGAAACTTTTTTTTAATGTGGACCGTTTAAAAAATCTTTATTGAATTTATTATAATATTGCTTCTGTTTTATGTTTTGGTTTTTTTGGCCACAAAGCATATGGAATCTTGGTACCCTAACCAGGAATTGAACAGGAGCCCCCTGCATTGGAAGGATAAGTTATAACTATAGGACCACCAGTGAAGTCCCAGGAACCTTTTTTTAAAAAGTCAAACTTACAGAGTAGAAAGGTAGTTACCAGGAGCTAAGGGGAAAGCAGTGGCACCCCACTTCAGTACTCTTGCCTGGAAAATCCCATGGATGGAGGACCCTGGTAGGCTGCAGTCCATGGGGTCGCTAGGAGTCGGACACAGCTAAGCTACTTCACTTTCACTTTTCACTTTCATGCTTTGGATAAGGAAATGGCAACCCACTCCAGTGTTCTTGCCTGGAGAATCCCAGGGACGGGGGAGCCTGGTGGGCTGCCATCTATGGGGTCACACAGAGTTGGACACGACTGAAGTGACTTAGCAGCAGTAGCAGCAGCAGCAGCAGCAGCAGCAGGAGCTAAGGGGTGGGAAAATAGGGAAACATTGGTAAAGAGGTACAAACTTTCAACTACAGAATGGATGAGGCCTGAGGATCTGGAATATAGGATGGTAACTATAGTTGTTAACATGTATTATACAATTGAAATTTGCTAACAGAGGACTTAGATGTTCTCGGCAAAAAAAGTAACAATAAAGTAAAATAAAATATAATAACAGGGCTTCTCTGGTGGCACTTGTGGTAAAAGAACCTGCCTGCCAATGCAGGAGACTAAGAGATGCAGGTGTGGTCCCTGGGTTGGGAAGATCCCCTGGGGGAAGGCATGGCAACTCACTCCCATTGACAGAGAATCCCAGTGAGAAATCGTCCCATGGAGGAGCCTGGTGGGCTATGTTCCATAGGGTCCCGGAGTCAGACAGGACTTAAGCACTTAGCATACATGCACAAAATACAATAACACCCTGAAAAAACAAAGATGATACTGGACACTATTCACCCAGCTCTAGTCTCCTGGGCCTTCTCCAATTCCCTCTGAGCTCTCAGAGACTGTCAGCAGTGTCTGTGTCCCCCGTCTGTGAGTTCTTTGAGTCCTGGACATCTCAGTTGTTTGGGCTTTCAAGTAGCGTAGTAGTGTTAGTCACTCCGTCGTCTCCGACTCTTTGCAACTCCATGAACTGTACCCTCCAGGCTCTTTTTTCCATGGGATTCTCCAGGCAAGAATACTGGAGTGGTTTGCCATTCCCTTCTCCAGAGGATCTTCCTGACCAAGGATAGAACCTGGGTCTCCTGCATTGTAGGCAGATTCTTTCAAAGCCTATGGTAAATTCATTTGTCCAATAAATAGTCTTTTGAATCTTCTCTAGAGTTGCAGGTCCCCATCCTTTGGTGGAAATTTGAACTCTCATACAGTCAGTTCTAAAGAAGGATGAGCACCGAAGTACTGATGCTTTTGAACTGTGGTGTTGGAGAAGACTCCTGAGAGTCCTTGGACTGCAAGGAGATCCAACCAGTCAATCCTAAAGGAAATCAACTCTGAATATTCATTGGAAGGACTGATGCTGAAGCTGAAGCTCCAACACTTTGACCACTTGATGCAAAGAGTTGACTCCTTAGAAAAGATCCTGATGCTGGGAAAGACTGAAGGCAGGAGGAGAAGGGGATGACAGAGGATGAGATGGTTGTTTGGCATCACTGACTCGATGGACATGAGTTTAAGCAAGCTCTAGGAGATGGTGGCAGAGAAGGCAATGGCACCCCACTCCAGTACTCTTGCCTGGAAAATCCCATGGACGGAGGGCCTGGTGGGCTGTAGTCCATGGGGTCACTAAGAGTCGGACATGACTGAGCGACTTCACTTTCACTTTTCACTTTCATGCACTGGAGAAGGAAATGGCAACCCATTCCAGTGTTCTTGCCTGGAGAATCCCAGGGACGGTGGAGCCTCGTGGGCTGCCGTCTATGGGGTCGCAGAGAGTCAGACATGACTGAAGCGACTTAGCAGCAGCAGGAGATGGTGGAAGCCAGGGAAGCCTCGCATGCTATGGTCCATTGGGATGCAAAGAGTTGGACATGACTGAGCGACTGAACAAAAACATACAGTCAGAAGTCAGTCAGTCAGTTCAGTCGCTCAGTCATATCCCCGTAGCTTGCTCAAATTCACGTCCATCCAGTTGGTGATGTCATCCAACTATCTCATCCTCTGTCATCCCCTTCTCCTCTCACCTTCAATCTTCCCTAGCATCAGGGTCTTTTCAAATGAGTCAGCTCTTCGCATCAGGTGGCCAAAGTATTGGAGCTTCAGCTTCAGCAACAGTCCTTTCAATGAATATTCAGGACTGATTTCCTTTAGGATGGACTGGTTGGATCTCCTTGCAGTCCAAGGGACTCTCAGGAGTCTTCTCCAACACCATAGTTCAAAAGCATTAATTCTTTAGTGCTCAGCTTTCTTTATAGTCCAACTCTCACATCCATACAGTTCAGTTCAGTCACTCAGTTGTATCCAACTCTTTGTGACCCCGTGGACTGCATTACACCAGGCTTCCCTGTCCATCACCAATCCCTGGAACTTGCTCAAACTCATGTCCATCAAGTCAGTGATGTCATCCAACCATCCCATCCTGACTACTGGAAAAACCATAGCCTTGACTAGACAGACCTTTGTTGGCAAAATAATGTCTCTGCTTTTTAATATGCTGTCTAGGTTGGTCATAACTTATCTTCCAAGGAGCAAAAGTCTTTTAATTTCATGGCTGCAGTCACCATTTGCAGTGATTTTCGAGCCCCCCCCAAAATAAAGTTTGTCACTATTTCCTGTTTCCCCATCTATCTTCATGAAGTGATGGGACCAGATGCCATGATCTTAGTTTTCTGAATGTTGAGTTTTAAGCCAACTTTTTCACTCTCCTCCTTCACTCTCATCAAGAGGGTCTTTAGTTCTTCTTCACTTTCTGCCATAGAGTGGTGTCATCTGCATATCTGAGGTTATTGGTATTACTCCTGGCCATCTTGATTCCAGCTTATGCTTCATCCAGTCTGGCATTTCAGATAATGTACTCTGTATATAAGTTAAATAAGCAGGGTCACAATATACAGCCTTGATGTACACATTTCCCAATTTTGATCCAGTTTGCTGTTCCATGTTCAATTCTAAGCATTGCTTCTTTACCTGCATACAGATTTCTCAGGAGGCAGGTCAGGTGGTCTGGTATTCCCTTCTCTTTAAGAATTTTCCACAGTTTGTTGTGATCCACACAGTCAAAGCCTTTAGCATATCAATGAAGCAGAAGCAGATGTTTTTCTGGAATTCTCTTGCTTTTTCTATGATCCAATGGATATTGGCAATTTGATCTCTGGTTCCTCTGCCTTTTCTAAATCCAGCTGAACATCTGAAATTTCTTAGTGAAGAGGATGCATGGCAAGTTGCAAAGTACCATTTGGGGTTGAAAGCAAGATTCTGATTATAAAGTAACAAGAAGAGTCTGCTTGTGTACCTCACCAATTGTCTCCAAAGGACAAAGTGAAAGAGAATCTCCAATGAAGTTCTGTGTTACAACCAGCATTCAGGCAATGCACATACAGCCTTCTAAAATCAATATAATTTGGATGTATCAAGTCTGTGTTTGCTATTTTTAAAAAGTCCAAGCTCACTACATTCCACACTATAATCGCAATCCTGTAATCCTGGCACAGGGACCATATGTGACAAACCAAAAATCAGGGTCTCTAGTTTGACAAGTTTGAGATGTGTTTATGGGATTTTAGGAAGTTAGAAGCCAATCCTCTACAAGCCCAGGAATCAGCATCATTCACTACTGTGAGTTCTGTCACAATGGTTGCCAGGAGAATGTTCTTTTCATAAGTTACCCTTACTTTTATGGCTATTTAATGGTTAAATAAATAAGTGTAAATAAATCAGTGTCAGGCTTACATCTTTCCATACACAGAAGAACATTACTTGGTACCTGATTTTCCTTACCTCACAATAATCTTTGATGTTCAGACTGTCTGCCCCCTTTTTTTACAAACCACCATATAGCCTGGCTCCCCCTCCCGCGTCCTTGGAACAGTTTTCTCCAAGTTACTGAGAAGATATCTCTGGGGCTTGGGGTCCTTAACATCCTCACCAAGTAAAATACCTCTCCACTTTAAGGTTGTGACTAAATTTTTTGTCGACACTGTGTTTCCACATGACGTATAAAGACAGAAAAAAAGAACCATCATATTTTAAAAAGGAAAAGAAATTTAATTGCTGATATCTCCCCTTCCCTCAGCCTCTAGAAGAAAGGACTCTTAGCCACTAGAGATACAGTCTTAGTCCGTCTGGGCTGCTATAATAGAGAACCACAGACAGGGGAACTTCTAAACAAGGGAAATTTGTGTCTCACAGTTGTGGAGGCTGGAAGTCTGAGATCAGGATGCCAGCATGGTTAGGTTCTGGTGAAGGTTCTCTTCTGAGCTGCTGAATACAGACCTCTATCTGTGTCCTCACCCGGCAGTAGAGGCACGGATCTCTCTGGGATCTCTTCTAAAGGACACTAACCTCATTCATAAGGGCTCCACTCTTTTGATCGAATCACTTCCTGCCTACACTTGAGACTGCTTTGCTTTCTCTGAAAACTCACACACACAGAGTATATCTATACAGGAAATTTCCTGAAATTCAGTTTGCATTTATCTAACTTTGGGAGCAAGACCAAAGAAGGTATGGATATTTTCTTATGAAAATACTATTAATATGTTCCTCTTCATTATAAAAAGAAGAAAAACAGTAATGACATTTAGGAGTTCAGATGGTGAATAGATTTTAATTTAAAATGCATCATAGACCAAAGATAATTTAGTTCTGCCAGTGGTAGCTACCTAGAACTTTTGGATTAATTAAACTTTCACTCTAAGTAAGCTAGAACAACCAGATCCAAATAGTTAAGTTCACACACCTCTGATGAGGGAATAAATAGGAGAAAATAAATCCTTGATTCTAAGGACGATGAAATCAGGAGAAGCAGAACTCAATGGAAGCAGATGGTAAGTTTTGTTCCTTTTTTTGAAAATAGGTATCTTTTACTTTCTTCCCAGTAAGAAGACCTTAATTTTGCATATTTGAGCTGATGAACCATAGAGAATTAAGATGGGCTATTTGCAAATTATTCAAGATAGGCCACAGGCAGCTCTGCAAGAAAGTCTGAAGTTGGACTTTTCTTTAAAAAAAAAAAATGTATACCATGGTTATCATATTGTCAGTTTGGGATTTTTCAGTATAATTCTGGGACATGTGTCCAGAACAGCTGAGGCAGCCAGACAGGTATTACCCGCTCCTGGCACAGAAAGATGCTAGCATCTTGGTAAACAAACTCTGTGTGGCAAGTACCACAGACAGTATCACTTGTAAACAGCAGCTTTTTAAGGAAAGCAAGAAAACAAAAACGGGTCCCTTCAATGTTTTTTTTTAGCAATAACAGAACAAAAAAGAAATTGCTGTGTCTGAGTAGTCTTTACTGATCCATGAGTACACTACATGCTAAAGCTGAAAGTAATGGTTTGTCAAGAAAGAACCTAAGTCAAGCCTGAGAAAGTAGAATAATTAGAATCATGACTGAGGCATGAAACTGTCATGTCCTTGGTTAGTATTTATATGATAGAGAAAATGACATCCATGTATTGCGGTAAGAAATGATAAAACATGATGGTTTACAGCCAGAGTGGTTGCAATGGCAGTTCCACCAGGCCATCCTCTTCAAAAACAGTCAGGATAAATGTGTCCTTCGAAGGGAGTTCTCAACAGCTGGCCTTTCTTTACTCTCCTCTGGGAGTCATCCTGGATCTACAGAATTAATGTCATTCAAACAGATGATGCCTGCAGATCAAAAGTCTCCTTCATCCAAAAAAGAAAAATATTTTCCTTGCCAAAATATTTTCCAAAGGCAAAACTACTTGCTGATTTAAAGATTCCTTACTTCTCCTACCAAAAGTCTCTCTCTCTAGTTTGGAGAACTGAAGAAGACATGATGGGTTATTACTGCCTCTTATTTTGGAATCCCCAATGAGCACTGCCAAAGACAATGTTTGTCCCCCTAAAATCATACGTTGAAACCTAGTCTCCAGTGAGGGTAGTTAGAGGATGGAGCCTTTGGGAAGTGATTAGACATAAAGTAGATTCTTGGAGTGCCCACCATAGATAGCATTATGATAAGACACAGGTTTCTATTGCATACCTGAGAAAACTAGAAAAATGGAGAGCTTCCCCAAACTTCAAGCCCGGGCTTTTGTCTCTTTAAAATAAATTTGTTAGGACTTCTCTGGTGTTCTAGTGGTTAAGACTCCTCCTTCCAATGCAAGGGGTGTGAATTCGATCCCCAGTTGGGGAACTAAGGTCCCATGTGCCATGGAGTGTGGCCAAAAATAAATAAATAAATAGTTGTTTAAGTTGCCTCTTAAAAAAATACATTAGCATTTCTTGCAAGCAATTGCCAATCAATTTCTCTTAAAGATACTTATAAGTTCTAAGAAATCAAATGTATTATTTGGTTTTGCTTTCCCCTCAAAGCTTTACAATTAGAAACTAAACATATAATTCATAATCCATATAACGCTCAACTAAAATTATTTTGTACAAATAAAACATTAGTATAAAGCACTGGGAAGGGCTATTTGGGAGTACTTGGTATAGTTGTCGTTATCTCTAAACATTTAGAATCTTACACAAAAACAACTGGATCACAAATCCCATCAAGTTTCAGAGGCAATCTACACACACATCTTAAAAACCAATTAAATATTTTCTGAGATGACCAGCAGTGACCTAAACACTAGTAAAATAGTGAGCTTCACCATTTACAAAAATAAAGATGGTTTGCTCATTTGTTTGAATGTTGAACCAGTTCCCTGATCCCTGTGGGATCTTAGCACACTTGTCCTGACACTCAACCCATCAGCAAGGAAAAACCAAGATCGAAGAACTGTGTGGTTTCCAATAAGCAGAAGGATGAGGAGTCAGCCTTGGACAGAGGGATAGGTGACTGAGCCAAAGTACAAACAAGATTCTAAGGAAAGGATATCAGTGAAAACTCTTGTTGGCAAGAGGTGGAAACTCAACCAAGTTGAAAGGAAATAGGAATTTTATGGCTCATGAAACTGAAAAATCCAGGATTAAAATTCAATTTTCAAGAACGATTGTATCCAGGAGTTTGAATGATTTTAAGACCCTCCCACTCTCGCTCTGGCTCTCATGCTCTCTCAGTGTTTCTCTATTTTAGTTTCCTGTTCAGCCGGGCTTCCCCTCCCACAGGACAAGATGATGGTCATCATCTCCAGAACACTGCCACCAGCTCAGCAAGCCCCGTCCTTCCAAAATGTTCCAACAAAAGCCCCAGGCTGAGTCTCACTGAACCAAGCTAAATTAAAGACCCATCTCTGGATCAATGGCTATGGTCAGGGATCAATGCCAACTGACCAGACTCAAGTCAGCCCTATTTAAACACAAAGAAAACTGGGCTTCTTTTATCAGAGGAAAATAGAGTAGATTAAACAGAGTTGATCACTGCTGAAAGAGAGGTAGAACCATCATAGACTAAGTTGAAACTGACAAAATAGGAGTGAGAAAATACACGTACTCCAGGAGACAAACTGGAGGATGGAGAGCCACGAAAGCTAAACATTAAGTCTCTTGGCTTCAGAAATCTTTGAACTGGGGCTAGCTTAAACCCACCTTTTGCTCCCAGAGCAGGCTGCTATTGTGAAAGGCTACTATAAAGCAATTGATCTAACATTTCTGGACCTAGAACATGCTGAATCTCTGACACTGTGCCAGTTACCAGCTTCTTCTTCCTGTTCATACTCTTAAAGAGTAACTGGCCCTGCTCGGAGCTCCTGATATTCTGTTTGCACTGCTGGATCCCATACCTTATCCCATAGATTAGTTAGGAATGAGATGCTGATTAAAAGATCTTTCAGTCTGGACCAACAGACCCAGATACTAATAAACAGGATAGGTTCTGGAGCTCCAAATTGGGGGTGGGGGGTGATCCTACATCCTGGCTTACCTGGGACATTTCAGTTTGTCTGCCCTCCTGTAGGGACTACTAGTTACATTTCCTCTCATACTCAAAGAGTCCTGGTTGGAATGATAAATTACTGAGTCACCTTAGTTACAAGATGATGCAGTCTTACAGGAGGGAGCCAGGCAGGGTCAAGTGCAAGAGGCACAGGAAGCTGAGAGAGATGATGATACAGAAAGATGCAGATGGGGGAACCATGCAGAACATACCTGTTTCCTCACGTAGTTCCAGTACACTGTGTTCCTCTGCCTTAAATGCCATGAAACATTTCCTTACAGCAACTCCTTTTTTGTCCTGAGCTACTCTGTGTAGGTAGCCTCCAGTAGGCTCTCCCCATGTTATGATAATGTTTTTTATTTGTTTTTTTTTTTTCTGAGTCATTGTCAGTTGACTCAGGATTACTGAGAGTTTTTTGGTTTGGGTTTGGTTTGGTTTTACAAACAATTTTACATGTTTTTATGCTGTGCTCATTTCAAGGGTTGTCTTTTTTTTTTTTTTTTTAAATCTACACCATACTTTGCTTGACCCCAGAGGTGAATCAGCTGATTTACAGTTGGGCTCATTTCTACCATTATATTTTAACCTATTACAGTGAAGGCCCTCCCATATGTGCATTATTTAGGATCAAGACTGAATTCCACAAAGCCGCCTAGTCATTTGAAGGTCATCAGACTTGCAGAAAGACAAATGGTACCTCAGTTCACTAAGTGAGGCCAGAATATACCTTCTAGAGCTTTTAGCATACATTCACAGAGGGACTAATTTATTTATGTGGCAGCACAAGCCATGATTCAACTGGTTTTCATGGCTTCCTAAGGTCTCTGTGTGATTCCCAGCAAGCAAAGCAGCACAGGTGAGCACTGAACAGGTGGCAAGGAGGCACATTTCCAATTTGGTTAGATTTACACAGACTTTAAAATGATGTTTAACAACTTAAATGCACATTTTCAGATGCTTATGCCATACTCCCTACACTCCCCAAAACAGTTAACTTTGAGTAAGCATTAACGTAATGCAGCATAAAACTTAAAAACTTGAAATAGAAGCCTGCACTTTCAGTATATAATGTTCGGGGCACCTCACTTCGCCAAGAGAAAATTTAGCATAATAAGTAGACACAAAAATCTCTCTAGGCTTTCTCTTTATATATTATCTCTACACGAATGAGACAAAAATATCCACAAATTCAGCTGAGAAATTCTGTACCTGTTGTAAAGCAAAGACAAGACTTTGCATCTGGCAGACTTGAGATTTGAAGTTACATTAAGGGAAAAAAAAAAACAAAACAGTTTCAGATGACAGGTAGCATCTTTGGTTTTGCAATACAATTTTTATGATCTGGCTCTCTTCCGACTCAAATATGGCTTTAACAACAATACTACACATCATACTTTCATGCAAAGATGGGCACAATAAAGGACAGAAATGGTATGGACCTAACAGAAGCAAAAGATATTAAGAAGAGGTGGCGAGAATACACAGAACTATACAAAAAAGATTTTCATGACCCAGATAACCATGATGGTGTGATCACTCACCTAGAGCCAGACATCCTGGAATGTGAAGTCAAGTGGGCCTTAGGAAGCATCACTATAAACAAAGCCAGTGGAGGTGATGAAATTCCAGTTGAGCTATTTCAAATCCTAAAAGATAATGCTGTGAAAGCGCCGCACTCAATATGCCAGCAAATTTGGAAAACTCAGCAGTGGCCGCAGGACTGGAAAAGGTCAGTTTTCATTCCAATTCTAAAGAAAGGCAATGCCAAAGAATGCTCAAACTACTGCACAATTGCACTCACCTCACATGACAACAAAGTAATGCTCAAAATTTTCCAAGCCAGGCTTCAAAAGTACATGAACCGTGAACCTCCAGATGTTCATGCTGGATTTAGAAAAGACAGAGGATCAGAGATCAAATTGCCAACATCCGTTGGATCATAGAAAAAGCAAGAAAGTTCAGAAAAACATCTACTTCTGCTTTATTGACTATGCCAAAGTCTTTGACTATGTGGATCACAACAAACTGGAAAATTCTTCAAGAGATGGGAATACCAGACCGTCTGACCTGCCTCCTGAGAAATCTGTATGCAAGTCAAGAAGCAACAGTTAGAACTGGACATGGAACAACAGACTGGTTCCAAATCGGGAAAGGAGTGCATCAAGTATATTGTCACCCTGCTTATTTAACTTCTGTGCAGAGTACATCATGAGAAATGCTGGGCTGGATGAAGCATAAGCTGGAATCAAGATTGCCGGGAGAAATATCAATAACCTCAGATACACAGATGACACCACCCTTATGGCAGAAAGCGAAGAGGAACTAAACAGTCTCCTGATGAAAGTGAAAGAGAAGAGTGAAAATGTTGGGTTAAAACTCAACATTCAGAAAACGAAGATCATGGCATCCGGTCCCATCACTTCATGGCAAACAGATGGGGAAACAATGGAAATAGTGAGAGACTATTTTGGGCTCGAAAATCACTGCAGATGGTGACTGTATCCATGAAATTAAAAGACGCTTGCTCCTTGGAAGAAAAGTTATGACCAACCTAGACAGCATATTAAAAAGCAGAGACATTACTTTGCCAACAAAGGTCCGTCTAGTCAAAGCTATTGTTTTTCCAGTAGTCATGCATGGATGCAAGAGTTGGACTACAAAGAAAGCTGAGTGCCGAAGAATTGATGCTTTTGGAGAAGATTCTTGAGAGTCCCTTGGACAGCTAGGAGATCCAACCAGTCCATCCTAAAGAAGATCAGTCCTCAATATTCATTGGAAGGACTGATACTGAAACTCCAATCTTTTGGCCACCTGATGTGAAAAGCTGACTCATCTGAAAAGACCCTGATGCTGGCAACGATTGAAGGCAGGAAGAAAAGAGGACGACAGAGGATGAGATGGTTGGATGGCATCACCGATTTGATGGACATGAGTTTGAGTAAACTCCGGAAGTTGGTGATAGACAGGGAGGCCTGGCGTGCTGCAGTTCATGGGGTCACAAAGAGTCAGACACGACCGAGTGACTGAACTGAACTGACACAGCACACTTACAGGAAATTAATCTTGTCTTCATTTTTTAGAAAGCAAAATGCATCTACTATAGTTCTCTCAATGACATGAACCTATAATCGACTAAAAGCATGGATGTGAAGTTGTTTTCTTAGCCTAGTCTCTTCTTTTCCTCTTGTTTCCTCTTTCACATTTAGCCAGCTGGTCTACTGGGCACAAAACCACTGAGCAGAGGCTAAATCTAGCCTATAGACACTTTTAAACTTGGTCACCATATGTCTTAATAATCAGAAAAATCTCACAGAAAATATGAATTTCTGACTAAAATGGCACAGCATGAAATCCCTGGGTCTGACTTTCTCTAGGACAGCAGTCACATGAAGGAACTAGTTGCCACCACCATTAGAATGTATCTCCAGGTCACCACAGTTGCCACCATTCATTCATTCTTATTTGCAACCAGCTCCCTTTGTGAATTGCCATGACCTGCCTGGGCCCTGTAGGCTTTTGGGTCTGTGATTCCATATCCCCAGGGGTCGACTACAAACCTTAGTGGAGAGCAAGTCTGCAACTTAAAATATCAACTATTTCCCTTCAATTTTTAAGCACTGTGAAACCATAAAAACTAAGGAAAATGAAACACATTTTATCATGCTGTCTTTTCAATCAATTGTTAGTTGCATTTTAAGCTTACAGAAGAAGCTGTTGAGTTTCCTGACAGCGATTTTATTTGGCTATTTTGTACAGACACTCATCAGTGCAGGTTCAAACTCTAACTCTAGAGCTCTTAGATAAGCTCTGGTAAAATGATCACTATCATTCCCAAACAATTTCCATATGAAAGGGTACTACTGACTGACCCACAGGGTTATTTTAGCCGTGAAAATGACCTTCATTACACCATCCACTTCGCCCAACCTTCCCCTGTAATTAGAGATAATCTAGGAGACTCAGGAGAGTGACATCTACAGTGAAGAGCAACTCCACTCAGGAAGGATGCCCAGAGCATGCACTGCATTTGTCTTCATCCCCTAACAAACTGATCCCACCATCCACTTTGCTGACAAATCATTAGTGGATTTATTAATAGAAGAATGAATGCTTCCTGGGTGATATCTGTCTATACTTTCCTCATATAGAATGGTGGATGACACTGACCATTTTAATTTTCTGAAGTCAGGAAAATTAAATCCAGGGATATTGGTTATCATTCAGTACTTTGATAACTACAACCAGCAGTTTGTTTTATATGTGGGGTTTACCTGAAACTTTAACTGCATCCTAGCTCTAGAATGAGCATTAAGTTTAGAGCCCTTAATACTCTATTCTGAAGACTGCTCCAAATCCTATTAGGAGCCCATTTGAAAAACTTTCTTCAGAGCAAAATGCCAAGGGAAACTTTGCCGGACATTCTGCCCACCTACCATTGATCGGCCCCTCATGGACACCAGGAATCTTGTAGGTCAACAGCATTGCCTCTTTTGCTAGGGTGCCAGGATGCTCAGAGCCAAAATCATGGGTTGACAGTAATATTTATGGGTCCTGTAATATGCAGGACCCATATGGTTTCAATTGTTTCAATTTCCTCTTAGCCTCAGTCCTTCTATATTTTCCCTGATTTTAAAATGTATCTACTTGTATTTTTTAATATAAATGTGTAAGGAAACAACTTATCAGTAGGAAAAAAAAATGAGAAATGGATGGATGATGGATAGAAAGATCTATTGTTTTCATCATTACTATATGAAGATGTAACAAAGACTGGTTGTTAAATCATTCTGCAATTTTCTGCCTCACTTTCCACACAATAACCCACCCCTGCTCTGAACAGAAAATGCAAGGACTGTGGAAGCAACAGCGTTGGTCCCATATGCTAAAAGCAGATGGGATCTGCACTGTCTTCACAGTAGCAGCTGCCCAGGAACCAAAGTGAAGAGGAGGGGGTTGGGAGAAAGAGCACAAGGGGAGAGAAACACAAAAGAGCAACCAGGAGTAGACAAGAGAGATACTTCCTGCTACCATTCTCAGCCACAGTTATAAAGCAAGAGCACATTTATGAACTGCTCCATTTGATAATGTTTGCACATTTATGATGTCACTTCATTCCAGTCCCACTGCCAGGAGGTATTCTGATCGCCACTATACACAGGAAGGAAAAGGAAGGACATAGTTTATTCTGATTAAAATTAGCAAGGCCAGCGTTCATTCCAATACCACTATCTGCATTCCAGAAATTCTAAAATATAGAATTTTAGAGGGGGAAATTCTAAAATATAGAAAATCCTTGAGGAGTGTGTTCTACATTGGAAGAAGCTGTCTATGTACTAAGTGAGAATGGCCGGGGAAAAAAAACAAAAACAAAAATTAAGATATAACATATCAATGTAACATAAGAAACAGGGAAATGATTTCAGCTGCAGCCAGAGTGATTGGCTAAACAGGGAAATGCTTTTGATTTCAAGTGTTACAAAATCACGATGGCAAACAATTCTCTGTGTGCAACTGCAGAATTTCCTTATTTGGAGATGTTGCTTTCAACACTAGCTATTTTTTATTCTAGGTTGGCAAAATTTTGCCAAAAATTTATTTAAAACACTATAGCTAATCTCTCATTGTCCTTATAAACCAGGTAACTATCAATACACAAGTATGAATATCAAATGTAGAGTGATATCAGCAGCATAGCTGAATAAGATGGCCTTTGTTCCTGTCTCCCCCCGACCACAACCCCCAAAACAAGAACAATTTGGTGTCCATCCATGGACAAAAGTGCCTTTGTGGGAGCTATGGGGTCCAACACAATATACTAAGAAACCCAGAAGGAGTCCACCCATGTGCTGGGTAATAGGTGCACAGATCTTAGTTCTAGCTGTAGACTATGAGTGGCCTATGGACTGGCTGCAGCCCCTCCAAGACATGGTCTGGGACGCTCTGGAAAAGACTGTCTTAGACAATCAACCATGGACAAGAGATCTTTTGTGGAAATCCAGGTTTCCAATAGTGCTAGCATACCACTGGAACAAAACAAAAATGTGAATTTGGACACGCTGGAGAGGGTAAGAGAACCAGTGTGATATCACTCAAACTACACTTCACCCAAGGCTAAAACATGTGAAAATATGCAACACACTGGTAAAGGTAAGTATATAGTTAAATTCAGAATACTGTCATACTGCAATATGATGTGTTACCCATTTAATTCCAGTACAAGGCTTAAAGGACAAGAGTTGTTAGAAATAGCTAAAATAATCTATTAATAAATACACTATATAAAAAGAGGTAATTGAGACAAGAAAAACAAAACAGGGTGGAGGTATATAAAAGGGCATGGTTTTTATGTTACTGAACTTGTTGTAGGTGTAAAATAGACTATAATATTTATAAAATGTTCTGTGTAAGCCTCCTATTAACCAAAAAGCAAAAGCCTACAACAGATTCACAAAAGATAAAAGGAATCAAAGTATACCACTACTGAGCATTATCTATTCACAAATGAAGGCACCAAGAGAGGAAAAAAGTAACAAGAGAATCACAGAACAAGAAAATAATAATATCGTATTATTTTAAGTCAAGTCCTTACCTATCAATAACTATCAACGGTAACTCTAAATGTAATGGATTAAATTCTCCAATCAAAAGGCACAGAGTAGCTGGATGGATTAAAAAAAAAAAAAACAAGACTCAACTATATGCTGCTGACAAGAGACTCACTTCAGTTTTAAGGACTCACAAATGCTCCAAATGAAGGGATAGAAAAAGATACTCCATGCAAATGAAAACCAAAAGAGAGCAGTAGTAGCTGTAGAGTAGACCCTTGAAAACTCCAGGGCTTAGTGCTGCCAAACTCACCCCCATGCAGTTGAAAATCTGCATATAAATACAATCAGCCCTCCACATCCATGGTTCCACATTCAAGGATTCAATCACTCAAGTGATCATGTAGTAACACACTATGTAGTTACCGAAAAAAAAATGTATATAAGTAGACTTATGCAATTCGAGCCTGTATCATTTAAGGGTCACCTGTACTTGTATCAGAAAAAAATAGACTTTAAGCCAAAAACTATAAAACCAGAAGACCATTATATAATGATATAAGGGTCAATAAATCAAGAAGATTAACAATCCTAAGTATATATTTACCCAACACTGGAGTCACAAGTCAGATAAGAATACTAATCAGATAAAATAAGTTCAGGAGTGTTTCCTCTTCTTCAATATTTTAGATAAGTATGAGAAAGATCAGCATTAATTCTTTAAATATTTGATCGAATTCATCTGGAAAGCTATTGGACCCTGGGCTTTTCTATGTTGGGAAGTTGTTTTTGTTTTTTTACTGATTCAGTCTCCTTATTCATTATTGACCTGCTCAGATTTTCTAATTCTTCATGGTTCAGCTTGGTGGTTTTTATGTTTCTAGAAATATATCCATTTTCTTCTAGGCTATCCAGTTTGTTGACATGTAATTATTAATTATAGTCTGTTTGATTATTTAGTCTCTTTGACCTTTTGTATTTCTGTGGTCTAGTTGTAATGTCTCCTCTTCCACTTCTGAAATAATTGAGTCTTCATTTTGATATTTGGCAAAACTAATACAACTATGTAAAATTTAAAAATAAAAAAATAAAAAAAAAGAATACTAAATACAAAAGAAGAGAAAACTATAGGCAATTATCCTTGATGAACATAAATGTAAAAATTCTCAACACAGTGTTACCAAACATAATTTAACAGTACACTAAAAGGATTTATCTCTTTTAGTTAAAAGGAATGTACCCCCAAATAAGAAAGATAAGGGGACACATAAAATTATACTTAATGGTAAAAGGCTGAATGCTTTTCCTCTAAGATCAGGAATACGATGGAAGGTGCCCACTCTTACCGATTCAGTTCAACATAGTATTATAATTATATTATATTATATTCAGCATAGTCCCAGCTAGAACAATTAGGAGATAAAGAAAGTAAGGAAAGAAGAAGTGAAGAGAGAAAGAAAAGGTCCATAAATCATAAAAGAAGATCTGTCTTTGTGTTCAGATAATTTGATCTTATACAGAAAAAATCCTAGACTCCATCAAAACACTGTTGGAACTAATCAACAATTTCAGTAAAGTTGCAGGATACAAAATCAACATACAGAAATCAGAATCATTTCCATACAAAAACAATGAAATACCTGAAAAAGAAAAAAACCAAACTCACTTACAAGAGCATTAGAAGCGATAAAATACTTAGGAACACATTTAACCAAAGAGGTGAAAAGCTGAAACTGTAAGACATTGATGAAAGAAATTGAAGATGACACAAGTAATGGAAACATATATATGTTCATCATTCAGAAGAATTAATATTATTAAAATGTCAATCCTACAGATTCCAATTCAGTGCAATTTCTATCAAAATTCCAATTGCATTTTTCATGGAAATAAGAACAATCCTAAAATTTGTAATGGCGCTATATAAGACCCTGATTAGCCAAAGCAATGCTGAGAATGAGGAACAAAGCTGGAAATGTCACACTCCCTGATTTCAAATGTAGTGAAAAGTTATATTAACCAAAACAATGTAGTACTGACATAAAAATACACAGATTAATGAAATAGAACTGAGAGCCCCAAAATAAACCCTCACATACATGGTAAACTAATATTTGACAGGGGAGCCAAGAATAATCAATGAATAAATGATAATCTATTTAAAAAACGGTGTTGGGAAAACCAGATAACCACATACAGAAAAATGTGATTGAACCCTTTCTTATACCATTTACAAAAATTAACTCAATATGGATTACAGACTTAAACATAAGACCTGAAACCATAAAACTACAAGAAGAAAACAAGAAAAAACTTCTTGATATTGATCTTGGTAATGATTTATTGGATATGACAGCAAAAACAAAAATAAACAAGTGGGACAACATCAAAAAGCTTCTTCACAAAAAAGAAACAATCAACAAATGAAAAGAAAATCTATATAATGGGAGAAAATACTTGCAAATAATCTATCTGATAAAGGGTTAAAAATATATAAGGAACTCATAAAATTCAACAGCAAAAAAAACAAACGACCTCATTAAAAAATGAGCAGAGGGCCTGAATAGATATTTTTCCAAAGAAGATACCAAGGTGGCCAACAGATACATGAGAAGATTGTCAATATCCTAATCATCAGGGAAACACAAAACCTCCATCACCTTACACCTGTCAGGATGGCTGTCGTGAAAAAGACAAGCAGTTGCAA
Source organism: Bos indicus (assembly GCF_029378745.1). Taxonomy (NCBI): domain Eukaryota; kingdom Metazoa; phylum Chordata; class Mammalia; order Artiodactyla; family Bovidae; genus Bos; species Bos indicus. The sequence continues at coordinate 41,398,488 of NC_091767.1, read as the reverse complement.
GCACTGGTGAGGATGTGGAGAAAAGGGAGCCTTTGTGCACTGCTGATGGGAATATAAACTGGTAGGGCCATTATGGAAGACAGTATGGAAGTTCCTCAAAAAATTAAAAACAGGACTACACATACAATCCAATAATCCTACTTCTGGGTATATATCCAAAGGAAATGAAATTACTACCTCAAAAAGTTATCTTCACGCCCGTGTTCACTGAAACATTATTCATAATAGCCAAGGTATGGAAACAACCTTAGTGGTAGATGAATACATAAAAGTGATGAATGGACAAAAAAGATGTGGCATATACATTCAATGGACTATCATTCAGCCGTGAGAAAGAAGGAAATCCTGCCATTTATGACAACATGGACATACTGTGAGGGTTTTATGGTAAGCAAAACAAGTAAAACAGAGAGACAGATACTGTGTATCACTTACATGTGGACTCTGTAAAAGGTGAATGCATAGAAACAGCAGAATGGTGTTTCTCAGGGGTTTGAAGTCAGAGAAGTGTTGTTAAAAGATACAAACTCCAGCTGTTAGATAAATAAGTGCCAGAGATCTAACGTATAGTATGGTGATTACAGTTAACAATATGGTATTAAAGACTTGAAATTACCAAGAGAGTAAACCTTAACTGTTCTCGTCACAAAAAGCAAATGGTAATTATTTGAGGGGATGCAGGTGTTGACTGACCCTACTGAGGTAATCGTTTCACAATATATAAGTGTATCAAATCAACACACTGCATACCTTAAATGTATACAGCGTTATATATAAACCATACCTTGATAAAGCTAGAAAAAATCTAATTTATAAAATATTACACTTCAAAATTGTTTCCTGTCTTGTCTACACACAGGTACACACATACATACACTCCCTCTCTCACAGGATGCGAATTAACCCTAAGAGGTCGAGTATAGAATACTCTATAGTGCAAATGCCAAGAGCTCAGACTCAAAGTAGCCTGCCTGGTGTACAGATCTGGCTCTACCATTTGCTACTGTGTGACCTCAGACAGGTTACATAAAGGCATCTTTTGTAAGATGAGAATAGGTAATAACACTTTTCCCCGAGCGTGCTTGCTGAGTATAAATATATACACATATATATTTGCATTTACTTACAAATGTATCTATACTTATATGCATATTTACATGTCATATAATAAGCACTCAGTGCTTGCTCCGGCTGGAGATCATTTTATTTTGCTAAAGGAAAATGAGCAGACATAGCTGTGAATTTTATCTGAGTGAGCCCTAGGCCTCCTCTCCACTGGGGATTTGTTTCTTTCGCAATTACTCAAGGGTAGGACGGCCCTTTCTGAGTTTTTTCTTTGAAGGCCTAGTATTGAAATTCATTCCAGTACTATGGAAGGAAGCCAAGAAAGTCAGCTTTTCTTGGAAGGCTGCAAGCCTTAGAACAACTTGAGCCAAGGGGGCCAGAATGCTGGCAGTGAGTCAACTCCTTATTAAAAAGCACTTATTGATCACCTGCTGAGTGCTGGGTGCTGAGTGCTGAGGAGCAGGGGCTATGGAGGGGGTACAAACAAAATTAGAAATGAGGTTTCCACCCTTCAGGAAGATGTAACTAGACAGATACATATACATACACACACACACACACAAACTATTACAAAACAAAGCATTATTACACACAAAATATGGGATAATTTTTATTAAAAAATCCAGGGAAACCAAGCGCTGTGTATTCATCTCATCAGGGAAGGGTGCTCAGAGGAGGTGGATGGTGAGCTGAAGGATTCAGGAAGAATTTGGAAAGGCAGAGCAGGAGGAGAAGCGTCGTGGCCTGGAAACAGAGCTCCCAGCAGGTAGATTTCTGAGTACCTGTGAAGTGGGGGGAGAAGGCGATGGCATCCTACTCCAGTACTCTTGCCTGGAAAATCCCATGGATGGAAGAGCCTGGTAGGCTGCAATACATGGGGTTGCAAAGAGTTGGACACGACTAAGCGACTTCACTTTCACTTTTCACTTTCATGCTTTGGAGAAGGAAATGGCAACCCACTCCAGTGTTCTTGCCTGGAGAATCCCAGGGATGGTGGAGCCTGGTGGGCTGCTTTCTATGGGGTCGCACAGAGTCAGACACGACTGAAGGGACTTAGCAGCAGCAGCAGTGCAAGTGGGGAAGCGGCCTAATTTTCCAGTGTGGACGGGCCAACATACAGACTTACAGAGAAAATTAAAGCTGGACATAAAGGCCACTTGGTGCTGCAATGTACAGTATAAGGTTAGATTTGTCATCTCACAAAACAGATAGCCTGTGTGGATCTTTGAGGAGGGTCGGATAACCATTTCAGCAATTTTCTTTGCCTTGAGCTTTGGTGTTACAACAGATGTCACAGTTAACTTTTTGATCAGTTCCCTCAAAACTCATTAGATTGCATCCTGTATGAGGGGAAAAAGTCTATTTCTGGCCCGTTCACCATTGTCCAGGACGGGGGTTGCACTGTGTAGGAGGGACAAGAAAAATCTCCAGTTTGATAATTAAGTAAGTTAATATACGTAAAGTACTCAGAAGAATGTCAAACACAAAAGAAGCTCTACAAAAGTACTGCTATTCTCCCTCTTCCTCCTTCTTCACGAATAAGGCAGAAGATAAGTGGGTTGTGCACGGCACAATATCCCCACATAGACCACGAAGAGAAGTTTGTTGTCTGAAACTGTTTTACACAACAGCCCTGCACAGGCAAGATTTCCATGATATACTGAACTTGGAAACTCCTCTCACGCTTTCAAATTCTAGAATAACCTCAAAACCCCTTCCCAGCATCACAGTAGAAGGTAGATCAAAGAGTGGACAGAGTAGAAAGAAACTGTAACAGTGCAAAAATGAAAGAAGGCATTCTGGTAACTGGCAGCTGCAGCAGGCATCCTTTAAGTGTATTGGAAGAAAAGGACCCTCCTAAAGGTTTTGCAAAAAGGAAGAATAGGAAGATCACTACTTTAAAGGCTTGAACTTGAGTACTGCAGTCGAAGATAGAGAAAACTTTGCAATCGGTATAAAACATCTGACAAAGGGTATAAAACATCTGACTCAGGAGTGTGTGAGGTCAAGTTAGGATGAACAGCCCAGGATATGAGTAACATGGGACATAAAAGGATTTGTGGGTGATATAAGGAAAACTTCAGGAAACAAACTGTAAAGGCTCAGGACTGTTGCTAAGGGATTCACCAATTCTTTCTGGAAGTAAGATCAGCTGTTAGCATGTGAATATCGCTAGGTATTATTATACTCAAAGAAGTATGTCTGTGATTCATTTGTTGTATAAAAAGAAACAATTTAGAAAGCTGCATGCTATTAAAACCATATGGAGGTTCTAGTCATTCACAAGTCACTTTGTTATCCTTTGTCTTTAAGGGCTGAGTTAAAGAAATTCTCTAACAAGGCTAGGATTATAGGTAGGTGGCCCTCAGGTGACAAGCCCAGATAGCATTCCAGTTGGTGGCCACATTGAGCAGAAGAAGAAACTTTACAGAGAAGTAAGGGTAAGACTGATTTTCAAGTGGAAATTAAAATAAAGCTCTGGGCTTCCCTGGTGGCTCAGTGGTAAAGAATCCTCCTGCCAATGCAGGAGACATGGGTTGGATACCTGGGACAGGAAGATCCCCTGGAGAAGGAAATGGCAACTCAATCCAGTATTCTTGCCTGGAAGACACCATGAACAGAAAGCCTGATGGGTTACAGTCCATGGGATTGCAAAAGAATCGGACACAATTTAGGGACTAAACAACAACCCCAAAGGTCAATAACCATACATATCATTTTGCTTGTAAAGTGGCATACCAGCACACTGTGTATTAATACATCAGAATGACTTCAATGTAATGTAAACTTACCAATGACAACGTGCTAACTTGCCCCAAACTCAACTGGACTACACGAGGAAGAGTGGAAAGTGGAAGCTCTACCTCTGTGGCTGCCGAGGGACAGTGAGCAGAGGGAATGGCAGGGAGGCTGGCAAGGGTGACGGGGAAGCCGGGAAGCCGGGCTTCGGTGCGACAGCGCCACCGTGGGTGGCTGGGGATTAACAGAGGCACAGGGACCGGCCTCGCCAGGGCACTCCCAGATGGGTCTGTGTTCTCTCTGAAAGAACACCCCACATGTTCCAAAGCCCGAGAAGCAGCACTGCGAACATCAAGATGACAGACTGTCCCTGCTGTGCACCTCTGATAGCTATGATCACTCTGCCATGTGTGTGACAGCTACTGGGGCATACGGCCACCTTCCTGCTAGACTCCCAGCTCCCAGAGAGTGCGGCTGTGCCTGCTTCATTTCGGATCTCCCAGGGTGACTAGTCAGCACTGGGCCTGCGGTGGATGCTGACAGTGTGCTGGGCCATGGCCATGAGATCCTTCGTCTCATTTAATTCACCAGCAGTCCTCTGCAGTATGCACTGTAGTCATTCCTATTTCACAATGAGGAAACCAAACCTCAGGAGGATGAAGCGACTGCTGTTAAGTTACATGGCTGATTGGTGAAAATACCAGGATTTGCACCAAAAGAAATCATGTGTTTTAACTACCACATTACCGTTCCTCTAGATTGCTGCTGCTGCTAAGTCGCTTCAGTCGTGTCCGACTCTGTGCAACCCCATAGACGGCAGCCCACCAGGCTCCCCCGTCCCTGGGATTCTCCAGGCAAGAACACTGGAGTGGGTTGCCATTTCCTTCTCCAATGCATGAAAGTGAAAAGTCAAAGTGAAGTCGCTTAGTCGTGGGCAGGCAAACTACTACCCACGGGCCAAACCCAGCCTCCGGTCTGTTTCTGTACTGGCCACAAGCTGAGAACAGTTTTTACATTTTCACATAGTTTTTTTTTTTTTTAATCAAAGCAATAATAATATTTTGTGACAAATGAAAATTACATGAGATTCAAATTTCAGTATTCCATAAAAGATGTTTAACTGGAGTATGCCATCTTCATTCTTCTACATATTGTCCAAGGCTGCTTCCATGCTACAAGGGCAGAGTTGAGTGGTTTTGACAAAGGCCAAATCATCCATGAAACCAAAATATTTAGCAGCTGGCCCTTCACAGAAAAAAAGTTTACCCAGTTCCTTCCTAGATACAGTCAAGCAGTAGGCATGCTCCTCTGCTCGGCTGTGCAGGAACACTGGCACACAGGGTCAGAGAAGGCATGGAGCCATGAGCATCAGGTCAGCTCAGAGGCACTGTCTGAAGGCCATGGCTACAACCTGGCCACACCTGGAACTCAGAGGCACAAAGCACTTGGCTCAGGACCATTTACTGGCAGAGGAGACGTTGCTGATGGTATTTCCTAAGGTCAGTGAGGATGCTCAATAAACCACTGATTGCAAGTAAAAAGGATCTTGCAGATGACTGAGCCGTGCAGACGATATGAAAATGACATTAGCCTTGAGTCAGCAACCTCCTCTCCTGCTGAGCTCTCTGCTGAGATGCCAACAAGTCGCAGAACTGACAGATTTGAGTACCACCATCCTGCGCTAGGGATGCTAATTGAGCAGTGACATAGCCAGGGGGCAGACAGCAGGATGGGAGAAAGACAAGCCAGATGCCCCTGCAATCCTGTACCTGCAGGATGAGAAGGGCCCAGATGACCCATCTCTCTGCACAGCCAGGAGAACACAATGCAAGCAGCCACAGAGAGCCCCAGAGGCAAGAAAACAGCTCTGGGCAGGAGGGAGGGGGCTCAGGAGAAAGGGAGAGATGGTCATTACTTGGTTTTATGTTTTATTGGCCTCCTGCCATATGGTCAAGGCAAAGGATACCCATGCTCAGGAAGGGGCTGGGACAAAGCGGTCAACACACCAGGTCTTACCAGATGCCCCACGCAGGACATAACATCATTAACTGTGACCTGGTACTCTAAGGTCAGTCTTCTGCATGGCAGTTCTCCTGAAAATGTGCAGTAATGGAGGAGTGGGGGAATTAACAGAAATCACATCTTTGGCAAACAAGACGGTACAATAAATAAAACACAGGCTTTGGGGCCAGAATTCCCAGGCTTCAGTTTTGTCTCTGACACTAGTACTCCTTGCATAGTCCTTATCAGATCACTTAAGTTTTCATTTCAGATTTCTGGTAAACTCCTCTGCAAAATGAACTAACAGAGTTAATCAATGGGTTATGTATCCTATGTAAGTCCAGACTAGGCTTGTCTGCATATAATAAAAATTCAAATAAAAGTGACCTAAATGACAGAGTGATTTACTTTTCTCTCAGACAAAAGAAGTCCAGAATTAGGCAAGGTAAGACTGGCTCAGCAGTTACACAGTCAAACAAACACAGGTACCATGTAATGCTCCTCTGATGTTCTTAGAACCTACTTTCCATCCTCAGGGTGCCTCATACTCAAAAATGACTGCTGCAGCTCCAGCAAGCACATTTACACTCCAGGTAGCAAGAAGCTGAATGGGGCAATGGATAAATGATGTACTTCCTCTCTGAATCAGCTCATGTTAAGGAGATTTCCTAGAAACCCTATTCAATCAACTGCCATCTTTATTTGCAAGGCTGGCTGGGAGGTGTAGATTTTTATTATAGTCATTATTACCCCTAGAAAGACAGAACTTCATAATGTGGAAGGAGGAGACAATAGAAGAGAGGCAATAAGCAGTCTTAGCCACAAATGCTCACCTCAAGGGCTGATACTGTTTCCAAATGACAAGTTCCCAACATGTATGAAAGGCCATTATAAAGTTGCAGAGGCATACAAAATAAAGCCCACAGCCCTTGGTTTCCCATACGAGGCCCTTTATGACTTGGCCCTGATCCCCCTGCCAAGTCACACCTCCTACCCCTCTTCCCACCTTGCAGTTTCTGTTCATCAAAGCAAACTGCCAGAAGTTCCTTGCATGGTCTGCCTCCATGCCTTAAATCTCTTTCTCTTTGCCCAGCCCAGGTACCATCTTCCAGAAACCCCCTGGAGCGCCAGGGTGAGGTAAGTGTTCATTTGCTGTCCTCCCACAGTGCCCCATGGACATTCTATCACACCATCCCCCTCATCACTCTGAAATATGACGGTATGACTAAGGCCAATGAGAGGCTAAGATGACAGCAGTCAAGGGCAAGGGTCTAGCAGGACCAAAACGTGCTCATTTTGGGGCCTTGAGAAAGACTGGGACGAACCAAGGTAGTCCCTTGTGAGCAGTGGCCAGTGCACAGCCCCCACAGACCCAGGTTCAAACCCTGGTACTGCTATTAACCAGAGCATGACCTTGACAAGGATGTGTACTCTGAGCCTCCCTGTCTTCACCTATATGATGACAGCACTGACCTCCACATGGCAAGGAGAAATAAGGAGAGTCTGCTGGCACAGTCCCTGAAGCAGAAAGACGATCCATAAATGTTAGCTTTTTTTTATTAGCTTTTATGGGCCCATCGTGAAGGAAAAGCAATTTTTTAAAAGCTGCCTGAAGCCAACCCATATTAAGTCATTTCCCAGCTGAATATTAAAACAGTCTTTAATCTGAGATGACAAAAATAATTTGAGCTGGCAGATGGCAGGGTGCTGTCACCCACTTTGCTGCTTGGAACTGAATGGATCGTACATAAATACCACCAAACCCTTGCCTTGTTTGGAAAAGCACTTGACTTGAAGGGCTGCTGCATGTTTGGTGGTGCTGAAGGGGCCCCGAACGTGGGAGCAATGGCACAGCCATGCAGGCAGGTGGAGAGGCTGGGCTTGGCTGGGCCACCCAGGCAGGTGGGTTATGTTGCTAACTCACCACCGCCACAATCTCAGGGGCTGAGCACCACCACATTTGCTTCTCATTTATGCCACATGCACAGTTCAGTGCGGGGCCGTGACTTCATGTTATTCTCACCAAAGGACCCAGGCAAGAAGTGCCCAGGATTGTGGCTACATGGAAGCAGGAACGTGGCAATGCTCACACTGGCTCCTGAAACACTCCGGCAGAAATGACACATCTCTCTTGCTCACATATATTGGCCAAAGCGAGTCACATGTCTGCGTCTGACTTCGGGGGAGTAGGGAAATGGAATCGGATTGTATGGCTGGGAAGAAGGAATGAAAAGTAATACCCATGTAGAGTTCTGATTTCCACTGTCTGGTAGATGGTCATGTGATGGCAGAGATATGATGCCATCCAGTGCCCTGAAAGTCTGGGATTCCTACACAACTGCCCTCAATTTTGTTATGAACAGAAAGCAACAAAATTCAAACTGAAATGATGTACTATTTTTAAGAACAACTGAATCAGCAAATTTACAGCATGCAATTTTGTTAAGGTTTCAGTGAAAGGATACACCCAGACACTCCTGGAGTCAGCATAAATCAGAACGTGTGTTGTGGAAAGCAGTCTGACAGTACGTATTAGAGCAAGAAGTGAAAGCTTACATCCTTTGGCACCTTTGTTCAATTTCTGAGGACTGATCCGAATGAAACTATCCAAAAGCTATAGGTTCAAAGACATTCATTTACTTGTAATATAATGAATTTTGCTTTTACCAATTATAATTGCAAAAATATTTATAATTTAAAAAGTAGAAACAAAACATCCTATTACAGATTCTGGGTTAAGTAAGCTAGAGAAACTCTTTGAGGAATATAATTTATGTATTTTCAATGATGTTTATAAAGTCCAACAAATAGAGAAATATGCTTACGATGGAGTAGTACATGAAAATAGTAGGATGCAAAATAATATGCAAATAATCATCACAACCAAATGCTAACAGTAGATACATTAACATTTTCATACCATATACCATGACTCCATAGGAAACACTAAAAATAGCCTAAGATGAAATGAATCAAATTGCTTTCAGGGCATCACTATCTTATCTGGGAACCATAGAAAGTCTTCCCTTACAAAGAGAAGGTGGGAAGGTTGGGGGAGGCACTTGCCTGGTAAAAAGTCGCTCAACAAATGAAAATCAATGAAAGGGAATATTATATCCCTATCATCCAGCATAGTGCTTGAATGATTGAGGGTTTTAAACATTAAGTATTTTTCCACTGAAAAACATATAAATTGATGACAAATAATCCTTCCCATTAAAATTTTTTTTAATTTAACAGTGTATCTATAAGTTTTTCTCCAAAGTATGCCTAGGGTTTTGTTTTTAGACAGCTATATCACATTTCAAATCACCAATAGTCAGATGACAGACATTTTGGTTGTTTTGAGCTATTTAAAAAATGAGTTAATTTCAATATTTTCTTAAATTTCATTTCTGCCATTTATGAGTATATTTGTAGATTAAATTCCTAGAAGTAAGATCAAAAGAGGCATCCATTTTAATTATGAAATATATTGCCAAATTGTGCTCTCTATCTTCTCAGGTGGCGCTAGTGGTAAAGAATCCACCTGCCAATGCAGGAGATGTAAGAGATGTAAGTTCAATCCCTCGGTCAGGAAGATCCCCTGGAGAAGGAAATGGCAACCTACTGCAGTACTCTTGCCTGGAGAATCCCAGGGACAGAGCAGCCTGGAGGGCTACAGTTCAAAGAATCGGGCAAGACTGACGTGACTTAGCGCGGACACATACCCTCTACTAGACTATCATAATTTACACTCTTCAGGAATCTGTGACAATGCCTATTTCCCCACATCACTACCAACATAGTGCAGCTAACACTTTTTTACAATATTTATTTGGCTGCATCAGATCTTGTGGGATCCAGTTCCTTGACCAGGGATCAAACCTGGGCCCCCTGCACTAGGAGAGCAGAGACGGAGCCACTGGGCCACTAGGGAAGTTCCAACTTTGTTTTTAATGAATAAATAAATTCAAATATTTACATATTCTCTTTTGTGTTAGCCATTTTATGACATAAGTTTCTTTAATAACTCTCAAGAGTGCTAAAGCATTTAAAGGCACTTTAAAGAAGAATGGGGAGATGGGACTGGGGAAGACTGATAAAAACAATATTGCTGAGCCCAGATTGTCCTGTATTATTCATAAATAACCTTATGTTTTTCCAGTAACTATGCAATAAAGCCCAAACTACAAAGGGTCTCAAGTTCTATTTTTCAGCCACCTCAGCTTCCTGCCATTGCTACTCTAATCTGAAGAGGGCATTTGAATGCAGCTTGAAAGCTCATGATCAATAATCATACCTCAGATGACCAGCAGGAAGATAAACGTATAGGTAAATGAGATGTTTCCTGAAAAATGTCTATATCTCTTGATGCTCCAAATCATATTTTTATGGACTTATTCACATATTTTTACTTTCATTATGAAGATTTTCAAAAGCATATAAAATACATAGATTAATAAAGATTTCTATCATCAAGATTCAAAATGTACTAAGACTTTATTGATCTTAATTCATTTCTGCTATCATGTAATTTTTGTTTTCTAAGCTGGACATTTTAAAGTAAAACACAGACATGATGTCATTTCATCCGTAAATATTTCAGCAGTATGCATATTTTGTGCACATGTTCAGCAGGAAACAGGGGCCAGAGAATATGTAGTAAATACTGAGAGCAGAAAAGCATGGAAAACCACACTCCAACTGAGTTTAAGCGAGGTCTGAGTTTTCCTCATACGAGAAAAAATTGAAATACAGTTTCAGGAAACTTGGAATCTTTACTTTTTGGTTTCTTGATTCACTATCTGAAATGTAATCTCACATATACTCAATAGAATATACTCAAATTTTATACAGCAAAAGGGGCATCCAGTTATAGCTGGTCACTCCAACTCTCCTCTCTATATAATTAATAAATAAGTAGGCTAAGAATTGTTAAAGATCAATTTGACTTAACTGATATTTAGACAACAGTCCACCCAATAATAACAAAGCACATATTATTTTCAAATGCATACTGAAAATTCACCAAGATGGACCATACTGTAGACCAGAAAACAAACTTGAACAAATCTGAAACCACTAATAATCATAAAAACCACTTCTCAGACCACAAAAGAATCCAACTAGAACACTAAAGCTATTAGGGAAGTGTCCAAATATTTGGAAATTAAACAATATACTTCCAAATAATCCACAGATCAAAGAAGAAACCCATAGGCCCAAAACCAAATAACACAAATTATTTTTAACCATATGACAAGGAAAACAGAACATAACAAAATTTATTGAATGCAGCTAGGAGAAGGCATTGGCACCCCACTCCAGTACTCTTGCCTGGAAAATCCCATGGACGGAGGAGCCTGGTAGGCTGCAGTCCATGGGGTCACCAAGAGTCAGACACGACTGAGCGACTTCACTTTCACTTTTCACTTGCATGCATTGGAGAAGGAAATGGCAACCCACTCCAGTGTTCTTGCCTGGAGAATCCCAGGGACGGGGGAGCCTGGTGGGCTGCTGTCTATGGGGTCGCACAGAGTCGGACACGACTGAAGGGACATAGCAGCAGCAGCAGCAGGGCATTGCGTAGAAAGAAATGTAGAATGTAAAATGTGTATATTGGAAAAAAAGAGAAAGGGTTGAAATGAATGATCTAAGCATCTAGCTAGAGCACAAGAAGCTCAGTTTGGTTCTCTGTGATGACCTAGAAGGGTGAGATGGGGAGAATGGAAGGAGGTTCGACAAGGAGGGGATATAAGTGTACACATAGCTGATTCACTTTGTATACAACAGAAGCTAACACAACACTGTAAAGCAATCATACTCAAATTTTAAAAAGACAAGAGTTAATCACAGGATCAAATTTCATGAAAGATGTAAACAATTATAAAAAACAGATACATTATTCACTCAGTTATTCACTTAATAAACAACAGATACATTAAACAGACCTATATATATTAATAAACTGACTCTGTAGTTAACTATCTTCTCTCAAAGAAAACTTAAGGTCCTTTTGGCTTCAGTTGTTAATTTTAACAAACATTTGAGGAAGAAGCAATGCCAAATTCTATACAAAGTCTGCAGATTAGGGAACCTAACCTGAATTTTATAAGGCCTGTATTACTTTGATACACAAATCAAACTAAAACATTAAGAAAGCAACACCTAAGAAATATGAACGTGAAGTTGCTCAGTCATGTACAACTCTTTGTGACCCTGTGGACTGTAGTTTACCAGGCTCCTCTCTCCGTGGGATTCTACAGGCAAGAATACTGGAGTGGGTTGCCATTTCCTTCTCCAGGGGATCTTCCCAACCCAGGGATCGAACTCGAGTCTCCCACATTGCAGGCAGACGCTTAACCTCTGAGCCACCAGGGAAGCCCAAGGAATATAGACACAAAAATTATTTATAAAATTCTAGCAAATCTAATTTAGCAACACAAGGAAAGGATCATACATCATGATAATGAGGCAATCATCACAGAGTCAGAAACAGAATTTCACAAAAATTATTCATAAATTAGAAATAGAATGGACTTTATTCAAACTGATATAAGACATCGACAAAAACAGAACTATAGCTAATAAATGCTAGCCCTGAAGACAAACAAGGTAAGGATGTCCTCTCTTTATTTCTTCTATGCAACATAGTACTAGAGGTCCTGCTGCTGCTGCTAAGTCACCTCAGTCGTGTCCGACTCTGTGCGACCCCATAGACGGCAGCCCACCAGGCTCCCCCATCCCTGGGATTCTCCAGGCAAGAACACTGGAGTGGGTTGCCGTTTCCTTCTCCAATGCATGCAAATGAAAAGTGAAAGTGAAGTCAGCTCAGTTGTGTTCAACTCTTAGCGACCCCATGGACTGCAGCCTACCAGGCTCCTCCGCCCATGGGATTTTCCAGGCAAGAGTACTGGAGTGGGGTGCCATCCTACTTGGTTCAATAAGCAAGAAAAAGAAACTTTAAAGCACACACACATATATATATATATGAAAGGAAAAAAGTAAAACTGTCTTTTTTCACAGATTCTGTCTTAATCACAGAATACATAATCATTTATGCAGAAAATCCTAAGAATCTACACAAGAAACCTACAAGAACTAAGTGACTTACTAAGATCGCAGGATCTTGCCCACAAATATATTTTATAAAGTAAACTGTCTTTCCTGGAGAGGGCAATGGCACCCCACTCCAGTACTCTTGCCTGGAAAATCCCATGGACGGAGGAGCCTGGTGGGCTGCAGTCCATGGGGTCGCTAGGAGTCGGACATGACTGAGCGACTTCACTTTTCACTTTCATGCATTGGAGAAGGAAATGGCAACCCACTCCAGTGTTCTTGCCTGGAGAATCCCAGGGACGGGGGAGCTGGTGGGCTGCCATCTATGGGGTCGAACAGAGTCAGACATGACTGAAGCGACTTAGAAGCAGCAGCAGCAGCAAACCATCTTTAAGCAATAGATAATAAATGAATACTAACGAGGAACAGGATATTTGAGTAATTTCAAAATGCCTTCCTAGAGACTGCTTGTTAGTTCTATCTATCAGGGAAAGCACAGTAACTTTATAGCGGAGAAACTAAAAGTATCTTGACCTGGTGATTGAAATTTCTATTATCAAAAAGGGGGAGATAGATCTCAGTGCTCCCTGATGCGAAATCCTGAGAAGGACATAAGAACATTTACATAGTTTACTGACAGGGGATGCATAACCTGAAGTTTTCCATGAGGAAACATCAGAAAAACTCAAACTAGGGAATAGTCTATAAAATAACTGGCCCCTGTTCTCTGAATAACACAATGACATGAAAAGAAAGGTTGAGGAACTGTTACAGCAAAGGGAGTCTAAAGAGAAGTGACAACTAAATGCAATATATGATCCTGGACCAGATTTAGAAATAGAGAAGGGGAAAAATGCTCTAAAGGACTGTGTGTGTGTGTGTGTGTGTGTGTCTGTGTGTGTGTGTGTCTGTGTGTGTGTGTGTCTGTGTCTGTGTACTCAGTCACTCAGTTGTGTACAACTCTTTTCAATCCCATGGACTGTAGCCCACCAGGCTCCTCTGTCCACCGAATTTCTAGGCAAGAATACTGGAGTAGGCTGCCATTTCCTATTCCAGGGGATCTTCCCACCCAGGGATTGAACCCAAATTTCTTGCACCTCCTGCACTGGCAGGTGGATTCTTTACCACTGCACCAGCTTGTACTGTATAAAGGACATTACTGGTGTAATTTATGAAAATGGGCTGTAGATGGTAAAATAAACATAAATATTGTATAGATGTTAGATTCCTGAATCTAAGTAAAGAGTAAAGAACTATGACATATGCAAGTTACTCTCCAATGATTCAGAAATATAATACGTGTTTATATATATGTACACATATATAAAGAGATAGATAAAACACGAAAAATGTTGTAAATTAATGAACCTGTTCAAAGGATATTCAGAAGTTCTCCATTACTCCCAGAATAAGGTTTACCTGTGTCTTTCTTTTTCTCATGTAGTGGAATGTTGATAAAAGTGGGTTTTCCCATGTTTGTATTATCATCCCAATTAAAGATATGAGTTTTCTAGATTAATGTCAACTCATGAAGAGTGCAGGGACAGATGGGAAATTGTTGAAAGAACATGAGCCTAACATTTTCTCTGTCATTTGGGAAACTTCCTTCCTATCTATGAATCTTAGTGTCTTTGTGTAACAATAGGAATGTTGTTTAGCAGCTCAGTCATGTCCGACTCTTCATGGCCTATAGCCTGCCAGGCTCCTCTGTCCATGTGATTTTCCAGGCAAGAATACTGGAGTGGGTTGCCATTTCCTTCTCCAGGGGATCTTCCCGACCCAGGGACCGAACCCTAGTCTCTTGCATCTCCTGCACTGGCGAGTGGATTCTTTACCACCGAGCCACAGGGAAGCCCACTAACAATGGGAATAAGTAATAATAAATATACCAACTTTACAGGGCTGCTGTGAGAATGGCAATAAGAGAAAATATAAACACATACCTTTCAAAGTATAAAAAAGTACCTATATAATGCTCAGGCAATGCTGGGCCTCTGCTTCCTGACCTCAGATGTTTTCAATATCCCTTAGCATCCTCACCATGACTTCCAGTGTCTCCCCTGACTGGTTTCTAATTCTCTGAGCTCACCATTCTCCTTCTCTGTTCTTAGTGCCATTCTGTAAGTGTACTCTGCCTCAAGGTCCTTGCAGTTCTCCTCACCTGTCTGTCTCACCAGATAAATACAAGGGTCCTCCCTTCCAGCTCCCTGCTTATACATCAGACATCTTATCAGTGATTTCTCCCCAAAATAACCTATACAGTAAACATACTTAATCCTTATTGGTTGCCTCTTTGCCTGATTTTTGTATTCAATATTTATCACACACAATCCACCATGTATGTATGTTCATTTACTAATTGCCTGTGTCCTTCTCTTAAAATGTCAGCTATACAATTTCAAGGACTTATATTTACTCAGTACCGCATTTTTAGCACATAAACAAGTGCTTGGAACATTAACAGACTCTCAATAAATCTTTGTTAAATGAATGAATGAACATTAACAGACTCTCAATAAATATTTGTTAAATGAATGAATGAACATTAACAGACTCTCAATAAATATTTGTTAAATGAATTAATGATTATTAACAGACTCTCAATAAATATTTGTTAAATGAATGAATGAACAGGGAAGCCTTGCACATATCTAGTAGATACATAATGCTTCACAGAAATTATCTCAACTCCATTTAATTAAAATGTCATTTTTTTCTCTGTCGACATCTGTCACTATTAAATATCCCCACTGTTTTTAAGGTCCATCTAGTCAAAGCTATGGTTTTTCCAGTAGTCATGTATGGATGTGGAAGTTGGGCCATAAAGAAAGCTGAGTGCCGATACTTTTGAACTGTGGTGTCGGAGAAGACTCTTGAGAGTCCCTTGGACTGCAAGGAGATCCAACCAGTCAATCCTAAAGGAAATCAGTCCTGAATATTCACTGGAAGGACTGATGCTGAAGCTGAAGCTCCAATACTTTGGCCATCTGATGTGAAGAACTAACTCACTAGAAAAGACCCTGATGCTGGGAAAGATTGAAGGCGGGAGGAGAAGGGGACGACAGAGGATGAGATGGTTGGATGGCATCACTGACTCAATGGACATGGGTTTAAGTAAGCTCCAGGAGTTGGTGATGGACAGGGAAGCTGGGCACGCTTCAGTATCCATGGGGTCGCAAAGAGTCGGACATGACTAAGCAACTTAACTGAACTGTTTCTAAAATAAAATGAATTTAAGTGCACTGGATTTCACAGTAGTCTTTCAGATTACTGGAGATTATTTAACATGTAACCGAATCAGGCCTGGAGATCACTGAGTAACAATTCTGAAGAAGGAAAGAAGGGAAAGAAGAAATATTCCTCACACAGACATTTGAATATTGGCTCATTTCTTTCTTAGTGGTTCCACCTAATTATCAAGACAGGGCAATCCCCAGTACAGTTGGATTTTCTTTCTTACCCAAGTTACAGATAATTGGCAGCTGCTCACTCACTTCTAAATATAAAATAGAACTCTCACATTTCAAACGCCACATCCTCTTACTCCAGAAAAGCACAGCACATCTCAAAAATTCAGCAATTGTATCTGATGGGCAGTGACACCAGTAGACAGCCTTCTGTCAACACCCAGGCTGACAAATGACAATCAATATCCCACTGCCACCTGGGATCTGGGCCACCTGGGACCTCTGAGGCACAGCCAGCTTGTTCCTCACTTGCGACTACCTTCCTGCAGCTGTGGACTCGGGTCTGCGTTGCAACCTGCCCTGACAGATCCAGAATGAGGGATCAGCTGCTTGGTTTGTTCAGTTTCCAGGGCCAGGAAAATCAGACAGGCAACCAACTCCCCAGGGACGTTCATTGAGTCTGAAAACTACTATTAAATTAAACCATGGACAACCACCAATTTGCAAACATCTGCATTTGCAATCCTTTTGGTGCTGGTATTCACTTCAGCAGAGATCAAGAAACACACGAACTCCAGAAGAGGAAACTATTATAAGGCATCCCTGGCAAAATTCTCAAAACAACAGAAATTCCTGTTAACAATTATTTTCCCTTCCTACTAATAATAAATAAGACTAATAAGTTATAGCCAGTGCTCTAAAGCATGGTGAGACCAGGTCTTTATGCTCATTCCTAAAACACAGAATATACACTGAACCAACTAAGAATTCATGATACAGAATTCGTCCCACCTAAAGGGCTCCTTATTTAGGAACTTACTCTCTTGCCTTTTCTTCCCCCCCACTGGTATAAACAGTTTTAAAAGCACCTCAGTATTTTAAATTATTGAACCCAAATTTTCTGTCTCAAGAAATGTAATAGAAGAGGTCTGTATACTATCTTTCCTAGTCAAGTAAGTCAACAGAATGACAGCAGGAACCTTGGTGTAGGATCAAGGCCCCCAACACTCAGTGAGCCATGTTGGTTCTGGGTCTTATAACTTTCCAGGCTATTTATGATTATCTCATTCAGGTAGAGAGATGGAAGTTGTATGGGAGTAGTACATGGAAACTGCTTGGTCACTGGATGCCATAAGGAATAAAACACATCCCGAATTATTTACACTTTGTCTATTGGTATCTCGAAATTTCCATTTCACTGCCATGCAAAGATTCAAAGAAAAGTTTCATCCAGAAAATGAAGGCAGCTTCAACTTCAAGAGTACCTAAAACCTGAAGTTTCCAGGCCTGCTCAGATTTTGGTACCAATTCTGAACAGTACAATAAGCTTGAAACATAGATATCTTTTTTTTTCCCCCCTGGCTGTGCCTCAGGGGCATGCAGGATCTTAGTTTCCTAACCAGGAATGGAACCCCCAGACCCCTAGCGGTACAAGCATGCAGTCTTAACCACTAGACCATCAGAGAATTCCTGAAGCATGGATAACCTCAAGCATTAAGTACTCTAAGTGTGAACACATTAAAGGAGAGGTTTTTCCATTCAATTGTGCAATTGCACCTTATTCTTTCACCGGTTTCTTTCTTTCTTAAAACTAACTGTGTGTCATTACAGAAGGATGCATTGTGGTGTGGGAAGAGTACATGAGCTCTGGAGTAGGTAACTCTAGATTCAAATCCTTGGTCAGTTAATTATTGTCATATTACCTTGAGCAAGTGACCAATTTTCTCTGAATCTCAGTTTCCTCATCAGTAAGATGATCTGATTAAATTCTCCCTTAAGTGAATGGTATATGAGATGAGATAATATATTAAATGTTTATAGTATAGAAAGCCAAAATCATAGTCTGCTTTTAATCTGGTTATGTCTGATCACATGACTCAGAAAAATTCCATTTATTAAGGCCTTCAATTACTGAAATCCATAAAGTACCAAGAAATTATGAAACATTCACATGCTGAGGTAAGCCACATCCTGATTTTCATGATCAAAAATAGGAATTTCTTATTTTTATGAAAATTGATTCAACTATAACCCAATCAGAACTGCGGACTGTCAAACAATTATACCTCAGCAAAGTGAACAACTGCAAGAAATGGATAAATTCCTAGAAATGTACAATCTGCTAAGACTGAATCAGGAAGAAATAGAAAATATGAACAGACTGATTACCAGTAATGAAACTGAACCAGTCATTTAAAAACTCTCAACAAACAATAGATTCCCAGGTAAATTCTACAGAACATTTATTTTTTAAATTAATTTATTTATTTTAATTGGAGGCTAATTACTTTACAATATTGCAGTGGTTTTTGCCATTCATTGACATGAATCCACCATGGGTGCACATGTGTTCCCCATCCTGAAACCCCCTCCCACCTCCATCCCCATCCCATCCCTCAGGGTCATCCCAGTACACCAGCCCTGAGCACCCTGTCTCATGCATTGAACCTGGACTGGTGATCTATTTCATATATGGTAATACACATGTTTCAATGCTATTCTCTCAAATCATCCCACCCTCCCCTTCTCCCACAAGGTCCAAAAGACTGTTCTATACATCTGTGTCTCTTTTGCTGTCTCACATATAGGATCATCATTACCATCTTTCTAAATTCCATATATATGTGTTAGTATACTGTATTGGTGTTTTTCTTTCTGACTTACTTCACTCGTATAATAGGCTCCAGTTTCACCCACCTCATTAGAACTGATTCAAATGCATCCTTTTTAATGGCTGAGTAATAATCCATTGTGTATATGTACCACAGAACTGACTCACTAGAAAAGACCCTGATGCTGGGAAAGACTGAAGGTGGGAGGAGAAGGGGATGACAGAGGATGAGATGGTTGGATGGCATCATCAACTCAATGGACATGAGTTCAAGTAAACTCTGGGAGTTGGTGATGGACAGGGAGGCCTGGTGTGCTGCAGTCCATGGGGTTGCAAAGAGTCAGACACAACTGAGTAACTGAACTGAACTGAAGTCAGGGAGTTGGGACAGGCACAAAACTTACCAGCATGAGACGAAAACTTCAGCAAAGCACTGTGGTAGCCCAGAGTAATCAAGATGGACTCCTTCCCCACCCAGCAACATTCAGTGTCCCCGCTGAGTGAACATCTGAAGACACAGAGGCCATCAGCTATAAAAGGAAGGGGGAAAAAAGGGATTATGAAATTCATTTTGAGCTCTGTAAAAAAGATTCAGCCAATCCTACATTTCTGTTTTCAAGGCTCCCCATTTCTATCTTAATATAATATAATGCATATGTAGACATATGTGAACATGAGCAGGAATGCAACCATGGCCAAAAAATAATTCTTCGCATATGGGCTAATACAGGGCTCAAAACTGACTCTTATCTCTTGCCACTGTGTACATCATTCCATCCCCTACAACTCTTTATTCCCCCAAACATTTTGTGTCTCTTGACACCATTCCAGGAGAGATCAGGTAATGGTTTTCTAGGTGATTCTGGAGCACCGACTACATGCCAGAGATTGCACAACAAATCTGCACTGTATGTATTATCACTGGCAATGTTAGTTGAATACCAGGAAAAGAGTTTAGGTCCAAATACGCACAGCTAATAAGTGGCAGAATTAGAATTCAAACCCAGTTATTTTACTCCTAAGCATGTTCTTCCTACTGCAATGTGCAAGCACGATTAAAAAGGGAGATTTGTTTCTACAAGCAGAACCTGTGATAAGGGGCTATAGTCTCATTAGATTCACCCACAGATAATTGGGAACTAGCTCTCAACTTTTTTCCTTACTGGGTAGACAGGCCTAGGTAGAAACAGCAATGAAACTTGCAGTTCTGTTTTCATCTTTGATATTTACTAACCTGGAAACTTCAATTACCCAATCACCACATTTCTTCATTACGTAAAATAAAAAGAGTGGTTCTTATTTCACAGGCTTTTTTTTGCGAAGACTGAATAATAAAGGTAAATAATTTCTAAAATCCTATTAAAACAAAAAAGGACTATTATTTCTCTCATTATAAAGTAGACCTTAGTTTCTATTCTTAATGGTTTCCATTCTCCTTAACAAAATTAAATAATCGTGCTAACTGAAAAACATAATTATATATGAAATTCTACACATGAGCATGTGCACATTCAAAACACACACACACAGAGTTAAAATGACAAAATATTTTAAATATTTTCATGCACTACTTCAATTAAGTGAGCACCTCCTAATGGAGGCATTCACAAATATTTTTCACAAAGCATCTTGGCTGATTAAATAGTACAGATGTTTTGAAAACATTTTCCTGCCATAAAACATGACTACAGGTTTAGATGTTATGACACAGGGAGTGTCTCAAAGGCATAAGTGTCTCCCTGCAGAGAGACTGCCGTGAATGTAGATACACAAGAACAGTTTGGAGTCTTTTAAGCAATGTTTTCATCAAACTCCTTCAAGAAAGCAGGATTTCTAGCATTTACCAATTATTTCTTTGATGGTTTAGAAGCAGAATAACAGAGAAGGAAGAAGGAATGAGGAGCCAAGGGTTCCACAGTCCCTTGTCCCTACATGACTATTATAGTCTGTGAACTCTTCGTGGGCAGGGGCAATTTTACTTATTTTTGTAATCAATATCTTTTTCTCTCTGAATCAAAACCTAGCCCAGTACCTGGTACTTAATATTTGTTGAATCAGTGAAAGTATTTCTCCATGTACTGATAGCACACCACCATAGAATGGGTAAAAAGCTTTAACTTTTATCTGATTAGGACTTCCTGTGTGGCTCAGACAGTAAAGTGTCTGACTACAATGCTGGAGACCCAGGTTTGATTCCTGGGTCGGGAAGATCCGCTGGAGAAGGAAATGGCAATCCACTCCAGTAGTATTGCCTGGAAAATCCCATGGACAGAGGAGCCTGGTAGGCTACAGTCCGTGGGGTCACAAAGAGTTGGACATGAGTGAGCGACTTCACTTAACTTAGTCCTTAGCCAAATAGGTGCAGACATTTTTTATTATTGTTTGTTTGCTTCATTGTAATTTGATTAGAATATAAATTGAGTAGCTTGTTTTCCTACCTTTATAAATTATAAAATGTCTATCTATATAACCTCTTTTCTTCATCCTCTTCCTATTCTGTTTAAATATAGATGGAGAATGTCTTTTTAAGTATGCAACAGAATTCAAAAAACACTGATAATTTAAAATTTTTAAAACCTACAAATGGCAAAAAATTGTTAATACTTGAAACCAAATTAAAAAGCAATGATAAACAAGGAAAATACTTTCAAAAATGTAACAAAGACTTAATACTCAAATCCACAATTAGCTGCAAAAAAAAAAAAAAAGTGACCTACTGAAAATTCAGTAAGAAGGATTAATAAACCACTGGTAACTAGAAAAATGCTGTTGCTAAAAAAAGTGAAAAAAAAAGGACCTCAGAAATAATAAAATTGAAATATATGATAAAACAATAAGATCAAACTTTTTATGTCTCTCTGTTAAGTTTTTAAAAATATCAACTGACAATATCAAATATTGGCAAGGGTATGAGAAAACAGTGGATGGCAGCAATTTAAGAATATAAATTTCTATGCTCCTGAAGTACAGCCTGCCCATATGTTTCAAAATTTAAAACCTATATACTCTTTGTCAGATATTTTACTCATAATATAATTTCTTCCAGCATGACTTTCTCAAGTGTGGATAAACGTATATTCAAGAAGTTCATTTTAGAGCTGTTTGTTACAGGTATGCAACGTAAAGAAGCTAAGAGCCTGTCACTTACATGGTTGGTTAAATCAAACAAGGTACCTTCATGTTAAGATTGCAGAACAGCATGTATAATATTATTGTAACAACTTAACCTTAAGTTTATCTTCAGAGAAAGCTGTCCTAAAAGACATACACCAAAGATATATAGGCATGCATCATCAGTGGTTTCCTCTGAATAGAGAGATGTGGTAACATTTTTACTTTTCCCCTGATTAAGTTCTCCCTTACTTGAATTTTCTGTGTGAGCTGTACTTTTTATTAAAAAAAAAACCAAAAAACCAAAAAAGCTATTTTCAATTGGTAAAAACCAATCAAACAAAGTGCACACTACCACTGCTAATGCAGTTGGCATGTAACTACTAGTGTAATTACCACATGCTCATTCTTGGGGAGGATTACCATTCCATTTGTTTGTTCATTTATTAGATAGATATTAATTGGTACCTCATTCATTCAACATAAGAATTTAAGAATTCCTGCACTCAATATAATCATTTTAATTCTCATTTTAAACATAATTCATGGAAATGAATGTTTTATCATGTTTTTATTTGCTAATCTTATATCTTCTTGTGTTTATTTCCTTTCTTGCCCTCTGACTATGTTATACAGAAAACAAACATTCTAAATTATTTCTGCCAACTAATATGATCGAGATTAAAATGCAGCTATTTTAGGGAAGAGTATATTAATAGAGAATTGTGTCTTTTAAAATCTATATTAGAAAAATGAAGAAATATGTAAATATTGTTGAGGAATACATACAAATCTAAGACTGGGAAAAATTCTATCAGTGAAAAGTAAGGGTGGTGAGGGAAATCATTTCCAGTCTATCCTGAACAGGACATCTATCTTTCTATCGAGCTGTTATTACTAGTAAAAATAACTACACTTGCAGAGCACTCTGACTCCCTTTACAAACACTGCATTTCACCTTTTCAGTGGCATGGAAGGCTGGCTACTTCTGTGTATTCACTATCATTCGGCTTTTGAACTTTGCTTTCATCAGCGACCCTCTTTGCTACTTCTTCAAAGGGCAATGCCTGATCTCTTGGTAGCAGCAGAGTAATAAGCGGAGTAAGTTCATGTGCACAAACTTTAGCTGACTTTAGCAAAGCCCGGAGCCTTGTTTCCTCCTTGAGGAAGGCCACTTGTTCTACCAGAGGACTCTCAGAAGAAATCCACAGAGACAATGAATCCAGATGGAGAATCCTCTCCAGGTGAAGAATCCTCTATTCTCCACCTTAGCCTTATCTGACAAAAACTGCAAAGGTTCAGAAAGAAATTCAGGATCCAGCCATTTTACAAGTGCATACAAGGAAACAGGGAAAGTGCCACCGGGAAACATCAAGAGAATTGTCTTTGCCTCTCTTAACCAATATTTCTCTACCTTTCCACATATATACCTCCAATCCTTTCAGCTTGTGAAAGTGAAAGTCGCTTAGTCGTGTCTGACTCTGCGACCTCATGGACTATATAGTCCATGGAATTCTCCAGGCCAGAATACTGGAGTGGGTAGCCTTTCCCTTCTCCAGGGGACTTTCCCAACCCAGGGATAGAACCCAGATCTCCCTAATTGCAGGTGGATTCTTTACCAGCTGAGCCACAAGGGAAGCCCAAGAATACTGGGGTGGGTAGCCTATCCCTTCTCGAGCAGATCTTCCCGACCCAGGAATCAAACCAGGGTCTCCTGTATTGCAGCCATAACCTTTCAGCTTATACAAATGCAAAAGTTGTCTCTACAAGAAAGCTAAAACATTAGTTGATCAAGAATATTAGGTATCTGACATGGTCTAGAACAGATATTCTAAGATGTATTTTTATACATAAATTCCCAGACTGAAGAGTACTCATGACCTAATAATATGGCATTATGTCAATTCTTTGCTAAGTAACCCTATCAAGAACTAGGAAGTTTGTCCATCTAAGGAATGTTTCCTGGAAACAAATAACTAAAAAATAAAAGACTGTATAGGCAGCACTTGCATATATGGAATAAAGTATATAGACAACTATGTAGTTATTTTTTAACAAATTTAACTATGGAAAAATAGTGTAAGGAAAAAAGGACAGGATTATAGACTCTAAAGAAATCTAATATTAAAATTGGGCATCATTTGTTTTTTTGCTTTTATTTCCAATATTCTGGGAGGTGGGTCATATAGGATCCTGCTGCGATTTATGTCGGAGAGTGTTTTGCCTATGTTCTCCTCTAGGAGTTTTATAGTTTCTCGTCTTATGTTTATATCTTTAATCCATTTTGAGTTTATTTTTGTGTATGGTGTTAGAAAGTGTTCTAGTTTCATTCTTTTACAAGTGGTTGACCAGTTTTCCCAGCACCACTTGTTAAAGAGATTGTCTTTTATCCATTGTATATTCTTGCCTCCTTTGTCAAAGATAAGGTGTCCATAGGTGCATGGGTTTATCTCTGGGCTTTCTATTTTATTCCATTGATCTATATTTCTGTCTTTGTGCCAGTACCATACTGTCTTGATGACTGTGCCTTTGTAGTAGAGCCTGAAGTCAGGCAGGTTGATTCCTCCAGTTCCATTCTTCTTTCTCAAGATTGCTTTGGCTATTTGAGATTTTTTGTATTTCCATACAAATTTTGAAATTATTTGTTCTAGGTCTGTGAAGAATACTGTTGGTAGCTTGATAGGGATTGCATTGAATCTATAGATTGCTTTGGGTAGTATACTCATTTTCACTATATTGATTCTTCCGATCCATGAACATGGTATATTTCTCCATCTATTAGTGTCCTCTTTGATTTCTTTCACCAGTGTTTTATAGTTTTCTATATATAGGTCTTTAGTTTCTTTAGGTAATATATTCCTAAATATTTTATTCTTTTCACTGCAATGGTGAATGGAATTGTTTCCTTAATTTCTCTATTTTCTCATTATTAGTGTATAGGAATGCAAGGGATTTCTGTGTGTTGATTTTATATCCTGCAACTTTCCTATATTCATTCATTAGCTCTAGTAATTTTCTGGTGGAGTTTTAAGGGTTTTCTATGTAGAGAATCATGTCATCTGCAAACAGTGAGTTTTACTTCTTCTTTTCCAATGTGGATTCCTTTTTCTGCTCAGATTGCTGTGGCCAAAACTTCCAAAACTATGTTGAATAGTAGTGGTGAACGTGGGCACCCTTGTCTTGTTCCTGACTTTAGGGGAAATGCTTTCAATTTTTCACCATTGAGGATGTTTGCTATGGGTTTGTCATATATAGCTTTTATTATGTTGAGGTTTGTGCCTTTTATTCCTGCTTTTTGGAGAATTTTTATCATAAACGGATACTGAATTTTGTCAGAGGCTTTCTCTGCATCTATTGAGATAATCATACGGTTTTTATTTTTCAATTTGTTAACATGGTGTACTACATTGATTATTGGAAATAAAAGCAAAAATAAACAAATAGGAACTAATTAAACTTAAAAGCTTCTGCACAACAAAGGAAACTATAAGCAAGGTGAAAAGACAGCCTTCAGAATGGGAGAAAATAATAGCAAATGAAGCAACAGACAAACAACTAATCTCAAAAATATACAAGCAACTCCTGCAACTCAATTCCAGAAAAATAAACGACCTAATCAAAAAATGGGCCAAAGAACTAAATAGACATTTCTCCAAAGAAGACATACAGATGGCTAACACATGAAAAGATGCTCAACATCACTCATTATCAGAGAAATGCAAATCAAAACCACAATGAGGTACCATTTCACGCCAGTCAGAATGGCTGCTATCCAAAAGTCTATAAGCAATAAATGCTGGAGAGGGTGTGGAGAAAAGGGAATCCTCTTACACTGCTGCTGGGAATGCAAACTCGTAGAGCCACTATGGAGAACAGTGTGGAGATTCCTTTAAAAACTGGAAATAGAACTGCTGTATGACCCAGCAATCCCACTGCTGAGCATACACACCAAGGAAACCAGAATTGAAAGAGACACGTGTACCCCAATGTTCATCACAGCACTGTTTATAATAGCCAGGACATGGAAGCAACCTAGATGTCCATCAGCAGAAGAAAGCTGTGGTACATATACACAATGGAGTACTACTCAGCCATTAAAAAGAATGCATTTGAATCAGTTCTAATGAGGTGGATGAAACTGGAGCCTATTATACAGAGTGAAGTAAGCCAGAAAGAAAAACACCAATACAGTATACTAACGCATATATATGGAATTTAGAAAGATGATAATGATAACCCTGTATGTGAGACAGCAAAAGAGACACAGATGTATAAACAGTCTTTTGGACTCTGTGGGAGAGGGAGAGGTGGGATGATTTGGGGGAATGGCACTGAAATATGTATAATATCATATAAGAAATGAATTTCGAGTCCAGGTTCAATGCAGGATACAGGATGCTTGGGGCTGGTGCACTGGGATGACCTGGAGGGATGGTACAGGGAGGGAGGTGGGAGGGGGGTTCAGGATGGGGAACACATGTACACCCGTGGTGGATTCATGCTGATGTATGGCAAAATCAATACAATATTGTAAAGTAATTAGCCTCCAATTAAATAAATAAATTTAAATTTAAATAAATAAAATTAGCCATCAATGCTGAATAAAACAATTTCCTAGGGAATACAACACAATAGTAATAAGTGAGATAGTCATGGTTTCTTCCTCTCTTCTACCTGGTAAGGTGAATTTTCCATTTGAAAGATTAGATTTTCAGCTTTTGCTTGCTGGAGTAATGAGAGTGAAGAAAAACTGAAAATGGATTGATTGATTCAGGTTAAAAACAGGCTAAAGGTTGATAGAAAAGAAATGAAGAGAGCAGAAAAATCAGAAGAAGGAAGAAAGGGATTTAGAGATAGTTTTAGAGTTAAGAACTGGGGAAACTGCCATATGTGAGAGACAGAAGACAAAGAAAAGGGGCTTTTAAGACATCAGTTTCAGACTAACAATATGAATACTATCAGCACCAACTATGATTACTAAAATAGGTTTCTAATTGTTTTATTGTTGCCTTGGTTTAATTTTGGTTTGGATTTGTAAATGTGCTTCCCTCCCTCTACATTTTGTTTTTTTAATATGCTAAGTATACACTGTCAAATCATACAGTCCTTATACAATATATTATTCCCTATTCAGTTCAGTTCAGTTGCTCAGTCGTGTCCGACACTTTGCGACCCCATGAACTGCAGCAAGCCAGGCCTCATATCCATCACCAACTCCTGGAGTTCACTCAGACTCATGTCCATCGAGTCAGTGATGCCATCCAGCCATCTCATTCTCTGGCATCCCCTTCTCCTCCTGCCCCCAATCCCTCCCAGCATCAGAGTCTTTTCCAAAGAGTCAACTCTTTGCATGAGGTGGCCAAAGTATTGGAGTTTCAGCTTTAGCATCATTCCTTCCAAAGAAATCCCAGGGTTGATCTCCTTCAGAATGGACTGGTTGGATCTCCTTGCAGTCCAAGGGACTCGCAAGAGTCTTCTCCAGCACCACAGTTCAAAGGCATCAATTCTTCAGTGCTCAGCTTTCTTCACAGTCCAACTCTCACATCCATACATGACCACTGGAAAAACCATAGCCTTGACTAGATGGACCTTTGTTGGCAAAGTAATGTCTCTGCTTTTCAATATGCTATCTAGGTTGGTCATAAGTGTTCCTTCAAGGAGTAAGCGTCTTTTAATTTCATGGCTGCAGTCACCATCTGCAGTGATTTTGGAGCCCAAAAAGTTTAAGTCTGACAGTGTTTCCACTGTTTCCCCATCTATTTCCCATGAAGTGATGGGACCAGATGCCATGATCTGCATTTTCTGAATGTTGAGTTTTAAGCCAGCTTTTTCACTCTCCTCTTTCATCTTTATCAAGAGGCTTTTTAGTTCCTCTTCAGTTTCTGCCATAAGGGTGGTGTCATCTGCATACTGAGGTTATTGATATTCCTCCCGGCAATCTTGATTCCAGCTTGTGCTTCTTCCAGACCAGCATTTCCTATGATGTACTCTGCATATAAGTTAAGTAAGCAGGGCGATAACCAGTCTGTTGTTCCATGTCCAGTTCTAACTGTTGCTTCCTGACCTGCATACAGATTTCTCAAGAGGCAGATCAGGTGGCCTGGTATTCCCATCTCTTTCAGAATTTTCCACAGTTGATTGTGATCCACACAGTCAAAGGCTTTGGCACAGTCAAGAAAACAGAAATAGATGTTTTTCTGGAACTCTCTTGCTTTTTCCATGATCCAGCAGATGTTGGCAATTTGATCTCTGGTTCCTCTGCCTTTTCTAAAACCAGCTTGAACATCAGGAAGTTCACAATTCATATATTGCTGAAGCCTGGCTTGGAGAATTTTGAGCATTACTTTACTAGCGTGTGAGATGAGTGCAATTGTGCGGTAGTTTGAGCATTCTTTGGCATTGCCTTTCTTTGGGATTGGAAAGAAAACTGACCTTTTCCAGTCCTGTGGCCACTGCTGAGTTTTCCAAATTTGCTGGCATATTGAGTGCAGCACTTTCACAGCATCATCTTTCAGGATTTGAAATAGCTCAAATGGAATTCCATCACCTCCACTAGCTTTGTTCATAGTGATGCTTTCTAAGGCCCACTTGACTTCACATTCCAGGATGTCTGGCTCTAGGTCAGTGATCACACCATCGTGATTATCTGGGTCATGAAGATCTTTTTTATACAGTTCTTCTGTGTATTCTTGCCATCTCTTCTTAATATCATCTGCTTCTGTTAGGTCCATTCCATTTCTGTCCTTTATCGAGCCCATCTTTGCATGAAATGTTCCCTTGGTATCTCTAATTTTCTTGAAGAGATCTCTAGTCTTTCCCATTCTGTTGTTTTCCTCTATTTCTTTGCATTGTTCACTGAGGAAGGCTTTCTTATCTCTTCTTGCTATTCCTTGGAACTCTGCATTCAGATGCTTATATCTTTCCTTTTCTCCTTTGCTTTTCACTTCTCTTCTTTTCACAGCTATTTATAAGGCCTCCCCAGACAGCCATTTTGCTTTTTTGCATTTCTTTTCCATGGGGATGGTCTTGATCCCTGTCTCCCTATTAGCTCTCATTTAATAACTATCACGTGCTCCCTACCAGTCCTATATTGATGTCTCTCTAGTCATTTTGGTTGTCCAAAATCATTCTCTAGTGGTATCTTAGGAAGGGCTTGCTGAAACAGTATTCCCTGGATTTTTGTGTGCCAATCATTGTCTTTTATATTTTTGAGGGTCAGCTTTTCTGGATATATAATTCTCATCTCACATTTTTTTCCTCTGAATATCTTTAATGTTACTTCATTTTCTTCTAGCATGCAGCATTACTGTCAAAAAGTCTAATGACAATCAGACTTTCTTTCCCTTAACAGGTACTATAATAATGTTGCTCAATTCTAGAGTTTTTCTCTTTCTTTAAAGGTCAGTAATTTTTACTAGAAACTGCCTTATGCTGGCCATTCTAGGTCAGTATTTTCAGGTATAAAGTTTTCTCTTTCAGTATGTATTTTCAATTATCTCAGCAAAATTTTCTCAACTGTAATTTTTGTATTTGTTTCTTTGCTCTGACATCTTCTTCAGAGATTTTTATGCATATGTTGGATCTTCTTTACTTATGCTTGCAATTTTCCTTTGAATTCTTTAATCTGTTTTCTATTCCCTCTTATATTTAAAAACTTTCCATCTTTTCTTCTTTATTTGATATAATTTTTTCCCTTCTCTCCAGTCTTCATTTCTAAAATCAGTAATTTTTAAATTATTTTATTTCTGATTGCTCCTTGAATTTTTTCATTTTCATTTCTAAACTTTTCTAATTCTGATTTATATTATTATTTCATGTCCTGTATAATGTTCCTAATTGTTAATTTGTCCTGCAAATTAATCTTAAATATTTTTGGAACACACTTCTATAGTATGCTTTCACTGTTGGCAGAGATGTTAGTCTGCCTTTTTCTCTTAGAGTAAGTCTGCATGGAATTCGATCTCCATATTTTTCTGTTGTTCATTTTAATGTAAACATAATTTTCCTGAACTTTCAGGAGGATAGTAATTACGTATATAGTTTTATAGGAAACTACCAAATTCTTTTCCATAGTGATTGTGATATTTAACATTCATATCAACAATGGAAAAATAATCCAGTTTCTCCACATACTCATAGTGTAGTAGTATCTCATTGTGGGTTTAATTTGCTCTTTCCTAATGTCTAATGAATACAGAATGAAGCAGAGCAAAGACTAATAGAGTTTTGCCAAGAAAATGCACCGGTCATAGCAAACACCCTCTTCCAACAACACAAGAGAAGACTCTATACATGGACATCACCAGATGGTCAACACCAAAATCAGATTGATTATATTCTTTGCAGCAAAAGATGGAGAAGCTGTATACAGTCAGCAAAAACAAGACCAGGAGCTGACTGTGGCTCAGATCATGAACTTCTTATTGCCAAATTTGGACTTAAATTGAAGAAAGTAGGGAAATCCATTAGACCATTCAGGTATGACCTAAATCCCTTATGATTATACAGTGGAAGTGAGAAATAGATTTAAGGGACTAGATCTGATAGATAGAGTGCCTGATGAACTATGGATGAAGGTTCGTGACATTGTACAGGAGACAGAGATCAAGACCATCCCCATGGAAAAGAAATGCAAAAAAGCAAAATGGCTGTCTGGGGAGGCCTTACAAATAGCTGTGAAAAGAAGAGAAGCAAAAAGCAAAGGAGAAAAGGAAAGATATAAGCATCTGAATGCAGAGTTCCAAGGAATAGCAAGAAGAGATAAGAAAGCCTTCTTCAGCCATCAATACAAAGAAATAGAGGAAAACAACTGAATGGGAAAGACTAGAGATTTTTTCAAGAAAACTAGAGATAACAAGGGAACATTTCATGCAAAGATGGGCTCGATAAAGGACAGAAATGGGATGAACCTAACAGAAGCAGAAGATATTAAGAAGAGATGGCAAGAATACACAGAAGAACTGTACAAAAAAGATCTTCATGACCCAGATAATCAGGATGGTGTGATCACTCACCTAGAGCCAGACATCCTGGAATGTGAAGTCAAGTGAGGCTTAGAAAGCATCACTACGAACAAATCTAGTGGAGGTGATGGAATTCCATTTGAGCTATTTCAAATCCTGAAAGATGATGCTGTGAAAGTGCTGCACTCAATATGCCAGCAAATTTGGAAAACTTAGCAGTGGCCACAGGACTGGAAAAGGTCAGTTTTCTTTCCAATCCCAAAGAAAGGCAATGCCAAAGAATGCTCAAACTACCGCACAATTGCACTCATCTCACACGCTAGTAAAGTAATGCTCAAAATTCTCCAAGCCAGGCTTCAGCAATATGTGAACCGTGAACTTCCAGTTGTTCAAGCTGGTTTTAGAAAAGGCAGAGGAACCAGAAACCAAATTGCCAACATCTGCTGGATCATGGAAAAAGCAAGAGAGTTCCAGAAAAACATCTACTTCTGCTCTACTGACTATGCCAAAGCCTTTGACTGTGTGGATCACAATCAACTGTGGAAAATTCTGAAAGAGATGGGAATACCAGACCACCTGATCTGCCTCTTGAGAAATTTGTACGCAGGTCAGGAAGCAACAGTTAGAACTGGACATGGAACAACAGACTGGTTCCAAATAGGAAAGGGAGTACGTCAAGGCTGTATATTGTCACCCTGCTTATTTACCTTCTATGCAGAGTACATCATGAGAAACACTGGACTGGAAGAAGCACAAGCTGGAATCAAGATTGCCGGAAGAAATATCAATAACCTCAGATATGCAGATGACACCACCCTTATGGCAGAAACTGAAGAGGAACTAAAAAGCCTCTTGATGAAAGTGAAAGTGGGGAGTGAAAAAGTTGGCTTAAAGCTCAGCATTCAGAAAACAAAGATCATGGCATCTGGTCCCATCACTTCATGGCAAATAGATGGGTAAATAGTGGAAATAGTGTCAGACTTTATTTTTCTGGGCTCCAAAATCAGTGCAGATGGTGAGTGCAGCCATGAAATTAAAAGACGCTTACTCCTTGGTTGGAAAGTTATGACCAATCTAGATAGCATATTCAAAAGCAGAGACATTACTTTGCCAACAAAGGTTCGTCTAGTCAAGGCTATGGTTTTTCC
This sequence comes from Bos indicus, assembly GCF_029378745.1. Lineage (NCBI taxonomy): Eukaryota > Metazoa > Chordata > Mammalia > Artiodactyla > Bovidae > Bos > Bos indicus. The sequence continues at coordinate 41,366,402 of NC_091767.1, read as the reverse complement.
AATGGTCATGTATGGATGTGAGAGTTGGACTGTGAAGAAGGCTGAGCGCCGAAGAATTGAGGCTTTTAACTGTGGCATTGGAGAAGACTCTTGAGAGTCCCTTGGACTGCAAGGAGATCCAACCAGTCCATTCTGAAGATCAGCCCTGGGATTTCTTGGAAGCAATGATGCTAAAGCTGAAACTCCAGTACTTTGGCCACCTCATGCAAAGTGTTGACTCATTGGAAAATACTCTGATGCTGGGAGGGATTGGGGGCAGGAGGAGAGTGGGATGACAGAGAATGAGATGGCTGGATGGCATCACTGACTCGATGGACATGAGTCTGGGTGAACTCCAGGAGTTGGTGATGGACAGGGAGGCCTGGCATGTTGCGATTCATGGGGTCACAAAGAGTTGGACAGGACTGAGCGACTGAACTGAACTGAACTGAATGTCTAATGCTAGGAGGGATTGGGGCAGGAGGAGAAGGGGATGACAGAGGATGAGATGGCTGATGGCATCACCGACTTGATGGATATGAGTTTGGGTGAACTCCAGGAGTTGGTAATGGACAGGGAGGCCTGGCGTGCTGCAATTCATGGTCGCAAAGAGTCAGACACGACTGAGGGACTGAACTGAACTGAACTGAACTAACATCTAATAAGGGCTTCCCAGATGGCTCAGTAGTAAAGAATCCACCTGTCAAGGCAGGAGACACAAGAGACTTGGATGCTAATGATGCTGACCATCTTTTCATGTGCTTATTTACCATCTGAATATTCTCTTCAATTAATGTCTGTTTATGTCATCTGTTGTGGTTCGGGTGCTAAGTTGTGTCCGACTCTTTGTGACCCCATGAACTGCTGCATGCCAGGCTTCTCTATCCTTCACTATCTCCCTGAGTTTGCTCACACTCATGCCCATTGAGTTGGTGATGCCATCTAACCATCTCATTCTCTGTCACCCCCTTCTCCTCCTGCCCTCAATCTTCCCCAGCATCAGGATCTTTTCCAATGAATTGGCTCTTCACATCAGGTGGACAAAGTATTGGAGCTTCAGCATCAGTCCTTCCAATGAATACTCAGGGTTCATTTCCTTTAGAACTGACTGACTTTATCTCCTTGTTGTCCAAAGGACTCTCAAGAGTCCTCCCTAGCACTGCAATTCAAAAGTAATTGATTCTTTGGTGCTCAGTCTTCATTATGGTCCAACTCTCACATCCATACATGACTACTGGAAAAACCATAGCTTTCACCCATTTGCAAAATGGATTGGTTTGGGTTTAACTATTGAGTTCCTCATATATTGTGGATACGGTCCTTTAACAGATATGTGGTTTGCAAATATTTTCTCCCATTTTGTAGTGTGCCTTTTATTCTTCTTAACAGGATTTTGCACATAGCAAATGCTTAATTCTGATAAAGTCCAATTATCAATTTTTCCTTTCATTAATTATCTTTCAGTGTCTGAGAACTCTCTGCCTGAGTCCTTTGATCTTGCTTGTTCTATGGTTTCATTACATTCTAAATGGACAACAGTGACAGTCTCTTCACTGTTATCTGCCCTGGTAGCTGAAAATGAGTTCACACTACTCCATGCTGCCAGGTTACAATTAATGAAGCACATATGCAGTCACTGCAATGCTCTGCTCAAACCTTCAAAGATTCCCCACTGAATACTAAAGTACGGAGCTTCCTGCCTGGAATTGTAAATCCCCGGGAATCTTTCCTACTTCCGCGCAGCCAATCCACAACTCCCTAAACATATACCATTCTCCAACAAGACTAATTACCAGCTGCTCTGCAAGAAGAGCTTATGATTACAGTGACAGCAGAGATGTGAATTAGAAGAACAGAACTTCTAAAGTGATACAGAAAATCAAATCTGCCACTGTAAACATTGCCTAATTTACCAATGTCCATATCAAACACCATCACCTCCATGGCACCTTTCCTGATTGCCCCAAACTGGCATATGTTATCTCCCTCACTTTACTAACAGAGGTTCAACAGCACTCTGTTACAGCACTTAGCTTATTCTGCCATTTGCAGCCCAATTTTAACTATTCTGCCACGTGTCAGACCTTCCGTGTCCTCCTTTCTCTTATCCTCCCGGAGGACCTGATACATTGCAAGGACTGTCAAGCTTTAACTTGACAGGAACCACATCAGCATCACTCCAGTTTGGACACATCTGGTGTGTTTGCCATATTTACTGCTGAAAACAAAGCTCGAGGACAAACTCAACTCATCTTCCTAGCCTTTGAATCAGCTTAAACATATTTTTAACCAGTCTCTCTTTTTTCCACATTCTTCTCTCCACACATAACCACAGCAGAAAAAACAAATAAACACTGAAACCAACTTCATAATGAAATTTTAAACACCTCTGCAGCCAATATTTTCAAATCAGAAGGAAGTAAGATTTCATACTGCCTTTTAATGAAAGAGTATGCCATGTCCCTAACAACTCCCTAGGAACCTACTGCTCCCTCAAATTTATTTGCAATGCTTCTCTGAGTAATCCTTCAGCTGAAATTTTTCAAGGTGGGAAAATGAATAGGTGCCAGAGAGCCATGGATACATGGAATTCTAGAAAATGGAGTAGTGGGTCTTGTTCTTTTAATCTCAAAATTTCCCTATCAAATACATGTCTATTGTTTCCAGAATATCACTCAGCACAGAGAATATGACTGGTACATACTTATTGAATTAAACAACACAATCATTACAGTTATAGAAGCCATGGTCACTTTTAAACCACACAAAAACAAACAAAATGAAATAGAGCATTATGTATATCAAAGTGTCAATCAAACACTTGGTACTTTCAGTCAACTTTTTTTTTTTTTTTTCCAACTCCTGCAAATTGTTTGGAGCTTTTGGTTAATGAAATGTTTTTCCTGTTATGATATAAGATCAAGGAAAAGTTCACTTTCTCTTTTCTCCATTAAGAATGTAAACTTCTTAATTCTTCCGACCTTCCCTGAATAAGTTGGTCATCTCAGGTTTAAATTTAAACTTCACTGTGAATGTCTCTACAGGGTCTAAACTAAATATTGTACCATCTACTTTCTTCCTGGGAAGAGTCTTCTCCGATCTCCAGCTTTCTCCTTGTGGTTTCTAGAGACTACAGACTATTCTATTGAAGTTACTCAGTCAGGGATAATTGCTCTGATGCGGACTCACTGATGATAACAACAAAAAAGCAAGAGTTTCCAATGAAAGAGTATAAAATAACAACTCTGCTGTCAAGAGCCGGTGTACAGATTCAGTTTTGTTTCTGCCCTGCAGCAGATGTGATGGAACCAGATGTCTGTAAGCCATGGCTTGGGGATTCACTCGTATGTGCACACACAGCTAACATTTACGAGCATCTGCTGTAAACCAGTCACTACTGATTGGCACCAGGGAAAGATGCAAAGATAAGCTGCAGACACAGCCTTGAGAGAGCTCACAGTGCAAGGAGAAGAGGTCTCTTCACATGTTATGGTCCCTGAGAGAAACAAGCAACTAATTTTGCCTAGGAGATTCCTCATAGGAGACATTACACTGGGTGGGAGCCCTGGAAGAAAATAAGAGCTTTCCAAGCAGAAAGGAAAGAAGGGAGAAAGGTCACACTGCAAGCAGAGGGCACAGCCTTTGTAAAGGGTTAGTGAATGAGCATGTCATGAATGAGGACAGCAGATCTGGATGGTCCACTTCACCTGCAGGTAGAATAATTAATGTTAAGACCTCAGTCTGAATAGCGTTACTGGAAAAGGGATTCTGTATGTAAGTCAAATCATAATTTTGCCCCACATCTTCACTTTATAAAGGATTGTTTTTTAATAAGAGACACTAAGAGACTTGATCCAACATTAATCCTGCATTTTTACTACAGTCACAGAAGGATTCCTAAATGTTTAGATCAGCACTTTTTATAGAACACAATGCAAATTTTTAAATACCTGAACTACTTTTATAACTCTACAAAGCATAAGTAAGTGGGAACAGGATGGTTTATTCAATAATTGTGTTGAGGCAACTGGATAAACGTTTAAGGAATAGAAATAATAACATGTTTACCTGTTACTTCTCCCCCACTCCCCCCCAAAATTAAGGATTTGTTAAAAATTAAACCACAAAGATATTAGAAGAAAATATAGGTCAGTTGCCATATAAACTTGGGCTGCAGAATATGTGTGTATATTTTCCAGACATGACACTGAGGCAGGAGATAGATGGCCCCAGGCTGAACAGTTTCTCCCCTGTAGACAGAAACTCCATGAAAGCAGGATAACGGAGGAGGCCAGGCCCTGCCAGCTTAAGAGACAAAACACCACATATTCCTTATTTGCAAAGTCAAGGAGACCTCTCCAACTTCACATGCGCAGAGAGGCTCCCTGGAGGTCAAAACGGGAGGGGGGCGCCACCCCATAACAAGTGATGTCGACTACCCACAGGCCTCTTTGCTGGGATCCACCTTGGCTAGTAAGAGACGGACACGCACACATGAGAGGACCCTGAGATACACCTAATACACTCAGGACCAGGCAAAGCAGGGCGACTGGCCAAAGGAAACCCAGAAGAAATGCTCCATAAAAGTGATTCAAACTACCAGAGGGCACAACTCTCTGAGCACGCCCATGTGTCTACATATACTGTACTCTTTTTCCCTAATAAACACTCCTTGCTTCACTGCTGTCTGTCTCTACTTGGAAATTCATTTCTACACAACTGAGGGGCCAGGGCCTTCTCCCTGGTTTCTGGTGGCCTAGTGGCTAGGATTCAGCACTCTCATTTCCTTAGCCATACTGAAGCCTTGCTTTTATTTTTTTCAGGGAAAAAACCAAATACATTTGACAATCTATTCTTTTAAAAGCTCATAAACTTAAGACAAATTATAACATGGAAACATACCACAATATACAGCAAAAGACCGGTATATTTTTATTGTTGTTGTTTTTGTTAAAGACCCACAGAGAGAAAAGCAACATTTTTGTCTATTCAACACATGAAGATGTTTTTTTGTGAATGTGGGTTAAAACAGAGCAATAATACTCATACTATGAGAGTGTAAATGAGAATATCTGGGGAAGAAAACTTAGTAATATATATATCAAAATCTTTAAAAGTAATCATGCCCTTTGACTCAGTAATTTTAGATTGATAAGTTTACTCTGAGACTATAATAAAGACTGTGTGGAAAGATTTAATTACAATTCATTATAGTGCTACTTGTACTTTCAAAAAAATTGAAAGATTTTAAATGTCAAGCAATAGGGGATTAATTAAATAGATCATGGTAATCCCTATAAAAGAACACCATAAAATTTTCAAAAATGTTATCATGGATAGTTGTTCCTCCTATATTCTAAAGAATAAAATATTTTGTGTAACTCTTATTTTTTAAAGAAAAAATTACATGAAAGTGCCTGGAAACAGGCAGTGAATCTTTCAGTCAGTTCACTTCAGTTCAGTTCAGTCACTCAGTCGTATCCGACTCGCGACCCCATGAATTGCAGCACGCCAGGCCTCTGTGTGAATCTTTAACAGCATTTTTTTCCCTCTGGTAGGTAGAATAAAAGGTAATCTTGTCTCCATTATCTTATTTTTTCATTAATTAATATGTATAGTTTTTTCATAAGAAAACACAATAAAACTTTTCACAAAAAGATAAAAATACAGCATATATCTCATATGCCTTAAAGTGGTGGTAATCACCTAGTGTTACACTGAATTGGAAAGAGCAGAAAATAAATCATGTGTATGTACAACCTGACACTGAAATTTCCCTCCAGGGAATTATTAGAATGCATTTGACACTGAACTTGGTAAGTACACAGTGAAGAATGAGAGCATTAAGTCTGAGTGTGCCTATCTTCCTACATTTCCCTAAAAATTCACATAGGTTTCCAACATGAGTGTAAATTCATATATAGTAGGGTATTTATGTACATTTTCCTAACTCACTATTATTTAAAAACACCATGCTGTATTTTGAGTAGTGAGCTCCCTTAATTTGACAATCTGCCTTTTTTCTTATCTTGAAATCTTTATCTGTTTAAAATTTTTCTGATAAATCCAGAACATGAAACCTATGTATATATGAAACACTGAATGTCCAGACACTCGCAGACAAAAGGTCACTCTCTGAAAGACACTGGATAAAAATTTATCTTTCCTGCTTTTTTTCTCGTCATATTTCTAAAGTTTCCATCACTGAAATTACCAGTCTTCAGACCTATAGGTCTGTAAACCTTGAAATACTTTGCTAAAACATCTATACACATTCATATATTTATATTCATAAAATATATCATATGTATTTGTGGGTTTAAAGTTGTAGTTGGCAATAAAGAAAAAATAATTAATGGCAATTTGGAATGTTTCTCATCCAATTATCAAATCATACACATTTTTTAACCTAGATATCCTTCGTGTATTAGACATACCATTTGTAAAAGTAGGTTAAGGTATGCTCTGATTTCACCATATTGACAATTCTGTGAAAATATTTCTCATTGTAACGAGTTATCCTCCTGGTAAATTAATAACTGCCCTCCACTCCATCATGGACTTAGAAATAGAGCCCCAATTTATTATCTTTTCCCTTATATATATTTCAGTATTTTATTTTTAAGCTGGTTTTTAGCCCTTATATAATGTCACACATAAATATTCATAGGAATGTTTATAAGCATAAATTCAATTCTGAAAAGCAAGCATGAGTGGGCACTATAATATTCCAGGCTCTGCTAATTAAAATGGTAACAAAGAAGAGCAGGAAGAGTTTCTGCCCTCAAGGGGTTCACAGTCTCAACTTCAAAGTGTTATAACATAAAGTATAACCATAAAGTGTTATGGTGACAGTGTGTGCAAATGAAGAGCACCTGCCCAGACTTGGGAGGGGAGTGAAGATGTTCCAGGGAATTTTCAGGAGATTATTCTAAATTGAGGCTTAAAAACGACTAGGCAGGGAAGCAAGAATGAAATTATCCAGGCAGAAGAAACAGCAGGTACAAAGGCACAGAGGCATAAAGAAGCAGGATATGTATGGGGAATGACATTAGTTTGATGTAGCTGGAACACAAAGTGTGAGGCCAGGAAAAACAGGAAGAGGAAGTTGGCAGGAGCCTCATATTCATGTTCATTCATCAGGCTTTAGTTGAAAGAACAGAAATCATTCTAACTAGATTAAACAAAAGATATTTAGAGAAACAGGGCTTAGAAAATCATTAGAAGAGTTTTGAAAGCAGCTTCCAGGCTGACCTTTAAAGAGTGATCCCCACAACAATCCCTCCCAAAAGACCCTCCAATGAGGCTACCATCTCTGACATAGTCAGAAACAAGAGAATCTAGAAGCTTCTGCTACAGCTGCTGGCTACGGGGTTACACAACTCCAGCTGCAACTGATGTCAGCAAAATGGGCACTTCAGCTCTACTTTTCAACACCAGATCCTGGGAACTCTGCTGCCTTTGCCATTGAAAACATAATAAATTTAAATTCCAAATGTGTTCGTGGTAGGAAGACCAGAAACATTGCCTTTGCATCACTTCTGGCTTTAAAAAAAAAACTCTCCCAGATTCACCTGCTTGGTGGAAACTCTCCAGCCTCTAGCCTGCATGAAGGCTTGCTACTAAAGTTATAAAATAGATTCAAGCCATCAAAACTATAATCCTCAGTACACTCTGATAAGAAGCCTGGGTTTCATCAAGGATTTTTTGTGTGTGTGACGTAATTCACATCCCATGAAATTCACCATTTTAGAGCATATAATTCAGTGGGTTATTTAATTCGTTAGGTTGTATGACTATTATAATTCCAAAACTTTTTCATTACCATAAAAAGAAGTCCCATACCCATCCTCAGTCACTCTTCATTCTTTTCTTCTTCTACCTTCTGCTAACCACTAGTCTGCTCTCTGTCTCTATGTATTTCTCTACTCTGGACATTTTTAAAAAACGGACTCACGCAACATGTCTTTATGTCTGGCTTTTTTCACTTAGCATAATGTGTTCAGGGTTGATCATGCCATAACATATATTAACACTTCATTTCTTTATATGGCTGGATAATAATCAAATGTATGGAAATACCATAATTTGTTTATCCATTCATCAGTTTATCTACTCATCAGTTGGGTTGTTACCATGTTTTTCGCTTTCATAAATAATGCTTCTGTGAACATTCTTGCACAAATCTGTTTTAAAATATGCTTTCAATTTTCTTGGGATTATAGCTAGGAGTAGAATTGCTCGGTTATCTATGTTTAATTTCTTGAAGAACTGTCAAACTGTTTTCCACCATAATTATACCATGTTATATTCCCATCAGCAATGTATGGGAATTTCCCTACATATAACACTAGCTATTATCTGGTTATTATTGTTATTATATTATCATTATTATTGCCATGCTAGTAGATATAAAGTGATATCTCACTGTAATTTTCATTTGTATTTCCCTCATGACTACCGAGGTAAGTAAGCATCTTTTCATGAGGTTACTGGCCATTTTACATCTTCTTTTGGAGAACTGTCAGTTCAAATCCTTTGCCCATATTTTCTTCCATTCTGTGTGTTGTCTTTTTACACTATCTTGTAGTTTCCTTTGATGCATAAGAGTTTTTAATTTTGATCAAGTCTGATTTACCTGGATTTTCTTTAGTGGCTTATGTATGTAGGTATCATAGCTAAGAAATCATTGCCTAATCCAAGGTCACAGGATTTAAGCCTATATTTTTCTAAGAGTGTCATGGTTTTAAATCTTAGAATTTTATCCATTTGAGTAAATTTTTGTATATGATTAATCAGCCCAAATTCTTTTTTCTTTTTATGTGACTATCCAGCTGTCCTGATAGCAACTGCTGAAAAAGACCATTTTTTTCTCCATTTAATTGATGTGACACTCTAGCCAAAAGTCAACTGGCCATAGTTATACAGCTTTATTTCTGAACTCTCAAGTCTAGTTCATTGATCTAAATGTCTATTCTTAGGCCAATACCACATTTGCCTTGATTACTTACAACTCTGTACTAAGTTCTGGAATTGAGAAGTGTGAGTCCTTCAACTTTGTTCTTTTCCAAGATGGTTTTGTCTATCCTGGGTCTCTTGTATTTTCATACAAATTTTAGGACCAGTTTCTCCCCAGTTTATTCATTTCTGCAACAGAGACAGTTGGATTTTTTTGTTTTGTTTTACAGAATTGCACTGAATCTGTAGATCAATTTGGTGAGTACTGTTATCTTAATAAAAGTCTTCCAAAATCACCTTAATAAAATTTTCTTCCAATCTATGAACACAGGATGTCTCTGCAATTATTTGTCTTATTTAATCTCTTTCAACAATGTATTGTAGTTTTCAGTATACAAGTCATGCACTTCTGTTTAATTTATTCCTATTTCATTCAAACAAATTAGAATTTTTAAAATATTATCTTCAGATTGTCTAGTGTATAGAAATGCAACTGATTTTTGTGTCCTGATTTTGTATACTGCAAACTTGCCAAACTCCTTTACTAACTCGAACCCTATCCTTAGTAATGTATGGGTTCCTCAGGCTTTTTTTATACAAATATTTTTACTTCTTCCTTTTCAATGTGGATGCTTCAATTTCATTTTCTTGTTTAAATCTCCTGTACAATGTTGAATAGAATCAGTGAGGAAACATCCTTGATTTGTTCTTGATCTTCGGGGGAAAGTTTTTAAGTGTTTCACTATTAAGTATGATGTTAGCTGTGGTCACCAAGGATTCTAATCAGTAGTCTGAAGAGGTACAAGACTGGAAGCATAGACATGCAGGTTAATAGTGGAGATCTATGTTCTCTGAATTATAAATCAAGGCCAGTTTTATTATCACTATGTCCCTAGTGTCTGCTAGGTTTTCAGTAGAGTGTCTCTCTATACTCTAGATTCTGTGCAAAGAAGAGATGCTTCCAGCCTCCTCTTTCCAGCGAGATCACTTTTTTCCCAGCTCTCCACCACCACCAGGACAAGTAAGATGCTACTTCCTAATTCCAGTCACTAAGATAACAGTTCTCCAAGAAAATTTTACTGACCTCTTTGCTGTCACATCATCAGGAACTATAGAAGAGAATAATGCCTAGTGGCCCCAAATCTCAGGACTTTTCCCATTGTGCCTCGCCCGCCCATTAACCTCACAGAGTATGAGAATTTCAAGCCTCCCAAGTCTCTCATTTATCCTGCCCAGCATTCCATAATTCCATGGCCCCCAACACCCTGTTACTATGTCTCTGGTCTTTTTCTCCACAACCCTGATCTGCTATTTGAAGTTCCCCTCATCCTCTTGTGTAACAGAAACCTGGCTGACCTGTAATGAGCCCACTTCTGCAGGCCTCTCAATTAAAAGCTATTTTTCTTTCTGACACCCCTGAGGTATTGCTTATCTATTGCTGGCAACAAATTCCCACAACCTTAGCAGTTTAAACTGACACAAGTTTATTAGCTTACAGTTCTGTAGGTGAGAACTCCTTTTCTCCATGATTGGTTCCTTTTTCTCACTCAAATATCAGTTTCAACATCACTTTCTAATAAAGCCACCCTGCTGCCCCCAATCATTCCATCTTCAGTCTCTCAGTGACTATTACACTAACCCTATTTTAATTCCCCACATAGCTTTACCACTGTCTGAGTTTTAACTTGTAAGTTTATATATATACATATATATATAATATGCTCTCCATTAAAATAGTTATTGGAATCTTTCTTCTCCTTTTATCAGGTAACTTTACCAAACTTTATTATTGTAACTAGTAGTGTTTTCAGTTGATTTTAGGTAAATAATCTGACATTTGAAAAAAAATGATAATTTTGTGATCTCCTTTATGGTACCTTTTTTAAAAACTTTATTTTGTTGGCTAAAACTTCAATGACACCATGGAACAAATAGCAGTGGGAGTAGGCATCTGCATCATTATTTTTTACTATTTGATTCATAGCTCTAGTTTGACCATTTAGTATGATGTTTGCTATAGACATGATACAAACTCTTTACCATGTAAAGAGTGTTTAAATTTTTAACATTGTTTGCTAATATTTTCATCACCAAGGAAGTTTGAATTTATTAGTTTTTAGCATCTATTTATATTTTCTTCTCCTTTAGTATATTAATGTGCTAAGTGTAGAATTTTATTTGTAGGTATTCACAGGTAATCTATCCCTGCAATTCTTTGATAAACTGACTTAAGAATTGTTAATTATCATTCTAAGAAGCTATTGTGCTTAATTTGTTAAGAGTTTGGTGTATTTTCACATCTTTATTCCTATGGAAGATTAATTTGTGGTTGCTTTGTTTGCTCTTTTGTCCTAACTGGCCATCAATGGCATGTTAACTCATCAAAATGAATACAGTGTTTCATGAAACTGATAAGAAAACTCTAACTTTGGATCAAGTTTAGTAACGTTGTAATTATCTCTTTCTTAAGGATTTGATAAAAGTCTCCCAATTAACTATCCCAGTCTAGTAAAAAATGGCATTTAACTTTTTTTCTCCAGAATTATATCCTTCCATATCTTTCAGAATGCTCTCCAAACCATATGCTGGTTTCTTGCTTGAGCAAATTGCAAAGTGGGGTTTCTTAGTTCAATCTACCCCAAAATAAGGAAGAGGCTGACAGAGCTGATGAAAAGGTAAGATCTGGTGAGTCCACTTCAAGCTGTATGATTCTCTTTATCACTTCTACAGATTCGTCTAAATGAGTAAGTGCAAGATTATATACAACATCTGCTGTTTTCTTTCCTTGCCCTTTGAGTCCAAAGGCAGAGACTGGATATGGATTAAAAGCTACTTACTCTCCGTGTAGACTCCTGGTCTCTGATATTTGTCAACTCCCCACCATTCAGCTATACAAAGTGTCAGAGGTCTGAGGAATTAACTCCATTGACACTTTCCCACCAATCAAAATGCTTTCTTTAACCTATTTCTTTTTAAGATTTTTATATCATGTTCTTTTCAAATTGCTCTTAACTAAGCAAATATCACTTCTGAAGTACATGGCTTATTGCTTTATGATTTCTTTTCTAATTATGAGCAACATGGACCTTAAGAAGAAATTGATCCTAGTGTCTAATATTGCCACCATAAAGTGGTTCAGAGGAACTATTAATTTGTGTAGATCAAATAATTTCACATAGCACAACACAATACTTATGTCACTCTGGTTTACATTTCACAAGTAATTAATCTTGAAAAACAACCAGCGGTTGTCCTGCTCAAACCCAGCCTTCAGGATGTTTTAATGAGTTATGACTATGGTGGATATCTGGTTGCACCTGCTTTAATAATTTTTCCAGACTAAAATTTATATGGTCATGCTATACGAAATAGAATGTATTCTGGCCTGGAGAATTCCATGGACTGTATAGTACATGGGGTCACAATGAGTCAGATACAACTGAGAGACTTTCATTTTCACTTTTCATAATGAAAAGTAATTTCAAAAACATATTTACATATAACTGAATCACTTTGCCGTACATCCGAAACACAACATTATAAATTAACTATAGTACATATAGTACATTCTCTGGCTCATAGAAAAAGCAAGAGAATTCCAGAAAAACATCTGCTTCTGCTTCATTGACTACACTAAAGCCTTTCACTGTGTGGATTACAACAAACTGTGGAAAATTCTTCAAGAGATGGGAATACCAGGCAACCCTGACCTGCCATTTGAGAAATCTGTATGCAGGTCAAGAAGCAACAGTTAGAATGAGACATGGAACAACAAACTTGTTCCAAACTGGGAAAGGAGTACGTCAAGGCTGTATACTGTCACCCTGCTTATTTAACTTATATGCAGAGTACACCATGCAAAATGCCGGGCTAGATGAAGCAGAAGCTGGAATCAAGGTTGCCAGGAGAACTATCAATAACCTCAGGTATGCAGATGACACCACCTTATGGCAGAAAGTGAAGAGGAACTAAACAGTCTCTTGATGAAAGTGAAAGAGGAGAGTGAAAAAGCTGGCTTAAAACTCAACATTCAAAAAACTAAGATCGTGGTATCTGATCCCATCACTTCATGGCAAATAGATGGGGAAACAATAGAAACAGTGACAGACTTTATTTTCTTGGGCTCCAAAATCACTGCAGATGGTGACTGTAGCCATGAAATTAAAAGGGCCTTGCTCCTTGGAAGAAAAGCTATGACCAACCTAGACAGCGTATTAGAAAGCAGAGACATTACTTTGCCAACAAATGTTCATACAGTCAAAGCTATAGTTTTTCCAGTAATCATGTATGGATGTGAGAGCTGGACCATAAAGAAAGCTGAGTGACAAAAATTGATGCTTTTGAACTGTGGTGTTGGAGAAGACTCTTGAGAGTACTTTGAACTGCAAGGAGATCAAACCAGTCAATCCTCAAGGAAATCAGTCCTGAATATTCATTGGAAAGACTGATGCTGAAGCTGAAAACTCCAATACTCTGGCCACTTGATGCGAAGAACTGACTCATTGGAAAAGATCCTGACCCTGGGAAAGATTAAAGGTGGGAGGAGAAGGAGACGACAGAGGATGAGATGGTTGGATGGCATCACCAACTGGATAGACGTGAATTTGAGCAAACTTTGGGAGTTGGTGATGGACAGGGAAGCCTGGCGTGCTGCAGCCCATGGGGTCACAAAGAGTCAGACATGACTGAGTGACTGAACTGAACTGATAGTGCATAAGAAAAAAATAAATAAAATCTTAAAAGTAGCCAGTGAAAAATGACACATAACATACAACAGTATAGCAATTTGAATTATCAGTAACTTCTATATGTAATTAACAGAGTTCAAAGATAATAAAACATCTTCAAAATACTGAAAGAAAAAAAATAGCTACCAACCCAAAATTCCATATTCAGAGAAAATATTTGTCAAAAATGAAAGCAAAGTTTAGATATTTTCAGATAATGAAAAATAGAAAGAATGCCTTGCCAGCTCACCCGCACTATAAAAAAAAAAAAAAATGCTAAAGGGAAATTATAGCAGATGAAAACCTGGATCTTCAGGAAGGAAAGAAAAACAGAGATAGTAAATGTATGTTTTAATTTAAAAAGATTCTATTCTTCTAGATGTTTTAAAATAAAATGTATAACACTGTGTTCAGATACAGTGACACAGTTTACAACAAATGGAGATGTAATACTTATAATAAATGTATCATAAACAATAGGAGAGTAAGTGGAACTCTACAGTTGCAAATTTTACATAAGTGGTACAATAAAAATTATAATAATAATAAGCATACTATGAAAAGTTAAAATGTATAATTTCTAAATCCACTCCTAAACTGGCAAAGAGATATAGTTATAAAGTTAATAGATAAATTTAAGAGGATTTAAAATATTCAAATAATCCACAAGGTGGCAAGGTAGAAGAAACACAGGAACTGCCTGCAAAGGGACAAACAAATAAGAAGACAGAAGTATATCAACTATATTGATAATTAAGTATCAATGAAGTAAGCATTTAATTAAAAGGCATAGTTTATCAGAACTGATTGAAGACCAAAACCCAACTATATGACCTCTACAACATTTTTATTTATTTATTTATTTTTAAATTTTATTTAATTTTTAAACTTTACATAATTGTATTAGTTTTGCCAAATATCAAAATGAATCCACCACAGGTATACATGTGTTATATATGTACATATCTGGTCCCATCACTTCATGGGAAATAGATGGGGAAACAGTGGAAACAGTGGCAGACTTTATTTTTCTGGGCTCCAAAATCACTGCAGATGGTGACTGCAGCCATGAAATTAAAAGACGCTTACTCCTTGGAAGGAAAGTTATGACCAACCTGGATAACATATTCAAAAGCAGAGACGTTACTTTGCCAACAAAGGTTCGTCTAGTCAAGGCTATGGTTTTTCCAGTGGTCATGTATGGATATGAGAGTTGGATTGTGAAGAAAGCTGAGCACAGAAGAATTGATGCTTTTGAACTGTGGTGTTGGAGAAGACTCTTGAGAGTCCCTTGGACTGCAAGGAGATCCAACCAGTCCATTCTAAAGGAGATCAGTCCTGGGTGTTCTTTGGAAGGAATGATGCTAAAGCTGAAACTCCAGTACTTTGGCCACCTCATGCGAAGAGTTGACTCATTGGAAAAGACTCTGATGCTGGGAGGGATTGGGGGCAGGAGGAGAAGGGGACGACAGAGGATGAGACGGCTGGATGGCATCACCAACTCGATGGATGTGAGTTTGAGTGAACTCCGGGAGCTGGTGATGGACAGGGAGGCCTGGCATACTGCAATTCATGGGGTCGCCAAAGAGTCGGACACGACTGAGTGACTGAACTGAACTGATGTACAATCCATAAGCACATGGCTGGAGTAGGTACGCTGATATAACAAAAAGTATACTTCAAGGAAAAAAAGATATTACCAGAGATAAGGCCATTTCACAATGTAATATGATCACTTCATCAGGAAGACAAATAATCAGAAAAGTCTATGTACCTAGCAGCAGAGTTTCAAAATATATGAAGCAAGAATGGCCAGAAATAATAAATTAAAAATTCAGTAAAAGCACAGATGATTTCAACAACACCATCAATCATCCTGACATAATTGATATTTATAAAACACTTACCCCCGAAAGTGCTGAATACATATTCTTTTCACATATACAAAGGACTGTAACCAAGATAGACCATATCATGGGCTATGAATTAAGTGTTGACAATTGTGAAAGGCATGAAATCATATTTAGTATGATCTCTGATGACAAAAAATTAAAAGGGAAATCAATAAATACATGTATTTAAAAACCAAATTAAACATTTACATAAAATGAATAAATATCTTGAAAAAACAACTTACCAAATCTGACACAAAAGGAAATTAAAAAATCTGAAGGCCCTATATATAAATGAATTTGATGTCAAATAGTCAAAGAAAAAATAACACCAATCTAATAAAATTTATTCCAAATATAGAGAAGGGAACACTTCCTAAATAATTTTTGAGACCAACCTGTAATACTTATTTGGAATAACTTCTGACAAAGCAGCAATGAAATTTTAAATAACATATTAATTTCCCTCACAAACCAGACACAACATTTCTTAACCAAATAAAAGCAAACTGAATCTGTAGTATATAGAAAAGACAATGCATCAAGAGCAAGCAGGGTTCCCCAGGAATGTAAGGCTGGTTTAACTTTCAAAAATCAATCACATAATTCACCACTTTGAACTGTAATGTTTCAATTAACAAAGAAAAGCCATTTGACATAATTCAATAATCACCGATTATAAAACCTCTTAGCAAATAGAACAGAAGGGAATTTCCTCAATCTAACAAAGGGTATTTACAAAAAGCCTCAGTAAACATTATTTCTAGTGATTTAAAAAGATGAATAGGCAAGTCACAGACTAGAAGGAAACATCTTCAGAACACACAGTTGCCAATATACTGATACCAGGATTTAGAAAATACTCCATTAAGTCCATTAAAAAAAGACAATGCCCCAAAATAGGCAAAAGACCTGAAATGATACTTCACAAAAGAAAATATGCACAGCAAAATAAGCACCAGAAAAAGTTCTCAACATCAGTAGGCAATAAAAACTATAACAAAATACATGCTACTAAAACCCACAAGAATGGTTAAAATTAAGACTGCGAACACTTAATTGAGCATGTGAAGCATCCAGAACATGCATGCATAGTTTGTGGGAGTGCAAAATGGTCTAACCACGTAGAAATCTGGAAATTTCACTTTAGAAACCACTGGAAATGTCTTCTAAAACTAAAGACCAATTCACTCTATGACTCAGCCTTTCCAATTCCAGATATTTTCTCATGAGAAAGTGCAGGTGTCAGCCTCTATAGCCACCGCCTACTTCCATGGTGAGCCCTGAAGGAGCTCAGGACGGAGACATACAGGCTGCCTGAAGCCACCAAGGTGTCAGCCACCGCAGCAGTCTCCAAAGGTGGGCCCCGCGTCCTGGCTCCCCCTTACGTCTTCAGAGCAGTCTGCAGAGCCTTCTGAGAGGCTGCCTCTCAGGCTTGAGTTCTGAGAAGGTTCTCAGAATAAAACATAATTTCTCCACTTTTAGGTTGTGCTTTTCTTTTTTCAGCTGACAGATATTTACAGCCAGAATCTAGAAAGAGACCATGTGTCCATCAACAGAAATGTATAAACAAATTGAGGTATATGCATACAATGGATTACAACTCAGCAGTAAAAAGGAACTAAAATACTGATACGTGACACAGAACGGATGAATCTCAAAAATATTATGTCAAGTAAAAGAAGCTTTACACAAAATAATACATACTGCATGATTCCACAAGGAAGACAGGCAAAACTACATCAAGGTGGAAAGGATCAGAAAAGTGGTTGCTCCAAATAGGTAGTATCAACTGACATTAAGTTTAATTAAACTGATTTTACCATGAAGAGTGCCCATGAGAATATCTTGTTTCTATCACCATTTTTAAAGGTATGCAACTGCAAATTGTAAAATGTTTATTAATCTGATAGTAACATTTTAATTTACATTTCTTTAAAGTCAAGAGTTTTCACATCTTTACAAATGTTTATGGGCCATTTCTGTTTTTGTGTTTACCTTTTGTGGTTACCTTTTCATATTATTTTTAAAATTTATTTATTTATTTTAATTGGAGGCTAATTACTTTACCATATTGTAGTGGTTTTTGCCATACATTGACATGAACCAGCCATGGGTGTACATGTGTCCCCCATCCTGAACCCCCCTCCCACCTCTCTCCCCATCCCATCCCTCTGGGTTGTCCCAGTACACTGGCTTTGAGTGCCCTGCTTCATGCATTGAACTTGGACTGGTGATCATTTCACACATGGTAATATAGATGTTTCAATGTAGTTACTTTTTCATATTCTTTATAGCTCAGCTGGTAAAGAATCTGCCTGCAATGCAGAAGACCCCAGTTTAACTCCTGGGTCAGAAAGATCCGCTGGAGAAGGGATAGACAGACTACTCACTCCAGTATTCCTGGGCTTCCCTTGGGGCTCAGATGGTAAAGAATCCGCCTGTAATGTGGGAGACCTGGGTTCGATCCCTGGTTCTGGAAGACCTCCTGGAGAAGGGAAAGACTACCCACTCCAGCATTCTGGCCTGGAGAATCCCATGGACTGTATAGTACATGGAGTTACAAAGAGTCAGACACAACTGAGGGACTTTTATATTCTTTAGAATGTTTCCTATTGCTTTTTTGTTTTATTTCTTATTGGATTGTAAGAGTTATTTTATATGTTAAGAGATGTATCTATATCTGTCATTTTTGTTACAAATTATTTTTTCTCCTAGGTTGTTTTGTCTTTTGACTTATGATGGATATACACTCTAGTACGATGAAGATTAATATGAGAAGATGGCAAGCTAACTGGATAAAAAAGCAACCTTACAAGATTCACTAGGCTTCATTTACACTGGAAATAATTTGTCTGTATTTAAAATGAAAAAATAAGACACTGACAAAATTTTTAAAAAAAGGAATAGTGGTTGCTTTTGAAGGGGTAGGGAGGGCAAGATGGAGAAACTTTCAGGGTTGATAGTAAAGTTCGCTATCTTAACAGAGACTGGGTTATACATATAGAAGTATGTGTCAAAATTTATCAGATGGTACACGTAAGATTTATACGTTCCATTCATGTATAAATTTTACCAAAAAAGAAAGAAAAACAGTAAACAAGTATCAAGTACTTGTGAACAAGTAAAACAGTAAACAAGTATTTATGATGTGCA
The DNA here is from genome assembly GCF_029378745.1 of Bos indicus. Classification (NCBI taxonomy): domain Eukaryota; kingdom Metazoa; phylum Chordata; class Mammalia; order Artiodactyla; family Bovidae; genus Bos; species Bos indicus. The sequence goes on along the minus strand of NC_091767.1, from coordinate 41,347,690 downwards.
TGCTGAAGTATCTAGGGTGAAATGTATGGATGTCTACAACTGATTTTGAAACATGTCAAAAACAAAAATATTTACAAATGGACAGAGGAATGGATTAATCAACAGACACATGATAAAGCAAGTATAGGAAAACATTAATGATTTATTCTGGGTTTTGTATAAACAAATTTAACAGTATAAAATTTTCATTAAAATATTTGGGGAAAAGAGTAAATTTGATTGTACTTCTTGAAATTTAGGTGAACATATTTGAAAGCAGTATTATTTTTAAAAATGGAGGATTTGTGGCCATAATGACTATTTTTCTAAAGTTAAGGCATATTATTCTGAGTATAACCTAAAATGTGTAATTTGAAATAACTGTGCTTATATTACCTATTTTTATTAAAGCTATATCAAAATACCTAATCTATATCTACAGATAGAATGTAATTTTGAAAGGCATATTTTGAAAGCCAATTATGAATTGGTTTTGAATAACTGTCTTCCAAAGATGTAATTATTTACTTCAAACTTTTTTCATATCTGTATGTGTCAAGTTCTAATCATCTGGGAAACTTAATGGCTTTCTATTTTTAATTGTTTTGAATAAAGCAATCCTTTTTTTATTCCAGTGTTTTCTGAATAGGGAAGCAAAGAAAATAAGTTTAAATCATAATAGTTGTGTTAAACTAGAATTTCTAAGTGACAATTCTTATTTCTAGTAATTCTACCGAAAAAGAAAAATTTCTACCTTTAGGTTTTTACATATGACAGATTATTAATATATTTGAATTATTTTAGGTAGGTATATGAGAATATGGGTGTCTTCAGTGGCTCAGTGGTAAACCACCTGCAAAGCAGGAGATGCGAAGACATGGGTTCAACCCCTAGGTCAGGAAAATCCACTGAAAAAGGAAACAGCAACCTACTCCCATATTTTTGCCTGTACAATTCCATGGACAGAGGAGCCTGGTGGGCCACAGTCCATGGGGTCACAAAGAGTTGGACGTGACTGAGCACATAGAATGAGAACTCCCTGTGGCTCCTTAAGATATTAATATAACCTGTAGCTTGTTAGAACTGATAGTATAAAACAAGGACGACAAGATACATGGCAATTCACTCATTAATACAGATCATAATAATCCATTAAGGCACTCTGTCCCATCCAGCCCAGGGCAGTTATGGAATCCTTCTCAACACCATGTCTAGCAGGCATTACTAACTGGTCAGAGCTGACCTAGAAGAAACTTAGTGAACCTGGCCCTTGCCCATCTGTCTTTAGGTCATGGAAGTGGTGATGTATTAGTCACTTTACTGTTAACTACAAACATGACTTGATAGTTATATAACTGAGCTCTGTTGACTACTGAGGATTCTCTATGGAAACAGTCTGAATTGTTAAAGAATTTTCAAACTATGTAGCTGAAAATTCTCTCATGGTAGAAGCAAAATAATTCTCATCTTTTTAGCAAAACCAATTTGTACAGCATTGAAAGCAATATTAACCAAGAGTCAAAATCTGAAGACACTGGTAAGTATCATATTTCATTTAGTAACTTATATTCTATCTCATTTCCAAAAGGTTTTGAAGGTCCTCAGGAAATAAATAGCACAAGAGATTTATTAGCTCATTTGTTTTCTTTTGTGTGGTTTTTAAAGATTGCGGAATCAAGATGTGAAGGAAACATGTTGCCTGCCTTATCAGTAAACAAAGGATATTGAGGCCATGGAACCAGCAGCCCCTGCAGCCACCCCTAACTGTGCCACCCTGAGGGGATTCGGGATGGAGAAAAGCAGGATAGTGGTCCTAACTCAAGGTGTGAATCAAAGGAAGGATTTCAATGAGCGCAGAATCTTGCATCATCCCATACACAGAAAAGCACTAAACTCATTAACTTAAGATGTCTGATTTTCTTTAATTAATGGTATCTTTTGATGTTCGGACTACCTGGTCTTTGTTGCAAAAACTCCGGTATATCCTGGCTTCTCCCTTACCTCTGCAGAGCAGTCCCTCAGAGATATCTGAGAGCCTGTCTTCCAGGCTTAAGTGCTCAGTTTCGTCTGCCAAATAAAATATCATTCTCAACTTTTAGGTTGTGCACTTTTTTCAAACAAAGGTATTTTAACTCAATTTGCTTCTATAAAAACCTACAGGCTGGAGTGACTGTGACAAAAGGGCAATAGGTGATCTCTGACTCTGTTTAAAATAGACCAGGACTAATTAAACATGAGAAACAATGACATTATTTGAGCTCCTGAGTCCTGCTATGCCCGAAGCAAATTCATTCTTGAAATTTTGTTATATTAGTCTCTTTATTTATTGTAGTTTAAGATGTAATTTCAACACCTGCAACAAAAAGATTCCCCAGGAAAAAATCATTCTAATAAAAATACATATATAGCTTGATAAAAAAGGGAATAAAGAACAACACTGAGGGAGCAAAAATAACATCTAAACATGCATGGAGAATTACATGTATCATAAGGTGTTCTAATTGCTTTATATGTGGTACTCATGTAATTCTCACAATGATTAAAATGTTACTATTATCTCCCTTATATAGATAAGGATATTAAAATGCAAAAAAATTGAGAGATTAACCCACCCCAGTCACAAAGTTAGCAAACGAGAGCACTAGGGGTTGAACCCAAGCTGATTTGCTTCAAAACCATCCCTTAATTAATAGGTTAATCCACTTCTCTGCTTGAAGGTGGAGTAAATACACAGAAACACATCCTTTAGTCACATACACTTGCTAGAAATGGGCTGTCAATTTGTTTCAGACTTTCTCATCTGGCTAAAAGGTTACACAAAGAGATAAATATAATCAGATACTGGTTCACAATGTCCAGAATACAAATATGTATCAATTACTCATAGATATCAGAGATACCATAGCTCAGTTGGTAAAGAATCTGCCTGCAATGCAGGAGACCTGGGTTGGGAAGATCCCCTGGAGAAAGAAATGGCAACCCACTCCAGTATTCTTGTCTGGAGAATCCCAGGAACAGAGGAGCCTGGCGGGCTACAGTCCATGGGGTCACAATAGTTGGACATGACTTAGTGACTAAACCACCACCATCATCAGAGATACCTAAGAAATTCCTTCTCTGAATTTTGAGAACAGAGTGATTTGCTGGACAACACTCTCAACTGATAAGAAATACCAGGCTAAATTTCATATAGCTTCTACTTATATTTCAACTTGAGAATTTCCGGACAAATTGTAAATAAATCAAGTTACTCTTCTAGAGAGCACAAGTAATGCTCTCCAGTCATAAACAGCCTAGTTTTATCAAAGATAAAACTTAGTATATCTATAGGAAGGGGTGAATTTGATTGTTTCAGACACGACCCTCCATGTATATTATTTTAAATTGTTGACTCGTTGACTTTTGTGAACTCCGGACAGCAGATGGTTATGTTATAGTCTCTCTCAAGAAACTACAATGCCCAATTTCCCTCTTTCCCCCCAGATGGAAGATTTACATTGTTTTGATATTAAAAATTGAGGAGCTAAATCAAGTATCCTTGTCCCCAAAATAAGATAGTCCACTTCAAATGGGATGGGCCAAAATAGTTGATGGAAGATCACTGGATAAAGCTAACATATATCAGGAAAAAAGCTTTGGATCTGTTCTAATCTAAAGATGGGGGAAAGAGTGACACTCCAATGCTTCAAAGAGAGCGTGGCTGTGCTAGATTTTTTTTTTCCCCCCTGGAAATTGTCAAAATTGGCATTATTGATTTTAAGTAACGCAACATCCTCATGAACCCTCTAAGATGAACCAGTTGCAAAACTAACCCCTAGGTAACACCCTGAGTGGACCTTTTGTATAGTTACTAGATATAAACCAATTCAACAACCTAGAATGTCTGTTAAAAATAATGACCTTATTTGAGAAGTAGTTGGTTGTGAGCCATGGTTTGTTCTGACAGTAATTAGATATCTAGCAGGACCAGCTGTCAGTTGAGTTTAGTCCTAATTTGTGACAGTAAAATCATCTCTCTTATATTTTCCTTATCTGTCTAAGGGAATGTGATCCAAAACTGGGTTGACATCTTAAGATCAAGTTACAAATAAGAGAATAGGCCAAATTTCTCTCAACTTTACAACATAAGGAATTATTATTTTCTGTGTCAGAACATCCTTGCCTGCTCATTCTGACTTTTTTAAGGGGTATTTTTGAGCTCTATATAAACAACTTTAAAGTTTTTACTGAGGTTAAGCAAGTTAGCTAGCTCTTGTGCATAAGGTCAAAGACAGAGAAAAGAGCAATAAAAATTCTGGAAAAGTTATACAGAGAATCCTGACAGATTTATCTATAAGGTTATAAAGAATATTTTAGTGGTCTATTTTACACTAGCTCTATCTAAATCCCACCTGCTTTCCAAAGTAGGATAATAACAGCCAACATACACTGACATATAATTTAATAGCAATGTTCTAGAGATTTGACAGTAATTATCTCATTTAATTCTAACAACCTGTAAGTTCAGCACTATTATAATCCAAAATTATAGATGATAAAACTGAGGCATAGAACTATGACTTACTCTTCCCCAAATCACACAACTAGAGGGTGGCTATACAAACTTAAAACCCCACCAGTCTAACTTTCAGACCATGCTCTAATCACTGTGCCATGTTATATTATTTTGGTTCATGAAGCCAACATTTGTTTTTTCAGGGAGATTTAGAATATATTTTGAATGGGATATCCAATACACTAATGGATCTACCATTTGGAGAGGAAATAGTTATTCCTCCCCAAATATAGGGCTTTCTTGGCTCAGGAAAGTAAAGAATGGCTCAGTCAGTAACGAATGAGGTTCAGTTGGTAAATAATCCACCTGCAATACAGGAGACTGCCTACAACACAGTAGACCCAGGTTCAATTCTTGGGTTGGGAAGACCCCCTAAAGAAGGAAATGGCAACCCACTCCAGTATTCTTGCCTAGGAAGTCCCATGGACAGAGAAGCCTGGCAGGCTACACTCCATGGGGTTGCAAGAGTCAGACACAACTTAGCAACTAAACCACCATATACAAATGTCCTTCTAATAAAAAAAAAAAAAAAAAAGAAGACGACTAGAGTACAGGCAACTACAGATTTAAAAAATAGATAAACTAGATTTCATCAAAATTAACAGCTTTGGGACATCTAAAGACAATATCAAGAGAATGAAAAGAAAACCCAAAGAATTGTAGAACCTGTTTGCAAAGCATATTTCTGATAAAGGATCAATTTCCAGAAGATAAAAAGAAGTTACAACTCAACAACAGCAAAAAAGCCAAACAGCCTAATTCAAAAATAAACAGCCTAAACAGATAATTCTCCAAAGAAGATACACAAATAGTCAAGACACAGACGAAAAGTTGTTCAACATCACTAACCATTATGGAAACGCATGTCAAAATCAAAATGAGATACTACCTCACATCTGTTAGGATGACTACTATAAAAATAAACAATCCCTCCCTCAAAGTAACAAAAGTTAACGAGGAGCTGAAGACATTATAAACCTGTACATTGTAATGAGAGTATGAAATGATGTAGTCACTATGGAAAACAATTTAGTGGATCCTCTCAAACTTAGTCACTGATCCACCAATTTCATCCTAGATATAAATACAAAAAATAATTTACAGCAGGGACTCAAAACAAATCAAATTGTGATACATGAATAAGGGTGGAGTCAAAGGAAGGGAACTAGGGGTAGAACCAAGGGCAAGGAAAAAAATTCTGATACTACAGCATGGATGAAACCTGAGAGCGGTGAGCTACATGAGATAGACCAGACACAAAAGGACAACTGCTGTATGGTTACACGTACACGAGATACCCAGAAGCAGCATTCTCATACAGACAGAAAGTTAGAGCAGAGGTGACCCGGACTAGGAGGAAGACAGAGTAGAGGGTTATCATTTAATGGGCATAGAGTTTCTGTCTGGGGTAACAAAAAGTTCTGGAAATGGATAGTACTGGGTTAGCCAAATGGTTTGTTCAGGTTATTCCATTACATCTTACGGAAAAACCCAAATGAATTTACCGGCCAATCTGATAGTAATAGTTTCACACACTGTGACTGAAATGGTTAAAATGCTAAATGTTATCTTACGTATATTTCACCACAATAAAAATTATTTAAATTAATAGAACCTACAATGGTTTCATCCAGGTGTTACCTCACCTGTAGAATTAAGCAGATAAATTATGAGATCAGAGCATAATTTGAAGAATTCGGAAAGTGTGACATCTTCACTGGCTGGCTTAACTACCTGTAGAAGACATTAGTTGTGCCCAAACAGAAAGGAGTTTACCTCCTACGAAGCTCAAGCTGGTCAGCGGGCCTTGGTTTATGAAGTTAATCAAAGTAAGCCCCTTAGGGTCAGGTGAGATACGGGCAGCCATGATCCTCACGCTGGGGTCCATCTCCTAGGAAAGTGAATTGACATTTACAACGACTGCTGCTTAAAGATTATTACAAGAGTATCTGAAGAAGAAAAAATACTCATTTCTAAAGCACATTCTCATACAGTTTAAAAATAGACAAAGGCATTTTCATTAGCAACTGAATCTTCTCAACAATTGCAAAAGAAGGAAAAGTAAATAGTAACTTTACTGCAAGCCTTTTCTTTTTTTTAAAAAAAAAGAATACAAAAAATAAAAGGGTTCATATACTAGGAAAAGTTTGACATTTCAGTGTATTGGGTTTCCTTATCAGTGTTTATCTGACCACTCATTCATTATTTCTTGCTGCTAACTGCATCAATATCCTTTATCATTCTCCAGAAAGTCATATGACATTTTTGTTCATAGTAGGTCACAATTAATTTTAACTTGAAGATTCTTTCTAGAATTTTCTAACAGTGCTAAAATTACTGAATATACTCAGCATGTCACAAACCAAAAATGGGAACTGTTAAGTGACCAAATGTTGAGGTGCATGACAGATCTACCTATCATAGGTCGGTGGATGGTACAATCCAAGTGAATGAGGATTCTAGAAGAGCAATTATTCAGTCACACAATTCTTGGGTAATCTTGGAATCATGCTTCTGCCCTCAACAATTAAAATGCTACAGGTGCAACAGCTTTGCATGGATTTCCAGTGGTTATTTGATGAAACACTTACATGAGTTAAACAAATCAAAGTCCTAATAAGGGGAGCAATGGAAATCCAAATGAGTAGAATCCTCTCCATATTAGACTGGATCATGAAGAGGAACTCAGTGATCATGCGCAATATATGAAATCAGAGACATGAAACAAAATAAATCAGACATACGTAAAAACGAGTACTTGAGTGAATTTCAGAATTCAGAAAAGTGCCTTCTGAATTCTGAAAAAGATTGTAGAAGCCATCTATAAAGCATGAAAAACTAATTTTGCTAAAATAAAATAATTACTACTCTCTAAGAATGAGTAAATGTGCTGGGCCTACAAAATTACTTGAAAACACACAAAAAGCATAGTAAATAATGCTCTCGAATAAAAGTCACTATGATAAAACAAACTTACTGCAAGAAGAAAGTTTTAAAGTTCTTAATGAGATAAAAGAAGAAACCACCTTTTTAAAATAGACTATTACCAGAAAGGTACAGCCTAGGATAAAGAAAGCCTGTATTAAAATTACAAATACAGTACCCAATTTGGAAACTGTAATGGTTTTTGCCTTAGATTGGTATGAAATTGCTTTTGCTTTACGGTCAAAGGTAAGGAACTAATTCATTATCTCAAATTTTCTAAATAATGTCTCCTCCCACCAATAATGATGGCAATTCTTATGATGTACTAAATTCTTCTATTCTAAACACTAAATTCTATTTATGGGATACCTATAATACTACATACAAATCTACTATCCAATCTTGTGCCAGTACAACTCAATTTTAATTCTTGGAGTTTTACAACACAGTTTCATATCTGATAGGGGATGTTTTTATTTTTTTCGAAACATCTTTTAAACTTTTTTTTTTTATTTTTTTTTCTAATTTTATTTTATTTTTAAACTTTACATAATTGTATTAGTTTTGCCAAATATCAAAATGAATCCGCCACAGGTATACATGTGTTCCCCATCCTGAACCCTCCTCCCTCCTCTCTCCCCATACCATCCCTCTGGGTCGTCCCAGTGCACTAGCCCCAAGCGTCCAGAATCGTGCATAAACTGTTTTTATTATTCTTCCATATAACTTTTTAGAATAATTTTGTTAAGTTAAATTGAATTTCTAGCAAGTTCAGCTGAGGTTTTATTAAAATTGGATTAAATGTATCTATTAATTCTGAAACTAAAATATATACTAAGTGGAAAAAGAATCTAGAAGGAAAGACCTAAGAATATTAACAATGATTATCTTCAAGTGATGGAATTATGAATCATTCTAAATTTCTTCATACTTTTATAGTTCTCAAAGTTTCCACAATAGAAATTATCACAGTTATAACCAAGGATTGCTTATATATAACAGTATATATAACAGTATAGTAAATCACAGACTTGACATTGCATATAATTCAAGCATAGAAATGCATGACTTATTTCTAAGATGTTTCTGGAACTCAAGTAAAAATGACAGATATCATGATAAATAATGATTAGGTGAATTGTAGGGACACAAAATATTATATTCATCTCCTTATACTCCATAGGAGTCAAATGTTATTATATTTTCTTTATCTTTAATAATTAATAAATACAGATTTAAGAACACATCTTAAAATCATAAGGATAATAAGTTTGGAAAGAAAGAAGAAGCATACTTTTCCAAACACCTGAAGATGGAGTAGCATTAATTAACTCTACCATTTGCTGACTATGTGCAATGCACCATTTAATTTTCAGATAATTGGAGTTACTATCCCCCATTACAACTATGTGGAAAACAACAGCAAACCACAAAAATTAAAGGATTTGGATCTCAGTTGTGCCAGTCTGATTCCACAGTATGTTTTTTACCCTCCGTATACACTTCCTCTCACAATAACACCTGACAGTGTTCCACAGTAATACCCAGGCACCAGGCAGTACTAGTAAGAAGAGAACCTGCCTGCAACGCAGGAGATGTGTAGAGACGTGGGTTTGATTCCTGAGTTGGAAGACCCCCTGGAGCAGGGCATGGCAACCCACTCCAGTATTCTTGCCCAGAGAATCTCATGGACAGAGGAACCTGTTAAGACTACAGTCCACAGGGTCACAAAGAGCTGAGCACGACTGAAGCGATTTAACATGCATGCACACGTGCACAGAAAATGAGGTACTTACGTCTACTTCTGCAATATCAACTCTCTCCCTTTGATCAGTCTGTTGATTACAGTTTAGAGTATATTTTAATACTAGCATTAACAATAATGAATTTTTCCAATATGAAACACAGGATATTCCCTCATTTATACAAGTTTTTCATGGCTCCCAGTCAAGTTTTAACGTATCTTAATGTAAATTACTAGATTTTTTTTTAAGCCCATTCCTATTTATATTTGCAAAAACTGTCTAAACAGAATTTATTCCATTATAGGCTGTATTATACTTCAGCTCCTCTGTGGTCACGTGAACTATTTCTGTATATTTGTTTTGAATCTGGCTACAACTCAGGATAATTCTAATTTTTCAATTGATTCTCCTTAATTTTTAAAGGTACATAGCTACAGCATTTACAGATTTTCTCTCCTTTTTCCGTTATTTTTACACTTCTCACTGAACTAGTTAGAATTTTCCAGACTAACAACTGTTTAGCAGGTGACATAGTCCTGGTCCAGACTACAAAAGGAAAAGTGCTGGTTCGGGCTAAAAGGAAAGCCAGAACTAATTTTCACCCAGTCCGACTGGTATGGCCTTACATGCTGGAAAAGAGTTGCTGTCCTGACGACCCCTAGATACCCACCCAGAAAAGTTAATGCTTCACATAGTAAAAGCCTTTAAAGACTCCTCCAGCTCAAAGGCTCCTGGCCATCCTGTCTGGTAGTACCTACAATCTGCTTATTGTTGTTCAGTCGCTCAGTCCTGTCCAACTCTTTGCGACCCCATGGACTGCAGCACACCAGGCTCCTCCATCCTTCACTATCTCCTGGAGTTTGCTCAAACTCACGTCCATTAAGTCGGTGATGTCATCCACCTGTATCTCCTATACCAATATTATAAAACAGAATGTTGAGTGATCTGTACCCTTAAAGACATTAAAAATCCTTCTTTTCCTGAGTTTAATAGCAGAAAATTATGTTAGATATTTAATACAATACCATAGAGTTACTTGGGATGACATTTAGAAATAATCTTTTTTAGCACAGAAAACTGCTACACTATAACCAATGAAAAACCAGAGCACCAATTTTACATAGGTTGTAAAAATAAATATATAAAAAATATGTACTTAGAACCAAGAAACTTAGAAAAACAGAGTATTAGTGATGATTTTCTTATAAGAAAGCTTTGTTTTCTTTTGTCTTCCATCTTTGTATGGTTTCCTTTTTTTCTACACTGATGGAAAAAGCCTTAATGTTAAAAAATGAATATAACTCAGTGCCCTCAAAAACAAGTTATAACCAACCTAGATAGCATATTAAAAAGCAGAGACATTACTTTGCCAACAAAGGTTCATCTAGTCAAGGCTATGGTTTTTCCAGTGGTTATGTATGGATGTGAGAGTTGGACTGTGAAGAAAGATGAGCACAGAAGAATTGATGCTTTTGAACTGTGGTGTTGGAGAAGGCTCTTGAGAGTCCCTTGGACTGCAAGGAGATCCAACCAGTCCATTCTGAAGGAGATCAGCCTTGGGATTTCTTTGGAAGGAATGATGCTAAAGCTGAAACTCCAGTACTTTGGCCACCTCATGCGAAGAGTTGACTCACTGGAAAAGGCTCTGATGCTGGGAGGGGTTGGGGGCCGGAGGAGAAGGGGATGACAGAGGATGAGATGGCTGGATGACATCACTGACTTGATGGACGTGAGTTTGAGTGAACTCCGGGAGTTGGCGATGGACAGGGAGGCCTGGCATGCTGCGATTCATGGGGTTGCAAAGAGTTGGACACGACTGAGTGACTGAACTGAACTGAACTGAAGGTTAAATTAACGACCAAACAATATATATATATATATATATATATATATATATATATATATATATATATAAAAGTGCAAGAAATCAGCATAAACTGAACTACAGATGCGTAGCAGGAGGGAGATACTGGTCAAAGTACACAGTGAAAATTATTTACAGTCTTACCATTTCTGATAAGAATTTCAGGCTGTTTATAAGATTTTTATGAGGGCAAAAAGGGAAAACTTAAGACTAACCTTCTTGGAGAAAACAGGTGAAATTGGTAAGGAAAAGTCAGGACATTTTAATGATGTGCTATTTTATTGTGTTTCTGTAAATACCAGCAACTTTAAGAACTATGGAGAGATCTGAGTCAAGGCAATGTTAAATACTGACAGTATTCTCAAAGGAGAAATTGTGCTGCACCATTGAAACAAACCAGCATTGATACTTGACATCACTTGAATTCACTTGCTTTCCTCCCTCCTTAGAAAGGCTGAAAAACAATGTGTAATGAATCATTTTCTCTCACTATTTATCTCTAAGCACTCATGGAAAGAAAGACTTCAGGGTTCAGATCTGCTTTCAGAAATAACAAAGGAAAGAAACTAGGCAGAGCATTCTGATCCACAGAATCACAAAACATTACTGAGAGACATCAGTGGCCATGCGTTCCATAGTGAAAGGCTGTGGGCCAGCCTGCACTTTATCAGTCCATGTTCTAGATGCATTAGCAATAAACTATGAAAACACCAGCCCCATAACAAAAGCTCCTACAAAATAACAATCACATGTCACCTGGTGTCCATGACATTTCATCAGAGCCCAGTGTGAATTAATCTAATAAAAGTGACACGCTCTCATTGGGATTCCCTGATGGCTCAGACAGTAAAGAATCCGCCTGCAACACGGGAGACCTGGGTTCAATCCCTGAGTTGGGAAGATCCCCTGGAGGAGGGCATGGCATCCCACTCCAGTATTCTTGCCTGGAGAATACCCATGGATAGAGGAGCTGGGAGGCTACCAGTCCATGAGGAAGCAAAGAGTTGGACATGACTGAGCAAATAAGCACAGCACAGCCCTCACTGCAATTTAAATTAGTACAAAAATCTCAGATACTAGACTACAAAACCATACATGTAACTGAAGAATATATTGCTACATATCTTTATAATTTCTACAAAGAACACCAAGTAGAAGTTAGCTAAGAAGTTTGTTAAGCATTAGAAACAGGCTTATGAGTCTTTGGGTCAGTTCTTTCACTTCTCTAAGTCTCAACTTCCTTACCTAAAACATAATAATGATTATGATAATGATGAGAATAATAATAATACTAATAGCTTCCTCATGGGGTTGTTGTGAGAATTAAATAAAATATCAATGTGCGGATTTGTAATTGGTGTATAGATATGTTAGGTTTTTCTCTTCTCCTTGGGCATTTCATCTCTTCTTTAATGTGAAGGTCATTCTGAACAAATTACTATATGCCAGCCAGTATGCTTCAAAACAAACAAGTAGAGAGTGGGCCTAAACCCAACAATCTTCCAAAACCATTTTAAATTGTTGACAAATGGTCAAGGGACCTACCCAGGAAAATAGAAGAGATGATAGCAGAACCCAGAGGGGCTGCTCCTTAACAAACAGCTTGAACCTTCAGTGGGGATAATATGCTTAAAATTCAAATCAGATCAGATCAGATCAGTCGCTCAGTCATGTCCGACTCTTTGCGACCCCATGAATTGCAGCATGCCAGGCCTCCCTGTCCATCACCAACTCCCGGAGTTCACTCAGACTCATGTCCATGGAGTCAGTGATGCCATCCAGCCATCTCATCCTCTGTCGTCCCCTTCTCCTCCTGCCCCCAATCCCTCCCAGCATCAGAGTCTTTTCCAATGAGTCAACTCTTCGCATGAGGTGGCCAAAGTATTGGAGTTTCAGCTTCAGCATCGTTCCTTCCAAAGAAATCCCAGGGCTGATCTCCTTCAGAATGGACTGGCTGGATCTCCTTGCAGTCCAAGGGACTCTCAAGAATCTTCTCCAACACCACAGTTCAAAAGCATCAATTCTTCGGCACTCAGCCTTCTTCACAGTCCAACTCTCACATCCATACATGATCACAGGAAAAACCATAGCCTTGACTAGACGAACCTTTGTTGGCAAAGTAATGTCTCTGCTTTTGAATATGCTATCTAGGTTGGTCCTAACTTTCCTTCCAAGGAGTAAGCATCTTTTAATTTCATGGCTGCAGTCACCATCTGCAGTGATCTTGGAGCCCAGAAAAATAAAGTCTAACACTGTTTCCACTGTTTCCCCATCTATTTCCCATGAAGTGATGGGACCAGATGCCATGATCTTTGTTTTCTGAATGTTGAGCTTCAAGCCAACTTTTTCACTCTCCACCTTCACTTTCACCAAGAGGCTTTTTAGGTCCTCTTCACTTTCTGCCATAAGGGTGGTGTCATCTGCATATCTGAGGTTATTGATATTTCTCCCAGCAATCTTGATTCCAGCTTGTGTTTCTTCCAGTCCAGCGTTTCTCATGATGTACTCTGCATAGAAGTTAAATAAGCAGGGTGACAATATACAGCCTTGACGTACTCCTTTTCCTATTTGGAACCAGTCTATTGTTCCATGTCCAGTTCTAACTGTTGCTTCCTGACCTGCATACAAATTTCTCAAGAGGCAGATCAGGTGGTCTGGTATTCCCATCTCTTTCAGAATTTTCCACAATTTATTGTGATCCACACAGTCAAAGGCTTTGGCATAGTCAATAAAGCAGAGATAGATGTTTTTCTGGAACTCTCTTGCTTTTTCGATGACCCAGCAGATGTTGGCAATTTGATCTCCGATTCCTCTGCCTTTTCTAAAACCAGCTTGAACATGCTTAAAATTAATGGAGGTCAAATAAGTAATACTGTTGTGTAACTGCTAATAGGAAAACAAAAAGCAGATGTATGAAACTGTAACAACAGAAAGGCTGCAAGGTGCTTCCAAATCCTTACATTGGAAGCACGGCCATAAAGAGAGTACTGCTTAATCAAAAGGTTCTACGAAAAGTGATTTTATACCCCATGCACATGTATCTAACTAAAGACATTTAACCACATGAATTGAGAGACCTATTTTTCTGACTATGTCCCTGTAAAAACTTTAGTTACTTCATAAAAACTGACACATTTACCCCATGGAAGGCTGGCCCACTAACTGTCTCAGTTAAAGACACAGAACACTGGGGAAACTGGGGAATTAGGGCTCCTGTTCTTTGTCAAGATGTTCTGCCTAGATGAAACCACCAGCATCTGTGAGTGCAGGAAACTGTGAATTTCCATAAATAACCACATTTTCATTTCACACCTCTTATAACTTTCAGATCGAAAACCTAGACTCTCCTAGGTCTCGTGTGGTTCAGCTGTTACTAGTTGTGAATCAGTCCATACGTGGGCTACCGAATCATTCCCTTTCATAACAGTGCAGTAAACTAACTAATACATTGGAAAATTCACAGGATGTTAAAGCAGCGAGGTCCTTAGAAATTCTAGACTGACTCCCTTATCATGCGGATGAGCAAAAATGGTGGCACAGAGAGGCCCAGGCATTAGACCAAAGTCATACAGCAGATTAATTTCTAAATGAACAGCTAACAGCAAAGAACATTTCAATACTTCAATACTAGTGGTTTTCCAAAGAATTTTTAAAGGAAAAATTAAAAATTTTTTTAAATTTCTTCATTATTTGTTATGAAATCTTACACAGACCTCCAATATATATAATAAGTCAGAGGTGCCAACTGATGGCCAAGGGAGGGACTGGCTGACCTAGCCCCTCCTTATGCCTCTTCCTATTTGTCACACCTCCTCCACCCCATCTCCAGCTCTGGCCAGCACCACATTTCTGCAAAACCCTGGGATTTAAGGAGGTGGAGTCTGAACCTTTGCATGTATCATCATGAAACTGTTTCTGCTGAAATTCTGGGGCTCCTTAGCTGTGCCTTCACTCCTGGGCTATGTCCTGTGTGATCACTGCATGCTTCCCTGGGGCCAGAGGCACCCAGACCCATGAGCCCTGTTCCTCTTCCTTTCCTCCTTCCCCTACATGAGCTCAAGTTAATTGTTTCTCCTGGTGTCTCCTCTCCTTTTAGGCCATAGCCATGGACAACTCTATTAACTTCTCTGGATGTCTAAGCAAATCTATTTTAAAATGTATCAAAGCAAAGAAAAACAGATTTTCTGGTTCAGAGTGTCACCACTGTTTTATAGTTGGCCCCTTCTTAACTTGGCAGTCTGTTGGAAAGAAAAAAAAAAAAATGGAAATGTTCTTTTCCTGGGGTTTTCATCATTCTGCTGGTGAACTGGGTGGACTCCTTCTCCAGGGGCTTGAGAAGCCCTGGCCTCTCCAATAGGTGTATTCAAGTCAGCATGGATCATTAAGCTTTGGGAAAGTTGTGGTCTTGCAAAGCCAGGGCAAGGCATTCCAACAAAAAGCAACAGACAGAAAAAGACCACTCTCGCTTTCTAACTGCTTTTATTTTCACAAGTGGTACAAGCTCAAAGCAAACCTTCCCCTCTACCACCTGTGATGCCATAGTAGATACAGAATATAATGCCACTCCCTTTATTCTGTCTCTTCGTTCAGTGTTTCTCAACCATTACCATTTGTGAAACGAGAGCTTTAATATGTGGAATTGTCCTGTACTTTAAAGGGCACTTAGCATTATTGCCTTCACTCACTGAAAGGTCAGTTATGTCACTCCCCAATCATCATGACAACCAAACTTGCCCCCATAGATTCTAAACACCTCAAGAAACACAGAACCACCTCTGAGAACTGGTCCCTGGTCATTGCTGCCTCCATTTTTCCCGTCCTGCTTTTCCCCAGGTCAGGAGCCCTTCTCATGTTCCCAACACATCTTTGCAGGTTTGCAGTACCATCCATCAGAGTCTATTATCATATTATCCACGCATGCATTGGTCCCCACCACTCTCCAACCCTATCTATGAATATCCTGAAGGTAGGGATCATGCCTGAACTTTCGAAATCTATTAAATGCTCAATAAATTTGCACAGAGAAAAAAAATGGATGAAATAAGCAAATAACATATGCAGGGAATTTAGTCTATGTTAAGGAGAAGGCAATGGCACCCCACTCCAGTACTCTTGCCTGGAAAATCCCAGGGACGGAGGAGCCTGGGAGGCGGCAGTCCATGGGGTCGCTGAGGGTCAGACATGACTGAGCGAGTTCACTTTCACTTTTCACTTTCATGCATTGGAGAAGGAAATGGCAACCCACTCCAATGTTCTTGCCTGGAGAATCCCAGAGGATTCTCCAGAGAATCCAGAGAATCCAGAGAATCCCGGGGAAGCCTGGTGGGCTGCCGTCTATGGGGTCACACAGAGTCGGACACGACTAAAGTGACTTAGCATAGCATAGCATAGCATAAGTAAAAAATGCGATCATTTTTAAAAACATTTGGGAGCTTCTTCTCTTCTCAGTCCTTTGATACTACCTGAAAATGTGTAATTTTGGAGATACTATGCAGAGATGTTTTTATTCTTTGGAGGAGTTTGTGTTACTAGCTTCAGCCTGCTTTTGAACCTCTTTGCTCCCATTATTAGTAGGGAAAAAAATCTGATTCCACCACCAATCACAAATCCATTCGAACTAATTAAACTATCCTTGCAGTACTGCGGTCAAAAGAGTTGCTAAATGGGGAATAAAAATCCATGTTTCACCTAAACAGAATTTCAGATGCCAGGATCAGAAGTAAGGGGCAGATCGGTAAAGCAAAAGGCCTCACCAGGGTGTGTGATACGTAAATCACACACCTAAAATACAAGGACACAGGAAAGCATGCATGGGTCCCTTATGTATGAGGTTTCACATGCCTCAATTGATTGAACCTTCACTATTTAATCTTTTAGAGGAAGTGACACTACTACAGCCCCTGTTTTACACATCAGGAAAGACATTCATCTCCCAGAACACAAAACTCACAAGTAGCTGAGCCAGGATTCAAGCTCATCCAAGCTTAAATTCATTCACCTCCAAGCTCTGAATCACCACGTTCAACCATCTCCCACGCATGTAGGGTTCCTCTCTCCCAACAATATTAAAGGCACTTAAGATATAAACTAATAAGTTGTGTTGCTGCTGCAAAGTCACACATTACCTTAAGCTTTCATGTCACTGCTCTCATATCAGGCTGCTTTCTCAAGGGGAGAAGGCAGAAGAGAAAAGATTTTTTGATACCTATCATGTTTTAGGTAGTAAGCTTTATATTGAAATTTAATGCCTGTAATAAATGTACCTGTGTTGTCAGATAAGGAAATTGAGATTCCAAGGTTAAGACACATGCCAAATTCATCATTCTCTGGGGTCACACACCTAGGGAAGACTCAAACTGGAATTCAATGCAAGTAAGGATGACTATTCCACACTATCACCTGTATAATTTTTTTAAAACAAAGAAAATATTGGAAGAGCCTGGAATTTCTAAAGTATTAACACATAGAAATATTGATCAGGCAGTACACATGATATGAAAACATCACATAAAACTGCCATTTCTGTTAGGATGCTCACTTAGACTGCTGGTAGAGACCAAATGATACAAGCTTTCCCCCCCTAAAAAAAGAGAGAGAGAAAGGGAGACTTGCACTAAGTAAGAAAAAAAATCTAGCAGGAGGTTTGCTGACTAATATTCTTCATCTTCAACCAAATTCTGGCCCATCAGCCCATGCTCAAGAATAATTTCCTGATTGATAATTATATTAAATTATGCAGATAGAGCTGTAGTTCTCATCCGACTCTATTTTGTGCTTTATAAAAGTCTTTTCTAATCAGTTAAGATTAGTTACAATATGTTTTGTATCAGTAATTATAAAGCGGCCATGGTATTTAGTACATTTCATTATATTTTCAAGCATCAGATTCTCAGGTTATTAAATTAGACATGCTACCACTGGGGAGTCTGGCAATTATTCGTAATTAACAATGACAAAAGGAGACAAAGGGAATATTGTTTCATGGTCCAAATGTATTCAAAAGCTAATATCTTCTACGAAACACTAAACTTGGACACACACACACACACACACACACACACACACACACACACACAGCAGGCTCTACTTTTGCTGACCACCACAAAGCTGGCACTCAATAAAAAAATGAATTCTAAATGAAATCTTTCTTTTCCCTCTATTTGTACTTTTGATGTTATTTTAACACAACTGCACTCAAAATGATCTTTAAGGAGATGTTACAAGTTATATATGGTCACCAATGAAAATCAATAAGGCCTCTTAGATGGTAGTTCCAATAAAACAAATTATACATAATTCTTACTTTCACAACTCAATGATGCTTGAAACGAAATCTTTTTATACTCTTTATGCAAGTATATTTTAGTAGTAGTTAGCAATGTGAAAATGAGGGTTTTATTAGCAAGATTTCTGCTACTGCACGTCCACCTTGACTTAAGGGGGCAAGCGGTACTGGATCAATGTATTCAGGTGCATAACGCGTGCTGCTTCTTAGCTTATAGAAAAGTGAGAGCTACAGGCCGTTCTGTTCTTAAATAGATGTAAGAAATGGAAAAGAAAAGTATCCTTTACACACAGAGGTTTTTAACTGTAATAAAGTCTTTATAATCTCAAATTACAGTTCTGAAAGGAAAATTAGAAAAATAATCTTTTAATTTTCCTTCTCTCTCTACTTTCCAACATAACATATCTTTCCCAGGCATACTATAAAAATAAATATGGACAAGATTACAAACAAGGAAGTATCTCCACTGTCATAAAAATCAATACTATATGTGTATACACACACACACAATGATATATATATACTATATACATTTTTAAAAAAATATACACCAGTGATGACATACATATAAAATACGTAAGATGTGTATCATTAGTATATATTTTATATACATGTATAAACATCTATATTGTCATTAGTATAGTTTATATATATAGGTATATACACACATCACAGGTATGTGTCTCATATATTTTTCCCATGATTTAGTGCAAATACTTCCTTGATTGTAATATAGCCCATATTTATTTTGATAATATGCCTGGGATACATATGATGATGGCTGGCAATTATCATAGTGCAATGTGCCAGGCACCATTCTAAATACTTTGCAAACTAACTCATTTAATCCTAAGGTAGGTACTAATATGATCCTTTTGCTCCTGGTGAACAAACTGAAGCACAGAATCTTTCTCAGATCACACAGGATATAAGTGCTAGAATCATGATCTACACCCTGGCAGACTGCATACTAAAGGCTAAAGCTACTTAGGGGTTTCCGTGGTGCCTCAGGGGTAAAGAATCGGCCTGCGGAGAAACAGACATAGAGAACAGACTTATGGACACAGGGAGAGGGGAGGAGAGGGTGAGACATATGGAGAGAGTAACAGGGAAACTTACATTACCATATGTAAAATAGCCAGTGGGAATTTGCTATATGTCTCAGAACTCAAATAGGGGCTCAGTATCAACCTAGAGGTGTGGGATAGGGAGAGAGATGGGAGGGAGGTTCAAGAAGGAAAGAACATATGTATATATATATGGCTGATTCAAGCTGAAGTTTGACAGAAAACATTCTGTAAAGAAATTATCCTTGAATTAAAAAGTAAAAAATTAAAAAAAAAAAAATCTGCTGCCTGCGAATGCAGGAGAAACGAGTTTGATCACTGATCCAGTTAGATCCCACATGTCACAAAGCAATTAAGCCCATGTGCCACAACTATTGAGCCTGTGCTCTAGAGCCCAGGAACCACAACCACTGAGCCCACATACAGCAGCTACTGAAGCCCGCACACCCTAGAGCCCATACTCTGAGATGAGAGAAGCCACTGCAATGAGGAGCCCACACACCACAACAAAGAGTAGCCCAACTCACCGCAACTAGAGAAAGCCCACGTGCATCAACAAAGACCTTAGTCCAACCAAAAAAAAAAAAAAAAAGAGTTAAAAGTTACTTAGTCTGGCCCAGAGGACACAACACGCATGGATGCCTGCCGCTTTCCAATTTCTTCAATATGCTCCCTTTGGATCCTCACTACTGGCCACTCTGGCCTCTTTAGTGCCTTCTGTCCCCTGTGCAGTCACAGGGTCTTTGCACATCCTGATCACTCTTGCTGGATCATTCTCCCTTCTCTTCCTTTTCAATATCAGCTCACGTGTCACTTTCCCAGAAGCAGACTTTCTGTGATCTCCGTAACTACCTACTGCCCTATTAGAGGTTCTCCTAGCACTGTTCTCCTTCTTTGGAGAACAAGATTATACTTGCCTATATAATCAAGTGATTGACATCAGTGTCTTCCACTGACATGGAAGATTGGGAATTGGGTCTGCCTTTGTTTATCTCCAGTATTTCTGCCAGTATCTAGTACTGTGTACTGAATGGATGTATAGAGGAATACACAGACTCCTTGCTATCATAGCCTCTGAGTAAGTTAGTCTTTCAGATGGGTTCTTCTGAATCTGAAGAATGAAATCTGTGTCTCTATAAAAGAGGGTCAAAAGGAGGCAGATGTGTCAGAGATCGAAGGGCCAGAAAGAGTGCGACATGGACCTCATTCATCTACTTAGCTGGCAATCACTAAGCACGTCCCTATTGAGTATCAAGGAATGTGGACGGCATGATGAGGACAGTTTTAAAGGAAAGAGTACTGCTATGGCTAATTAAACAAATGCAATACAACTTAAGGGCAACATATTTACAAAGGGAAGACAATGGAGGAACAAATCAAGTTCACATGGGCCACAGTTGAGAATGGTTTCAGTGGCAAAGTCTGGGAGGAGACAAGTGAGTTTTTCAGGTTGATGGAAAAGAATTACATGAACTACTATGTTCAAAGTTAGACACATATGAGGATACACAAAAGGGTTAGGAAATGTAGGAGTGCCCAGGAAAGCCGGGAGTTGGGGGACAGGAAGCGGCTAACTGGTGGTCAGATTCTGGAGGAAACCGGATGCCATGCACAGTAGTTCTGCTTCTAATGTTCAGTGAGGAAACAATAACTGTAAATGTAGGATCAACATGACATAAAACGGCAGACCATTTTCCCATGCCTAACATGTTTCTTCTCAGCATCACCAATTCTTGCCTTTCCCACCCTCGACATGTTTGGAAAGGCTCTCTGCACTCGGTCCATCACAGTTTCTGTTGCTCTCCTGGCTTCAGAGATCACCTCCATGAAGGTGACGCTCCAGACACTACTGCTAACCCTGTGCCCTTTCTGAGTTTTACACCTCACACCTCTTACTTCCATCCAGGCATTTTCATCTCTGTTTTAGGCTTCCCTTGTCCTAACATGTCAGTAGCTCCCTCTCATGACTTCCCAGCATCTATTAATATAATTTTACTCAGGATGGAAGCCTCACACTCACATCTCTCTCTCTTGCTGGACAAGTGAAGATGCTATGTTTGTGAGTATTGGAAAAATCTAACTGGTAGCAATGTAGAAATTATATGTAATTAGGAATTGGGGTGGGCACTAGAAAAGCTGTCACAGCCTTCCATCTAGTTCCCTTCACTATATGGAGCTGAAATCCAGGCCACACTCTTGTTAATCATATCTTTTGTATCTGTGCAGAGTAAGCACCTTCTTTTAACTAAACAACGGCCCTGAATATAGATCTAGCAGACAAGCAAACACAGCAGAAGATAACTCTGAAAGCACACAACAGATACGCAAGAGGAAAAATCAGGAGGATCGCTCTGCCCAGTAACACATACACTGTAGTCCCAGTGTCATCTATACTTTTGTCAACTGGAACAAAGGTCCCCTGGGCTGACTGTCTGCTTTACATCCACACCATAAAATGAAGCCTGCCAACCAATATGCCCTGCCCTCTTATGCAAAGCATACTACTAGGCATCTCACTGAAGAGCAGAGTATGTTGGGGAAATAGACGTTCACAAATACATGTCAGTATAAACTTAGGCCAGCTTATAGAATAATCAATACATAACTGCATAAGAAATACCCACCAATCCTATGCACTAATCAATCCAGTCTTTAAAAGTGCATAAAATAACATAAGCAACTAATACAAATATATACAACCAGGGAAAATCAATGCCACAGAGGAGAATAACCAAGAGAAATAATCAGAACAACTGACACCAGAAGAATCAGATACAATTTAGTTGATAGAAGAGGGTACTTTAGAAGGTTCACTGTCCACAGACAGATTACAAAGGATTGCGTCTAGTGTTAGCAATGGTTGGATCTAGCTGGAGGGTATTACGTATCTACTATACACACTTTTTAACATTCTTCTGTGTTCAGAAAAGTTTTTGAAAAGTTAACAGGCAAAAGAATATTAGTCTATAAAATAAGGACAAAGACAAGCTACTATAGTTGAGGAATGAAAAGTAAGAAAGAATTCTGAAAAGGAAGGTGGTGATGATCTGAATGAGTAAGTGACTTCCCTGGAGGTCCAGTGCCTAAGATTCTACACTCCCAATGCAAGGGGCTAGGGTTCAATTTCTCGTCAAGGAACTAGATTCCATCTGCTGCAACTAAGAGTGCTCATGTTGCAACTAAGACTCAGCGCAGACAAAGAAATAACAAATAAATATATAGTTTTTTAAAAAGTCAAAAAAGTGAAAGCCCACCAATTACTGAGGAAGACAAATCTTTTATATTTTTAAAGATTTAGATTCATTTTTCATGAAATTTCAGAACACCAAGTATAGATAGAAGAATAAAACTAGCTTTTCCCACTAGAGAGGGGAAAAATGGATTATCTATAAAAGACTAGATCAGACTGAGAACAAATGTCTCAAAACAACACTGAATACCAGATGACTATGTGGAAATATATTCAAATGTCTGAGGGAAAACAATCTTAAAACTGAACTGTTCAGCCAGTAGACAGAAATCAATTTGGCAAAATGATGACAGTTTGGGTTATTCAAGACTCAAAAAATTCACCTCCCATGTACCTAATACAGCACACAATGTCAGTCAAAAATGACTTAAAGGTAGAAAAAAAATCCCAAAAGAAATCAAAGAAAGCAATGTCTTTGCCACTGGCACATTATTCCTTGGTTAGCAAGGATTTAGATACATAGAATTATATTGCTTTCTCTATGTTATGTCTTAACTAGTACCTGGTACTGTTTTAAGTACAATGTAGATAATCATACTACTTTATTTATTGAACTTACAGACAAAGCAAAGGAGACAGAGATACAGAACAAGAAATAAACGGTCAAAACATCAATAATGGGGAGAGAGATGTGCTTAACAAAATGAGTAAGGGTTGAGTGAAAATGGTCTAAACTTCTCATCTTCCATGGCCAGAGCCAACAGTTTGAAAACCAACTGGATAACAAAGAAAGGTATATCACAGAACATCATAAACAACAAAGCATGGCTACATATCAGGCATCAACTGGACAGGGCGCGTGTGAAGGTAAAAGTCTCTAAGACGGTGGAGCCTTGAACCCGGTCCATTTTTCAAGTTCCTATTCAAAAGGAACATATTGTAAAATGAGCTTACATAAGGTGGCAATAAATGTTCCTTTTAAAATATTTTCTCTTTTCATATTTTTTATCCCAGGAAGCCTCAATACAGTGGCAGGTGTATTTTATATAAATGACCAAAATGTAACAATGTAAGTATGCCTCACATCTTGATCTCCATCTGTTTCCCTGTGAGAAAATTAAACAGCCTTGCAGCAGACCATCCTTTCACAAATCATCCTTCAGATGGCCTCTGCGTGCAGCACATTCATCTGAGCCTTCCATCTCTCAAAGTTAGAGTGACCTCTTCAGGCTCCGCTCTCGGGACACCAGTGTTTTTCCAACACAGGCTCCGTCTTTACATTCCGCCAGCTGACTATGAAATTCATTTGACTACAGTGAAATCTGGCTTTCTTGAGGGGTTCAGGAGTTAACTGTTACCGAAAAAAAAAATCTGTGGGAGGAAAAGTCTGTCATGGTTAATGATATGATTTATTGCAATTACAGAAAACTACCCTGATTGTTCAAATTGTGGTCTGTGGGCCTCAGCCAGATTAAATGCCAGGCTGCATCTAGCACAGGGAGGTAATCAAATAATTGACTTCGCTAAATAACACTGTTTTTAATTCACACAGCAAACTTTGGATAGTATAAATTGGTATTATGTGATTGAAACAAAATCCCAAGATTTTAAAAATTAGACTGTGCAACAAAAACGGATCTAGTATTTGCTGACCAAAACTAATTTGTAAGGCAAATTTTCTTCAAAGTTATCTGAAGTTTAGAGTGTTACACAGGGCCAAAGATTTCATATAAGCCAATAACTAATTATTACAAAATGTAATAACTGCCATTTGTGAATGTTTGTGTCCCCCAGCAAAATTTCACATGCTGGAATCCCAATCTCCAATATAATGTTATTAGGAGGTAAAGACTTTGGGAGGTGCTTAGGGTCATGAGTGTGGAGTCCTCATAAATGGGTTAGTGCCCTTAGAAAAGAGACCCTGGAGAAGCCTGTCTCCTCCTTTCTACCATGGGAAGACACATGAAAAGTAAAATAGAGATAGTACATATGTTTGATTAGATATTATCCACTCAGAAGATAGTCTGCCTGAACCAATAGATTGGAGAGTGAAGGATGAGGCAGTATTTTTGAAAGTCTGTCAAATGTCACAATTAGTTTATTCTAGTTAAGAAAAGAACTGGTCACCTATATTGTCAGTGATACTTGTGTATGATCAAAGAATTCTCAGTGGTTAATTATGGAAACACTATTTTAGTCTCAAAAGAAAATGGTGCAAAAGATAACAAGGAAAATAACAGGTAATATGGATGCTTGCTATCTGCATTCTCTTCCAAAACCTCTAAGGGCAGTTTTTTTTTTTTTTTTTAAATAACCCATTATGTCATCTAAAGCACATCTAGATCACGCATTTCCAAACAACTACTAAAGGGCATATATTAATTACAGCTCACAATGAAGGCACCAGACTCATAAAAGGTTTTTTTATTGCATCCTCCCAACATGCATGAAATTAAGCTTTGTTCTAAAGTTTAGAAATGGGCTAAGTTTCCATCTTGCCCATGTTGAATTTACAATCTACTGAGAAAACAGAATGGACAAAGAGAGATACCACAAGTAATCTACTAATGGCTCATCAGAGATATTCCATGAACACAAGGAAAACATGAAAAGAAACACGTAATTCAGACACATTAACACACAAATTAAGTTGAATGGATGAGGAAGTGTGAACCGGAGACTAATGGATTAAGGTAAATGAACCCAGAGTAAGATATTATTGGGTAGACATTAGAGAAAACTTGAAAGAGACATGAAATATACACAGAAATGTGGAGGACGTAATCTAGTTTGAAACACTGGCTATGAAATGGGGGTCGGTCAAAACAGAGGGGGCTTTCCAGGTGGCTCAGTAGTAAAGAATCTGCCTGCCAATGCAGGAGACGTGGGAGATGCAGGCTCAATCCCTGGGTCAGGAAGATGCCCTAGAGGAAGAAATGGCAACCCACTCTAGTGTCCTTAGGGCCTGGCAGGCTATCGTCCATGGGGAAGCAAAAGAGGCTGAGCAGGCATGCACACACACCAGAGGTGTTTACAATCACAAGGGCTTAACAATCTCAGACCCTCTCAGAGAAACAGGAACTGAGTCAAGTGGTAAAGCTGAGGCCAAAGTGACCCATGAGAACAGTGGCTGCCAGGAACCAAAATCAGAATAACAGTTTTTCAAAAATAACAAGACAGATAAACAAATTATAGAACAGAAGCTACGCAAGATGAAAAGTGAAGGAAATGCCCAATTAATTTCAACAGTCTGGATGGCTGTGTGCCATTTCAGAGGACTGGACTTTTCATTCTCCCAGCTAGGCATTTAATTTTGCATCTATTTAGTCTGTTTTTCTGTTCTTCTTCCTAATCGCAACATTCATTAGAGGTGGAACTCTGACAACACAAAAGAAAGCCCTGGCTATCTTCAGAAAGTCTCGGGGGTGAAAATCTGAAGTTGGTAACTATTCTCAGAAATGCATTCTGTTTAAGAAAACTCTTGGTGATTATTTCTTCATCTGTCTTTAATAGAGCAATATGTATTTGTCTCCAAAAGGATTTGTTTCTGTTATTCTGTGTACTGGCTTATTAGTCACAGCTTCTCTTTCATTCCTAAAATATGGTCAGATAATTTGCTAATAAATACTGTCACTTTTGTTTTTTTTAATGCTACCACTAGGGAGTAACCAAGAGTAAATACTGAGATTCTTTAAACACAGAAGGAAAAGAAACAGAAAGTCTTCCAACTAATGTAACTTCATATGCCTAGTTTATCTCAATATGAGGTTGTTAATAGGAGAGTTATGTGTTCAGTCATAAGGAGATGAATAAGCCACAAATTCCTGAGTTTAGAATATAGAAAGCCACCAAAGAACATCACTCTAACCCTATTTTATATCTCTTTTTATGTGTCAACCTGATTGGATCATGAGGTGCCCAAATATCTGACTAAACGTTATTTCTGGGTATATATGATGAATTTCTATTATGCATTTAAACTGGTAAAATCAGTAAAGCAATTTGTCCTCTCCAATGTGGGTGGGGATTATCGAACCCACTGAGGTTCTGAATAAAACAAAAAGGTAGAGGAAGGAAGAATTCAACCCTTCCTGCCCAATGCCTTGAGCTGAGATACTGATGTTCTCCTGCCTTCCGCATGCCTGGTTTTTAGGCCTTCAGACTTGGGCTGAATTATACCACAGGCTTTTGAGGGTCTCCAGCTAGTAGGTAGCGTATCAGGGGACTTCTGAGCCTTCCTAATTGCACAGCCAATTTCTTACAATCAATTCTCTCTCTCTCTCTCTCTCTCTATCTATATATATATATATATACACATATGTATGTGTGTGTGTGTGTGTGTGTGTGTGTGTGTGTATGGACGTATGTATGTATTTCCATAGCCTACTGGTTCCATTTCTCTAAGGAGAACCCAGACTAACCTTGAGATTTCAAGGCAACCAGCCACACTGAATTCAAACCCCCCTGAGGAGAGATGGGAGACAGAAATTGGAGAACTAGGAGAGAAAGAGGCAATAAACCTAAAAGCATGAAAACATCAGCTCAAAACTCATACATTTTTAAAGCCTGGAAGTAGACTAGCACAGCGGTTTAGAAGCCCTGGGAGCCACAGACAAGTGGAGTCTTTACCCACTCCCCAGCTCTTCTCCCTGAGCCGCCACGGGTGCTTATGAGGAAGACGGTGGCGGGCAGGGAACCTGGGAGCACCCCCCAGATGCCACAGGGGGCAGAGCAGGGCCAGGCATGGCAGCGGGCCTGGAGGAGCATCTAGAGAAGTTAAACGTCTATCACAGCTCCAGAAATTACACAATTTTTTGCCTCCCCAGTTTTATTAAAATAATAAATTAATGAATTTTCTAATGTTCTTATAATGAAATTTTACTCGGTATTTTAAAAATATTCTGTTGCAGTCTGTATTTTTATTTAAGGCTTTTTACATCAATAGTCATAACAGATTAGTTACAAATTTTTATAACCAATAAAGTTTTATACAGTCTTTATCATTTTGGGGATCAACAATAAATCTGTTTCTATAATAAATGTGAAAGATGTCTTTTCCTCTGCATTGGAATAGTTTAAGTATTATTACTGCTGTTGAGATATATATACACACATATATTTATATAAACACTGTACACACACACACATATAAAAGAATGTTACTCAGCCATCAAAAAGAGTGAAATAATGCCATTTGCAGAAACAACGGATGGATCTCGAATCTAGAGATTAGTATACTAAGTGAAGTGAGTCAGAAAAAGATAAACACGGTGTGATATCACTTATTTATAGTCTAAAATACAACAAAAATGAACTTATCTACAAAACAAAAACAGACTCACAGAGAACAGACTTGTGGTTCCCAGGGCAATCAAGGGGAAAGAGGAAGGTTGGATTGGGAGACTGGGACTAGCAGATGCAAACTATTAAATATAAAATGGATGTAAAAAACAAGGTATTACTGTATAGCGTGGGGAACTATATTCAACATCCTATAATAAACCATAATGGAAAAGAACATGAAAAAGAATATATATAATACATATATAACATATATTCCCGTCCCTTACAGGCAAAGTGTTTTCCATGTGAATCACCCGGGGAACCTATCTATCTATCTACATATAGCTAAATCACTTGGCAGTATACCAGAAACTAACACAACATTGTAAATCAACTGTACGTCAATAAAAATTTTAAAACTGCAACTTAAGAGCTTATTTTCCTTGGAAGAGGAGACACCCGTCCAATCCATCATAGTCATAAACGGAGCAATTTATTCTTTTCCAACTTCTTGGAACGAATCACAGAAAACCTAACGTAACTAAACTGATTCTCAATCTAGCTGTCTTTGCAGTATGTCATATTGTCTCATGTGAAAGTTAACGATAGATTTATTTCATATGGTTTCTAGCTATTCAGTGAGCTTTTTGCACTATACAGTGTCCAAAGGTTGTTTTCTTTTTTTTCCTCATACAGTGTTTTTTAAAAGTATCTATCTTAAAGTAAAGTATCATCGTTATTATGATATATCCTTGCCTGACCAAATATTTCTGAGCTTTCAAATTCTTTGCGGTTAGCCATGGTCATTAAGTGACCTATATTTAACTTCAAGGTCCAGAGGAAAATTGAGCTATATTCTTAGTCTCAGAGAAGTATAACTTGACTGCCCCTAATTACACTGAGATAATGCAGCACAAACTCCTGTGAGAAGGCACTGACTATGTCTACTTAGAGACAAATGATAGTAGACTGAATGAGGGACTTAACTCAGATACTTGTTTTCTGTTTTAAATAACCACATACCAAAAATTTCAAAACATGAATGTAACTGAATGCTTTATATGTTAGAATTCTGTGGCTGCTGGAACAAATTACCACAAACAAGATGGCTGAAAACAATACAAATATATCTGCTTCCAGTTCCAGAGGCCAGAAGTCCCACACCCGGGTGTTAGCAGGGCTGTGTGCCCTCTGCAGGGTCTGTGCTTGAATCCATCCTTTGTCTCCTTCAGCTTCTGCTGGCTCCAGGTGTTCTGTGACTTGCGGCCACAGGATACCTGGATTTCAACCCCTGGGCCCTAGTCAACAGTTAGGGTAAACGAAGTACTTTTTAAGTTTACAATGCTCAAACATCACAGAATTAATGTTTTCTCCTTTCATCTTTCTCAGAGAACTGTA
Source organism: Bos indicus (assembly GCF_029378745.1). Lineage (NCBI taxonomy): Eukaryota > Metazoa > Chordata > Mammalia > Artiodactyla > Bovidae > Bos > Bos indicus. Next base: position 41,318,399 of record NC_091767.1, on the reverse strand, counting down.
GTGCGGTTATGTTTTTCATTTGAAATACAGTTCAGCTTATCTCTCTGTCTGTATTTTGATTTCTAGTTTTCTCCCTTGTTTGCTGATCTTATTTATTCATATCATGTACATAAAACATCAGCACAGTTCTATAAAATACCATGCATCTTAAGACGTCTCAACCTCTCTTCCCAATTATTTCTACCTTTCCACTGCATTCCCACTCCCTGTCTTTCCCTCTAGGTAACCAATATAATTAATCTCTCAAGTACCTTTCCTTCTTTGGTGTATAAATTTCAGATGCATGTATTTTCTTATTTCCCCTTCTTTCCTATACAAAAGGTAGCATATTATACTCTTTTTCACTTTGCCTTTTCACTTCTGGAAGTCATGCTACAAAAGTTCATAGAGATAAACCTCTCTTGTTTTACATCTGCACAATCTCCATCACATATATTTAACAGTTTATTTAATCATTCCTCAATATTTCAGCATTTTGGTCGTTTCCAATATTATATAATTACAAATTCTACTGCAACAGCAAGAACTTCACATATGTGCTTCCATATTGTTAAAGGGGTACCTCCAGGGTAAATTTCTAAAAGTGAAATTGCTGGATCAAATGCCAAAACATATGTAGTTTGTTTTGTTTTGTTAAGATGGTGCCAAACTCCCCTCCACAAGGATGGTACCAATTTGCATTTCTGTCACCAGTGTGTGAGAGTGCCTATTTTCTCACAGCCTCAAACACAGAATGGGTTGTTTTACTTTTTAATTCGTGCCAATCTGATATATAGAAAGTCACATTGCAGAGCACTTTACTTTTCATTTTCCTCATTAAAGTGAGACTGAAAAACTTTTTGTTTGTTGAAGTGTCATTTTATGTCTTTATCTGTGAATTGTCTGTTCGTGTATTTTGCACATTTTTCTATTGGTTTTTAATCTAATTTTTAAAGATTTTATATATTAAGGATATTAGCACTTTGTGATACATGATGCAAATACTTTCTCCAGTTTGTCAGTTATATTTTTGATTGCAAAGCTTTGTGTATTTCAGTCAGTTCAGTCTCTCAGTCATGACTGAGAGACTCCTTGCCACCCCAAGGGCCACAGCATACGAGGCTTCCCTGTCCATCATTAACTCCCAGAGCTTACGCAAATTCATGTCCATCGAGTGGGTGATGCCATCCAACAATCTCATCCTCTGTCGTCTCCTTCTCCTCCTGCCTTCAATCTTTCCCAGCATCAGGGTCTTTTCAAATGAGTCAGTTCTTCGCATCAGGTGGCCAAAGTATTGGAGTTTCAGCTTCAGCATCAGTCCTTCCAGTGAATATTCAGGATTGATTTCCTTTAAGATTGACTGGTTGGATCTCCTTGCAGTCCAAGGGACACTCAAGAGTTTTCTCCAACAGCAGAGTTCAAAAGCATCAGTTCTTTGGCACTCAGCCTTCTTTATAGTCCAACTCTCACATCCAGGGATGACTATTGGAAAAACCATAGCCTTGACTAGAGGGACCTTTGTTGGCAAAGTAATGTCTCTGCTTTTTAATACTCTGTCTAGGTTGGTCATAGCTTTTCCTAAAAGGAGCAAGAATCTTTTCATGGCTGCAGTCACCATCTGCAGTGATTTTGGAGCCCCCAAAAATAAACTCACACTGTTTCCATTGTTTCCCCATCTATTTGCTATGAAATGATCAGACCATATGCCATGATCTTAGTTTTCTGAATGTTGAGTTTTAAGTCAGCTTTTTCACTCTCCTCTTTCACCTTCATCAAGAGGCTCTTTAGTTCCTCTTCGCTTTCTGCCATAAGGGTGCTGTCATCTGAGTATCTGAGGTTATTGATATTTCTTCCCACAGTCTTGATTCCAGCTTGTGCTTCATCCAGCCCAGCATTTCGTATGATATACTATGCATGTAAGTTAAATTAGCAGGGTAGCAATATATAACCTTGACATACTCCGTTCCCTATTTGGAACCAGTCTGTTGTTCCATGTCTGGTTCTAACTGTTGCTTCTTGACCTGCATACAGATTTCTCAGGAGGCAGGTCAGATGGTCTGGTATTCCCATCTCTTTAAGAATACTCCACAGTTTGTTGTGATCTACACAATGACTTTGGCTTAATCAGTAAAGCAGAAATAGATGTTTTTCTGGAACTCTCTTGCTTTTTCCATGATCCAACGGATGTTGGCAGTTTGATCTCTGGTTCCTCTGCCTTTTCTAAAAGCAGCTTGAACATTTGGAATTTCACAGTTCACATACGGTTGAAGCCTGGCTTGGAAAATTTTGAGCATTACTTTACTAGTGTGTGAGATGAGTGCAATTGTGTGGTAGTTTGAACATTCTTTGGCATTGCCTTTCTTTGGGATTGGAATGAAAACTGACCTTTTCCAGTCCTATGGCCACTGCTGAGTTTTCCAAATTTGCTGGCATATTGAGTGCAGCACTTTCACAGCATTACAATTTGAAATAGCTCAACTGGAATCTATCACCTCCACTAGCTTTGTTCCTAGCGATGCTTCCTAAGGTCTACTTGACTTCGCATTTCAGGATGTCTGGCTCTAGGTGAGTGATCACACCATCGTGGTTATCTGGGTCGTGAAGCCCTTTTTTGTATAGTTCTTCTGTGTATTCTTGTCGCCTCTTCTTAATATCTTCTGCTTCTGTTAGGTCCATAGCATTTCTGTCCTTTATTGTGCCCATCTTTGCATGAAATGTTCCCTTGGTATCTCTAATTTTCTTGAAGAGATCTCTAGTCTTTCCCATTGTACTGTTTTCCTCTATTTCTTTGCATTGATCACTGAGGAAGGCTGTCTTATCTCTCCTTGCTATTCTTTGGAACTCTACATTCAAACGGGTATATTTTCCTTTTCTCCTTTGCCTTGCCCCATTGTCCCTGAGACAGTTTTTCTGTAGTAAATTTTATTAATCACTTCTTTTATTGCCTCAGTATTTTGTAAAGGTTTTATGTATTTATTTTATTTTTTGGCTGTGCAGAGTTTGATGCTGTGTGCAGGTTTTCTCTAGTTGCAGCGAGCTGGGGCCTCTCTTCATGGCCGTGTGCGAGCTTCTCACTGAGGTGGCTTCTCTTTTTGTGGAGCACAGGCTCCAGGCAAATGGCTTTCAGCTGTGGCTTGTGGACTCTAGAGCACTGGCTCAGTCGCTGTGGCGCACAGGCTTAGTTGCTGCGTGGCATGTGGAAATTTTCCAGACCAGGGACAGGAGTGGTATCCCTCGTACTGCAAGGTGGATTCTTAACCACTGGGCCACTAGGGAAGCCCTGCATCAGTATTTTGAGGCCCAGTTAAAAACCCTTTTCCTTCACATATGTAAAAGAAGAATTATGCATATTTTCTTCTATTATATATATGATTTTAGTTTTTAGGTTTGGATCTCTGATCCATCTGGAGTTTATTCTCATGTATTATGTGAGTTATTAATCTAATTTTAACTTTTTCCAGATGACTAATAAGTTGTCCTAGAATTACTTAGTTAAAAGTCCATTTTTGCTATGTAATTTGACATGACATCTTTATAATAAATACAGTTTTAGATACTCCTGGATCTATTTCTGGACTTTTTATTCTATTCCATTGACCCTTTTCTCTGTTTTTTAAGTATAGAGGCATTGTGGTGTGTTTTAATGCCTGGTAGGGCTACTTTGCCTGCATCATTTTTCTTTTTTAGTGTTTTCCTGGCTATTCATCACCACATAAACTCTAGTATCAACTCATCCAACTTCATATTTATGGTGTAAGTCACCTTTTCAAGATGAAGGGAGGGAGTCTTTAATTTATTCACATACTTCTGTGTCTTTCACAAGTGTTTTAAAGATTACCTTTTCGATTTTTGCAAACTAATTTTAAGTAGTTAATCTCTTTTGTTGCTATTTAAATGTGGTTTCTCTACCATTATGTCTGCATACTGGTTTCTCTATCTGAAGACAAGCGATTTCAATTTCCTTATGTTAATTTTATATGCTGTTATTTTACTGAATTCCTTTTATTGTGTAAGAAAGTTTTACCAGTTTCCCTAGAGTTTTCCAAGTATATGATCATATTATCGGCAAATAGAAACAATTCTATTTCTTCTTTTCCAATTCTTAGCTTTCTAATTGCCTTGTCCTATTCTAGGACAACGTTGAATGGTAGTACAGATAGTAGGCATATTTTCCTTGTTCTTAGTGTTAATGGAAGTACCTCTAGTACTTCTCCAAAGATGTTAGCTTGAAGAATGAGTTACAGGGATTCTCTGGTAGCTCACTGGTAAAGAATCTGTCTGCCAATGCAGGGGATCTGGGTTCGATTCCTGGTCTGGGAAGATTCTACATGCCTCGGAGCAACTAAACCTGTGCATCACAACTCCTGAGCCAGCGCTCTAGAAGCCACGAGTTGCAGCTACTGAGAAGCCTGCATGCCTGGAGCCTGTGCTCCGCAACAAGGGAAACCACTGCAATGAGCAGCCTGAGCACCACAAAGAGAGGAGCCCCTGCCCACTGAGACCAGAGAAAGCCCATGCACAGCCACAAAGACCCAGTGCAGCCACAAACAAACAAATCCTAAAAAAAAAAAAAAAGAACAACTTACATATTTTTAATTTTTGTTCAAAGACTTTTTAGCATCTCTGGAGATACTTGTAGGATCTTTTTTTCTCCTTAGATCTGTTAATGTGGTGTATCACTTTACTGAATTTCTTAATTGTGAACCAAGCTTGCCCTCTTGGAATAAATACCACTTATCATGGTTTACCAGATTTTTATTGTAGTGTTGGATTCTGCTTACTGATGTTTTATTAAACTTTGCACCAATATTCCTAAATGATATTGGTAATAGTTTTCTAATTATAATTTCATTCACTTACTTATTTATTAAAAAGAATTTCAATACTTTTAAATACATTATAAAGCAATGGGTATATCTAGCCTTTGATGGTTTGGAAGAATTCCCCTGTGAAACCATCAGGATCTGGTGTTTCCTTATGAAATAGCTTCTTTATAATCATCTCTATTTCTTTGATGGAACTGTCTGTTTAACCTTCTTTTTCATAACAAAGTCAATTTCTTTAGGAAACTATATTCCCCACAGGTTTTCAAATTCATTTGCATAGATGTTGGCAAAACTGTCTCTAATGATTTTTTAAGATTCTTCTGTTTTAACAGTTATTTCTGCCAATTCCTATTTTGAATATTTATACTTTCTCATTAGGTTAGTTCAGGGTTTGTATATTTTGCTAATTTTTCCAAAAACCTGTTTCTGGCTTAATTATATCTAATTTTATTTATTTTGTTTATTATTTTCCTTCTTTTCCTTTCATTTGTTTACATTTTCTAGCTTTTTGAGTCTGGCATTTGTTAATTCTCATTTTCATAGGTGTTTTAAGACTAATTCTTCTTCTAATCATTTCTTTAACATATAACAGATTTCTCTATCCTCATCTTCATTTTTAATTTAGTGTGAGATGTACAATGAAATATATTAAATTCATATCATCAGACCTTTTGCTGAAGCTTAACTCTTCATGTGTAGTTCAGTTCAGTTGCTCAGTCGTGTCCAACTCTTTGCGACCCAACGGACTGTAGCATGCCAGGATTCCCTGTCCATCACCAACTCCCAGAGTTTATTCAAACTCATGTCCATTGCATCATTGATGCCATCCAACTGTCTCATCCTCTGTCGTCCTCTTCCCCTCCCGCCTTCAATCTTTCCCAGCATCAGGATCTTTTCAAATAGCCGGTTCTTCGCATTATGTGGCCAAAGTATTGGAGTTTCAGCTGCAGCATCAGTCCTTCCAGTGAATATTCAAGACTGATTTCCTTTGACTGGTTGGATCTCCTTGCAGTCCAAGGGACTCTAATCAATGATTATAGTAAAGTTGCAGGATATAAAATCAACACACAGAAATTCCTTGCATTCCTATACACTAATAATGAGAAAACAGAAAGAGAAATTAAGGAAACAATTCCATTCACCATTGCAATGGAAAGAATAAAATACTTAGGAATATATCTACCTAAAGAAACTAAAGACCTATATATAGAAAACTATAAAACACTGGTGAAAGAAATCAAAGAGGACACTAATAGATGGAGAAATATACCATGTTCATGGATTGGAAGAATCAATATAGTGAAAATGAGTATACTACCCAAAGCAATTTATAGATTCAATGCAATCCCTATCAAGCTACCAACGGTATTCTTCACAGAGCTAGAACAAATAATTTCACAATTTGTATGGAAATACAAAAAACCTCGAATAGCCAAAGCGCTCTTGAGAAAGAAGAAAGGAACTGGAGGAATCAACCTACCTGACTTCAGGCTCTACTACAAAGCCACAGTTATCAAGACAGTATGGTACTGGCACAAAGACAGAAATATTGATCAATGGAACAAAATAGAAAGCCCAGAGATAAATCCACGCACATATGGACACCTTATCTTTGACAAAGGAGGCAAGAATATACAATGGATTAAAGACAATCTCTTTAACAAGTGGTGCTGGGAAAACTGGTCAACCACTTGTAAAAGAATGAAACTAGAACACTTTCTAACACCATACACAAAAATAAACTCAAAATGGATTAAAGATCTCAACGTAAGACCAGAAACTATAAAACTCCCAGAGGAGAACATAGGCAAAACACTCTCCGACATACATCACAGTAGGATCCTCTATGACCCACCTCCCAGAATATTGGAAATAAAAGCAAAAATAAACAAATGGGACCTAATTAAACTTAAAAGCTTCTGCACAACAAAGGAAACTATTAACAAGGTGAAAAGGCAGCCTTCAGAATGGGAGAAAATAATAGCAAATGAAGCAACTGACAAACAACTAATCTCAAAAATATACAAGCAACTCCTACAGTTCAACTCCAGAAAAATAAATGACCCATTCAAAAAATGGGCCAAATAACTAAATAGACATTTCTCCAAAGAAGACATACAGATGGCTAACAAACACATGAAAAGATGCTCAACATCACTCATTATCAGAGAAATGCAAATCAAAACCACCATGAGGTACCATTTCACACCAGTCAGAATGGCTGCGATCCAAAAGTCTACAAGCAATAAATGCTGGAGAGGGTGTGGAGAAAAGGGAACTCTCTTACACTGTTGGTGGGAATGCAAACTAGTACAGCCACTATGGAGAACAGTGTGGAGATTCCTTAAAAAACTGGAAATGGAACTGCCTTATGATCCAGCAATCCCACTGCTGGGCATACACACTGAGGAAACCAGAAGGGAAAGAGACACGTGTACCCCAATGTTCATCGCAGCACTGTTTATAATAGCCAGGACATGGAAGCAACCTAGATGCCCATCAGCAGATGAATGGATAAGAAAGCTGTGGTACATATACTTAATGGAGTATTACTCAGCCATTAAAAAGAATACATTTGAATCAGTTCTAATGAGATGGATGAAACTGGAACCTATTATACAGAGTGAAGTAAGCCAGAAAGAAAAACACCAATACAGTATACTAACGCATATATATGGAATTTAGAAAAATGGTAACAATAACCCTGTGTACAAGACAGCAAAAGAGACACTGATGTATAGATCAGTCTTATGGACTCTGTGGGAGAGGGAGAGGGTGGGGAGATTTGGGAGAATGGCATTGAAACATGTATAATATCATGTATGAAACGAGTCGCCAGTCCAGGTTCGATGCACAATGCTGGATGCTTGGGGCTGGTGCACTGGAACGACCCAGAGGGAGGGAGGAGGGAGGAGAGTTCAGGATGGGAAACACAGGTATACCTGTGGCGGATTCATTTTGATATTTGGCAAAACTAATACAATATTGTAAAGTTTAAAAATAAAATTAAATTTTAAAAAAAAGAACACTGTGGGTAAATAATGATAAATCGAAGGAAGCAAAGTGAATAATAAGGATTTGCAAAATAAACAAAATTAACAATCAAAAAAAAAAAAAAAAAAAGAGTCTTCCCAACACCACAGTCCAAAAGAATCAATTCTTGTGTGTTGGAATTCTGATATTCTCAAGAAGGCCCCTGGTTACAAGTTCCTGAGTTCTTATATATTTAAAAGACATGATAATGCTGTTCTGTTACTGATGTACTTTGTATGTTGTTTTTGAATGTTTAAAGACACCCTATAAACATATTTATAACATATTTTACATTTTTTGCAACGTTACTCTAAAGACTTTTTAAAAAAGCTTTATAGTCTAATTGTTTTACTCAGATATGTCTGAAAGTTACCTGTTAGGAGTCAGAGTTAGTTGTTAAGAATCAATATTTCCTGTTATCTAGTAAGCCTTTTTAATATGTAGATTCTGACCTTTAACTTCCAAGAAATAAGGATTTTTTAAATTATAGTTTTAAATATTAATTGTTCCATTGTTTTATGTATCATTTTTGAGGGAATCCAATTACACCTAATTGGACCATGTTTGCCCATGTTTCATTTCAAATACTTCTTCTCTTTTAAATTTCTTTATTAATGTCATTTTTCATTCTCATGGTATTTTCCTGATTTTCTTTAATGGTCTTATCTTCATTTGATTCTCATATTCCTTAGGGAATTTTTTTAAATTAGTCTTAATTCCTTTAAGAATTAAACTATTTCTTTCATGTTTTTCCAGAATTTAACTAACCCTTATTAACTTTCAGTTCAGTTCAGTTGCTCAGTCGTATCCGACTCTTTGCAACCCCATGAATCGCAGCACGCCAGGGCTCCCTGTCCATCACCAACTCTTGGAGTTCACTCGGACTCACATCCATCGAGTCAGTGATGCCATCCAGCCATCTCATCCTCTGGCGTCCCCTTCTCCTCCTGCCCCCAATCCCTCCCAGCATCAGAGTCTTTTCCAATGAGGCAACTCTTCACAGGAGGTGGCCAAAGTACTGGAGTTTCAGCTTTAGCATCATTCCTTCCAAAGAAATCCCAGGACTGATCTCCTTTAGAATGGACTGGTTGGATCTCCTTACAGTCCAAGGGGCTCTCAAGAGTCTTCTCCAACACCACAGTTCAAAAGCATCAATTTTTTGGTGCTCAGCTTTCTTCACAGTCCAACTCTCACATCCATACATGACCGCTGGAAAAACCATAGCCTTGACTAGACGGACCTTTGTTGGCAAAGTAATGTCTCTGCTTTTGAATACGCTATCTAGGTTGGTCATAACTTTCCTTCCAAGGAGGAAGCATCTTTTAATTTCATGGCTGCAGTCACCATCTGCAGTGATTCTGGAGCCCCGAAAAATAAAGTCTGACACTGTTTCTACTGTTTCCCCATCTATTTCCCATGAAGTGATGGGACCAGACGCCATGATCTTCGTTTTCTGAATGTTGAGCTTTAAGCCAACTTATTCACTCTTCCTTCACTTTCATCAAGAGGCTTTTTAGTTCCTCTTCACTTTCTGCCATAAGGGTGGTGTCATCTGCATATCTGAGGTTATTGATATTACTCCCGGCAATCTTGATTCCAGCTTGTGCTTCTTCCAGCCCAGCGTTTCTCATGATGTACTCTGCACAGAAGTTAAATAAGCAGGGTGACATAGCTGACGTACTCCTTTTCCTATTTGGAACCAGTCTATTGTTTCATGTCCAGTTCTAACTGTTGCTTCCTGACCTGCATACAGGTTTCTCAAGAGGCAGGTCAGGTGGTCTGGTATTCCCATCTCTTTCAGAATTTTCCACAGTTTATTGTGAAAAGGAAGACCGCCCCCCAATCCATCCAGTTTTCTTCCCTAGCAGAGGTGGGTGCACAGATAGGGGTACCTAGCACACACGGTCCTCACATCTCCTGGTACAAACTCCGCCTTTGAGACAAGTGACACTGACTGCCAACTACCCCGCTCCCTCCCCTTATTAACTTTAGTCAACTTTTAAATCTTGTGTCCAAACCTATTATTGATTTTTAAATTGCTGCTCCCTCCAAAAGTAGTTTGTTTTTTCAAATTTTCAAATGTTTATTTGGGAATATTTTATTTCATTTGATTGAGCTGGTAGAGTTTTCATTAGATGAATTAATCTGCTTCTCATTTCTGCTATATTTTTATGGTAGTTACATATAAATAAAGACTGTTTATGCCTCTGCATTTCTGTATATAGGTAGTTTAAAGTGGTTTAAGAGATGCCTACTATAAGAGCACATTCTTCTATCAGGGTACTAAAATGTGGCATGTGTGTGTGCACACATGCATGCGTGTTCAGCAATGTCTGGCTCTTTGTGACCCAGTGGAATATAACCTCCCAGGCTCGTCTGTCCATGAGATTTTCCAGATTAGAACACTCCAGAGGCTCTTCCCAATCCAGGGATCAAACCCACATCTCTTGTCTCTCCTGTATTGGGATGCAGGTTCTTCACCAGGTGAACCACCATGGAAGCCCCAAATGGGGTAGATTTACTGAACAGCTTTTTCCTTTTTTTTTTTTTTTTCTCACTGAATGGAGGATTCTTTAAATTCTATAGTACTTTACAACTTTCCAAAGTTTTACACCATAGTTTCATATAATTCTATAACAACCCTTTTCTTCTTATCCCTATGTTACCCATCCTCCTCCCCTCGCCTCACTGGTAACCACTAGTTTGTTCTTTATAACTTTAAGTCTGCTGCGTTGTTTTACTGACTAGTTTGATGCATTTTTTTAGATTTCACATGTAAATGGTATCTACAGCATTTGTCTTTCTGTCTGACTTATGTCACTTAGCACAATGCCCTCCAAGTCCATCCACGTTGCTGCAAATTGCAAAATTCATTCTTCATCACTGAGTCGTATTTAATTGTATACATACACCATATTTTCTTTATTCATTCATCTGCTGATGGACACTTAAGTTTCTTTCATACCTTGGCAATTGTAAATAACGCTACTGTGAACACTAGGATACATGAATCTTTTTGAATTAGTGTTGTTTCTTATTGATATATACCCACATAATTAACTGGCTGAAAGTGAAAAATATGACACCAAAAGAAAAAGCAGAAATTTGGGGGAGCAGGTCCATGGTAAGTAACTAATGTAATAAGATACCTTTGTTTTTTGTTTTTTTTGTTTTTTTTTAACTTTACAATATTGTATTGGTTTTGCCATATATCAACATGAATCTGCCACAGGTATACATGTATTCCCCATTCTGAACCCTCCTCCCTCCCTGTACCATCCCTCTGGGTCGTCCCAGTGCACCAGCCCCAAGCATCCAGTATCATGCACCAAACCTGGACTGGCAACTCGTTTCATATATGACATTATACATGTTTCAATGCCATTCTCCCAAATCATCCCACCCTCTCCCTCTCCCACAGAGTCCAAAAGACTGTTCTATACATCAGTGTCTCTTTTGCTGTCTCGTATACAGGGTAATAAAATACCTTTGTTAAGTAGGAAACATGATATTTGGTAATCACTTTCTGAGATTATTATAAAAGGATGGACATGGGATTGTGTTTTTTTTCTAGCGTTCATTACTTTACCTCTCATGTTTCAGTTCCTTTGTGTTATATGTCTCTTTTCTCTTATCTGTTAATACCGTGTTATTGGTATCTTTTAAGAGAAATTTCATTCCATGAATTGAAAGGCTGGTTGTTTCCAGAGACAATCAGGAGGATCAAGTCAAGAAGTATGAGAGCAAAGATGTACCCTTACATCAGTTCTGGGACTCCAGGTACTACCAGCTGCTGAAAACATTCTATTGCGTGTATTATGTTACATTACCAACAGTAAGAATTGTACAAAATAACTGGTTGCTCTTTTATTACTGATAAGATGGTATAATGGTACAGGCACTGATGCTTAATAAATAATCAAAAATGAATATGAGAAATAATGAAAATGACCATGACCCTTCACAATCTTGCTACTTGTCAGTGACAGAATATGCTGCTTTAGAAAATGTTTATTTAAAAGCTACTATTCTGCTTCACACCAAATGAAGTCTCTATTTCTTGGGCTCTAAGCTCCATGGAGAAAAGTGTCCTCTCTAGCTTTCTAAGAAACTAGATTTATTAGAAATTTCACCTTTTTGCAAGGTGGGTGTTATTCACAGATCGCAAAATACATTTGACCCCATGTGAACTGAGTTCACTAAAAGCAGAAAAAATATATTTAAGAATGAATCAGACTGATCTATACATCGGTGTCTCTTGGACTCTGTGGGAGAGGGAGAGGGTGGGGAGATTTGGGAAAATAGCATTGAAACATGTATAATATCATGTTTGAAACGAGTCGCCAGTCCAGGTTCAATGCACGGTACTGGATGCTTGGGGCTGGTGCACTGGGACAACCCAGAGGGAGGGGAGGGGAGGGAGGAGGGTGGAGGGTTCAGGATGGGGAACGTGGGTATACCTGTGGCGGATTCATTTCGATATTTGGCAAAACTAATACAATTATGTAAAGTTTAAAAATAAAATAAAATTAAAAAAAAAAAAAAAGAATGAATCAGGGGGAAAATGAGTAGGAAAACCTGGAGATGACTTCCAGAACACTAAACGATGCTTTGTTGAAATATACTTGTAACTTAGCACAAACACTTCCCCTTATAGTTGTATTATTAGATTATATTAAGGTTCAGGTACGCATTTTGATTAGGAAAGTGAAGGTCTACATCAGAATATGGAGAAATGCAGAGAAAGCAGTACCCCTAAAATGTTTCAACACCAGATAATGTAATTACCATTCTAACTGGAATATCAGGGGACCAAAAACTTTATGGAGAAAAAATACGTCTCTTGTAAATGAAAAAGAAAAATCACAACTATTGCAGGGAGTCAAGAGATACAAATCATATACATTGGCTAAGAGAACTCATTCTAAATATTCTCCAAGGAGACTTTGAAATGGGGGGGCCAAGCCCAGCCCTACCCATCTACGTACAAGCTAGGTGCCCCTATGGATCTATTCCACCTCACTGAACTAAAGTCTCTTTGAATGCTATTATTATTCCATAGACTAGAAAATTAATATTCATTGCCTATGGTTGACATGTTCCCTGGTCTTCTGATCTGATCTTTCTAAAAATCTAAGGAAACAGAATTCATATCCTGAAGGATTTGTCATCTATGGAAACAGGATTTAAAAACTTAATTTTCTGAGGAAGGAAAAAAACTATGAAATTAGAAATGAGTCTTCCTATAAGGAGAAAAACATAAGCTTTATCCAAAGGAAATTCATGAAATAATGACACAGACCTTCTGCTTCCCAGGCACAAAGCAGCATTACACGGGCCCGGATTCCAGCCCTAATGACTGTGTTTGCACTGTCGGCTCTGTGCTTTCCTCAAATAGTTTTAGGCCAGTTACTGAATTATACCTCAGTCTTCTTCCAAGGTAGCAGATCACCTCACATTAATTTGCAATATTTATAAATATCTTGGGGTCTACGCTTCAGCTTCATCAGCTGGATTGGGTTTGGCTGACAGCAATGCATAAAATTCAGATTCACTTTCCTCCTTCCTGTCTCAATGTATGGATTTTCATTAATCTTTGATTTTCTGATACCCATGATTCAAGGCGTGGGTATTCTCTCAAGCCTGTCCACAATCTGTCTCTATGTCTTTTAAAATATACATTCTAAACCCATGACTGTATAAATGTCAAAGTTTGTGAAACGTATTTTAGATAAGGACCTAAAATATGGCTAGCACAGAAAATACCAATATAGCTAGAGTGAATCTGTTTGTTTATCCCCAAGATGCAATAAACCTAGGGTGAGTACTCTCGTTTCCTTTCTTCTTAACCCCTTCCTTCCTTCATTCCTTCCATCCATCCATCACTCCTTTCTATCTCTTTCCCTATCTTTGTCTTAACTTGTTTCACTCTATAAAACTTCACTGTAATTTCTAGTATTTGAAACAGCAGCTACCTCTGTCTCTCCTGTGAGTGACTTAATAAAAACACTTCAGTGTCCGAACCTAAACAAAAGACGAATTTTATCTTCAGTGCATCTTGTCCCTGTATTCCTGCAAAGAAGAAAAGCTAGCTGAGCCCAGCAAACAAAGAAATGAAGTCATGATAAAGTAAAGCTGCCTAAAAATTAGACAGAGGTTCCCACAAAGGATGTGTCTTAATCATAAATACGGGCCTCTTCCATCCAACTATCCAAAGCAAAGCAAAGGACCTAGAGGGCAAAAGCACACTGGAGCCAGTTTTCTGTTCCACTGAGCAGTGTGGCTCTGCTGAAAGATTCCGTATACTTTGAGATACGTGTTTTAGTTCTGCAAGTTAGCTGCAAACTCCCTTAGGGTTTCACAGCAATACTGTATGTGATAACTAATTTTAAAAAGGATCTTCACATGGTGTTTAGCAATTTGTGTTAGAAACACAAATATATTTTTTTCAAACAGGCCCTTAGAAGGTCCAACAGATGCTTTCTGATTGGTACTAGAACATACCCTTGGTAAAAGCAGGGATTTTGTTTCCTTCAATCCTTGTTGCAGGCAGACTCTACGATGGCCCTCAGTAGTCACTGGTATTCACGCCACTTATGGAATCCTCTCCCGTCAGATGTGGAATGGCCCAGTGATTAACCAATAGACTACATCAAAGGTCATGGATATAACTTCCATGATTAGGTCACAAAAGACTGAGATTTTCATCTTGCCATCAGACTCATTCCTCTCTTACTGGCTTTTATGAACAAGTTGCCATGCTGGGCAGCCCATGTACCAACGAACTGGAGAAGGCTTCCTACAAATGGACCACAAGGAATTGAGGCCCTCAGTGAACCACCACTGATGAACAGAATTAAGCCAACAACCACACAAGAGGGCTTAGAAGAGGATCCTCTGCCCAGGCAAATCTTTCCATGAAATCTCAGCACAAACAGAGCCTTCAGTGCAACAAAGCCCTGAGTGCAGCTCTGAGAAAGTGAAAGTGAAATTTGCTCAGCCATCTCTGACTCTTTGTGACTCCATGGACTATACATTCCATGGAATTCTCCAGGCCAGAATACTGGAGTGGTAGGTAGCCTTTCCCTTCTCCAGGGGATCTTCCCAACCCAGGGATCAAATGCAGGTATCCCACATTGCAGGAGGATTCTTTACAGCTGAGCCAGAAGGGAAGCCCAAGAATACTGCAGAGAGTAGACTATCCCTTCTCTAGTGGATTTTCCCAACCCAGGAATTGAACCAGGATCTCCTGCATTGTGGGCAGATTCTTTACCAACTGACCTATCAGGGATGCCCACAGCAGCTCTGAGAGATCCTGAGCAAAGGCCCCTGCTAAGCCACACTTGAGACTGCTGACCCTAGAAACAGTTAAGACAATCAAAGTGTGCTGTTTTAAGCCACAGAGTTGGTGGTTGTTACTCAGCAATAGGTAGTTAATACCTTACTATTTAGGCTTTCCTTGTGGCTCAGACAGTAAAGAATCTGCCTGTAATGCAGGAGACCTGGGTTCAATTCCAGGATTGGGAAGATCCCCTGGAGAAGAGAACAGCAACTCACTCTAGATGGGGAAACAGTGGCTGACTTTATTGTGGGGGACTCCAAAATCACTGCAGATGGTGACTGCAGCCATGAAATTAAAAGACGCTTGCTCCTTGGAAGGAAAGTTATGATCAACCTTGACAGCATATTCAAAAGCAGAGACATTACTTTGCCAACATTACTTTGCCGTCTAGTCAACATTATGGTTTTTCCAGTGGTCATGTATGGATGTGAGAGTTGGACTATAAAGAAAGCTGAGCACCGAAGAATTGATGCTTTTGAACTGTGGTGTTGGAGAAGACTCTTGAGAGTCCCTTGGACTGCAAGGAGATCCAACCAGTCCATCCTAAAGGAGATCAGTCCTGAGTGTTCATTGGAAGGACTGATGCTAAAGCTGAAACTCCAATACTTTGGCCACCTGACGTGAAGAGCTGACTCATTTGAAAAGACCCTGATGCTGGGGAAAATTGAGGGCAGGAGGAGAAGGGGATGACAGAGGATGAGATGGTTGGATGGCATCACCGACTCAATGGACATGAGTTTGGGTAAACTCTGGGAGTTGGTGATGGACAGGGAAGACTGGCGTGCTGCGGTCCAAGGGGTCACAAAGAGTAGGACACGACTGAGTGACTGAACTGAACTGAAGTAGTATTCTTGCCTGGAGAATTCCATGGATAGAGGAGCCTGGGGGGCTACAATCCATACGGTTGCAAAGAGTTGGACATGACTGAGTGACTAACACACACACACACCCTGCTATTTGCCCAGCACCTTGTACAGTGCCTGGCTCACAGTAGGTGTGCAATAAACATGAACTGAATGAACCAACAAATGAAATTAATTTCCAGCACTGATATGGAGAGTGTTACTGAAGAAAGTAACCTCTTCATCACAGTGCTGCTGTGTACAACACAAATAGGTAAATTCAATTTTCTATAAACATTCTAATAAATGCAATTTTGTAAAAGAAACAAAGTAAATACAATTTCCCATAATGAACATGTTAAATAAACTGTTCAGTAGCCATAAGAGCCTCAATGTTGACTTATATTTCCCAGGAGAAAACAATAAACCTTCTATAGCTAAAATCGAAATATTACAGGAGGCCTTTCTCGCCCCCCCCACGACTCCCCCACTCTCAGGGACTGGTCTGGAACTCAATTTCTTCATGACAAAATTCAGAGGCTGTGTAGCTCTGATTCAAGTAGTCCTTCCACCTGACCTGGCAGTGTTCTTTATTTTTTACGCCTTCATGGCTCCTAATTGGAAAATATGCTGCAACCTACTCTCCACATTCTCAAAAGCTTTGGGGTCAACTTCCATTCTTCTCAAGGTTTCTTATTAAATATTCTTGTGATTTGTGGCCTGTGATTCCAACTTCAATTTTAACCAAGAGGGAATAATTTTTTTTTAATTTCTCACTGCAAGTTGTGATCACTGCTATGAAAGCAAGAGGGCTGAGATAAATGGTGGTAAATGCAGTAGGAACCCTGCGTACTCAGCCTTGTGAGAAATGTAAGTTTCAAACTTTGAATTAAAGGGTGAGAAGGACCCATAATACAAAGGGTTGAGATAGGGATGTGGACATGGAATAGCACTTCAAGCAGAAGGAACAGCACATAGAAAGGCTCTGAGATCCCTCAGCAGAAAGGCTGATAGTTGAGTCAGCCATATTCTGAATATGAAAGGCAACTACACACACTCAATCTGTTGGAATCACAAATGATACATTTCCTCCAATAGTCCTGCAGGAAGTCCGGCAAAGACAAAGAAACCTCAGGCTTTCTGAATGGTACTAAAATGCAAGCTCCACGAAAGTCTTAGCTTAGCTTCACAACTGCTTGTCAAATAGCTTTGTGTTATTTTTATTTGATCATTTTTAACCCACTTACAGACAGAATGTGGTCCACTGGAGAAGGAAATGGCAAACCACTTCAGTATTCTTGCCTTGAAAACCCCATGAACAGTATGAAAAGGCAAAATGATAGGATACCGAAAGAGAAACTCCCCAGGTCAGTAGGTGCCCAATATGCTACTGGAGATCAGTGGAGAAATAATTCCAGAAAGAATGAAGGGATGGAGCCAAAGCAAAAACAATACCCAGTTGGGGATGTGAATGGTGATAGAAGCAAGGTCCGATGCTGTAAACAGCAATATTGCATAGGAACCTGGAATGTCAGGTCCATGAATCAAGGCAAATTGGAAGTGGTCAAACAAGAGATGGCAAGAGTGAACATCAACATTCTAGCCATCAGTGAACTAAAATGGACTGGAATGGGTGAATTTAACTCAGATGACCATTGTATCTACTACTGCGGGCAGGAATCCCTGAGAAGAAATGGAGTGGCCATCATGGTCAACAAGAGAGTCTGAAATGCAGTGCTTGGATGCAATCTCAAAAATGACAGAATGATCTCTGTTCATTTCCAAGGCAAACCATTCAATATCATAGTAATCCAAGTCTATGCCCCAACCAGTAATGCTGAAGAAGCTGAAGTTGAACGGTTCTATGAAGACCTACAAGACCTTTTAGAACTAACACCCAAAAAAGATGTCCTTTTCATTATAGGGGACTGGAATGCAAAAGTAGGAAGTCAAGACCTGGAGTAACAGGCAAATTTGGCCTTGGAATACAGAATGACGCAGGGCAAAGACTAATAGAGTTTTGCCAAGAAAATGCACTGGTCATAGCAAACACCCTCTTCCAACAACACCAGAGAAGACTCTATACATGGACATCACCAAACGGTCAACACCAAAATCAGATTGATTATATTCTTTGCAGCCAAAGATGGAGAAGCTCTATACAGTCAGCAAAAACAAGACCAGGAGCTGACTGTGGCTCAGACCATGAACTCCTTATTGCCAAATTCAGACTGAAATTGAAGAAAGTAGGGAAAACCACTAGACCATTCAGGTATGACCTAAATCAAATCCCTTATGATTATACAGTGGAAGTGAGAAATAGATTTAAGGGACTAGATCTGATAGAGTGCTTGATGAACTATGGACTGAGGTTCATGACATTGTACAGGAGACAGGGATCAAGACCATCCCCATGGAAAAGAAAGGCAAAAAAGCAAAATGGCTGTCTGGGGAGGCCTTACAAATAGCTGTGAAAAGAAGAGAAGCAAAAAGCAAAGGAGAAAAGGAAAGATATAAGCATCTGAATGCAGAGTTCCAAAGAATAGCAAGAAGAGATAAGAAAGCCTTCCTCAGTGATCAATGCAAAGAAATAGAGGAAAACAACAGAATGGGAAAGACTAGAGATCTCTTCAAGAAAATTAGAGATACCAAGGGAACACTTCATGCAAAGATGGGCTCGATAAAAGACAGAAATGGTATGGACCTAACAGAAGCAGAAGGTATTAAGAAGAGATGGCAAGAATACACAGAAGAACTGTACAAAAAAGATCTTCACGATCCAGATAATCACAATGGTGTGATCACTCTCCTAGAGCCAGACATCCTGGAATGTGAAGTCAAGTGGGCCTTAGAAAGCATCACTACGAACAAAGCTAGTGGAGGTGATGGAATTCCAGTTGAGCTATTCCAAATCCTGAAAGATGATGCTGTGAAAGTGCTGCACTCAATATGCCAGCAAATTTGGAAAACTCGGCATTGGCCACAGGACTGGAAAAGGTCAGTTTTTATTCCAATCCCAAAGAAAGGCAATGCCAAAGAATGCTCAAACTACTGCACAATTGCACTCATCTCACACTCTAGTAAAGTAATGCTCAAAATTCTCCAAGCCAGGCTTCAGCAATATGTGAACCGTGAACTTCCAGCTGTTCAAGCTGGTTTTAGAAAAGGCAGAGGAACCAGAGACCAAATTGCCAACAACCGATGAATCACTGAAAAAGGAAGAGAGTTCCAGAAAAACATCTATTTCTGCTTTATTGACTATGCCAAAGCCTTTGACTGTGTGGATCACAGTAAACTGTGGAAAATTCTGAAAGAGATGGGAATACCAGACCACCTGATCTGCCTCTTGAGAAATCTGTATGCAGGTCAGGAAGCAACAGTTAGAACTGGACATGGAACAACAGACTGGTTCCAAATAGGAAAGGGAGTACGTCAAGGCTGTATATTGTCACCCTGCTTATTACCTTCTATTCAGAGTACATCATGAGAAATGCTGGGCTGGAAGAAGCACAAGCTGGAATCAAGATTGCCGGGAGAAATATCAATAACCTCAGATATGCAGATGACACCACCCTTATGGCAGAAAGTGAAGAGGAACTAAAAAGCCTCTTGATGAAGGTGAAAGAGGAAAGTGAAAAAGTTGGCTTAAAACTCAACATTCAGAAAACTAAGATCATGGCATCTGGTCCCATTACTTTATGGGAAATAGATGGGGAAACAGTGGAAACAGTGTCAGACCTTATTTGGGGGGTTCCAAAATCACTGCAGATGGTGACTGCAGCCATGAAATTAAAAGAGACTTACTCCTTGGAAGA
Source organism: Bos indicus (assembly GCF_029378745.1). Taxonomy (NCBI): domain Eukaryota; kingdom Metazoa; phylum Chordata; class Mammalia; order Artiodactyla; family Bovidae; genus Bos; species Bos indicus. The sequence continues at coordinate 41,298,562 of NC_091767.1, read as the reverse complement.
AAAGTTATGACCAACCTAGATAGCATATTTAAAAGCATAGACATTACTTTGCCAACAAAGGTCCGTCTAGTCAAGGCTATGGTTTTCCAGTGGTCATGTATGGATGTGAGAGTTAGACGGTGAACAAAGGTGAGCGCCAAAAAATTGATGCTTTTGAACTGTGGTGTTGGAGAAGACTCTTGAGAGTCCCTTGGACTGCAAGGAGATCCAACCAGTCCATTCTGAAGGAGATCAGCCCTGGGATTTCTTTGGAAGTAATGATGCTAAAGCTGAAACTCCAGTACTTTGGCCACCTCATGTGAAGAGTTAACTCATTGGAAAAGACTCTGATGCTGGGAGGGATTGGGGACAGGAGGAGAAGGGGAAAACAGAGGATGAGATGGCTGGATGGCATCACTGACTCAATGGACAAGAGTCTGAGTGAACTCCGGGAGTTGGTGATGGACAGGGAGGCCTGGCATGCTGCGATTCTTTGGGTTGCAAAGAGTCAGACAAGACTGAGCGACTGAACGGAACTGAACCCTACTTTAAAAATTAATAAAAGTAATTTTTTTTTGTTATTCTGTTTATTTTCCCCATTACTTTATGAGATAAAACTTAGCTTCTAGGAAAGAAGACTAAGGTTCAGGCAGGTTCAGAAAAACTACCCAAGGTAATGAAGCCAGTACTTTGGGGAATCTGAGCTGGTTGGGGCTTCCCAAGTAGCCCTAGTGATAAAGAACCTGTCTGCCAGTGCAGGAGACTTAAGAGACTCGGGTTCAATCCCTGGGTCGGGAAGATCCCCTGGAGGAGGGCATGGCAACCCACTCCAGTATCCTTGCGTGGAGGATCCCGTGGACAGAGGAGCCTGGCGGGCTATAGTCCATACAGTAGCCAAGAGTCGGACAGGACTGAGGCAACTTAGCACACACACACAAGCTGGTTGGTCCAACCATCTAACCAGCCTAATCATAAAACAGGTTCAAAGTGAGAATCAATTAACAAAAGAAGGTCATACAATTTTATTTAGATTGCTGACCTGGAGTTTAGGAAACCTCATTTCTATCTAAAATATGCCAAGAATGATACCATAGTATCATACAGTGGTAGATAGCCACTCTACCCATTCATTCAGGTTTCTAAGCTCACTGAAGAATCCAGCTCCCTGTAAGCAACAAGCAAGTATTTTCTCATCCTATGGATTTGTGGCCAGACATCCAATTTTAATCACAGGCTAAAGACTGGGTAGCTAAACACAAGAGGCTACCATGGCAAGGAGGAGGTCCTTAGGTCTGTGGACAATGTATCTGGAACAAATGGGCCAATAAAATAAGGTCCATTTGTCAATATTCTCTACTCTCCAGGTCATTGTGAGCCTAATGTGTGCAGCACCTATCATGGAGGGAGTAGCTTAGCTAAGTGGAAGTGTAGTAATTAAAAAGTGATCTGGGAAGGGCTTCCCTGGTGGTCCAGTGATTGAGAATCTGCATGCCAATGCAGGGGACATAGGTTCTGGGAATTAGATTCCACATGCAACCAAACCCGTGCCACCACCACGGAGCCTGCGCGCTAGGGCCTGTGCTCTACAAGAGAAGCTGCCGCAATGAGAAGCCCACACACCTCAACAGAGACACAGCGCAGCCAAAAATTAGTTAATTAAATTTAAATATTTTAGAGTGATCTGAGATACCTAGTGAGACCTTATCCAAGAATGTAAGGGCATTCCATTGAGCAAGGCATGTGTTCCTATTAAAATGCTAACGTACTGGGAAAACCTAACACCTTCAGCTTTTACAGATCTTCCAGGTGAAACCCTGGCAAGACAGAGAAGGAACCGAGGGCTGTGGGGGAAAGCCTCTCAGGCACTAGGGGTCTAAAAGGGAGCAAAATCCTGGGAGGAGGAGGTTACTAATGCCCATATGCTCCCACGTGCCAGGGATAAGAGTGCGCATCGCTGCGACCACAGGAGGGGAGAAGGAGGTGCAGAAGCAGTTTCGTCATAAGGATGGTCCTAGTCTGGTTCATTTTTATAAGTCTCATCTTTTAAAGTAACTATACATTTCAACGGAGAAGGCAATGGCACCCCACTCCAGTACTCTTGCCTGGAAAATCCATGGACAGAGGAGCCTGGTAGGCTGCAGTCCATGGGGTCGCTAAGAGTCAGAACGACAGAGCGACTTCACTTTCACTTTTCACTTTCATGCATTGGAGAAGGAAATGGCAACCCACTCCAGTGTTCTTGCCTGGAGAATCCCAGGGACTGGGGAGCCTGGTGGGCTGCCGTCTATGGGGTTGCACAGAGTCGGACACGACTGAGGCGACTTAGCAGCAGCAGCATACATTTCAAATATCCTGTGGCCAGCCACGATGCAAAGCACAAATACAATGCCAGTGACATAGCTTTCCTTTCTTTTTTTTTTCTCCAATAATCTCTTTGTTTTAAAAAACAACTCTGAATATTACAAGCAACTATGGTATCTGCAGTTTACTCACAAGATCCTCATGCCTCTTTTCTCTTCCCAGTGGCACGGATTTTAAGTTTTAATCAGTGGATTGCCTGTCCTTGACATAGCTTATTCACTGGTACTAATCACAAACTTAGTAACACTATTGAAAATGGGGAAAGAAAGGGATCTTTAAAAGGTCTTTATTTGGCCAGAAAAACAAGTCTTTTCATCTGTTTTCACTTCTGGTGAAACACAAGGGCCTTGAACCATTTTCCATTTGTCACCCATTCGAGGTTCCATTACTGCCTGACAGAGGGAGGAAAGGCTTTTGCTTCACTGCTTGTGCATCCCCTAATGCTGGAACACAAAACCAGGTCCAGCTGAAAGCCTCCATTTCATTCCGTTAAATATCTTCCTTGGAAAGCCACAAGAAATCATGAAAGCACTGCTTCTGGTAAAAGAACAATGAAAAAAAGGAGTTACTTGGCAGGACAGTATTTCACATTTTAAAACAACTCTTCAGTGCAACAAAATCAAAATAGTTCCTAGGATTAAACAGTAGCAAGGTCGGCTTTGCCCATGAATATGAGGAATGACCTACTATTTGGGGGGTGGACTACTGTGCTAAAGAAATACGTAGTTGTTTTTCAAACAGTTTGGAAGGAGACATATTAGGGTGTGCTGAGTTTGTGGCTGCTGGGTGGGGGTAGGCAGGGGAAGAAACTGTGCATTCTTCTTCTCTCTCACGTCCACCTGAAGGGAGTTCCACCAGCATGCATGAGGACTGTTTCTCTTTGTCACAGAAATTGGGGTATGAAACTTGGGGCTGCTGGCATTTGCTGCCAAGGGACCAGAGGTGCTAACCACTCTGCAATGTCTCTCACAATGAAGAATGTTCCAGCACAAACGCTGTTTATGCCCCATTGAGAAATACTGTGTCCCAGTAAGGACTCCAGCCTCTTGCCCCATGCCCACTCTCTGTCCCCCAGGATTCTCTGATTTATGACTTTGAGAGAAGGATAGAACCCACACGCTCTAGCCCCTCCTTGCTTGCTTCCTGATCTGCTGCTTGTAGAGAAGGCATTCTATGAGGTGTTCATCTCAAGTGGGGGCAAATTCAGTTTATAAGAGAAAAATAAGAAAGCCCTCTGTGGTACGCATCAAAACCCATGCTCTCTATCAGCTGTTTCAGTAATTGTGAGGAAGAGGACTGTTATTACAGTTCCTCCAAAAACCCCTAAGTGTGTGTGTGAGTGAGAGAAAGAGACAGTGAGAGAGTGAGTGAGTGAGTGTGTTTCCTACATGACCCAGTTGGTCTCAGCAGCAATTTTAAAACATTTTACCTAAATTATTTGACACCCCTCCCATGAAGAGGTGAGGTCCATCTACATCCTCTCCTGTTGAACCTGGCAGGTTTGTGACTGCTCTGACCAACAGAGCATGACACAGGTGATGTCAACTGACATCCATGCACGGGTCACAAAAAGGAAGGCAGCTTCTGTTTCGTCTGCTGGAAAACTCTCACTGGGCAATACCAGTCTCGCTGGGAGAAGCCCCAGGTGGGAAGAAACCATGCGGGACAAAGTCATACCACACAGAGAGGCCACATACAGGCTCCCTACTCACAGTCTCAGCTGTAGTTTAAGGCCAAAGACCATCAGCTGGCAGAGTTCTTTCTTGCTGAGCAAAAACCAGTCTTTGGTCTATTAAGGCCTTCAAGTGATTGGCTGAGGCCCATCCAAATTCTAGAGGGGCAATCTGCCATACCCAAAGTTACTGATTTAAATATTACTCTCATCCCAAAACACCCTCACTGACACATCCAGAATAATGTTTGGTCAGTTATCTGGATACATGGCTCACCCAAATAAACATACATAATTAACTATCACACCAGCCCAGATGCCAACCCAAGTGAAAAAGCCTTCCTGGATACCCCAGACCATGCTGGCTACCAGCTGAGTGCCAAGGAGTTACCTGTCAGTGCCACAGGGAGCAAAAGAATCAGCAAAGTCCTGCCTGGTTTCCTAACCCACCGAGCGATCTGGGAGCATGGCAGTTATTTTAAGGCACTGCGGGAGCTTGTTATGCTTCAATAAAAACAGGAATGCTAACTTCAACTCATGTTACTCCCCTCCCCCTTAAGAAGCATCAGTTACACTGGCCATGTCAGACACATCAGCTCCCTCCAGTGCCAGGGCCCTTCCACCTGCCCTTCCTCAGCCTGTTATGGTTTTCCTCCAGCACTTTGCTTAGCTGGCTCCTTTCATCCTTCCTGCCTCAGATCAAGGATTACTTCCTCAGAGAGGCCTTCCCTGACCACATTCACTATAAGTCAGCCTTCCTCTCAATGTCTCTAATTTTGCATTCTGTTCATTTACCTCAATCTGAAATTATCGTGCTGCATCTTTGGCTATTGTCTCCCCCCAATTAAAATATTAGTTCCAGAATATTGGGTCTTTATCCAGTCCCTATACTGCCCACGCAGTGATTAGCACAGAACACATGTTCAATAAATATTTGCTGAATGAAAGGTAATTAATGCTCAGGACTTCCCTGGCGGTACAGTGGCTACGACTCTGCGCTCTCAATGCAGGGGGCCCAGGTTCGATCCCTGGTCAGGGTGTTAGACCCCTCAGGCTGCAACTAAAGATTCCACATGCCACAACTAAGATCCAGCACAGCCAAATAAACATTAAAAAAAAGAAAAGTAATTAATGCTCATGTCATACACAGATGCCTGACTTGCAGATTCTAAGTTGCAGTCCCTAGGCCTCAACCCACTAACACTTTCAGCACAGATTTAATGAAGGAAGATGAGTGTACCATGCGATACAAAGGACGTGTTTCTCTGATGTTCCTTCTCCCTCGTCTAATGAGATGAGCAACCACCAGGGGACAAAAAACCTGGCCTCCTTTCACAATCCCTCAGAGACAAAAACCACTGCATTTTCATACTGGATTATCAATGTGGCTTATTTATGTATTTTCCAAACTCTTCCAGATTAATTAAAAGACAACTCTAAACTGAGAAAAGGAATAAAAAGTTCTCTCTTTCCTCCTGGAGATCCACTCTACCCTTAGCCTTTACACAATACAGTCTCAGCTCTTCATCTCCCCGCTGCTCCCCAGCACAAGCTTATAGAGACTTTGGAGAAAGGGGTGGAGGAGAAGCAGCCCCATCCCCCACTTTTTTTGTTTCCCTTCCCTTTCCCAGTTCAATGAAAACAATCTATGTTTTTCTCCATCACCTGAATTCAACTCCTGACCCACAAGCCCTTCCTACCTGCAGCCACCCTCCACGCCAGCAGCACCCACCCCACCCTATATACTTGCTAATTCTTTTGTATTCTGATTCTCCCTTGTATTAACCATGACTTTTCATTGTATATTCTGATACTCTGACACAGGGGCCTTGCTGATGCTGGGTACACTGCCTCTCCCAGGGTAAACCAATTCCTAGAGATAGTTAACAACTTACCTGCAAGCACACTTTTCATATAATATCCAATCAATCCAGGGCCCACACACCAACTGTCTCCTTTATTGGGCCCCACACCTGGGCCACTATCCACCTGACCTAAACAGCGTAGGGCCAGATACCAGACCACCAGGGAGAGCCTGTATGCCCCCAGAACCCACTGAAATGATTCTAACTAGCCAATTGACACCTGCCCACCTGCCTCACCCATTCCTTCCCATAGAAAGCACGACAAAGGCTCTTGCGCACAGCTCCGTATCTCCTCCCACCCGCCGCCTTAGTGCTTCTCCGTGTGTTCCATCCACCCGCCCTCGTGGCGTGCTGTGCCCTCTCTCTCTTCTTGGGAACTGAGTAACAAACTTTCTTTTTTTTAATGTTTATTTTTATTGGGCTGCACTGGGTCTTAGTTGTAGCATGTGGGATCTAGCTCCCTGACCTGCGATAAACCCTGGGGCCCCTGCATTGGAAGCAGAGCCTTAGCCCCTGGACAACCAGGCCAACTGTCTCCTGACCTGTGTACCTTACTATACCTCCAACTGCCTCTTAGCTCACTATATTTTACAACATCCCTCTAGACTGTAAATGAAGCCAGTGTCTTAATCATTTGGGAGACAATTCAGAGTCTGCACTCTGAGTACTCAGTATTTCAACTTTCATTTTAGCAAGATTAAAAAATTCTTGCATTAAATGACTGACTCACTCAAGAAACATTTATTGATGTCTTGTGTGTGCCAGGTATTGTGGAAGGCTCTGGGAATAGGAGAATAAATGAAGCATGCCGCAGGCAGGCTCCTGGTAGGATGGGGGCTGAAAAAAATTTTAAGAAAGAAGGGATGGATGAATGTCTTCCCAGAGTTCACAAGCTAGAGCACATTACCGGCTAGATCCCCTGGTGTGTTCCCTTCATAAAGCTGTCAATTTTGGAGGGACTGAAAATAGAATAAACTAATTTGTCTTGTTCTGTCCCATTCTTTACATGACAAGCTATTGAAACTGGGAATCAAGAAAATTATTCAGTTTTCCAAGTAATTATCAGATTTAATTAACCCTTCTTTGAAACACCTTCACAAAAATACAGCCTATCTATTCTTCAGCACAGCCTGAGAAAACTATTGTCTGGAGGACACAACATAAATATTAATAACAATGGAAAACACTTACTGATCTCTTGATAGATGCCAGGTATTGTATCAAGCATGGTGTATGCATTTTCCTTTTAATCCTCATGCGGGGGTGGGGGTGGGGGTTGAGTCGCCAAGTCGTGTCCAATTCTTGGGACCCCATGGATTGTAGCTCGCCAGGATCTTCCGGTCCATGGGATTTCTCAGGCGAGAATACTGGAGTGGGCTGCCATTTCAATCTCCAGGCGATCTTCCTGACCCAGGGATTGAACCTGTGTCTCCTGCGTTACAGGCAGACGCTTCACTGCTGAGCCACCAGGGAGCCCTAAATGTGTATTATCATTCTTATTTGACAAATGAAGGCACTGAAGCTTAAGTAGGATGAAAGTTTTGATAAATGTAGCACAGCTGAAAAAGGCAGTGCCAGGATTTGAATTCAGGCCGTGTTACTCCAGAGTCTACTTGTTTAACAACAAATTTTAGATATGAACTGAGAAACGATATTGTTTTCTAAGGGTACATTGCTTAGACCCTTTCTTACAGCCCATTAAAGAATCTGGGTCATTTTTTACCCCAGGAGAAATTCTATCCATTCAAAATGCTGCTACTAAATGTACAATATTTGAATACAACATAGTCTTCCTTTGGGCTTCCCTGGTGGCTCAGACAGTAAAGAATCCACTTGCAACACGGGACACCTGGGTTCGATCCCTGGGTTAGGAAGATCCCCTGGAGGAGGGCATGGCAATCCACTCCAGTATTCTTGCCTGGAGACTCCCCATGGACAGAGGAGCCTGACGGGCTACAGTCTATGGGGTCGCAAAGAGTGGGACACAACTGAGCAACTAAGCACAATATAGTCTTCCTTCTAACAGTTCTTTAGAATTTGTTGGTAAGCTGCTCTGCCCAACCACCATCCACAGGGGTCTAGTTGGTTATACAGTAAAATGAGCTACTTGAAAAAACAACAAGAATTGTTCTCCAAAAACTCTCCATAAAAGAGCAGCAAACTTAAGTAAGTGCATTCATGTATAGAACGCATTTTAGGACTCAAGTTGTTAGGAGAGCGAGTTCTCTGCTTCCTTGTTAGTGCATCTTTAGCTAGGAATTGAGTCAAAATCTTGTGGCAGTGACTGCTCGCCTGAGCTTTAATTATTCCTTTTGTTTCCATTAACTTGGTTTACTGCATACCAAATAGGTCATCTCCAGATTTGATCTGTTCATTGAGGGAAGCTTATTCCTCTCTGTAAAATGATTATACCCTCATCAGCCAGGCATCGGGTGTGCTCTCAGGAAACTACAACTTCAGCCACTTTGAACCTCTGATATTTCTTTCAAAGCACATTTGTGGGAAAGCCACAAGACACCAAGTACCATGTTTATCTCAAATCTGCTCTTCTGTTTCTCTATATGTATGACTACAGATTAAACAAAATCACTGTAATAGGCAAACTGAATTTCTTTCTGGCACCTTGAGTTTTGGAATTCCCCAGAGAAACACTGAAACCTACTCCTTTTCCTTCTTATATCCAAAAAAGAGATCCACGAGTCGCTTGAGTAAGGCTTCTGATCTCTAGCCAAATCTCAAGCTTCCTAAGACACTGGTCAAATGATATTTAATATTTCTTAAAAAAAAAAATCTTTGTGTGTGTGTGGGGATTCCCAGGCAGATGGTAAAGAATCTGCCTGCAATGCAATTCGATCCCTGGGTCAGGAAGATCCCCTGGAGAAGGGAATGGCTACTCATTCCAGTATTCTTGCCTGGAGAATTCCATGGATGGAGGAGCCTGACAGGCTACAGTCCATGGGGTCACCAAGAGTTGGAGACAGCTGAGCAACTTTCACTTCATTTTAAAAAATTTTTTATAAATTTTTTAACAACAAAAATATTTTGTATTGGAGTATAGCCGATTAACAACACTGTAATAGTTTCAGGTGGACAGTCAAGGGACTCAGTCCTAAAGGAAATCGGTCCTGAATATTCATTGGAAGGACTGATGCTGACACTGAAACTCCAATACTTTGGCCACCTAATGCGAAGAACTGACTCACTGAAAAAGACCCTGATGCTGGGAAAGATTGAAGGCGGGAGGAGAAGGGGACAACAGAGGATGAGATGGTTGGATGGTATCACCCACTCAATGGACATGAGTTTGAGAAAGCTTATGGCTTTTAATTTCATGGCTATAGAGAAATGCAAATCGAAACTACAATGAGATATCACCTCATTCTAGTCAGAATGGTTACCATCAAAAAAAAAAAAAACCCACAAACAACAAACGCTGGTGAGAGTATGGAGCGGGAGTATTGCACTGTTGGCAAGAATGGAAATTGATATAGCCACTATAGAGAACAGTATGGTTCCTTAAAAAACTAACATCAGAGCTATTATATGACCTGCAATCCCACTCCTGGGCACATATCCAGAGAAAAACATGGCCCGAAAAGATACAGGCACCCCAGTGTTCCCTGCAGCACTGTTTACAATAGCCAAGACATGGAGACAACCTAGAGGAATGGATAAAGAAGATGCGCTATATATACACACAATGGAATAATACTCAGCCTTTAATACTTTTTTTTTTTTTAAGACCCAAACTTCATCATTCCAGCCTACAGTAAAGAGAGAAGACACATGTGAAGGGTTTAATTATTCCACAACAAGCATTTTTTGAGTGTGAACTATGTGCCTGGGTGTGTTCTAAGGCTTCAGAGATATAGCAGTGAGCCGGGATCACACTTTTCAGTGAGGAGCAGGACAGTTCTTGAAATTCCCACTGGAACCAAACCACAACGCAGAACACTCTAAACTGGACTCAACATCTTAGAAGTTAGGGTCGGAAGCAACCTCAGCAGTCTCAAGACTTGCAGCTGCCTTAGGATCTATTCCCTACACTTATTAAAATTGGTGACTTAATATGAGCTGCAGAAAAGAGCTGTGACCCCCCCCCCCCCCATAGTTATAAGCAAAGTGTGGTGGGCGTGTATATACACTTTCTAGGGGCAGGTTCTAAAGGTTTCCTTGAATTCTCAAAACTTCTAAGATCCTACAAAAATCAGAAGCATTCCCTTCATACTCCTCGACTGAAGGAAGCCAGGCGACTGGCACTTGCGCGTCTTTGGTAAAGTCACCTCTGGAACCGAAACTGCTGCCGTTAGACTCTGCACACCCGGCTCAGTCCTTCCAATTCAGAACTTCGCCCCCAAGAAAGCTTCAGACCGGGAGATGGTGGCCCACTGCCTTCGAAAGGCAGCGAGGCCTGGAAGAAGAGAGACAAAGGTTCCCAGCGAGGAAATCGCGCGCCTCCCTTCTGACATCTACAAGTTACGGCCAAGACTAGTTCGCAGAGCCGGTCTGCCCAGAGCGCCAAAGTTTCTCTGATCGCAATTAAGAAACAATTGGAAACACGTGGGCCTTTTGGGAACTGGCGCGATAGCTCGGCAATCCCCCAAGCCAAGCCTTCTTGGGAAGGGGGTGCACACCCTCTCAGGACCAGGAGACGCGACCCCGGGCCTGAGCGCACCCCGCAGCCCTCTGCCCCCACCCCAAGCCCGCCGGCCCAGGGCCGCCCCTTCGGAACCTTTCGGACTCGCCAGCAGCTCACCGTCGGTCACCGTCGCATCCGCCTCCTCCCCCGCCGGGTGCACCTCCAGCCGCAGAGACTTCGGATAGCGCAGCGAGAGCGGCCCCGCGGCGCAGAGCTGCTCCTCGGTGACAAAGCAGAGCTGCACGCTGAAGTGCCCACGAGCAAGGATCCGGACGGGAGCGGGAGCCGCGGCCAAGGTGCGAGCGCCTCCGCCCCGAGCCGCGCCGCCCGGCGCTCCCAAAACCCAGCCGCGGGAAGGGGCGGGGCCTGGAAGCGCCGGCACCTGCCTCTCGTCTGCCGCGGGTTCGCGCTCCCACCTGGGAGGTGCCCGCCGGCGGAGGTTACACCCGGCGCCCGCTCATCTCCCGCCCCCACTCCACCCAGGGCCCGGCCGCCGCGGGCACGCGGGGACCCCCGGCTCACAGGGCCGCGCTGTCAATGAGTAGGAGGGTCCAGGCGCCCCGCGGGGCCGCGGTTCCGAAAGCACAAGTTTAGAGAGCGCGCGAGGCACCTGGAGGGAGCTGGGGAACGGTGACACCTGCTGTTCACTGGGACCCGCGTGGGCGTCGGTTTGGAACCTGCCTTGGCTCGCGCTTTGTTGGGTGGCCACTCGCTCTTGTGGGGAGGTTCTGGGGCTCCCCGGAGCCCGCGTGTGAACACACGTCCCAAGTCCTGAGCTCTTTCCTCATGGGCAGTTTTCCCGACAATAGCATGGCCGGGGAGGGCGGGCGGCGGGACGCTAACGGAGAAGTCCGAGGACACTCCTGCGACCCGACCGGCTGGTCCAAATGACTACGTTCATCTCCCGTCGTCTAACTGGGAGTTGAAAACGTACTGGCTGCTGGATGGTGAACCATTTCGCTAGACGTGGGTTGGGAGGGCCAGGGAGTCTTCATCCCCAAGTTGACGCCTGCCTCCACCAGCCACCTAACCTGCCCAATTACAGGTTTTCTTCTCCAAAGAGAAATCGGTCTTCTGCTGCAGGCGGGTAAGAAAAAGAAGCAGTCCTTCTGATGGGAGTCTCCCTCAGTCACAGACTCTTTTACCGTAAAAGAAACTTTTCAAATTCTGCACCAATTTATGTATTCTAAATCTGTCATCTCCTGACAGAATGAACTGCAGGGAGGAAGCAAGGATTGTAAATCCATGTAGATTCCTTGAAGACAATATCCTTAACCAAGCAGGCTGACTTGACAAGAATGAGCTTCCCTAGAGGTTCTGGGGTTTGTAACTTCAGAATTTCCCACTGGATTGGACCCAGCCAGGCTTTATGGAATCCCTGGTCTCACCTACTTCCCCACTACCACTCCACCTCTCACGTGGTCCTAAGTTCCTGACATGGCCTCTCTGACTGCCCCCCTTATTCCCTCCCAGGGCTTTTTCTCCCCTTTCGCTGTCTTGTCTGTCTCTTTCATCTAAGTACCCTGCTCTTCCTTCTTACACTTTGATTTGTGCCCTGGAAGTCCCTGGGAATCCGAAATTCTTAAAAAAGCTGGAGCTGTCTAGAGTTTCTGGGGTGAAGACCACAGAACACTTGTATTCTGCCGCACCCTGCCCCTCCCTGTATCATTCTGCCTTTTCTGCTTCCAGCCTCCTCAAAACATTCTCCTGTCTTCCTCATTTCTTTTTGCCTTCTCAAGCCCTGCCTTGATGGCACTATTTTCGTGCTACCCAAAACCCTCCCAAGAAGCACTTGGACCTCTTTATCCTTCTGTCCAAAAAGCTTGTTCAGCCTTCAAATGCTTTCAGTTGTTAAGTTGGATTCATACTACAATGTGAATAATAGATGAAACTGACTCATAAAGCATCTCTACAAGAACAATATAATGAACTTAGAATTTCCACCATACTCTCAAGAAACCAGGAGTTCTCTGTTCCTTAAACCAAACAAGCAAACATAAAACACATTGGCAGTATTTCCCCCACATTAATGTGGGGCGCAAAAACCCAACCTCAGCTAACTGGAGAAAAAAGTCAAAATATGATTCACCACAAAGCCAGGAAATCTAAGTTCTGGTCATGACTAAATTTAGGGACTTCATGGATCAGATGGTCTCGTCTCATCTTACAGAGAGGCCTCAGTCACATGCTGGAAGTCGTCACTGATTTACAACCTTTCAGCAAAGGCAAGCCCACTTCTCCTCTAACTCCAAGTCAAGTTGAGCCATTTGAAAATGACTGATTTGCTGTGAGGTCTACCCAACTTGGCACTCGGACCAGGGAGAGTGGAAGTGAAGTAGCTTAGTCGTATCCAACTCTTTGCGACCCCATGGACTGTAGCCTACCAGGTTCCTCTGTCCATGGGATTTTCCAGGCAACAGTACTGGAGTGGATTGCCGTTTCCTTCGCCAGGGGATCTTCCCGACCCAGGGATCGAACCCGGGTCTCCCCCATTGTAGACAGACGCTTTACCGTCTGAACCACCAGGGAATCAGAAGCCTTACCAAATCAGCATCACCTGAATGACTGCTGAGCAGAAAACCAAAGGGAGGAGGTAGCTGGGATGATAAAGCAAGTTATAATCATGACATCTAACACTGAGGGCTTACCACATGCCGGCACTATTCTATACATCACAGACATCCCACCACCCTGTGAGAGCGGAATTAGACTATTATGACCCTTGTTTGGACGAATGAGGAAACTAGGCACAAAGATTAACCAATTTGCCCAAAGTCATAACTGAGAAGGGGCAAACTACAACAGTTCAGACACAAAAATAAGTCCATGAATGCCCTTACTACCATTTTTCAAAGTTAGAAGCTAGTAGACTAATTTCCTGGTATTCCAAATTCCAAATAGAACTCAGGACCTTAAGAGTCCCCAGAATTGTGAGCACATTATTTACACGGGTCCCATTTTCTTTCCTCTCGTGCCCCACTCCCACCCATGCAGATGGTTAAGAATCACTTAGACCTCCCCTCCACAGGTGTTTCACCTTCCAATAGTCTTGGTGATATTTATACTTGAACAGTTTTCGCCCTGGTGCATGTACTAAGCAGAGAGTTCCATGAATCATTTTTATTCTGTCTTAAGTGTAGTGTGGATTAGCTCACATCATCTATTCAATCCACCAGTGAATTTGACTTTTTATCTTTAGTTTATCCCTAATTTCTGTTTCCTAACAGCCATCACTCTGTTCCTCATCTTCCTTTCTGTCATCAGCACTTTCTTTTCAGGGCCACCAAACTTTAAAAAAAAATCAGTACAGGATAGTTAAGAAGGAAAGAGGAGCTCCAGCCTGCAATGGAATACTGATTGGGAGTAATTGGAGAGACTTATCTACTAGATTCCTGTATCTGCTTTGCCAGCTTCGGTGTGTGCCAGGGGGAGGCTTTTTTTCGAGCAATTGGCAGAGACATAATGGAGGTCTGAGGGTCCAACTGGGGGAACTAAACCCATGCTCCAGATTCTTCCTCCTTCATATCCTCTAGGAAGAATATGTTCTCTTAGATGTGAGGGAGGGCCCCTGGCACCTGTGATCCTTGACAGACCCCTACCCACCATGTCCAGCTCCAGATTGATTCTGCTGTCAGTGCAGCATCAAAAGCATTGTCTTTGTTTATGTATATGATCTGTGTCCAAAGCTTCGAGAGATTCTTTCTACCCTTTTCTTTCTCCAGATAACACACAGAAAAGGACGTCTGGCCAACCGCATTTGCAGGTGCCTGTGGCTGCGAGCTCAGCTCAGCTTTGGACTTCAAAGAGACATCATCAGACCAGTGCTGAGCTGAGACAGAAAGGGGTCCACTTTGTCTATCTCCTGCCTTCTGTAGGGTGCAGCCCAATCTGCTGCTGCTGCTACTGCTAAGTCACTTCAGTCGTGTCCGACTCTGTGCGACCCCCTAGATGGGAGCCCACCAGGCTCCCCTGTCCCTGGGATTCTGCAGGTAAGAACACTGAAGTGGGTTGCCATTTCCTTCTCCAGTGCATGAAAGTGAAAAGTGAAAGTGAAGACGCTCAGTCATATCCGATTTTCAGCAACCCCATGGACTGCAGCCTACCAGGCTCCTCCATCCGTGAGATTTTCCAGGCAAAAGTACTGGAGTGGGGTGCCATTGCCTTCTCCGCCCAATCTGCTAATGAACTGCAATTCAATTGCCTGAAGTCTAGACCAGTCTCTTCAACCCCTGACAAGCTCTTTCCCTCATATCCTCAATAAAGAAGCTCAGATGAGAGTCCCTGAAACACTGATTTCAAAGTACATTATCCTCAGCTACACAGTGACCACATTACTTATCATATTGTTCCAAACAACAACAAAAATCTACACATCATGAAGAAACTGTGATGTCACTCACAAGTCTACCTCAGATAGTTCTGTGGCCGACCCTGGGACACAATTCTAACTTCAGTAACTCAGATGCAGGAAGAGGTACTTATAAGAAAAAGGGGAATTAACCCTGGGATAACCCCTCCCCACCCCCCCACCCCCACGGCCACCATGGTGAGGTTTCCTGAGAAAGATGTATGGGAATGGCCAAAGTTAGAAGCAGCAGCAGGGAGAGGTGGACCTGAGATGAGGGAAGCAAGGTTAGGACTTGGGAACATCATGGGAGAGGTTTCATGTCCCTTAGCTCACAAAATCCCACTTCATGTGCAGTTTTCTCGTCTCGGGCTGTAAGTTCCTTTCAGCACCCTGTCTCAGGGCTTCAGTTTGTCAGCTTTGCCTCTGCAGCTGAGTGTGATGGTGGGCTGGGACTCAGCGTAAGAGAAATAATGTGCCAGTGGCATGGGGAGGGAGCATTTATCTAGAAGACTGTATCCAGGACTGCAGATGGTTACTAGCAAGAAGTGAATGGGACCCCATGGGGCTGGGAGTGAAAGGAAGGAGCAAGACCTGCTGAGGAATATGCCAGGAGACTTGGGCCAGGCAGACTTGGGGTCTAATCCCAGTCCCACTCCTTCTTACCTGAGTAACTCCGGCAAATTATTCAGATGCTTTGAATTTATGGAAGCCTTTACAGTAAACTCATAATGCCCCTATAAGCTTATTGTGAAAATTAAATGACACGGTACAGCACTGAATAGATATAGAGGCTATTCCCTGGTGGCTGGAATGCAGAAACTGCCTGGAATGCAGGAGATGCAGATTTGATCTGTGGGTCAGGAATATCCCCTGGAGGAGGGCATGACAACCCACAACAGTATCCTTGCCTGGGAAATCTCATGGACAGAGGAGCCTGGCGGCTACAGTCCACGGAGTCACAAAGAGTCAGACATGACTGAGCACACAGCACATCATTAGTATTATTATTCATGCAAGGAAATATGGAAAAGTGAAAAGACAGAAGTTTAAATAAATCATATTCCCTCACCTGAATGCAAGTATTGGAACTATGTTAGAATTATTTCTTACACTATTTTTTTCCTGTTAGCTAGCTAATCATGGCATTAAGTCAATTTTTTATTGAAAGAAAAAAAAGTGTGAATACCCACAAGTCAGAGAGATGTATGTATACAGGATTGACTCCATTTTTCTCGGATAAGAAAGACTTATTACACCGGCATATGAGTGTCAGCTTTTACTCACTTTTGGCTTTTGTTGTTCTGTCATTTATTTATGGCTGTGATTTATATCGTACTCATGCCCAGAGGCACATCGGCATGTTTTGTAAACTACCAAATAAATTAACAGCAACTATATTTCCAGATCCGTTTGTATGGAGGTGAAAGCAAACATGAGAATTGGAGAAAATAAGCTGAAAAACTGAGACAATGGTTGGAGGGGCATTTTGAAAAACTAATGTGATTACTATTAATCTGCCAATCTACACTTAACTCCAGGGTCAGACCCCACTGCAATTGTCAGTTACAAGGAAATTACTTCAGTGATCATCCACCTGGAGTTCTTCCCCGAGAGGGGAAGTGTTTGTGTGAGATCTATGCATGATTTCTCACGAGGTTCTCATCTTGATCTCTAAGCAAGAAATATAAAACAGACATAGTAAGCTTACTGACCCACCTCTCATTCTCTCAGCAACCACCATAAACCAGAATACACCTTATTATCTGATTTATTAGAAAACACAGTAGGAAGAATAAAAGAGATGCTATAAACAATGCATCAGTATATATTTTATATTATACCACATGCTTACCCTTTTCAGTTTCTCCATAAATTAAAAAAAAGTTGCCTCACCAGTGAATCTTAATGCATCCTTGCAGCTCTACTATTTTCAGTATGTAGACTAGCTGATATTTATTCATTGGTCTACATGGATTCTCCTTTGTATCATATGGTTGCAGATTTACCTTTAGGCTAGTATTAGCACTCCTCCACATTCTGAAGGGCAATGCTGGTCAAATTTTATTATGCTTAAACATCACCTGGAGAGATGGTTAAAATGCAGATTGCTGGGCCCAGTCCTCAGCAATTCAAATTTAACAGGCCTAATGTGGTGCCCAAGAAATAATTCTAACAAGATCTCAGCGGATGGCAATGCTGCTGGTTGCCACCAGTAGACTAAACTTTAAAGTAACTCTGTTCTAACCTTGGAAACAGTTGCATCCCAAGTTAGGCTGAATGTTAAACTGTGCAGCAGCTAATCCAGAAAACCTAAGAACTGCATAGAGATGATGAAGGAGAATTATATTGTTCAATTACACGTATGTATTTGCTGGAGGGCTTCCCGGGTGGCTCAGTGGTAAAGAATCATCCAGCCAGCAGAAGACGCAGGTTCGATTCCTGGGTCAGGAAGATCCTCTGGAGAAGGAAATGGCAACCCACTCCAGTATTCTTGTCTGGAAAATCCCATGACAGAGGAGCCTGGCAGGCTACAGTCCATAGAGTTGCAAAAGGGTCGGACATGATTTAGCAACTAAACAACAACAAAGTATTTGTCAGGAGCTGGTTTTGCCACAAACATCTTGAACTATTTTCCTATAAGTTCAAAGCTGTAATAATAATAGCTTATCTTTTCAGGGGATGCACTGACACAAAATTTCCAGAAGGGACAAATGAAGAATGGGATTATTTGAAAGAGCTCCACCTTCATGCTTGTACACCAACCAATCAGCACTTCCCTTTCATTCTCATTCCCATGCACACCCCAGGTACAGCACATCAGGCACTTTAACCTCTTCCATGCTTCCCCTTCCTCATCTGCAAAGTGAGAAGAGAAGGGCCAGTATCAAAGACTTGGTGTGAAGGTTAAAAGAATAATGGACACGAAAGCAAAACACCGCCCAGAGAATACACCCCGGAGGTTCCCATTCTCTCAGGGCACCTCATTCCTTTCCTTCAGCATGCTCATTGGAGATTATAACTCTACATGTGGGGGCTGGGGAGGGTATGACTTAATTAACCTCTCTCTCTCACACACATACTATCATAAACCCCATGAGTATCCGTTGTGCTCGCTGTTGAATCCACACCCTTAACCCAGTTCCTGGTTTTTAGCAGGCCATCAGAAAAGACAGCATTTGGCCTGTGGTAAAAACACAGTGTCAATTTTAAAATGGATACACACAAAATATTAGGTGCAATAAAAATGAGCAATTTAGAGAAGGAAGGCATTCTTAACAATCGAGAATCTGACTTGCCACTAGGATTGGCTGCAAAGCCGGCGCAGCCCTCTGTGCTGCAGTCCCCTCGGGGGACCCCTGAGATTGCTAGCTGCAACTGCAAAGCCGAGACTGACGACTGTGGTGTCTAAAAGTTGGGTTATTAGCTCCCAGGAAAAAGTAAAAAGGTCGAGCTACTGATCTCTTGGGTCCTTCTTTTTTGTTTAAGAATCTACTTTGTCTCTCATTTCTTCAAACGTATTGCCTGTTCTTTCTGAGTTCTTAATGGAAAATTGAAGTCAGGGATAAGTGAAGAATCTTAGACTTTACAAACACAATGCAGATTTGCAGCTCGGTAGTTGCCATAGGTCTGCCAAATTCGTCAACTTTATAATGATGGTGGGGGTGGGGGAACTGCTCAGTTAGATTGCCAAGAACACTGACACACACAAAGCACATAAATTTTTACCTTTCAAGGATCCAAACTAATTTTTGGTATGAGGACATTTATTAGTATGGCAGCTTTACTGTACAAGTTAAAAATAGGAATTTCTTAAAAGTACAAAGACACTATATTATTGAGCTCACACTGTTAAGTGTGTTTCCTTGGAGAAATAAACAGCTTGGTCCTGAGCCAGAAGTTGCACAAGGAGTCAACATATACAAGCTAATTGCAGACAATAAAGATAAATCTTAAAACAATTTTTATATATATATATGTAAAGGTAAAGTAGGCCATTTTAGAAAGCTTTCCTAAGCTTTGGGGCTTCCCTGATAGCCAGTTTGTAAAGAATTCACCTGCAATGGAGGAGACCCCTGTTCGGCTCTTGGGTTGGGAAGATCTGCTGGAGAAGGGATAGGCTGCCCACTCCAGTATTCTTGGGCTTCCTTGTGGCTCAGCTGGTAAAGAATCCGCCTGCAATGGGGAAGGCCTGGGTTCTATCCCTGGGTTGGGAAGACCCCCTGGAGAAGGGAAAGGCTACCCACTCCAGTATTCTGTCCTGGAGAATTCCATGGACTGTAAGTCCATGGGGTCACAAAGAGACAGATACAACTGAGTGACTTTCACTTTCACTTTCCTAAGCTTTGCAATCAGAACTAAACCTGCAGTGCTTGTGCATTAGTTTGAAAAGTTTTCAAAATAAATTCAAATCTTCTATAGTTTTGCATTAAGTCTTTGCTCTTTCTGCCACTAATTTTTACTATTTGGAAATCATGTCACTCTTAAGAAAGGGATTCCCAGTACCTGCTGAAGAGATGCTATTTTCAAATGTTCCTGTATTTGGTTTTCAGCTTATTATGGTGCAGAGACAGGGTTCCTAGTCAACAGTTATGTGCGCCCATCTCAGCCGCACAAGCTGGTACCTTCTTTACCTCTCTGTGCCACAAGTGTCTCCCTTTATAAGAGGAGGATAACAACAAAACTAATCTCAGAGTAATGGCCAGGATCATCCTCTTAATTCTCATTTATTTGGGCTAATATAAACTTTGTTTCCATTCCCCAAACAGGAACAATTCTGTAGTGGAAGGTACAGCAAAGGGGAGTAATGCATGCAAAAGAGCTTAGTAACAAGAACAAGCACACAAAGAATTTTATTAATATTACTTTAAATGACTCCCCCAATAAGGGAAGAACATAGCTGCCGGCCACAGACAGAAACAGCCCCAAATGGTTGCCTAGGAGCCAAGCCTCCCACAGGTTTACTGCACTCACACGTCCCTGGGTCTTTCAGAGTGGGCAGCGCTCAGCACTTTGCATCGACATTCAGTGATACCTGCCAATTATCTTCCCCAGAGACCTGCTAAGAGGGGCCGTGCTCTGGAGCACCTGCAATCTCTGCTCTTTAAAAATAGAAAACCACTTTAACTTGTGGAGGCTTAACACAAGTGGGGGCAGAGAACCACCTCAACCCTGGTACACGCAAAGAATTTTTCTCCTCCTTTGTACCTGAAAAGATTGTTTTTTTCAAATAATGTCTTTTTCTGAAAATCAGAAATGAAATAAGACAAATAAGATCTTGTTCTTGTTTGTCAAATAAGATCAATAAGACATTTACTGGTAAACTAGAAATAAAACTTAATTATCACTACTTTCCTAGTTCTTTAGGCATATCACTACAATTGAGAGAAATTATCAGCCTTGAGGATAATTTTCAAAGATCATTTGTTCCTCATGGTATAAACCACCAATTCTCTCTCACACACACAAAACAAATTATATATGTGTGTGTGTATAGGATCAGATGTATATACATGCATAGGATCAGATATTCAAGTTCAGTTTGGAAAACGTGAAGTAAAAATCTTTAAGCATTTTTTCACTTTCTAGAATCACAAAATGTCTTTAAACTTCTACCAACCATGAGGTAGAGAAATAAGCGTCCTGTTCATTGATGAGGGCTATGTAAACTGATAAACCTTTCTAGAGGACAGTACACATTAAATTTCAAAATACCTATCTCTTAATACTCAACAATTCCACTTCTAAAAATGGACTGGAATCAAAGCTTATGAAGCGCACAAATTTTATGATGAAAATGTAAAACTTATAAACATACTCAGAAATTCCTTCAATCTGCCTCAAAGTACAGCATATTTTATAGAGTCACGATGTAGTCTACATGTGAGAAATATATAAATGTGTAGACATAAATGTGTAAAATATAATTTTACAGTATTTCTAGCAACAAAGAATGATGAGACCCTCCCTCATTCAATACTGGAAATTAAAAGACAAAGCTTGAATTATTGATGATTATAGAAAAGGAGGGGTACGCTAAGGCATGGGCTTCCCTGATGGCTCAGCAGGTAAAGAATCTGCCTGCAATGCAGAAAACACAAGCAATGCGAGTTTGATTCCTGGGTCAGGAAGGTCCCCTGGAGGAGAAAAATAGCAACCCACTCCAGTATTCTTGCCTAGACGGGCTACAGTTCAAAGGGTTGCAAAGAGTCAGACATGACTGAAGGATTAAGCATGCGGGCTCAGGCACATTGTCTCTGCATAGAAGGGATTGTTGAGCTTACAAGGTTTGGTTTGATTTGGTTTGGTTTTGAAAGCATGGAGTTCAGGGGTTGCACCTTTTCAGAGGTGTAGGTAGGCTAACATCGTATGTAGAAGCCTGGTTACCTGTGTGAGGCTGTTGGTTGATTGCTTGGTTGTATTTGAGGTGTATTTACTGGCATGGGTCTCTGGTTGACTGGCTTTCAGTAGCCAGGGTTGACACTGATTGGCTGGTTTGTAAAAGTGTGTTCAAGTTGTTGATCCATTGGCTTATAAGGAGTTCTGGTGGCTACTTGTTATCGTGGCTATGGAACAATATATCTTTTCCAGAATGTGTGGAAATATATTTGATCTTATTGTTGAGCTTACCCAAATGTCTTTTGAGGGAACTGCACTTTATAATCAGAAAAACAGACAAGGAAATTCACTGCCAAAAGAGACTGCAAACAACTTACATAAATTAGGCTTTTAAATCAATGTGGCACATCTGTATGATAGAACACAATATGGTTTTTATAAGGAAGGAAACTAGATGTATTGATATGGAACAATCTCCACAATGTGGTGGTAAGTGAAAAAAGTCAGGTGTGGAATAAGTTCTTATCTATATGTAGAACTCTCTGGAAGGACCAAAAAAGACTGATAAAGGTATTTACCTCACGAGAGAGAAATGGAGCGTCCTTGGGAGGGAAGAGTGGAGGAAAACCTTTCATTAGAAAATCAGTGGTCAAACTCCAGTCATCTTGGACTCTAAATTCCATTCTCTTTCCACACAGCCCCACCAACTCATCTTTTATGTGATTTTTCAGGTTGGTGCTCCAGTTGGCTTTGAGTAAGAGCTCCCCCGACATACTCCATAAAATGGTCTTTAAAAACTTATAACACCGGCAGCTAAAATCCCTCTCTTCTTACTCATCCTCTTTTGCTAATGTTGACTATATTCTGGAGGTTTGGCAAACTTGGGGTGAGCACCCTTCCTAAGAAGGGATTACCCTGAGGCAGGACTGTCCTGCCCAGAGATCTCCGGATCTGGGAGCCCTCGCTGCTGCACACCCCTGGTAACTCCCCGCTCACCCTGTGGAATGCTCACGGGGTTTGCCTTCTCCATAAACCAGAAGCCTGTTCTCTCCTCCTTCCCTGTCTAGTCAGCGCAGGGTTGACACACCTGCTGGGATGTCTTTCAACCGCCTCCGAAGCAGTGCCTTGGGGGCCCCTGAAGTACTTTCCCCAACCTCCTCTCAAATCTTTCCAGCCTCTCGCAGGCAGCTGAGAGGCTCAGGACTAAACATGGCCGGCCGGGCCTGGTCTCTAGAGGACTCCACATCAGTTACTACAACAGTGAGAGGAGAACTCATTAATGCAACATACACCGGAGCAGGAACACAGTCCTGTCAGAAAGCCTGGGGCTCCTGGTGCTGCTGAAGTCGGCACCGGGCAAGGGGTGCCTGGGGAGCCAGGAGGGGATGCAAACTGTGGGCAGAGCCTAGGAACAAGACATGAGGCACACCTTCAGATGGTGAAGCTGCTTCGGAACAGAATCTCCACATAGCTGTAGGATTTTCTTCTTGAGCAGGAGCTGTGTCAATTAGGCAGGTGGATTCTTGTATTTTAATCTAACTTTCAACCAGTCCACAGGCTTCTCTTTGGAGCCCACACAGGGAGAGGTTGCTTGAGGTGTCTGGTGTCTCTTATAGAGACCTGAATCATACTGGATTAGAGCTCCACCCTAATGGCTTCATTAAATCTTAATCACTTCCTTTACAGGCCCCATTGCCAAATACAGCCACACCTGGGGGTTTGGGCTTCAGCTGATCATTCTGGGAAGGGCACACACATTCAGTCCAGACTAGGTGGATGTCCCCCACCACTGTCATACTTGAGTCAAAACTGGGTCTACATACAGCTCTCAACCAGAGAGACGTCTATTCCCCACAGACCTCCAGCACCTGGGCATCTGCTGGATGCTGAATACAGGTTCAGGGCATCAGAGCACCATGGTTAAGAACTCTGGTTCTGAACGAACAACAAACAGACAGTACCTCTTGTTTGCTGTCTTGGGAACGTGACTTCAAGTAAGGGTTCCACGGTGACATGCACACAGCAGCACGCTGGGTACTAGGTTTTTGGGGGCAGACCTGGGGTGGCCTCTGGTAATGAACAGCCTCTTGCAGAAATGAAGCAGGACCCTCCAGGGCCCTCCCCAGGACAAAAGACTTTCCATGTCCCCTGTTTCTTGTTTGTAGGGAAAAGGCTTCAGCCAGACCTTCCCTGAGTTCCAAAGGGGAGATTCAAACAGTTAGGGATAAGGGAACTGAGTGAATGTAGAAAAAAGAAAAAGCGGTCAAGACACAACAGTGCTACAATGAAGACGGGTCCCAGTTCCTCCTCAAGGGAGACACACAACAATCTGAACTAGATCTCTGAGTGCTTCTACAGAACTAAGGTTCCCACTCAGGCTAAAGATGGTAACTTCAGGCTGAGCACAAACATACAGACACTAGACTGGTTGGGATCAGGCTGATGACTGAGATTCCTGAAACACCATCCTATTATCTCACCACCAACCAATGAAAAGAACGTCACACATCCTGCAGCCTCTCACTCCCACCCCTCTGCCAAATGCTGCCTTTAAGAACACTTCCCTGAAGTGTTTGGTCTATTGAGCACAAGCCATCCGTCTCCTTGCTTGGCCCTGTAAGAAGCCTTTCTCTGCTCCAAACCCCAGTGTTTCAGTTTGTTCAGCCTCACTATGCATTGGGCCCAGGAACTTGGGTTCAACAACACTGCGACGGTGTGCAGTACAGTAAGTCCTCTGCATGCAAATGAGCTCTGTTCTAAGAGTGGGTTCTGAAGTCCAATTTGTCCAACAAAGTTAGCCTAGGTACCCAAATAACACTATCGGCTCCATACCCCTGCTTTTATGCTTGCTTCCAGACATCCTGGGCTTGAAATAAAAATACTGTACCACCGTACTCTACACTGTATTGGAAATACACTAAAGCACAACCACGTGTAGAGGAAGCATGCATGTGCCAATGCATACCAGACACACGAATTAACGTACAGGACTGAACATGCAAACATATGTTCGCATCTTTGAAAGTTGGTTCATATGTAGGGGACTTACTGTAATTATCTATATATCATTACATGAAAACAGAGCATGTGATGAAGTTCAGGATGTGCTACCCAAAATATGGCACCTTGGGATAGTAACATCTTAAGCTGAAGGAATTAACAAAAACAAAACAGAACAACAACAAAAAACCCAGCAGAAGCAGGAAGATCACTCTGACCTCTCCTAGATCACTCTTCTTCCCTGAAACAGGTTATAAAACTCCTATGTGAATAGTATCCCACACCAGGGGGAGGAAAGACATTCATATCACCAAAAACAGGGAACTTGGGACCAAGAAATCTGTACAAACAAACCTTGTTAAACTAACCCATATCTTCTTAGTTACTTCTTCACCATTTACTACCCCAAGCCCAAATCCCTTTGATTCGTCAATTCTTCACAAATTTATTATTGTTTTGTTTCAAAGAAAAATTTAAAATTTCTACAGTGAACACATATAACTTTGTATTGATATAAATTATTTTAAAGTGTTTTAAAGCATTGCATTTATCCACTGAAGGAAATTCAAAAAGATTTTCTTCAGCTAGTTCCTACATGTGTTGTTGTTGTTTACTTGCTAAGTTGTGTCCATCTCTTTTGGGATCCCATGGACTGCAGCCTGCCCGGCTGCTCTGTCCATGGGATTTCCCAGGCAAGAATACTAGAGTGGGTTGCCACTTCCTGCTCCAGGGTGTCTTCCTGCCCCAGGGATCTAACCCGCTCCTCCTGCTTGACAGATTCTTTACCACTGCGCCACCTTGGAAGCCCTCTAGATCCCACATAGGAGGTCTGAAATAAGAGATTTGTCAGACCTGTGGGTGAATCTAAAAGAAACACTGGCTGTACAAAACAACAATCATAATGTCAAATGTGTGTGCAGAGAAACAAGCCAAAACCAAAATACTGGGCGAAGATGGCATTAACATTGGAAGAGGGTTATCAGAACTACTGGGCTTCCCTGATAGCTCAGTTGGTAAAGAATCCACCTTCAATGCAGGAGGCCCTGGTTTGATTCCTGGGTCAGGAAGATCCACTGGAGAAAAGATAGGCTACCCACTCCAGTATTCTGGCCTGGAGAATTCCATTGATTGTATAGTCCATAGGGTCACAAAGAATCGGACACAACTGAGCGACCTTCACTTGCATCAGAACTACTGCAGCATATTATTCAGTGGCACTATTCACAAAGTACAGAGGAACTGCAAGAAGGAAGAGAAACACCAAGAATTTTCTGTAAGTGCTCCTTTCGAGCCAGTGAGAGAGAGAAAAAGTTGCTGACCACATTTGAGGGAAGAGATCTCCATAAAATATAAAGTCAGGATCTGCATTTCAAGATAAAGATAGACATAGTGTACCGTTGAGAACAGATTCGTCTCTTGGTAACTTAAGATCAGAAAAGCAAAGAATGGCAATTACTTAAAAATAAGCAAGCATTTGGAAATTAGATCATTTCATTTTAACAAATATCTACAGTCTCTGTCGCTCACAAGCTCATCATTCTCCAAACAAAAGGAACTTGATGTAACACAGGCAACAGTTACGTGAAATTGTTTCAAAGTATCTTTATAATTTGAATGTGTTCTCCTTTTTATAGGGGACTCACATGTCTAATTCTATATTTTCCATTTCCAGACTAGATATGTATCTATGCATCTTGGCTCCATCCTTCATTACTTACTGGTAGGAGAAGGCGATGGCACCCCACTCCAGTACTCTTGCCTGGAAAATCCCATGGACGGAGGAGCCTGGTAGGCTGCAGTCCATGGGGTCTCGAGGAGTCGGACACGACTGAAGTGACTTAGCAAGCAAGCAAGCAAGCTAAATTGTGCTGAATTAAGCTACCCCACGCCCGAGGTCAGGGGCAGCAGCCAAGAGGAGCTACCCCATGTCTAAGGAGTGGTGGCTGAGGGGGCGCAGGAGGGCCAAGAGGAGCTACTCCACGTTCAAGGTCAGGGGTGGCGGCCATGAGGACATACCCCTCATCCAAGGTAAGGAGCAGCAGCTGTGCTTTGCTAGAGTAGCCGTGAGGAGATACCCGACGTCCAAGGTAAGAGAAACCCAAGTAAGATGGTAGGTGTTGCAAGAGGGCATCAGAGGGCAGACACACTGAAACCATACTCACAGAAAACTAGTCAATCTAATCACACTAGGACCACAGCCTTGTCTAACTCAATGAAACTAAGCCACTCCAATTGGGGCCACCCAAGACAGGCGGGTCATGGTGGAGAGGTCTGACAGAATGTGGTCCACTGGGGACCACAAGGGGAGGAAATGGCAAACCACTTCAGTATTCTTGCCTTGAGAATCCCATGAACAGTATGAAAAGGCAAAATGATAGGATACTGAAAGAGAAATTCCCCAGGTCAGTAGGTGCCCAATATGCTACTGGAGATCAGTGGAGAAATAACTCCAGAAAGAATGAAGGGATGGAGCCAAAGCAAAAACAATACCCAGTTGTGGATGTGACTGGTGATAGAAGCAAGGTCTGATGCTGAAAAGAGCAATATTGCATAGGAACCTGGAATGTCAGGTCCATGAACCAAGGCAAATGGGAAGTGGTCAAACAGGAGATGGCAAGAGTGAATGTCAACATTCTAGGAATCAGCGAACTAAAATGGTCTGGAATGGGTGAATTTATCTCAGATGACCATTATATCTACTACTGTGGGCAGGAATCCCTCAGAAGAAATGGAGTAGCCATCATGGTCAACAAAAGAGTCCAAAATGCAGTACTTGGATGCAATCTCAAAAATGACAGAATGATCTCTGTTCGTTTCCAAGGCAAACCATTCAATATCACAGTAATCCAAGCCTATGCCCCAACCAGTAACACTGAAGAAGCTGAAGTTGAATGGTTCTATGAAGACTTACAAGACTTTTAGAACTAACACCAAACAAAGATGTCCTTTTCATTATAGGGGACTGGAATACAAAAGTAGGAAGTCAAGAAACACCTGGAATAACAGGCAAATTTGGTCTTGGAATACGGAATGAAGCAGGGCAAAGGCTAATAGAGTTTTGCCAAGAGAACACACTGGTCATAGCAAACACCCTCTTCCAACAACACAAGAGAAGACTCTACACATGGACATCACCAGATGGTCAACACCAAAATCAGATTGATTATGTTCTTTGCAGCCAAAGATGGAGAAGCTCTATACAGTCAGCAAAAACAAGACCGGGAGCTGACAGTGACTCAGACCATGAACTCCTTATTGCCAAATTCAGACTGAAATTGAAGAAAGTAGGGAAAACCACTAGACCATTCAGGTATGACCTAAATCAAATCCCTTATGATTATACAGTGGAAGTGAGAAATAGATTTAAGGGCCTAGATCTGATAGATAGAGTGCCTGATGAACTATGGACTGAGGTTTGTGACATTGTACAGGAGACAGGGATCAAGACAATCTCCATGGAAAAGAAGTGCAAGAAAGCAAAATGGCTGTCTGAGGAGGCCTTACAAATAGCTGTGAAAAGAAGAGAAGCAAAAAGCAAAGGAGAAAAGGAAAGATATAACCATCTTAATGCAGAGTTCCAAAGAATAGCAAGGAGATAAGAAAGCCTTCCTCAGCAATCAATGCAAAGAAATAGAGGAAAACAACAGAATGGGAAAGACTAGAGATCTCTTCAAGAAAATTAGAGATACCAAGGAAACATTTCATGCAAAGAAGGGCTCAATAAAGGACAGAAACGATATGGACCTAACAGAAGCAGAAGATATTAAGAAGAGATGGCAAGAATACACAGAAGAACTGTACAAAAAAGATCTTCACGACCCAGATAATCACGATGGTGTGATCACTCATCTAGAGCCAGACATCCTGGAATGTGAAGTCAAGGGGGCCTTAGAAAGCATCACTATGAACAAAGCTAGTGGGGGTGATGGAATTCCAATTGAGCTATTTCAAATCCTGAAAGATGATGCTGTGAAAGTGCTGCACTCAATATGCCAGCAAATTTGGAAAACTCAGCAGTGGCCACAGGACTAGAAAAGGTCAGTTTTCATTCCAATCCCAAAGAAAGGCAATGCCAGAGAATGCTCAAACTACCGCACAATTGCACTCATCTCACATGCTAGCAAAGTAATGCTCAAAATTCTCTAAGCCAGGTTTCAGCAATATGTGAACCATGAACTTCCAGATGTTCAAGCTGGTTTTAGAAAGGGCAGAGGAACCAGAGATCAAATTGCCAATATCTGCTGGATCATGGAAAAAGGAAGAGAGTTCCAGAAAAACATCTATTTCTGCTTTATTGACTATGCCAAAGCCTTTGACTGTGTGGATCACAATAAACTGGAAAATTCTGAAAGAGATGGGAATACCAGACCACCTGACCTGCCTCTTGAGAAACCTGTATGCAGGTCAGGAAGCAACAGTTAGAACTGGACATGGAACAATAGACTGGTTCCAAATAGGAAAAGGAGTACATCAAGGCTGTATACTGTCACCCTGCTTATTTAACTTATATGCAGAGTACATCATGAGAAACGCTGGACTGGAAGAAACACAAGCTGGAATCAAGATTGCCGGGAGAAATATCAATAACCTCAGATATGCAGATGACACCACCTTTATGGCAGAAAGTAAAGAGGAACTAAAAAGCCTCTTGATGAAAGTGAAAGAGGAGAGTGAAAAAGTTGGCTTAAAGCTCAACATTCAGAAAACGAAGATCATGGCATCTGGTCCCATCACTTCATGGCAAATAGATGGGGAAACAGTGGAAACACTGTCAGACTTTATCTTTTTGGGCTCCAAAATCACTGCAGATGGTGATTGCAGTCATGAAATTAAAAGACGCTTACTCCTTGGAAGGAAAGTTATGGCCAGCCTAGATAGCATATTCAAAAGCAGAGACATTACTTTGCCAACTAAGGTCCATCTAGTCAAGGCTATGGTTTTTCTAGTGGTCATGTATGGATGTGAGAGTTGGACTGTGAAGAAGGCTGAGCGCCGAAGAATTGATGCTTTTGAACTGTGGAGTTGAAGACTCTTGTGAGTCCCTTAGACTACAAGGAGATCCAACCAGTCCATTCTGAAGGAGATCAGCCCTGGGATTTCTTTGGAGGGAATGATGCTAAAGCTGAAACTCCAATACTTTGGCCAGCTGATGTGAAGAGCTGACTCAATGGAAAAGACTCTGATGCTGGGAGGGATTGGGGGCAGGAGGAGAAGGGAACGCCAGAGGATGAGATGGCTGGATTGCATCACCAACTCGATGGACATTAGTTGGGGTGAACTCCGGGAGCTGGTGATGGACAGGGAGGCCTGGCGTGCTGTGATTCATGGGGTTGCAAAGAGTCGGACATGACTGAGCGACTGAATTGAACCGAACTGAAGCTAATGAAAATTTTCAATGTTTTTAAATTTACCCCTATGCTCACTCTTTCAGACACAAGAGGAAAAAGAATATGTTCTTAGATAAGGCAAACTTGTGGACTCCATGGATTTAAAGACATCCTTAGGGACTTCCCTGGTGGCACAGTGGATAGAAATCTGCCTGCCAATGTAGGGGACATGGGTTTGATCCCTAGTCTGGGAACATTCCACAAGCCACAGAGCAATTAACCTTGTGTGCCACACTCCTGAGTGTGCGCTCTAGGGCCCGTGAGCTACAACTACCAAGTCTGTTTGCTGCCAGTACTGAAGCTCATGAAGTTAGAGCCCGTGCTCTCAACTAGAGAAGCCTGCATACCACAGTGAAGAGTAGCCCCCACTTGCCATAACTAGAGAAAGTCCATGAACAGCAACAAAGACCCAGTGCAATCAAAAGTAAATAAATATTAAAAAAAAAAAAAAGAATATTAGAAGTCTCTTTGTATTTAATGCTTACTGAGCGAATGAGTGAAAGAATGGATATGCAAATAAATGGATGGTTATGCAGACAATTAGGCCAACTACTGAATCTCATCCCTCCCTTTGGTTTTGCTTCCTCTACTCTGTCAGCTCAGAGAAGGCAATGGCACCCCACTCCAGTACTCTTGCCTGGAGGATCCCCTGGGCAGAGGAGCCTGGTGGGCTGCAGTCCATGGGGTCACTAGGAGTCGGACACGACTGAGCGACTTCACTTTCACTTTTCACTTTCATGCATTGGAGATGGAAATGGCAACCCACTCCAATGTTCTTGCCTGGAGAATCCCAGGGACGGGGGAGCCTGGTGGGCTGCCGTCTATGGGGTCGCACAGAGTCGGACATGACTGAAGCGACTTAGCAGCAGCAGCAGCACTCTGTCAGCTGATTCTGAGCACCTGCAAAAGTTATTTTGCACAGGACTGTTTTGTGTTGGCCTTAGTAGTTGAGGGGATGCCAGCCTTGGTTCTGCCCAACACTCAGCCTCAGCCCCATGGGCTCTTCCCTAACTGAGAGTGAGCACTGCTGGCTGCAGATACCTGTAATCACAGCAGGGGAGCTGCCCCATCACAGACCCTGGTTCCTATTCAATTCAGCACCTGTGCAGCTGGCCTGTGGCCTTGCCTCCCTGTCTCAGCACTGATAGCTCCTGATTGGGCTCCCACTGGTTTTCTATATCCATTGCTCACTCAGTCATCATGGCTTCGTCACTCTCAGGTGGTAGGTGTGATGCCGGTGAAAAGGTGAAGTGCTAAACACTTACAGGAGAAAGTGGGGACGATGCTATAATTTAATGAAGAGATGAAAAGACTCTGATAACATGGGGATGTATTTTGAAAGAAGTTCTAGCCAAAGACATTGCTCTCTCTCCAAATGACTGTGCATGAAGAAATATTGCATACAATGAATCTGAAGTCACAGAAGCATAGACCCTTCAGAAACAGGGTGTAAGCCCAATACTCCAAAGCCCTACGGAGAGGTGAGGAAGACAGGAAAACCAGTGCTTCCGAGTGTCACACAATCTGCCAATGGCAGGTGGAAGGCAGTGACTTTACACGTGTCTGCCACCTCACAAGGCACATTGGCATACAATGTTTTATTTACTCCACCACACGAACTCTATAGGACTTCCCTGCTCAGATGGTAAAGAATCCTCCTGCGATGTGAGAGACCTGGGTTTGATTCCTGGGTTGGGAATCGAGAAGGAGAAGGAGGAGGAAATGGCAACCCACTCTAGTATTTTTGCCTGGAGAATCCCCATGGGCAGAGGAGCCTGGTGGGCTACAGTCCATGGGGTGACAAAGAGTCAGACACAACAGAGCAACTAAGCACAGCACAGCATAAACTCTATATATATTTATTATGATGCTATTTTACATCTAAGGAGACCACTTGTCTGGCACAGTGGTAAAGAATCTGCCTGCCAATGCAGTGGATGCAGAAGACGTGGGTCCTATCTTTGGGTTGGGAAGATTCTCTGAATTAGGAACTGGTAATCCACTCCATTATTCTGGCTTGGGAAATCGCATGGACAGAGGAACCTGGTGGGCTACAGTCCCTGGGGTTGCACAGAGTCAGACAAGACTGAGCATGCGTACAGACCACTTGTCAGAGCAGGGATATTTGTTCCTTCATGCCCAAACAATCCAGGAATCATCAGGTTGATGGTTCTCTACTGTTGATCTGAGTATTTGATAATAAATATTTGTAGAGCTGTGTTGAACCAAGTTTTTAACTGAAGTTGATAATGTTTTACAAATTGAGAATCATTTGGAGATCATGAGAAAAACACACCATAACTTTGTGACAAAGGAAGTAAATACAGAAATAAATTTAAACAAACTTAGAACTTCCCAGGAGGTGCTAGTGGTAAAGAACCCGACTGCCACGTAAGGAGACATAAGAGACTCGGGCTCAATCCTTGGGTCGGGAAGATCCCCTGGAGGAGGGCACGGCAACCCACTCCAGTGTTCTTGCCTGGAGAATCCCAAGGACAGAGGAGCCTGGCGAGACCACTACAGTTCATGGGGTTGCATAGAGTTGGACACGACTGAAGAGACTTAGCATACATGCACTACAGTAAAAATTATGAATTGTGTTTTTCTTACATTTAGAATTAAAACACAGTTCTAATGTATCAATTATAACATATAACTGAGTAGGTAATAAATGGAGTTAAATTGTTCTAAGGGCTGTGTATTACCCAGGACAAAGGTAAAAGTATTGATACTTTTAGATCTTAATCATACATATAGTTAATATATTATGTATGATACTATGTACTGTATTATATATTATTTTTAAGTTAATCAGTAAAAGAATAGAAAAAGAGTACATAACATCTTACCCAGAAGAAGGGGAAATGTAACGATAGAAATTATTCAGTCCAGTAGAAATGACAGAGAAGGAAAACACAGGACAGGCATGACAAGGGCTCAAAATGATAGATGAAACCTAATTATGTCTGCAGTTGTATCGGCATAAATAGAGTAAATGTTCCTGCCAGCATCCATGATTTTTTTGAAAACATCTAACTTCCATCCATTTACAAGAAATGCATCTAAAACATTAAAATGTATAAAAACTGAAAGTAAAATTATGAAAAAGGATAAGTCAAAAGAATACTGGTATATCCATATTAACATTAGACAACATAGACTTCCAGGCAAAAAGCAGCACAGGGAAGCCACTTCCTAATGGTAAAAGGCTCAATCCTTCAGGAAGATAAAATAATTTTAAGTTGCTATACTTATAACAACATTGCCAATAAATAAACAAACAAGCAAACACAAAATTACAAGAAGTAAACAAATCCATAATCAAAGAGTAAAAGATTAAAAACTCATGTTTCTGACTAAATTATAGAACAGGAAGATAAAACATACCAGTATGAACATTAAAAATATGAACATAATTACAAACTAGAGCACATGGATGTACATAAAATCTGCACACAGTACTGAATAATGCATTCTTTTATGGTACACATAATATTTAAGGAAACTATATATGGGGTCATGGAGTAAAACCTACACACACCTCAAAAGACTGAGATCATACAGAATTTCTTCTCTGACAGCAGTGTAATTAAGTGACAAATCAATCACAAGTTAACTAAAAAAATCTTCTTATGTTTGGAAAATAAGACAGACTTCCAACTTGTCCATGGGTTAAACAGGAAATGATCATGTAAATTAGACAATGTTCAGAGTAAATACAAACACATAACAAAATCTCTGGACCATCTTTATGTCATGAGATAGAAAGACCTACAGAAAATGAAAATTTTTATAAAAAATATAGTTTATTGAAACTGACCTGAAACAAAAAAAAAAAACAACAACCCTGAA
Source organism: Bos indicus (assembly GCF_029378745.1). Lineage (NCBI taxonomy): Eukaryota > Metazoa > Chordata > Mammalia > Artiodactyla > Bovidae > Bos > Bos indicus. The sequence continues at coordinate 41,265,123 of NC_091767.1, read as the reverse complement.
CCTAGGAAGGAATTTAAAACTTGAGTTGTAACATAACCACGAAAGAAATTGAACCAGTCACTTAAAATCTTCCGAAGAAAAGGAAATTCTAGGTCCAAGTGGCTTGAACTGATGAAGTTAACAAACATTCAAGGAATAATTAATAAAACAAGATAGAGTGAATGGTAGAAAAGCATTAATCAAAGAAAGTATGTCTGAAAAATGTCTAGAAGAGAAGGAAGACAGTGAATCAGTACTTGTTACCGCTCCTGAAAGCACTCCAAAAGCGTTCATTACTACCTTACTAGCCATCAAAAACGAAAGACTGGAATCTCAGGAAAAGGCCATTCCCCTCTGGCATAATTATATCAATGATTGACCAAGCCTTTCCTCCTGAACTGCCCGGGGGTGGGTGGGGCTGCAGGCCCTCCCACAAGCATGCCCTGGGTCTTCCCACATAGATTACTGCCTAAACTCCTGTATTGCCTCTTTTAATCTCTGTGGTGTGCATCCTATTCTTATCTTGATTTTACAGATACGAAGCTGAACTTTAGAAAAGTGATCTTCACAGCCACATGGTTAACAGAGGATATGGGTGGGGATGGAAGACAGGACAATTGATGGTACTGGAAAACTCATACCCTTCGCTTCTCCTCTACATCCATGTTATTTATTAGTGGTCCCACTGAGCCTCCCAGCAGGATCCATCAGGAGTGTTTGCTTCCCCACAACAACACAGCCCTTCCCTGGCACAGATAAATCAATGCTGACTATTTCAAAGCAGCATATGGTGCCCAGGACTGACCTTTGGATAGCTATTTAAAGAATGAGGACATTCTGAGGTTTGTGCCATCGTGTGACAGCAGGTGGTCAGCAGTTACCCATAAAAGTTGTTTAAAAGAGCACTTGACAAATACTTACTCTCTCCAGAAAATGGGGTTTAAATAATAGAAACTATCCCGTAGAGTTGTTGGGCTATTAGATGAGCTAATATTTATGCTTTATGTCACCCACCAAGATGCAAGCAGTCAGAGCATCTCCACAAAACAACGTTCACCCTTCCATCATGGCCAACCAATGCTGAGTCTGCCCAGCCCCAACTGCATTACATTCTGATAAGCATCCACAGACAATTATGAAGAACACCCAAATTTCATACTTTTGGCTCCTCTCAGCTGTGCACCTCACCCTAGTGCTCTAGGCTTCGCCATCATGAGTTAAGGAGTTGTCATCTCCCTTCTGGAATGAACTTCCTCTCCAGACTCATTACTCTCACTCCCCATATAGCTGTACCAGGTCCATACTCTAATTTCTCAGAGATCTGTTACGTGAATCAGTGCAGTGTGTAACACCGAGTGTAAGGAATCGTGAGTCATGTGTTACACACATTTCCCATTTCTATCTTTGCTTAGTGGAGTGTGTCATGGAGTTTTAAATAGATCTTGGTCTCCTTGAACCTTCATATTCAAATTCATTCTTAGTGTGAAAAAAAATTATATAAAGTAAAATATAAAGAACAAGTTTCTTGTAAACCCACGACTAAGCAGCTGCCCTAGATGAGCAGAGAGAGAACCCCTTTACCAGCACTTTCTGCTGGTCCTTCAGTCCTGTGCAAGAAGATCAGAGGAACTGTGCCTGCCCCATGTATTTGTCTTGATGATGCAGACAAAATAATGTAATGAATTTAGGCTTCCTAATGTATCTGATACTACACTACCTAAATCAAATCCCTTATGATTATACAGTGGAAGTGAGAAATAGATTTAAGGGCCTAGATCTGATAGATAGAGTGCCTGATGAACTATGGAATGAGGTTCGTGACATTGTATAGGAGACAGGGATCAAGACCATTCCTATAGAAAAGAAATGCAAAAAAGCAAAATGGCTGTCTGGGGAGGCCTTACAAATAGCTGTGAAAAAAAGAGAAGCAAAAAGCAAAGGAGAAAAGGAAAGATATAAACATCTGAATGCAGAGTTCCAAAGAGTAGCAAGAAGAGATAAGAAAGCCTTCTTCAGCCATCAATACAAAGAAATAGAGGAAAACAACAGAAAAAAGATTAGGAATCTCTTCAAGAAAATCAGAGATACCAAAGGAACATTTCATGCAAAGATGAGCTCGATAAAGGACAGAAATGGTATGGACCTAACAAAACCAGAAGATATTAAGAAGAGATGGCAAGAATACACAGAAGAACTGTACAAAAAAGATCTTCACGATCCAGATAATCACGATGGTGTGATCACTCACCTAGAGCCAGACATCCTGGAATGTGAAGTCAAGTGGGCCTTAGAAAGCATCACTACGAACAAAGCTAGTGGAGGTGATGGAATTCCAGTTGAGCTATTCCAAATCCTGAAAGACGATGCTGTGAAAGTGCTGCACTCAATATGCCAGCAAATCTGGAAAACTCAGCAGTGGCCACAGGACTGGAAAAGGTCAGTTTTCTTTCCAATCCCAAAGGCAATGCCAAAGAATGCTCAAACTACCACACAATTGCACTCATCTCACACTTTAGTAAAGTAATGCTCAAAATTCTCCAAGCCAGGCTTCAGCAATATGTGAACCGTGAACTTCCAGATGTTCAAGCTGGTTTTAGAAAAGGCAGAGGAACCAGAGATCAAATTGTCAACATCTGCTGGATCATGGAAAAAGCAAAAGAGTTCCATAAAAACATCTATTTCTGCTTTATTGACTATGCCAAAGCCTTTGACTGTGTGGATCACAATCAACTGTGGAAAATTCGGAAAGAGACGGGAATACCAGACCACCTGATCTGCCTCTTGAGAAATTTGTATGCAGGTCAGGAAGCAACAGTTAGAACTGAACATGGAACAACAGACTGGTTCCAAATAGGAAAAGGAGTTCATCAAGGCTGTATATTGTCAACCTGTTTATTTAACTTACATGCAGAGTACATCATGAGAAACACTGGACTGGAAGAAACACAAGCTGGAATCAAGATTGCCGGGAGAAATATCAATAACCTCAGATATGCAGATGACACCACCCTTATGGCAGAAAGTGAAGAGGAACTCAAAAGCCTCTTGATGAAAGTGAAAGTGGAGAGTGAAAAATTTGGCTTAAAGCTCAACATTCAGAAAATGAAGATCATGGCATCCGGTCCCACCACTTCATGGGAAATAGATGGGGAAACAGTGCAAACAGTGTCAGATTTTATTTTTCTGGGCTCCAAAATCACTGCAGATGGTGACTGCAGCCATGAAATTAAAAGACGCTTACTCCTTGGAAGGAAAGTTAGGACCAACCTAGATAGCATATTGAAAAGCAGAGACATTACTTTGCCAACAAAGGTTCGTCTAGTTAAGGCTATGGTTTTTCCTGTGGTCATGTATGGATGTGAGAGTTGGACTGTGAAGAAGGCTGAGCGCCAACAAATTGATGCTTTTGAACTGTGGTGTTGGAGAAGACTCTTGAGAGTCCCTTGGACTGCAAGGAGATCCAACCAGTCCATTCTGAAGGAGATCAGCCCTGGAAGTCCTTTGGAGGGAATGATGCTAAAGCTGAAACTCCAGTACTTTGGCCACCTCATGCGAAGAGTTGACTCATTGGAAAAGACTCTGATGCTGGGAGGGATTGGGGGCAGGAGGAGAAGGGGACGCCAGAGGATGAGATGGCTGGATGGCATCACTGACTCGATGGACGTGAGTCAGTGAACTCCAGGAGTTGGTGATGGACAGGGAGGCCTGGCGTGCTGTGATTCATGGGGTCGCAAAGAGTCGGACACAACTGAGCGACTGATCTGATCTGATCTGAATGTATCTGACTTCCAATGTCGAGTGGAAACTTTGAAATGCACTGAATTTTAGAGAAAGGGCATGCCATTTACAGGAGCCCAAGAATTTTAGCAGTGGGTGTAAATTTCACAACACATAAATTCACTGTTACAAAAGTATTTTTTAAATCTCTTATATCCAGCTCCCCTTCTGCTGGTTAACAACACTTATTAGCTGTTACCTTTGTAAAGTAGAACTAGATTGGGAGGAAGAAGTTTTTTTTTAAACTTTGTATACTTCTGTGCCATTTTACTTTATTATTTTTTGGCAAGGGGTCCATTTGCCCTAACTCCTAATGAAAATCCTTTTTGGACCAGATTCAGGAGGAACTCTGTTACCCATGGAAAAACAGGTAGTTGATGGTGATGCTTCAGAATTCTCCCAGCAGAACATGACAGCTGACATGCCTTCCCCCAGAAACCACCTTGAAACACCCTATGGTTGAATTGATTCACCCAGATATTATTAAGAAATTGGATCTCTCTTAAAGGCTTAAACATAAGGTATGACACATAGAACTCCTTGAAGAGACCATAGGAAAAAACATTCTCTGACATAAATCTTACCAACATCTTTTTAGGTCAGTCTTCTAAGGCAATAGAAATAAAAACAAAAATAAACAAATGGGACCTAACAAAACAAAAACCCTGTTGCTGGGAAAGACTGAACGGAAAAGGAGAAGAGGACAGCAGAGGATGAGATGGCTGGATGCTATCACTGATTCAATGGACATGAATTTGAGCAAGCTCTGGAAGATAGTGAAGGACAGGGAAGCCTGGCATGCTGCAGTCCGTGGGGTTGAAAAGGCTCGGACTACGACTTGATGACTAAACAACAATAAACACAGATAACAAATGCTGGAGAGGGTGTGTAGAAAAGGAGACCCTCTTACACTGTTGGTGGGACTGCAAATTGGTGCAGCCGCTATGGAAACCAGTATGACGGTTCCTCAAAAACGCTAAACGTAGAGTTGCCATATGATTCAGTGATCCCACTTCTGGGCATATATCTGGACAAAGCTATAATTTTAAAAGATACATGCACCCCTATATTCACAGCAGCACTATTTACAATAGTTAAGAATTGGAAACAATCTACATGTCCATAGACAGACAAATGGATAAAGCAGACATGGTATAAACACACATGCACATGCATGCGTGCACACACACACACACACACACACACACACACCACACACACAAATGGAGTATTACTCAGCAATCAAAAACAATAAAATAGTGCCATTTGCACCAACACGGATGAACCTAGAGATTACCATACTAAGCAAAGGAAATCAGAAAGAGAACGACAAATGATATCACTTGTATGTGGAATCTAAAATGTGATACAAATCAACGTATCTATGAAAAAAGAAAAACAGACTTACAGACATAGAGAACAGACTTACGGTTGCCAAGGGAGTGGAGAGGAAAGCAGGGAAGGAATGGGAGTTTGGGATTAGCAGAGGCAAACTATTATATATAGGATGGATAAACAACAAGCTCCTACTGTGGAGCACAGGGAACAATACTCAATATGCTGTGACAAAGCATAATGGAAAAGAATATATACGGACACACACATATATAACTGTGTCACTTTGCTATATAGAAGGAATTAATACAAAATTGTAAATCAACTATACTTTCATTAAAAAAATTTTTTTTTAACAATTTGGGCCTCAAATAAGGTACAGAAACATTCTAGTGCCAGAAAATTGAGAACATTAAAAGCTGGAGTAGAGGCAGGACTGAAGAGGAGCACAGACAGCGAGAGTGGCCATCCCCACTGGCTCGACAGCCGAGAGCCAGCAAGGACAGGGAGGACTTGAGTGGGGCAGGCAAGCCCTGGAGTTCCCCTCTCTGGCTCTTTGCATTCTTATGACACTGCTTAGCAAAAGCATTTCTGTGCAACAGTGTGAGTGCTGCTGTTTCACTAGTCATACGCGGTGTGGTATTGTGGATTCTGCAAATCATTCAGGATGGCTATATGACATCCTAGGTTTAACTGACTGGCATTGGGCATACTGTAGTGATAGCACACCCATGAAGCAAGTAAATCATCCTATTTCTGCAATACAAACAGTGTGATTTCCTGCTCATAATATCTTCTGTTTCTTAGGGTTCCCCCAGACACATTTTGAGGCCTTAGTTTGCTGCCAGGTGTCACACACAGTGAGGCCTCTGTGTTCTAAAGATCACAGAGCTACTCTTCTAACGCACAGAACCTGCTGATGTAATCATCTGAATAGGCATTTGGGCAAAGTGCACCAACACTGGGCCCTCTAGACCACTGAGAGACATTTCTGCAGGATCTTGACAACCTGTAAACCTGGGAGACTCTCCGAGATATTCTGTTACAGAGTGTATCCTTACTCTTAACTTACTAGGCACTCAGATTTTTTTTCTAAAAAGATTATGCTTAGCATTTATTTGTTAAATCAACTCTAACAAATACATCCTCTTGTAACAAGATACAAGAAATCAGGTAGGCAGTAGTCAACTGTGATTACTGAAGCATGAACATTTCATAGCTACTTCTGGTTCAAGACATCATTAAATAATGTGTTAAATGTAAATCTGGAACACAGCATTTGGGATGCAAATGCACAAGTTAAATGTTTCCTGGGCTTAAGAAAACTGGTGGATTTGGGATTTTAAGCCATTAGGGGAGACTGAACCCAGACTAGTTTCAATGTTTTTAAAAAATCAGTTCAATAAATTATTTTAAACTAAATGTACAGATAACCACTACACAGATCAAGAAACAGAATGTTGTTAGCATCACAAAACTTTGCTCTTTTCTAATTGCAAGTGTTTTTGTAACCAAGCAGTACCCCATGATGCCTTCCTGGGACAGACCCCTTCTCTGTATCCTCTATCTCCTCGCTGAAGTACCTAGATAACAGTATCTGATGCACATTTCCTGAGTTGTTTTATTGATGTGAAAACTACCACCAAATGGAAGAAATGAACTAGTTGATGACCATGAACATGTAGCCCCCAGACCTACTAGCATCGAAAGATTTATGGTGTTAACCCCTGTGACACTCCCCTGTTACCTCACCATCAGCCAATCAGAACTGTACATGAGCTGATCACATAATCTAGACCCCACTCACCACCCCCCACCTTGCTTTTAAAAATGTTTTCCTGAAATACATCAGGGAGTTCTGGTGTTTTGAGCACTAGCTGTCCTGGACTCCTCGTTTGGTGCCCTGAAATAAATGCTGTATTTCTCCATAATCTAGTGTCAGTAGACTGGCTTTACTGCATACAGGCCAGCAGACCCAAGTTTGGGTTTTCTCCTCTCCAAAGGTAAGCAATAAACTCTAGTATGCAGCTTCCTGGTTTTGAACTTTATAAATGAAATCATGTAACATGTAGTCCTTCATGTTTGTCTTTTTTCCATGGAATGTTTGTGGAATTTATCAAGTTAATTGTACTCTGTTTAATTCACTAACATATGGTACTCCCTACATAAATAGCCTGTAATGTCTTTATCCATTCTACATTTGAAGGAAACGGGTTGTTTTCAGTTTGGTAAGATTATGAGTCATTTCTTTAGCTCAGAAAGATTTAAAAATTTCTTTTTTTCCATAATTTAAAAAACAGTTCCTCTACTTAATACACATAGTGTTTTGAGAATATGTAGGTATGTTCAACTGGCTACAGTTAAAATGACAGTGATGTAATGATATGTTAACATAAGTGCTTAGTGTTGCATTTATAACTTGTATTCCAAGTTTAACTTTAGGATGACCACTTGGGGTGTAAAATATTTACTTGCCCAAAATGCCTTTACAATTAATATGACCATTGCTGAGGGAAAGTTCCCAAATAATCAACTATCATTTTGCTGGGTAATCTATTTGCCAAATTATTCAGGAATTTTCTTAAGTGTTGATTTCTCTGCCTGTAAAATGGTAAATCGTCCTAGATCAAACATAAGATGCCTTTAAAACAACTTTTTTCAACTAATTTGTTTCCTGAGATTTGATTCCGAGTTTTTGAAGGAATTATAAATTGGTTTCGGCTTTCACAGAGTTCAGCAATGTGTTCCAAAAATAGTTTTACCATTTTAGGCTTTTGGAAATGTGTGTAGAGAATGTGTTTACAGGAAAAATGGGATAAATGCACAGACAAAATGCGCAAGAGGAGTTTGTAAGAATTATTTGTAATGGCAAAAACCATGAACCTTAAAACTGTATAAACATTAGGTACAATGAATTAAGGTATTCAATTCAAACAAGTATTTGTTTATTAAATAATTCACACCAAGGATTTCCCTGGTGGTCCAGGGTAAAGAATCAGCCTGCCAATACAGGGGGCACAGGTTCGATTCCTGGTCTGGGAGGATCCCAGGGGGGTAACTAAGCCCATGCACAACTACTGAGCCTAGAACCAGCAAGCTGCAACCACTGAAGCCCAGGCGCCTAGAGCCTGTGCTCACAAGAGAAGCCACTGTAAAGAGAAGCCGCAGCAACAAAAGGAAGAATGACTCCTGCTCATCGCAATTAGAGAAAGCCCACTTGCTGCAAGGAAGAACCAACACAGCCTAAATTAACTAGTTAATTATAAAATATGCCAAGTACCATGCTACACAGAGAATTCTGCAGTGATCAAGACAGAGAGGTTCCTGAGGATTAAATTCCTGACTCACCTCACCCATAGACACAGGGAATCTACAGCTACAGATGGAACAAATTTCCTCTAGTAAAACCCTAAAGGCTGGCTGAGCAACTGCGACATGTTGAATAAACCAGGAACAAAAATACATTAAACTGGGTAGGAGAGACTGGGACACAACCTCACCTTAAACTTCATGCCCAAACCCAACCCCATAATCAGAAGAGAACTCAAAATCCAGAACTACTGCCTGAGGAGCCAGGCTGCCCAACGTTTAATACCTTCGCCTCACAGACAAGCCCTTAAAATATCTAAACCATTTGAAAACCAACAGGAGACACACAAGGCTCTAGCAAAACTGAGAAGGACTCCTAAAGGGCTCACCGCCTCCGGTTCCGTGCAGACTTGAAGTGAACGAGGAGGCTTCTTTGCTTCTATTACAAGCGGCGTGGAGTGTTTGGCCCACTCACCTGGGAACTACCAGCATCCTCTGGGACAGAAGGTAGGCACCATCCCCTCGCTCCAGCGCGTGATTTTTTTTTTTTTTTTGATAGGTTTTTCTCTCTTCTTCCTGGCAGGTGCCCTCTGCCTTTGCTGCACTCCTGAGCCAGTATTAACTAGAAGGAAACTTTCACGCCTGTCTGGTGCCTGGGTTTGGTGGCTGCGCACTGGGGACACGGCTCAGTCACGTGACTGGGGGAGGATGGGGGACTTGCAGTCCTAGACACCACAGGACCGGAACAATGGCGAGACAGTCGTGTTGGGGGGACCGCCCCCAAGGCACTGCACAGACAGCTGACTGAGATAAACCCCCAGACTTTCCTAGAAGGAGCCCGTTTGTTGGTCTCGGAGCTCTGGCCTAGGGGCACCCCTCCTGCCTCAGGGAACGGAGGCTGGTGATCCCAGCCTTTGAGCTGTGCCTCTCTGCCTCTCTCCAGTTCACCAGTATCACTGGTCTGGCGCCTCATTTTGTGATTGCCTCCAGAGAACCTCAGATTTCCAAGAGAAACCAAGTACAAAAAAAAAAGAGGTTAGAAACTGTGAACTCACTTCTTTGTACAAAGGGTGAATTTTCCTGAATGTAAATACATAATTCAAAGAAGAAAAAAAATTGAGGCAGGGTATCTTAAGTGTATTAAAATGAATTTTAATAAACTGTTTCAATCTAAGCAAGAAACTTGGGTGCCAAATATCAATGTGAAGTGACACAAAACAAACACATTATGAACATCCAAAAATCTGGATTTACAATGGGCATGTTGACAGCTTTTGAAATTAAACAGCACTCAATCACTAATTTTCTTTGAGGGTAAGATTTGTACCCTGCTGGGCTTATAATTTTGTTTTCTCTTTTTGTGCTGTTCATGTGTAAATATTGCCAATTTCATTTGACACAAAAAAGGAAAACAACTTAATTTTGTTTCTAAGCTAGTGAATGATAGACACCCTAGATGAGGCAGTGTAATATATGCTTCCTGGCAATGATATGAGGTGTGTGTGGCGGGGGGTGGGGGGGGGGAGGGAAGGGAATCAAGCCATTTCAAATGTATTTGTAACAAGGAAACAAATTTATTGATTTTAAAAGACAAGACACCATTTTGTTTTGAAAAACACAAGGAAGCTAGCCTGAGTTCAAGTCTGAAATATTCAGAAAAATCCTACTAATATCTTTAGTATGTTCCAGTCATTTGTTTAAACAACACACTAAAAGTTAATATATATTTTTATAATTATAAAAGTTCCCCAGTTATTGTACAGTACACAATACAAATCGCCCACAAACTATTATTTAGCTCCTGCCAATTTTGAGAGGACATGATATACTAAAAGATTTAGCATTTCTCACAAAAATCACATCAGGAAATACGTATTTACAAAATCAAATACATTATACAAAAAACCATCACATGTTATTCGGTAAAGATGTTTTTAAATAATTAAAAAGTTTATTCAACTGTAGTCCAAAACTGGAAAAGAACATTACATTATCTCACACATACAATCTCTACAAAAGTTGCTTACCTCATTTACATAATATATTCAGTCGATTGTAAAATAAATGTTCAAATATCTCCTAGTGTTACTATGTTTCTGTGCTTGTGGGACTGAATAATGTAATCTGCCACTTACTAAGTGAAATTTAAATGATGGCACTTAAAAAAAAATACAATATTTTAAAAAAACACAATGAAATAAGTTTTACCTAGAAGGTACGAAAGCCCTGAGTGATAGTAAAATTACTGATTGGTAAGCACTACAATTAACCTAATTAAAAGTTTACCACCCCAGGCACAAATTTCCAAGTTTTCTCAAGGCACTCACTTATAGTTTCTGTAACCAACGCATTGGTCACCACCATAGGTCCCAATTGATGATGGAGATGAGAAAAAAATTTGCTTTGGTACAAAAGATGCTTTTTAAACGAATAAAATTCAATACCTCCTTTACTGGGTCATTTAAAATTGTGTTTAGCGGGTTAAAACAAGGCAAGTATTTATTCAAAAGTATTAATTCATTGAAGGAAAAATTTACTTGGTTATCAACAGTCAATGGGAGTTTTCACTTTTTCTTTTCCTCCCCAGAATCATATCCCTCTAATAAAGACTTGTCCTCATTACTGAGCTACATAAAAACAATCCTTACCAAAGATTTCATTACTCAGGGCTTCCAATCCCAACATCATAATTCATTTAAAAAAAAACAAAGGAAAGAAGTGGAGGGGAGGGGAAAGGATCAAATACCAGAACCAAATATGAGACAAAATACATCTTTGAAAATAGGACATATTACCAATTACTTCAAACCAAAAGAAAAAAAAAAAAAAAGAAATCCTAGGCAGTCACTTTGTAAGTGGCTTTTACTATTTAAGTAAAATTGGTAAACTAAACTCAGGTCTACTGGCACATAAAATCACTAGCAGCAATGATCAAGGCATGCAAACTTAGAAGCATTTACAGTAAATCATCATGAAGAATTCAAAAGAAGAGAGTTAAATTAAAACCCTTTGAGTATTGCATGTTAACACATGAGTAATTTGCATGGTTTGACTTCCTAAACTGCCTAAAAAAAGCAACGTTTACGGCAAACTTGCACTATGCTATGGATGTCCTTTCACCAGACATCAGAATAGGTTACACTCTTTATGAGCGCCTGGCTAGCGCAGCACAAGCACATCTGCAGATGATACGGCTCTCAGGTTCCCTTGAGCAGGGGACAAAGGGGGCCCAGTGCACGCAGAGAGGCCCTTGAACAAAGTCAGCAATTGTGTAAGCACACTGGCATTTACAGATACCAGAAGCAGTAGTCATAGCATCTCCTGACAGATGAGCTTAAAATCAAGTGCCATTCTATCTATATATAATTATTTTGACAAAGTATTAAAGTTTTGGAGCATAGATAAAATTATGCCCTACATGAAATTCCCAAACAATATTTTATGAGAGATCTAACTCCAAATAACTTACCTGCCCCCATAGTTCAGCTTTTCTTTATCCACTCGTTTCTAAGGCTTCACTTACAACTGTACTTTCTAAAGCTAAATAAACGAGATCTTTTGTTCTGTTTGGGGAAAAAAAAATGTAACCCTTTCTTTATCATACCTTTTAAAGGCAATCTAGGTACTTTCAATGTGCAGAGATCAGTAATGACATAGGTCTACAGGCCCATGTATTTGTCCTCCTTTTCTAGAGTCATGATGTGATGCTAGAAAAGTTGATTTTTTTTTTTTCTGTAAACAGTACACTTCCTTAGATGGCAGTGAATATTTGGGAATAAATATATCAAGCCCTCTTGAAGAAAATTAAGAGTTGTATATAAAATGCAAGTGTTCAGCATGGAAACACTTTATCTTCCTACCCCCCCTTTAAAAAAACAGCATAATTAGACATTTGGATATAGAGTATATTTTACCGGTCTAAGTCTAAATAAATGATCTGAAAGGCTTTTGTCCCCCATTGTATATCTTACAATGCTCAAAGGGTTAATACAAGGCATTACATTAAAGGGGTTTTCTAATACTAGAACTAAGCACTGAATTAATGCTTCTATTCCAGTTTTTAAAAATCACCAAACTTGCAGAAATACTAGGATTCCATTGATTGATTTGTTCTAACCACACACATGGAGGTTGATCTGATCTAGTGACAGGCCTAATTTTCAGTAGCACTGCATGTCAACCCCTCTCCCCCATGTTCTGGTGTGATTCATACAAATCATAAATTCTAACTTTAGTTTTTTGATGATTATTATTTTTCTCACCAGGAATTTGGAGGAGGGGAGGTTATAACAAAGGTCAATTTATTGTAATATAACCACTGCCTCAAATTGTACACAAAGGTGACTTGCCAAAGTTTTTTACTTTCTACTTGTGTCCACACAAGGAGGACCAACATCACAGTGACCTACACTTTTTTTACACTAATGTTTCAAGCACAGCATTATTTTAGACATTTCAAATACATCTGAAGAATTTTTCAATTTGAAAATGCATCACAATTTGCACTTCTAGAGAGTGCGTTCATGTAAAAAGGTTCATGATTACGGTAATGAAACCATATTCAGTCCTGAATGACTTTGACAGCATTCTACAAGAACGTGTTCATTTTTACATGTCTACTACAAATCAAAGGCAGTCAATGATGCACACTACTAATTTTAGGTATGCAGTGTTAAAAATCATTTTCTAAAATTTACTTTTGTTTTTAAAGTACACCATCTAAAGAGAGGTGCATGAACCGTGCTATACAGTACAAGAAAAAGCACAAAAAGGAAAGCAGATTTCTGAAAAGGCAGTAAGACTTATACAGTCAGTCCAAACATAGTTTGGATGAGAATCCTGAAAAAGTGACCAGCCATTTGATATCCAGAGAAAAAATTTTAAATTGGGTCCTGTGTTCCAAGGAGATATTTCAGCCATTTCATCCCATTGTTCACTGGCTTTGTGAATGCAAATCTTTTGGGTATGATTCTCAAAGTGTATGTGAAGGTCAAACTATACCCATGATACTCAATACTATTACATGCAAATATCTTTTTAGAAACTTAAAAATAGCCAACATGGTCTCCTCACATTTTTCCTCACTGAAAATCTAGCACTGGGTCTATATAGATACTTTCATGACTAGTATTTTATTACAATGTCAAGAAATCTTAAGAGGTCCTTAAAATGTGTACTTTCAGTCAGCAGTAAATCTATTCTGAGAGTGTTACTGTCATAATATTATTTAGAAAAGATAATCGTCTCTGTGAATAAAAAAATGAAAAAAAACCTCAATGTTTGCTCCAATTTGCTCAACTGTATAAATTATACTTTTATTTTCTAATATATTTCACAATTCAAAGTCAAAATTGTTTAAGCTGTGTGTGTCTTTATGTGGATTACAGATAACTGGAAATAGCAGAGACCACAGATGTTATTTTATCTATTGGTCAGAACTGCCTACCCTAGTCACAAAGAATCAGTGTTCCTGTGTTCATAAAAGACATTAGAATATTGTAATATTCATTGAAATGTAACAATATTTGATTCCTCTAATCTGTCTTAATTTAGAACAAACCGTGAACAACTGGAAGAAATGCTGAATCCTGGAGGGTACCCAACCCCTAAATTTCATCAATCTAAACTTGCCCATTATTTATCAGATTCCTCTCATGATACAAATATATCCAACATTAAACAATGATAATAAATACTTAAAATCATTCAATAAACAAGATGAAACCAGTAAATACATTTGGTCCAATACAGATATAATGTAGTTCTGGGGGTGGTGAATGGGAAAGTGAGAAAATTCGGAAAGGAGGGTCATAATGAAGAATGATTTTTTCCTTTTTAGATTTTAGTTTTACCTGTAAACCTCTTCGAATGCACAATGAAGTAGATACACGTCTTTAACGTGTTTTCTTTGTTTGCCTTTGTGTGTGTGTGATAGTGCAAATTCATTGCCTTTTGGGGAGGAAAAAGGGGAATGATCATTTAAATGATATTTAAAGAAGGTGATGCTAGGATGCTAGTGAAGACTTTCAAATATGTGAGCTGTATGATACGAAATTTGAATCAATTTAAAAAATTATATCTAAATCATTTAAACTTAAGAAGCTTTGTTGATCTTAGTTATTTGAGTAGTCTAAGGCAATCAGGTAACAGCAGCTGAAATGTACTACGTGTTACCCAATAAGCCATTTGGTATTTTCAATTTAACAGATTAGATTGGCTCACTCTCTCCTTCCCACCCCCCACCCCCACCCTAATAAAACTGAGAAGATAAACCTCTTGAGTTTAACATAGGCCTCATTAATAATCTGTAAATCATTTTGTGCTTTCCCTTTTTTTGGCTCTGTGTATTTGTATACTATTTATTTTGCTTATTAGCTTTTTTAGAACTATTTAAATAAATGGATGTGCCTGTTACTTTTGTTAATAATTTAAGTGCTTAAAAGAACCTCACTTTTCACATAAATTAAATAGGGATGGGTGTATCCCTCTGGGATCTCCCCTTCTGACTTTGTAGCTGACTCCTGCCCACGGACACTCCCGTGTGCATGGGCACACAGACACCGAGACACACAGAGAAACACTTAGACCGAAAAGATGCACTTCAATAAGTACCTGCTTATTTTGTTAATTTTCTTAAATTATAACTAGATAAGAATGGTCTAAAACATATATGATTTCATGTAACAAAGTTGGTAATTAAAACTAGCCTGCTACTCCACAACAGCAATCTGATCCTTAATCTTTAAGCAATGTGATTTGTAATCAAGTAATCTTCAGCTCTAGGAACAAAAATAAATTCATGGTCACTCAAAGAGGGGAAGTGATTTTTGTCTTTTTGTTTTGCTTAGCTTTCCCTAAATTTCCTTTGAAGAACATGTTACCTGTCCTCACTTCGGCAATCTGAAAACGACAGGCACACCTTGTCAAATGGATTGAAAAGGAATTCACATGAACAAAATAAGCCTTACTAAACCTTAGCTTCAGTTCTGTTTTAAGGCACCATGTAATAGCCGAGGTACGATGATCCCTGATGTACATTCTTCAATGGCACTGGTCCACCCAGCCACCTATCCAAATCCTACAGAATTGGAGATAAGCAGCAGTGCGGTGTGCCAGTTACACTGCCTTCAGGTTCTGTTTAAAATTTAAATCCACGTACTTTAGAAACCAGGAAATATTTTTGAAGGAAATAACGATATGCAGGTTGCTACATTCCTTGCATTCTATAAATTTTCTTTTACAATAGCAGCACATTGAACTACTATTAGGAAAAAGACCTGGAATAAAAGAAAGTCATCCAAATGGAATGGTTTCCTGTATGTCCAGCTCAGCATAAGTAGCGTGTACACTTAAAAAAAAAAAAAAAAGAAGTCAAGTCATTTTTTTCAGCTTCAGTATCTAACTATAACAGCCCCACTCAACAGCAGAATGCATCTGTGCAGTGGTCCCAAATACAGAATCAGTAGTCTTTAAACAGAGGAATTGGTATGCAAATAACAGTTAAAATTCAATGTTTAACGGAAGCTTGCATTAACATGGTTTAATAATTATGTACACAAATTATGTACTTATTAGCATAATCTCTTGCAATTCTGTCATTTACTCTGAACTGGTAAATGCACAGCTCAATTTTTCTTCAGAGAAAAATAGATGACCTTCCCAACCCTCTAGCACTATAATAAAAATGCTTTGTATTCTCTCTCCGTACTCCAAAATGTTATCAAAATAGTGTCTTGTGGTTCTGTCTGATGAAAAGCACCTTTCAAAAGCAAATTTGATGCATCTGCTGCCAAATGTGCATGCCTCCAGTGTAAATCAAAGAAAATCATTTCTTTTGATATTTCACAGAAGTGCATCTAATTAAAAACTTACACATGAAATCATACACCAAGACTAACAATCAACAATAAAATATTTTAAGCTACAAAAATGTAAATTACTTTTTAATTATAAGAAAACAAAAACATTGACATTAAGTGTTGTAAAAATCCTTCTTGACACCCAAAACTAAGGGAAAAAAACTCATTATTAAGAGGCAAATAATTTTGTTTATGTTAAAAAAAAAAAGACCTGGCAAAATACATACACCCATTCCATTTCACAACTCCGAAAAGGTAATGTTCAGCACAGATAGTATTTGACAACAGTCGACCTTCA
Source organism: Bos indicus (assembly GCF_029378745.1). Taxonomy (NCBI): domain Eukaryota; kingdom Metazoa; phylum Chordata; class Mammalia; order Artiodactyla; family Bovidae; genus Bos; species Bos indicus. The sequence goes on along the minus strand of NC_091767.1, from coordinate 41,248,566 downwards.
GGCTTATTAAAATTTCAACTTAAGCCCAATATCAACAGGGTTAATGTAAGCTGGAAAAATACACTTTAATATCCTTTAGACTGCGGTGTAGGTATTTCCTGTAGCGCTGCACTGTCTGATAGTCTGAGTACTTGTGACGATGTGCTCGCTGTGAATTGGATTCAGGAGGCTTGGCTGCACGCCACTCTCAAGAACGGGCTGCATGCAACCCACCGGAAACGCCTGGTTCAGCTCCGTTTTCTCTCTTTTGGCTTGAGGTTCTGAAGAGTCATCTAATTCCTCATCCATTTCACTTTCCACTTCACTGCCTTCATCTGCACAAACAAATAATACCAAGACTAGTACTAGAAGACAAACTGGAAAAGAGCAATCCACACGTACTTTAGAAACACTTTAATACAGCACATTAGGAAAGCAACTCCTTAGCCCTTCTTGGAGGACAAAGCTTGTGTGTTTTCCCTTTCAATGGATTCTACCTGTGTCAGCGCCCTATTCTTTCAAACACAGCAAAGGTACTTTATTCTTGACCTGTTTGTGGCTCCTACCTTTAATAGTTCTTCTAAGAAGACCTTTGGAGTTTCCTAAAGTTTTACATTAAATAGTAGCATAACTTGTGTCATTATTTTGGTACACTATGCTGGTTTGCAGGGAATGTACTGAGCTAAAAATGCTAACTTAAAAAAAAAAAAAGGAAGCAAGAAAAAATTACAGTTTCCTCTGAAGACCTACACTAGATATAAATTTCATCTGTGCTGATGTTAACACAGATAGGAACTATGTTGATTCACAAAATAACTACAGCATATATCAGCAGGGGCTGTGTATACACCTTCTGTGCACATGAATGTTGTCGATCACAATATTAATTAGATCCTTAACTTTCCTTACAAAACATTATGAAGACTGAGGCACAGTATCAGATTTAAAACGCACAATGAATTTCCTTCCTAGCAACACTGATAGTCTCTGTTAATAGCTGGTATTCATTTCTGGAAATTAGGTGTATTAAGTAGTCACTATTACCTTCAAATTTTAATACATTCTATATTAACTAAAACATTGTTATAATGTAATACTATTTAATTTTTTCCAGCATGTGCTATTAAAATTCAAAAGCACAGCAGAGAGAGAAAATGGTCACACACAGCTTTACTACTGTGTAAGATTCTCCTTAGAGGAGTGGAGAGAATACCTCTTCATGAGTGCTAATTTTTAAACAGCTAGGGATATATTTCTGCTTAAGAAATCTTTTTATTGTAAATTCACTGGTGGTGCAGTGGTTAAGACTCTGCACTTTCACTGCTAGGGGCCTGGGTTTGATCCGTGGTTGGGGAACTAAGATCCCACAAACTGTGAAGTGCAGCTGGAAAGAAAACTCTTTTTTACTTCATCTTCAATATGTTTTATTGTTTACCCTTCCCCCACAACACAAAGCCCACATATAATTACACCAAAACCTCATTTATAAATAAAATAAATCTATACTTTTAAGATATTTTTACTTTTTATGGTGACTTATATTAACAGAATTAGATCTCCATTACATTCTATGGCATGTTACATATAATGAGTGTGTAACTAGTAACTGAAAAAGTCAGTTGGACTCTTTCTAAGGGGTGTTGAGGCTAGTTTTACCCTTTGAGGGCACACCTGCATAAGTTCTGCTAATACAGCTCTCAACATAAATGGGCTCCTTGACTTTTCTCCTTTTCCTATCAACTGGTGCAAAGATGGCTCCACAGAGAAATGATGAGGAATAACAGAGCCTCCATATGTGGTTGTGCAGGTTGAACAGTGTGTGGCTGCCAGGAGCAACATCTCTGGGAATGCGGCTGCTGCTGCTAAGTCAGTCAGTCGTGTTCGACTCTGTGTGGCCCCATAGACAGCAGCCCACCAGGCTCCCCCGTCCCTGGGATTCTCCAGGCAAGAACACTGGAGTGGGTTGCCATTTCCTTCTCTAATGCATGATAGTGAAAAGTGAAAGTGAAGTCTCTCAGTCGTGTCCGGCTCTTAGCGACCCCATGGACTGCAGCCCACCAGGCTCCTTCATCCATGGGATTTTCCAGGCAAGAGTACTGGAGTGGGGTGCCATTAAAAAGGTTGATATTAGGTATATCGACTAGAAATGATATCTGTACTGCATTAAGCAATATACGGAGAAGTTCTCTTTGACGAGGCAAGATATCCTGGCTCACCTACTTTATCCAGTTACCTTTGGCCTCTGGAAAATGGACTTGATGATAACATTGCAGTTTGTCAGAAAATATCCAAAGGTCTGGAGAGCTGCAGGAGAGGACTACATTCCATAGACATTTGCTTCAATAAGAGGATCTGGTGGTTTAGATGGTAAAGAATCAGCCTGCAATGCAGGAGACCCATCGATCCCTGGGTTGATCCCTCGGTTGGGGAGATCCCCTGGAGAAGGGAATGGCTACCCATTCCAGTATTCTTGCCTGCAGAACCCCATGGATGGAGGAGCCTGGTGGGCTATAGTCCATGGGGCCCCAAAGAGTTGGACATGACTGAGCAACTAATACTTTGATTTTCATGATACTTTTGTGGTTTTATATATATAAACAAAAGTAGGTCTGGAAGGATCTCCTCATTAAATTCTTAATGTTTAAATTCAGAAGTCCCTTAGGCTTTTGACTATGAAGTTTTCATTTTCTATACTTTCTAATTCTCTGCATTATTTGAAATCTTTCTACAGAGCTAATATTACTTCCATTATCTGGACAAAATTAAATTCTCATTTTATGTCAAAAAACCCACAAAAATTTCTTAAAAGATTTCACATTCAAGCCTTAGGTTCTGAATATGCTAGTGTGGTTATATCTCAAGAAGCGTCTAGTTGGGAGTGAATGGGACCAGCAGAGCCACCCAGGAAGGAGAGGGCAAGTCATACTGCTTCTTGGCTCCATCTCTACCAACTTTTCTGTGACTAGAAAATAGTGCCAAAATAATAAATGAGGCAGAAGTAAAAGAAAAAAAAAATCATTTCAAGCAGGCAGGCAAGTGGAGAGAGAGTGGGATGCCCTGAAACAGGCAATGGGGCGAAGGACAGAACAAACTCTAGTGTTCGAGGCCACCCTGCTCCAGGTCCACTCATGAGTGACAGGGCTCTTTTGGACAGGCTACCCAGGAGCACAAAAGCCCTTTCTCTAGTTCCCGCAGACATTTTAAGCTTCTATAGAGACTAAAGATAAAATTCAAGTCTTTATAGAAAGACTTCCATAAAATTCAAGATATTCCCTAGGAACCTACTTGAAGTCGTGGTAATTTGGAACAAAAGAACGAAAACTAGGTGCTACTGAAGTTTATTAAAGACGTTGGTTCAACACTTGACAAAGAAGACTGGCTGCCAGTCAGTGTCTGGCCCAGAAGCAACATTCCTAGGACACCTCCAGGTACCCTGGGCTGAAACCCCTGAGTCTGAATTAGGAGGCTTTATCAGTGCATCATCAGGGTTGTCTTATGTTGGACCTGGGTTTCAACAGCTACACTTCCTGCTCTGAAATGACAAACTGGTCTCATCATTGATTTACTTTTCTGATGTTTCTTCAGTTAATCCTAAATAATATATATTTGCAGCTATTTTATAGGGGCAATTTTGTACTTCATTTTGTACTTTTCCGTTTTGCTATTATTGAGCTATTATGCATATTATTAAAATGGGAATTGAGGTGTACATGGTTGATAAATAGTGACAGGAGTTTAATGTGGGAGTGACACTGATTCACATAGGACTTTCCCGGCACATGACTGTCTCCCACCACCAGGAAGGCTCGGAGGCTGAGCGCTGAGGACCCTGGTACAGAACGCTGCAGAGAGCAGCACAGCACCTTGTGTGTAGATTTCCCACATCCTTCCTCATGCCTCAGTTTCCCCACTGGCTCTGTCCTGGAAGGGCTAATGGTATAGTTCTTCCCAGTCTTTGTACACTTTGACTCCAAAACTCAATTCCTTAAACCTCAAGATGTCTTCACTTTGTGTGTGTGTGCATTTTAAGAATGGTGTACACTTTCTGCACTGCTTACTTATTAGAAATTTTACATTAAAATAAAATCCGAGTTAGAATATTTTTTCAGGAGTGTTTGTTTCTATTCCAATCTCATTTTCCCTTGAGCCCTTCTCCTTTTACTCTGGTGTCATAGGTTGTGAGTTTCTTAAGAATTATATATTCGGTTGTCATATTAGAATGGCAATGCTAATATGAAAATTCAAGAAGTATATATGTTACTCCCCCAATACTGATTGTGCTTTTATAGTAAACTTCATTGCTATCACTGAGTTCCCTTTCTACTGAAAAGTATGAATTAGTGACTTGGGTAGGCTGAGGAATCTTTTTCTTGCCGAGTGGGCCTTGAAAAAAAATATTTGATCCAATTTTATCACTTTTTCTCCAGGACTTCGGTGAAGGCCAGAAAGAATTTCTTGTTACTTGTAATCAACTGCAGGCAAAAAGTCAAGAAGAGTTTAAACTGCATTTAAATTCAATTTTTGCACTTAATATACATAACATAAAGAAAGCATAGAACTGGAGAAATAGTGAAGTATTTCAAAAGACACAACTGTCACATTCATCAAGGATTCTATGCCATTTCTATAAAATGGAAATGTATGTGCACATATACTTTATATATGTACATATACTACATTTTCCTCTGAGAACTTCTTACTCAAAAAAAGTCCTTAAAAATGTACATTATTTTCAATTATTACCTTTATCCAGATTTCCAGGAGACACAGCATTTAAATCACCAAACTGCAAAACAACAGTCATTTGTGCAACAGTTACTACCAGGTGGAATAAAATAATATTCTAAGAGACTGTAGTAAAAATACCACAATATGACTTTTTAAAACTCTGCACTCGTGACCATTTTGATCTCTAACTACATGGGTCACTTAATTTTCCAATCAAACCTGTCGAATTTGAACAGTTTAAATTGTGTCACAATTTAGCTGTCTTAGCCTCTTCACAAAAGGATAACAATTTTCTCTGCCTTCCATGCTCCATTTTACTTTTCATTAGTTGAACTCAGCAGTGAAGAAATAGAGGCCTGGCTGACCTGGATGAAGATGGATGTGGTAGAATAAATTTGGAAACGCTCTGATGAAGCAGGATGCATCAGCTCCACCCCGTTAACTCCCAAGAGTCCACCAGGAGTCTACATTACAGAAATGTGGTCCAGCCACATGTTTGAACTCTGCTTTTTGAGTTTTTATTAGTAGAAGTAAAAAACAATAGGAGCCCCAACAACCGAGAGTATTTATTTTTACAAAACCTTTGACACTTCTTATAATTTGATCTTTTTATTTACTAAGATACAGGGTCCCAAATTAAAAAAGAAAGGCATTGTTACTCATGCAACAAAAAAAGGGCTTAAAACAACATGGAACAATTAATAATATTCAGCTTAGACTTTATTTTCTACCTTGGTTCAAAAGCTTAATGATATTTTTACAGTGAAAAAATACACTTTGAGATTCTCAGGATGAACAAAGATGGATACACTGAATAAAAAACGGAAGAGCAGAGGTAACGAAGCTAATCAGAAAAAGCTGAAGTGAAATCTCATAGCACCTGTTTTTCAAATGGTAAACATTACTTTTTTGAAAGCTGAAGATTCAGAATAAGTCATTATTAGAAATTCAGATTTCTCAAAAAGCTTAGAAAGGGTAAGAGAAATTCTACTTACATTTGGAAGTTTGCTTATAAAAAGTTCCGTGATAGTATTTTTTTCACCTACAAAGTATGTCTACAAAGTAATAAAACTAATCTTATTTTGCAAACATACACACATTATTATTTTTTACCTAGACATGTACTGTTCTTCACAGTAGCTACCTTAGGAGCCTCCACATTTATTCCAAGTTTTATGATTCTGGAATTCCTCTTTGATAATCAGTGTCAAGAGTTAGTTTATGTATCATTCAAGAAAGCCCATCTTGTTGTTTTTACATCAAACAATCACACCAAATACTCTGCATTTTCTTCACTGTGTTTGATCTAAGATGATTTTTGATTACTCATCAAAGTTAAATGCATCTCTACCACAATTCTGGATATCCAAAATAATGTGTCGTCTTGCTCTTTATTATTTCTGAACAGGTTTGGAGGCAGTTTTAAAAAACGGCATCCCACAACATTGTGAGCCATGAAGGTATTCCAGAATAAATGTGTAGCCCCCTAGGTGACTGCTTTGAAAGGGCAAGTCCTTCTGGATGCGTAACTCTCAGCACGTTTGTTTGAAAGACTGCCCCATCGCCTTACAGTTATATCCCTTGGGCAGTAAACACAAAATCATAAGTACTGTTGTTTTTAAGTTGTTCCCATTCACATGGCTCAGAACCTTATGCTAGTCTAAATAAACACCACAGTTTAAATTATATAGGATTTCTTGAACTAGAGAATAGAAGTACTAAAATCACAACAGGATTTTCTTTACCTATTTTTGGTATTATTTAAATATTTTAGGACTATAAATAGAGAATGCTCAAAGCTGAAATGTCAATATGTTATTTCTATTTGACACACAGAACTAGAGTTTTATTTCTTGTAAATGCGTACTTAACAACACTTAGGACCCCATACTGGAAACAAGTTGGCACTGATGAATCTAAGCATACTTCTATACCTATAAAAAGTGAACACACCATTTGTTTTTGATAAATCTTGAGAAGTTTTTTGAAACGAAATTATTCCTGCTACTGGTGATCAATAATACCATGCAAAGTGGCTAAAACCAAACTCTGGACACATCTGAAATTTTTTCTTCAAAATAAACACTGCTTTTTAGTTGCTACTTAACTGAAAATATAACATCTTAATATAAATATTTTTCTTGAAAATTTCTGCTTAATTTGAATGAATGTATCTGATTACTGGACTTCCCTGGTGGCTCAGACAGTAAAGAATCTGTCTGCAGTGCAGGAGACTCAGGTTCCCAGGTGGCGCTAGTGGTACAGAGCCCACCTGCCAATGCAGGAAGCAAAAGAGGCACAGGTGCTTTGATCCCTGGGTTGGGAAGATCCCCTGGAGGAGGGCATGGCAACCCACACTAGTATTCTTGCTTGGAGAATCCCATGGACAAAGGAGCCTGGCAGGCTACACTCCATAGGGTCACAAAGAGTCAGACACGACTAAAGCGATGACTTAGTATGCATGCACACAATCTGATTACTCAGGATGATAAAAACAAAACCCCAAACAACTGAAATCTCTGTGATTGTTATGCTCATTAGTAAATAAATATTTGCATACTCAATGCTGCAGGCTCATGACCACGTACTATGGGGGACAATGTACCAATAATAATAATAATCTCTGAGACACTGCCAATGCCTCTAGGTGTCTCTGGGATTAATTACAAAGTTAATCCCAGGGTAGATTTAAAATAAAAATCTTGTGAATAAGAGATTTTAATATTTCTATATAGTGCAAGGTAAAGGCTTTTATATGCATTTTATGGGTGAGGAAACAATATACACATATTAAGGGAAAAAATCACTTTAATCTTATAGATAGACTAAGATTAGGAAAATCAGTTCATTCACTCAGGATTCAAAAAATATTTACTAAGAGCTTACTATGTGCTAGACACTCTGCCAGCCAGTTCCAGTCAGGTTAGTCTGGAAATACTCCCTCTTTCTGAAGGTGAATATCAAAAGTTGCTTATGTTGGAAAGGACAGGTGGTTTAGCCAAAAATGGAGGCAGCCTGGGAAACCTTCTGGAAGGTTTTAAAAGTACAGGGTTATTAGAAAGGGAAGTCAATTGCAGGGGGAATTGGAGTGAGCAGTGGGTAAAGTAGCAGGAAGGGAAGGGAGGCAGGGAAGACTGAGGGTGGGCATAAGGAAGACAGAATCCCAGATGGGAGAGAGACACATGGACCTAAATGAGGCCAGCAGAAACCAGAAAGAGTAGAGGAGGAGAGACATGATACAGATGAAAAAATGGAGGTTGGCAAGAAGGTCCAGAGATTAGTGTAAACCTACGCTTCAAAAATCAGAAAAACTGTCACTGCTTTCTAATTTCCCTTGCTGCACAGGGGACTGGAGGGGACTGCTATTCACTGGGGTGACATCTTAACAATTCATGAAGTACTGTCATGGTTTAGTAGGTGGTTGGTTTCCTCTCAAATAAAGGGTGTCAAATATCACCTTCTCTGTGTCACTTCCTCAGAGAGCCTTTTCCTCACAACCTTACTTAAGTATCACTGCCTCACAAAACGGAGAAGGCAAGGGCACCCCACGCCAGTACTCTTGCCTGGAGAATCCCATGGACGGAGGAGCCTGGTAGGCTGCAGTCCACGGGGTCGCTAAAAGTCGGACACGACTGAGTGACTTCACTTTCACTTTTCACTTTCATGCATTGGAGATGGAAATGGCAACCCACTTCAGTGATCTTGCCTGGAGAATCCCAGGGACGGGGGAGCCTGGTGGGCTGCCGTCTATGGGGTTGCACCGAGTCGGACACGACTGAAGCGACTTCGCAGCAGCAGCAGCCTCACAAAAAGAGTTTATGAACTTGGCAAGGTAAGGAGCTTAGAGTTAATCTTACAGCTATTGAAAACACATTAATCTGTTTAGCATTATATAGGAAATATGACGGTGTTAGACACCATATTTCCTATATATATAGCATCAAGTATACAATATTGAGACCAGATATTCTGACCATCAGTTTGGGAAGGGAGGGAGTTAGGGATCAGCAGGGAGAGATGGAAAGGGGGAGAAGGTGAGAGAGAGAGAATGTATGTTTCACACAAGGAGGAGAGAATATAAATTAAGGGACTTAACAGGTGCTCTGGGGTAGAAAGTATATGGCCTTGGATGTACACAGGAATTAAAATTGTCAGCCAGATAGATAAATAGGGGACATTCTAAAGCAGAGACTGAATGGGATGCAGAGAAAGCATATCTGTTATTTTTAGGAAGACAGATCTCTTAACTTAGAAACTCTTTCCTCCAGGCCTTACAAGGGGTCATAATAATGAGCATGCTCCTAGACAAGAGCAGACTGAAAAATGTGTGGTCAAGGCAGCCAGCAGGTGTCTGTTAGACCATGAGTTCACAACGAGTAGTAAAGGCCAGGAAGTATAAGTGGGAGACTCGTCAGCACAGCCAGTGTGACGACAGGCAGCATCCTTGGGAGCGACCCTGAGTATGACCCTGACTTGTGGCCACGTGGCTGAGAAGTGGTTCATCACGGGACTGTGATGCACAAGCACAGGCACCAAGAGAGGAAGCAGGCTTGGCACAGGAGAACGCAGCCCACAGATTTACTCCAGAGACCACTACATGCCAGATCCAGCAGCCGTGAACTTTCCACAGGGAGGGAGGCAAGCTGTGTGTTGTAATAGCTGGAAACTGAAGCAATGCAGAGGATGCCAGCGGGCCCAGACAGCAAACTGGGGAGGCTCCATGGGAGCCCACAACACAGAGACCAGGGACAGAAGGAAGGTGTCCAAAGCCTGAGACAAAGACCTCATTCACTGGGATGCTGGAAGAGTTTATCCCATCCTGGGGAAGGAGGATTCATCAGTAATCATGACCACATCATCTGGGCAGCCAGGGAAAATCTGCAAGGTATGTTAATGTTCCATTTGGGAAAACTGTGTGTTCCTTGGCCATTTTTTCACTCTAGAAGTAGACTTTTCTATGTATTTCCAAATAGCTTTACTGAAGCCTGCAAAGATGGGTAAGATTTCTGCTAGTCTGCTTCACGCCAAGGAAAATTCTGCCAAACACTCACTGTTGGTTCTACCCTTTCAGGTTAGCTGGCTATCCTGGCAACTTGTGCTGTTGGCTACTCTATACCCAGGTAGCTTATTTCTATCATGATTCTGACTCCTCAGGATTTTTTCCCTTCTGCACCCTAGTGACACAGTAATTTATCTGCCTTTACATGGTTTCAAAATTTCTAAGAAATTAAACAAACTACTATGAAGACTCTATACATGAACATCACCAGATGGTCAACACCGAAATCAAATTGATTATATTCTTTGCAGCCAAAGATGGAGAAGCTCTATACAGTCAGCAAAAACAAGACCGGGAACCAACTGTGGCTCAGACCATGAACTCCTTATTGCCAAATTCAGACTGAAATTGAAGAAAGCAGGGAAAACCACTAGACCATTCAGGTATGACCTAAATCAAATCCCTTATGATTATACAGTGGAAGTGAGAAATAGATTTAAGGGACTAGATCTGATAGATAGAGTGCCTGATGAACTATGGAATGAGGTTCGTGACATTGTACAGGAGACAGGGATCAAGACCATTCCCATAGAAAAGAAATGCAAAAAAGCAAAATGGCTGTCTGGGGAGGCCTTACAAATAGCTATGAAAAGAAGAGAAGCGAAAAGCAAAGGAGAAAAGGAAAGATATAAACATCTGAATGCAGAGTTCCAAAGAATAGCAAGAAGAGATAAGAAAGCCTTCTTCAGTGATCAGTGCAAAGAAATAGAGGAAAACAACAGAGTGGGAAAGACTAGGGATCTCTTCAAGAAAATCAGAGATACCAAAGGAACATTTCATGCAAAGATGAGCTCGATAAAGGACAGAAATGGTATGGACCTAACAGAAGCAGAAGATATTAAGAAGAGATGGCAAGAATACACAGAAGAACTGTACAAAAAAGATCTTCAAGACCCAGATAATCACGATGGTGTGATCACTCATCTAGAGCCAGACATCCTGGAATGTGAAGTCAAGTGGGCCTTAGAAAGCATCACTACGAACAAAGCTAGTGGAGGTGATGGAATTCCAGTTGAGCTATTCCAAATCCTGAAAGATGATGCTGTGAAAATGCTGCACTCAATATGCCAGCAAATTTGGAAAACTCAACAGTGGCCACAGGACTGGAAAAGGTCAGTTTTCATTCCAATCCCAAAGAAAGGCAATGCCAAAGAATGCTCAAACTACCGCACAATTGCACTCATCTCACACGCTAGTAAAGTAATGCTCAAAATTCTCCAAGCCAGGCTTCAGCAATATGTGAACCGTGAACTTCCTGATGTTCAAGCTGGTTTTAGAAAAGGCAGAGGAACCAGAGATCAAATTGCCAACATCCGCTGGATCATAGAAAAAGCAAGAGAGTTCCAGAAAAACATCTATTTCTCTTTTATTGACTATGCCAAAGCCTTTGACTGTGTGGATCACAATCAACTGTGGAAAATTCTGAAAGAGATGGGAATACCAGACCACCTGATCTGCCTCTTGAGAAATTTGTATGCAGGTCAGGAAGCAACAGTTAGAACTGAACATGGAACAACAGACTGGTTCCAAATAGGAAAAGGAGTTCATCAAGGCTGTATATTGTCACCCTGTTTATTTAACTTATATGCAGAGTACATCATGAGAAACGCTGGACTGGAAGAAACACAAGCTGGAATCAAGATTGCTGGGAGAAATATCAATAACCTCAGATATGCAGATGACACCACCCTTATGGCCGAAAGTGAAGAGGAACTCAAAAGCCTCTTGATGAAAGTGAAAGAGGAGAGTTAAAAGGTTGGCTTAAAGCTCAACATTCAGAAAACGAAGATCATGGCATCCGGTCCCACCGCTTCATGGGAAATAGATGGGGAAATAGTGGAAACAGTGGCAGACTTTATTTTTCTGGGGTCCAAAATCACTGCAGATGGTGACTGCAGCCATGAAATTAAAAGACGCTTGCTCCTTGGAAGGAAAGTTATGACCAACCTAGATAGCATATTGAAGAGCAGAGACATTACTTTGCCAACAAAGGTTTGTCTAGTCAAGGCTATGGTTTTTCCTGTGGTCATGTATGGATGTGAGAGTTGGACTGTGAAGAAGGCTGAGCACCGAAGAATTGATGCTTTTGAACTGTGGTGTTGGAGAAGGCTCTTGAGAGTCCCTTGGACTGCAAGGAGATCCAACCAGTCCATTCTGAAGGAGATCAGCCCTGGGATTTCTTTGGAAGTAATGATGCTAAAGCTGAAACTCCAGTACTTTGGCCACCTCATGCGAAGAGTTGACTTACTGGAAAAGACTCTGATGCTGGGAGGGATTGGGGGCAAGAGGAGAAGGGGACGACAGAGGATGAGATGGCTGGATGGCATCACTGACTCGATGGACATGAGTCTCAGTGAACTCCAGGAGTTGGTGATGGACAGGGAGGCCTTGCGTGCTGCGGTTCATGGGGTCACAAAGAGTCGGACACGACTGAGCAACTGATCTGATCTGATCTGATGTATAAAATAGATAAGTAGCATAGTAGCTCAGACAGTAAAGAATCTGCCTGCAATGCAGGAGACCTGGGTTCGACCCCTGGGTGGGGAAGATCCCCTGGAGAAGGAAATGGCAACCCACTCCAGTATTTCTGCCTCTAGGTTTCCATGGACAGAAGAACCTGGTGGGCTACAGTCCATGTGGTTGCAAAGAGTTGGACATGACTGAGCAATTAACACTTTCACAAGAATATATTTACAGCACAGGGAAATAAAGACATTAGTTTGTAACAACTTTAAATGGGGAGTAAAATCTATAAAAAGAGTGAATCATTATTCTGTCCGTGTGAAATTAATATTGCCAAGCAATTATATTTCAAGAAAAAAACCTCTAAGAAGCACTCATGAGTGAGCAAGCAGGTAGTGAAGAAGAAGGAATACAGGCCTTAGTTGCTTTTGAGGAGAAAAGTAATTTTAAAAACAGGAACATTTAATGCTACCACTAGGTCAAACCAAGAGGGGCCTCTGTCCTGAGCCCCACATCACAGAGGGCCCTGCTTTGGCTTTCCTATGGCCGTGGCCCTTCCCAGAGCAAGGAGTCTACTGGGTCATGTGGGTGTGCCCTCCAGAGCCTGTATTTTACTCCTATCCCTCAGACCACACTTCTGTTATCTGAGATCCCAGAATTTCCTGCCTAAAACCCCAAAGTCCCCTTTCAGTCCTGTACAGGTCTCTTTCTAAGTCTACCTTTCGGAAGAAAGAACTTGCTGGTGTGGGGGGTGGCGTAGGGGAAGCAGCAGCTATTTGCAAAAGACAGACAAAACCTGAACACTGGACCAAGGTGTCCACAAGCATGAGCACAGGCCCTTCACAATATAGGTAGGGAACCTAGGAGAAGAGAAGTGGTCTAGGGGACAGAGGCTGGGCCATGGCTCAGCTATGCCTATGTCACCATATTCTGATACGGAACTAGGAGGAGCCTAAGAATTTTAAATTTAAATCTTTTTAAAGTCTTCCAAATTATTATCAAAATATATTTTTCAACCTAGATGGATAGAACAGGTTTTATTTCTAGTTTGATTCGTAACTTTTAGAATATTCAGATGGAGGGTACCATAGGCCCTGCCAATGTTTGGGTGGGGCCCGGCAGTATACCCTTTATGCAAATAAAACTATAGGCTGATAAGAAAGAACCTTGGTGCTTTTAACTACAGACAGGCTCCCACTGAGGCCACCTTCACTATGTATTAGAAAACCATGGTATTAATTTATTATGTCAGAGGAGCACTTCTTATTTTGATTATGCACTTCCCTTTTTTGAAAGTTATTAACTGGGGAGACAAAGGCGATGAGAGTGTAGAAACATGTTCTCTTTGTAACAAGAAGACTTTTACCACTAGAGTGAATCAGATTTGAAGTACTTGTAGGATTATCACACTTGGTCCATATACATGCTGAAAGTCTCTCATACTTAAATGAAAGTATATTTTAGAACAGTGATGGTGAAAAGCAGAAAACCATTCCTGTGAATTAAGGAGCTTACCCATCTCAAACAAGGACTGTTTTTTTCCTCAGGAGGACCAGCAACGACCATCTTCACCTGTGTCTGTGAGCAAAAATACCAGGAAGACAACGGGCAGGGCCAGACACATGGGCTGGGTACAGGAAGACAGAGTGTGGAAAGGAGGCCAGCAGGGGGCGCTGTCATGCTTAATCTACGCCAGGGAACCTTTTACACCTAGCTGACTCCAAGGCTGGGGCTACCAGCAAACTGTTTCTAAGCGAAGAGCCCAGAGATGGACATTGTTGAAGAGGACAGTGTGCTGAGTTTCCCTTCCTATTGTCTACACTGACCATTTTAGTTCTTGAAAAATGTCCAGAAATCTTGGATTTTGATTTTCTTCTCTTTGCCCACTTCCAAACTCTCTGGGAAAAACAAGCTCTAGTTGTAAGCACTCATGAAAACCCAACTTCATACATAGGCTCTCTGAAATACTGAAGGCATATTCTGGGGAGAGGGAGCACATCACCCTCTAGGAGCTAGTCTAGGAGCTTTATTTTCCTGATATGGAAATCCAGTATGTTCATCATGACATGAAATGAGACATTCTGTTAGCTGGTATTCTATCGTTTTTTCTACTTCCTACCATGAATGAGGGCTTCCCTTGTGGCTCAGCTGGTAAAGAATCGCCTGTGATACGGGAAACCTGGGTTTGATCCCTGGGTTGGGAAGATCCCCTGGAGAAGGGAAAGGCTACCCACTCCAGTATTCAGGCCTAAAAAATTCCATGGACTGTATATATAGTTCACGGAGTTGCAAAGAGTCAGACATAACTGAGCAACTTTCACTTCACCACGAATGAAGGATTGATGCTGAAACTGAAGCTTTAATACTTAGGCCACCTGATGCAAAGAGCCCACTCACTGGAAAAGGCCTGTGGCTTGGAAAGATTGAGGGCAGGAGGAAAAGGGGATGACAGAGAATGAGATGGATTGGATAGCATCAGTGACTCGATGGACATGAGTTTCAGCAAATGCCAGGAGATGGTGAGGGACAGGGAAGCCTGGCACGCCGCAGTCCATGGGGCTGCAAAGAGTTGGATTGTGACTTAGTGCTTGAACGACAACGACAATCTTGAATGAGTATTTTGGGGGCATCTATTGCTGCATTGTGTTTAAACCAGATCTCTAAGCAAAACTCCATTCCCTGAAGAGGATGTGAGGAGAGGTTAGAGCCCAGAGCAAGCCACGAAGGAAACCAAGTAGAGGAAGCTAATGCACAGGGATCCATCCCAGAGGACAAGGTTGCAGCTCTGAGGTGCTGAGTCAATAGATGCTTTTCTCAAATGCGAGGAGAGTAAGGAGCAGAATAATAAACCAGGAAAGAGGAAAAAAAATTGGAAAATATCTACAGAGATAATTCTTAGAAACTTGGAGGATGAAGTGTAGGAGAAAGGTTTTCCGGGGGGTCACTTTTATCATTTATTTTCAAGTTGTTAGAATTGTGCTAATGTAGAGGAGCAGATTTACAGCTAAAAGCAAACTGCAAATTCTAAAAACATAATTTTGATTTAGGTCTAGTCTGTGGGTGGGTACAGAGGAACTGAAGGGTATAATTTGTTGTTGTTGTTGTTTTCTGGCAGATTAAGCTTCCCAATTGCAATTTGCTTAGACTAATACTCTATTTAGTTTGCTAACTAACAAAAAGTGGAAAGGGGAAGGGTGGTAGGACTATCAAGATGCAACCTGCAAAACAGAGGAAAGAAGCCTTGCCCTGGAACAACATAATGAAAGCTTTCACACCAGGCATCTAGTTTGTGTATGACTGCGAGTGTGCATGCATTTGGGGGGAGTTGTAAAGTACAGACAGAAATAAATTAGTCCATGTTTTGAAACTATCTATAAACAATTTATGCAGTGAAAAACTAAAATGTGGATTGAACTCATTTGGTTATCTGGAGTGAGACTGACCCACTTTCTACAGTCAGCTCTACCACTGACTAGTTCTGATATCGGGTGACTTTCAATCTGTATTTTCCTTATGGGTGAAATGGGGACACGAAGAGATCCTTTGCAAGATTTCGGTGAATATTAAATAAGAATGTAAAGCATTCGGCACAGTAATTGTCACCAGGCCAGTCCTCAATTAGAAAAAAATATTAATAAAAAGTAAGCTTTGTTATAAATAATAAAACTTTTGACAAGCACTCATTATACTTGTTAAGTCACTACTGTTCCAAGATGTGCTTTTTTCCTGCAAATGATTTTAACTTGTGATATAATCCCTTTTAAAATATTCCATAAGTGAGTGAATGAGTGAGTGAAGCCACTCAGTTGTGTCCGACTCTTTGCGACTCCATGGACTGTAGCCCACTAGGCTCCTCCATCCATAGAATTTTCTAGGCAAGAGTACTGGAGTGGGTTGCCATTTCCTTCTCCAGGGGTTCTTCCTGACCCAGGGATCGAACCTGGGTCTCCCACATTGCAGGCAGACACTTTACCATCTGAGCCACCAGGGAATCCCAAAATTTTCTATAACAAGTCTATTATTCAACAAGTAAATTTTCAGTGTATTCCCTTGATGCACTAGAATAATAGTGCTCACTGAAATCTATTTATCGTTAATTTGATTTTGAGCATTCATGCTTGTTTACAATGGTTGTACTTTTATCAAATGGAACTTTTTCACTCAATTTTTATCCTAAAGGCTTGCCTGTGAATTATTATTGCTCTTCTCCACTTTTTAGGTTTTAAACAGTTTTTGTCCTTTCCTTCTGAGTATATCTGTTTTACTGAAGCCAAGACAGTTTTCTTTTAATGGTAAATCCTTAAGAGGGCCTTAATTTTTTCACTAAAAATATTACTAAAATATTATATTTTTAATATTGATATTCACAACTAAAAATTAAAGCATGTTTTGGTTCCTAATTTTATTTCAAAAAGTTGATTAGATAGATGTCTTAGATTTTTTATTAAGTATAATTAAATCATGATAAAGACAATTTAAATATACTTAATACATTAAATCTAAAAAATGTTTGTCACAAAGTCATTTTATGCAGCAATACAAATTTGTAGATTCAATGACTATACTAACACAATGTATATTTTAAAGTAATAAAGCATGTATGCCATAAACTTCCAAATATACTTCAAATAGTCATAAAATCCAAATAAAAGGATATTTTTCTGCTCAATTTTCTGTGTCAAAGCTGCACAGAAAACCTTATGATTTTTAAAAGAATTTAACAAGTGTGCAAACAGATGCAACTTGTTTATTTTATTCCTTCTCTTAAAATTTTATCACTGCCAGAAAGTCTATTGGCATATTTATAATATTTAAATAAAATTTTAAAAATTGCATAAATTTTAGCAGTAAATAAATGGTTTCCTTTTTATCACCCAGACAAAAAATAAAAATAATAATATCATTTTTGAAATGCAAATACTTTAAATAACTTGCTAGTTGGTGTTATGTAGTAGCAGGCTGACATTTAGAAGAAAACTCATAGTGGTGATGCTCTTATTTGGGAGTTCCATTACATGGTGGCCTTCATTTCAACAACTGAAATAGTGCTAGAGCGAATGCAAAAATGAAACTGTATGTTTGTATACAGTGTTTATATAATAAAACATGATGTATTGGTCTCTCCTGCTAGCTCAAATAATGTAAATAATTTTAATTTAAAAACATGTATTGAATTCACATTAATGAAAAGATGTATTGTCCCTTAAGCTACTTTAAAAGGGAAACCTTTCCCCTTGAGTCTGGATCTATTTAGCTGACTCTCTTTAGTCATTAAGTCATGTCTGACTCTTTGTGACTCCATAGACTATAGCCCATTAGGCTTCTCTGTCCATGGGATTTCAAGGCAAAAAGACTGGAATGGGTTGCCATTTCCTTTTCCAGGGGATCTTCCCAATCCAGGGATTGAACCCATGTCTCCTGCACTGCAGGCAGACTTTTTATGGCTGAGCCACCAGGGAAGCCCCTTAGCTGTCTGATATCTGTCTCACATACACCTATAAATGTAAAACAAATGTCCAGTAAGTTTGTGACTATTTTTCCACTTTCCCATCACTGATATCTGAACTATTCTTGCTTCAGTCTCACTCTATCCTTTAGCAGGTAACAAGCATGGCAGAATATCAGCAAGGGTTAATCATGCCAGGGTGCTTGGCTTCCGAACCTGATTTTATAATCTAGTAGCTGTGTGACTCTGTGTGACTTGATGTCTCTGTGTTTCATTTCACTGTTTGTAAAATGAGTTAAAATAATATTCACTCACAAATGAATATTATTCTTTAAGTATTCCTTAAGTATTATTAATATAATAGTAATAATGTATTATGCTTTAAGTATTCATGTCCGACTCTTTGCGACACCATGGATTATACAGTTCAGGGAATTCTCCAGGCCAGAATACTGGTATGGGTAGCTTTTCCCTTCTCCAGAGGGTCTTCCCAACCCAAGGGATCAAACCCAGGTTTTCCACATTGCAGGCAGATTCTTTATGAGCTGAGCCACCAGGGAAGCCCTAAGTATTCCTATATCCCTTTAATTTTCCTTTGCAGTATTTCTCAGAATTTATAGCTATATAGTTATGTGAACATTTAACAAATATGAATCTACTGCTAAAATATAAGTTCCGTGAATACAGTGTCAAAATTCATCTTGTTCATTACTATATCCTAAACATTATAGAATAAATGTGTAAGACTGTGTGGATCATGACAAACTATGGAAAATTCTTAGAGATGGGAATACCAGACCACCTTACCTGCCTCCTGAGAAACCTGTATGCAGGTCAAGAAACAATAGAACCAGACATGGAATGACAAAGTGGTTGAAAATTGCAAAAGGACTATGTAAAGGTTTTATATTGTCACCCTGCTTATTTAACTTCTACGCAGAGTACATTATGCAAAATGCTGGGCTGGATGAAGCACAAGCTGGAATCAAGATTGCCAGAAGAAATATCAATAATCTCAGATATGCAGATGACATCACCCTAATGGCAGAAAGCGAAGAGGAACTAAAGGGCCTCTTGATGAAAGTAAAAGAGGAGAGTGAAAAGGCTGGTTTGAAACTCAACATGGATCATGTCATCTGGTTCCATCACTTTATGGCAAATAGATGGGGAAACCATGGAAACTGACAGATTTTATTTTCTTGTGCTCTAAGATCACTGCAGATGGTGACTACAGCCATGAAATTAAAAGACACTTGCTCCTTGGAAGAAAAACTATGACAAACCTAGACATCACTTTTCTGACAAAGGTCTATATAGTCAAAGATATGGTTTTTCCAGTAGTCATGTATGGATATAAGAGTTGGACCATAAAGAAGGCTGAGTGCCAAAGAATTGATGCTTTTGAACTGTGGTGCCGGAGAAGAATTTTGAGAGTCCCTTGGACATCAAGATCAAGCCAGTCAATCCTTTTTTTTTTTTTTTTAAGCCAGTCAATCCTAAAGGAAATTAACCCTGAAAATTCATTGGAAGGGCTGATGCTAAAGCTGAAGCTCCAATGATCTGGTCACCTGATGCGAAGAGACGACTTATTGGAAAAGACCCTGATGCTGGGAAAGACTGAAGGCAGGAGGAAAAGGGAGCAACAGAGGATGAAATGGTTGGATGGCATCACTGACTCAATGGACCTGATTTCCAGCAAATTCTGGGAGATAGTGAAGGACAGGGAAGGATAGTGTGCTGCAGTCCATGGGGTCGTAAAGAGTGGAACACGACAGAGCGACTGAACAACAACAAAGATGCATAAGAAGTATTCGTTAAATAAATGAATACATTAATTTTAGAGATACGTCAGAGAATCACCCTAAGTGAACAATGATTTGCCCAAGATTATACTACCATAAGTTACAGAACTGTAGGCAGAGTTCAATTCTTCTGATGCAAAGTCCTCCATTATTTCCAGGCATTAAATCTATAACAACACAAATCATACAAAGCACTGTGCAATTATTATTCTGCAGGTTCTAGAATGAAAAGGAAAAGTATAAATTAGAGAGAAAAGGAGTATCTAATGTAGTCTGAGGGAAACTGGATCTCTTAGAGGAAATGGTATTTAAGACATGAAAGAGTTAGAATGGGCAAAGAGAGTCAGGCAGACAGTTCTAGGTAAAACAACCATTTACACACTTGTCCAGTGATGAGAAAAACTTGAGTAAGAACAGAAAAAGGACTACTGTAATTGCAACAGAAGGGCCTGGAAGAGAGAGGGTGAGTTTGATCAGAGAGAAAGGCCAGATCTTATACCACAGAAAGACTTTCGTTTCTTAACTAGCAGAAGATAAAGTCACTAAAGGGTTTTAAGAGGGTATAACACAATCAGGTTTGCATTTTCGTAAGATGATACTGCCTGCACTATGTGGAGTTTGGGAAAGGGCAGACTTAGCAACTGGTTGGACATGCAGGTCAAAACAGAAAGATACGTAAAGATGACGCTCACATATTCAACCTGATCCACAGGGAGAGTGCCGTTTACTGAGAAAGAACCATTAGTAGATAGATCAAGAGCTTAATTTCATTAAGGGTATGATAAACTCACACTAAACAGTGACAACTGTGGTTGTTATCACTGATGATTGAAAACCACTAGCTGGAATTGAGAGTAATGGTGAATTTTTATGGATTTCCATGGATTTTGGCCTGTGGTGTCGTGCCCACTGTATACACAGGCACTTCTAGACCTTTTCTTTTGAAATGGAAGTCATCTAAGTAGTTAGGATTACAGCTGAGCCTTGACACATGAAAGCTTTTTTACCTCCAATCTGACTTCTAGGGTAGACTTAGTGTAACACATGAAAAGATACATGGGAAAACAGCCTTCCTTTCTCTCGCATTTCTTTCTCCTTTCCCCAAGAATCAAGAAATTTTAGATATGATAATATGACCATAGCTAACAAGTCTATAATGGCTTATTGTTCTATGAGGCATAAATGCTATAGGGAGATCAAACCTGTAAAATTAGCTTTACTTGATTTGGACTGAATAATGATGAGCACGGACAACTGAGAGGGTTTTCCTATAAACTGAGTAAGGAGATAGTAAGCAAAGAAATCAAGAGGTATGCTTAGATCTTTGATCTTAGAGAAGATCATTTTCTGATCTAGATTTTGTGTCATATTTTTTAATCATGTGGCAGTGTCTTATTCATTTACATTGTTTACATAAGGTAAAAAAAAAAAGCCATTTAGAATGTTTGTTGGCAGTATAGACTTTATAAAGCCATTTTAATTCTGGTGAGCCAGTACTTCCTGTACTAGCATATGAGGAAGTAGTTAAGTCTTCATGCCATGTCACTGGCTTACAGCCACAGCTTTTATTCCTTAAAGATGCAAGGAAAGCAAAGACCATGCCATCAGGATTAGCCACATGGTATTAATGAGAATCCCTATTATCATTATCCTGGTCATCCTGTTATAGAGGTCCTGGAGCATAGGAGGTATGTGCCAAATGCGTTAAATATACCAAAAGGGATGTCTATTTCAGAACTTTTTGGGCCCTGGGTTAAGGAAGTTTATAGTATTTAATCTACTTGCCAATCGGGCATTTTGCAACCAGACAATCAGAGAAGAACTAAGAAAAGAGGCACTGAGGGGAAGTCAAATCTAAGAAAAGTTCAGACTGCTTTGGTCACATGAGGATCTGCTTATAATTCAAAAGCTAAAATGAATCTTGCTTAATTCTCATATATACATAATTGGCATCATTTAGGCACAATCACCATTAAGAAACATACAAACACATGTAGATCAGCAAACAGCAAGGGATTTTAAAGAGGGAAAGTAGAATATTTTAACCAACATTCTAAATAAAATTCACATGTATTTTATTTATATTAGGATACTTACATAGGTCCTTGAGGTATTTTACTATATATTTTAATTTATACTTTGCCATCATATTTATAAAATTACTATTTTCTAATTTAAATAACCACATATGCATAGTTTAAAAGTGAGTATGTCTTCTTGACTGCTTTGGGTGATAAAATGTAACACTGCCTAATCTGGTATAATCTAGCAAAATCTGGATTCAGTCAAAATCCAGTACAGTACAACAAAGTGAGCCAGTGCTGAATCATATAAGCATGTTCATCTATCCCTCAATATATTAACCAACCTTGTATATATTAACTTCAGCATTTTAGCTTTACAATATGTTGAACATATCAATGACATCTTGGCACTATCCAGAAATTATGAAGAAGAGAATTTTTTTTTCTACATCTTTAGTGATTAGGAGCATGGGTGTGAAAATCAGACTGAATACTTAAAAGAGGTCTCCACTGCTTGCTAGATATATAACCTTTTAATCTCTCTGTGCCTTAGCTTCCTTCCTGAACCTAAGATTCTCATCAGTAAAACAGTATGAGTTAGCACCTATCTCAAAGCGTTGTTATATGTATTAAATGCTTTATTATATATATAAGGGACTTAGGACTATGTTTGGCACATAGTAAGTGCTCCTGGAATGTTAGCTATCACTTTCATCATCATTGTTATTATCCTTCATTCTTTTCCTGGGCACTTGGATAGAGTCAACAAGATACATATTTAACTTTTTCCTCTCAGTTCCTAGCCCATAGCCTTATCAGAAGCATCAATCTTCCTTATTTTCCAGTCAATAATATTTTTATTTTTTAATTCAAGTATAGTTGATTTATAATACTGTGGTAGTTACAGGTATACAATAAAGTGATTTAGCTATATATATATATATGCAGGTCAGGAAGCAGCAGTTAGAACTGGACATGCAACAACAGACTGGTTCCAAATAGGAAAAGGAGTACGTCAAGGCTGTATATTGTCACCCTGTTTATTTAACTTATATGCAGAGTACATCATGAGAAACGCTGGACTGGAAGAAACACAAGCTGGAATCAAGATTGCCGGGAGAAATATCAATAACCTCAGATATGCAGATGACACCACCCTTATGGCAGAAAGTGAAGAGGAACTCAAAAGCCTCTTGATGAAAGTAAAAGAGGAGAGTGAAAAAGTTGGCTTAAAGCTCAACATTCAGAAAACGAAGATCATGGCATCCGGTCCCATCACTTCATGGGAAATAGATGGGGAAACAGTGGCAGACTTTATTTTTCTGGGCTCCAAAATCACTGCAGATGGTGACTGCAGCCATGAAATTAAAAGACGCTTGCTCCTTGGAAGGAAAGTTATGACCAACCTAGATAGCATATTCAAAAGCAGAGACATTACTTTGCCAACAAAGGTTCGTCTAGTCAAGGCTATGGTTTTTCCTGTGGTCATGTATGGATGTGAGAGTTGGACTGTGAAGAAGGCTGAGCACCGAAGAATTGATGCTTTTGAACTGTGGTGTTGGAGAAGACTCTTGCGAGTCCCTTGGACTGCAAGGAGATCCAACCAGGGCATTCTGAAGGAGATCAGCCCTGGGATTTCTTTGGAAGTAATGATGCTAAAGCTGAAACTCCAGTACTTTAGCTACCTCATGTGAAGAGTTGACTCATTGGAAAAGACTCTGATGCTGGGAGGGATTGGGGGCAAGAGGAGAAGGGGACGCCAGAGGATGAGATGGCTGGATGGCATCACTGACTCGATGGACGTGGGTCTGAGTGAACTCCGGGAGTTGGTGACGGACAGGGAGGCCTGGCGTGCTGCAATTCATGGGGTTGCAAAGAGTCGGACACGACTGAGCGACTGATCTGATATCTATCTATCTATCTATCTCTGCAAACTTTTTTCTCAGTTCTTTTCCATTATATTTTATTATAAAACATTGGATAAATTTCCCTGTGTCATATGGTAAAACCTTGTTTATCTACTGTATATACAGTAGTGTGCATCTGTTAAACCTATGTGTTAGTCGCTCAGTCAGGTCTAACTCTTTGTGGTACTATGGACTGTAGCCCACCAGGCTCCTCTGTCCATGGAATTCTCTCGGCAAGAATACTGGAGTGTGTTGCCATTCCCTTCTCCCGGAGATCTTGACCCAAGGATCGAATCCGGGTCTCTTGCATTGCGGGCAGCTTCTTTATTGTCTGAGCCACCAGGGAAGCCTGATTTACATTATTATTAATCCTATATTCCCCAATTTATCCCTCACCTGCTTTCCTTTTGGTAACCATAATTTTGTTTTCCACGTCTGTATGTCTGTTTTTGTTTTGTAAATAAATTTATTTGTAACTATTTTCTTTAGATTCCACATATAAATATCATATATTTGTCTACATCTGATTTACTTCACTTGGTATGACAATTTCTAGGACCATCTATGTTGCTGCAAATGGCATTATCTGATTCTGTTTTATGGTTGAGTAATACTAAGGATTTTTAAGTCCAGTCATTCTCAAGCTTTTTTATATAGAGACTTTTATAGCATATTGAAATATTCCATGTACTTTTCCATGATATCATCTACAATCTTAGAATCTTTTGACTAATAAAATATGAACAAAGGGATTTAGGGACTCCCTGAAATAACTATACAGGATCTCTGGAGTCCAAGACTCATTGATTAGAAACCATTGCTTTGGTAATTAATATTTAGATTAAAATAAAATTCAGATCTTTTTAGAAAGCCTTGTGGGTCATAGCTCATTTAGCTTCTCTTACCTCACCCATGACTGCTATGGGTGTCTCTCCTGTTGCCTGAGCAACACGATGTTCTACTAAGTAGAACATGTATTCATCGTAGAGTAGACGGATCAGGTGGAAGGAGCCAAAGCTAGCAGCACTGCGTAGAGTTAAGTCCCGAATAACCATTGAGCTGTTCCAAGAGAAAAGACACAGATGCAGCCAGTGGTTAGTGACCAGGATTCGCGTTCAGCCTACTTTTCCCATTAAAAGAAGTTATAGGTCTAACAGATTGGTATAGTGCATGCCTTTCCATGGAATAATTTCACAAGTGAAGCAGCTGGCTTAACTCTTTCAAACAGAGTGGCAAAGAGGTAATCTTCATTAGGACTTGACTAGATCCTTATGAGAACTAGATAGGCACTCACTGGGAAAAACCATTTTACTATCATAAGCAAGTTGACAAATTGCTCAGAATCAATTAAAAGAAAAGATTTTTGGAAGGGTGACAATTCATCACCATAAGAAAAAGCATCTCAAAGTGAAAGTCTTATGATGATGGGTAAACACTGTATCACCATCTCTCAATGACTTCTGAGGTACACTTTGGGAAAAATATGAATTTGTCCCTGACTAAGTTTACAAAATACACTATGCAATGTTTACAAATACACAAGCAAGTTTACAAATATACTAAGCAATGTTCCCAGATGTGGCAATGTAGAATGTAGGAGAGGACATACAGGGATCCTTGCAACTTTTGTTGGAAGGCAAATTTATTAAATGATTCTACTTCTGTACTGATTTTCATTAAATTACAGTGATTCTCCCATTAGCAAGAGCATAATAAAGTCAATTAAAAATGCATAACCTTGAAAAATATGAATGTGTAACTATAACATACCAAAATATGAAATATATTTTTAATTAAGTACTAAAAATACACTCTATTATACTCAAAATAGAAGTAAGTCAAAATAAAATTTTGGCTTCATTGAAAACATGTCAATTATTAAGCTTGACCACGCACTTCAAATCTTAATATTTTTAACTTAGAGTCAGAGTAGGATGTATGTGTGTGTATGTGAGTGTTTCTCCTCACTTTCATTTAGTGTCTTTCTCTAGAGGTTTTTGTCCTACACAAATTAAAATAGCCATTATATTCTCAGATACAAGGAAGAGAGAGAATCTCACTAATGTATGGGTTAATATCGCTAAAGGGCTTCCCTGATGGTTCAGGGGTAAAGAATCCACCTGTCAATGTAGGAGAAGTGCGTTTGATCCCTGGGTTGGGAAGATCCCCTGGGGAAAGATATGGCAACCAACTACAGAATTTCTGCCTGAGAAATTCTACGGACAGAGAATCCTGGCAGGCTACAGTGCATGGGGTCACAAAGAGTCAGACATGACTTAGTGACTGAACAACAAACAACGATATTCTTAAGCCTTATTTTGCAATGAAGAACTGTAAAATGCTGGACAGATGGAAATACAGAAGACTGTACTTTTGTTTTCTCTTTCACTTTTAACCTTAATTGTATAGTGGCTACTAATGCATCAGATTCTACACATTCAACTTGGCAAGTGACAGATCACCATTGTACATCTAAAGCCCTAAAGCCCTGAATTCTGATTCTGGTTTTTCATTAATTCACTGTCAATCTCAAAAAACACCATTTCCTCGAGAGTGTTTTCCTTTTGGGTGAAAATAAAAGCAATAATTTAGGCCTTATCTAATTTATGTGATTATTTCAAAGATAGAGTGGGTTAAAGGTTGTGAAATAAACTTATGAATGAATAGGACAAGACTCAAATATAAGTGATTATGATCCTAATACACAGAACAGGAGGAGCTGAACTTCTCACTCTCATTTGGTTATGGCAACCAAGAATAGGTGTTACAATAAGATGGCAGAGAATCTCTCCTTCTGTGGATTTACTTACTAAAAAGATTAAAAAAAAAAAACATTGTTTTTCATCCACAGGTTTGGAGTCAGATCCACATTAACCACTATATGATCTTGATTGTATATCATTCAACATTTTAAGGTTCAAAATTAGCTTGAGAGTCAAGTGAGATAATGTGTGTGAGATCCTAAAAAAACTGGCTATTGCTACACTATTACGAATGTTGGAGTTCAGTTCAGTCGCTCAGTCATGTCTGCCACTTTGCAACCCCATGGACTGAGCACGCCAGGCCTCTGTGTCCATCACCAATTCTTGGAGTTTACTCAAATTCATGTCCATTGAGTTGGTGATGCCATCCAAACATCTCAGCCTCTGTCATCCCTTTCTCCTCCCACCTTCAATCTTTCCCAGCATCAGGGTCTTTTCCAATGAGTCAGTTCTTCACATCAGGTGGCCAAAGTACTGGAGTCTCAACTTCAACATCAGTCCTTCCTATGAATATTCAGAACTGATTTCCTTTAGGATGGACTGGTTTGATCTCCTTGCAGTCCAAGAGACTTTCAAGAGTCTTCTCCAACATCATAGATCAAAAGCATCAATTCTTCAGTGCTTAACCTTCTTTATAGTCCAACTCTCACATCCATACACGATTACTGGAAAAACAATAGCCTTGACTAGATGGACCTTTGCTGGCAAAGTAATATACTCTGCTTTTGAATATGCTGTCTAGGTTGGTCATAACTTTTCTTCCAAGGAGCAAGGGTCTTTTAATTTCATGGCTGCAGTCACCATCTGCAGTGATTTTGGAGCCCAGAAAAATAAAATCCGTCACTGTTTCCACTTTTTCCTCATCTATTTGCCATGAAGTGATGGGACCAGATGCCATAATCTTACTTTTCTAAATGCTGAACTTTAAGCCAACTTTTTCACTCTCTTCTTTCACTTTCATCAACAGGCTCTTTAGTTCTTCTTCACTTTCTGCCATAAGGGTGGTGTCACCTGCATATCTGAGGTTATTGCTATTTCTACCGGCAATTGTGATTCCAGCTTGTGCTTCATCCAGCCCAGTGTTTCTCATGATGTACTCTGCATATAAGTTAAATAAGCAGGGTGACAATATACAGCTTTGAGATACTCCTTTCCCTATGTGGAGCCAGTCTGTTGTTCCATGTCCAGTTCTAACTGTTGCTTCCCGACCTGAATACAGGTTTCTCAGGGGGCAGGTCAGGTGGTCTGGTATTCCCATCTTTTTCAGAATTTTCCACAGTTTATTGTGATCCACATAGTCAAAGGCATTGGCATAGTCAATAAAACAGAAATAGATGTTTTTCTGGAACTCTCTTGCTTTTTGGATGATCCAGCAGATGTTGGCAATTTATCTCTGGTTCCTCTGCCTTTTCTAAAACCAGCCTAAACATCTGGAAGTTCACAGTTCACATATTGCTGAAGCTTGGCTTAGAGAATTTTAAGCATCACTTCACTAGAGTGAGAGATGAGTGCAATTGTGCAGTAGTTTGAGCATTCTTTGGCATTGTCTTTCTTTGGGATTGGAAAGAAAACTGACCTTTTCCTCTCCTGTGGCCACTACTGCGTTTTCCAAATTTGCTGGCATATTGAGTGTAGCACTTTCACAGCATCATCTTTCAGGATTTGAAATAGCTCAACTGGAATTCCATCACCTCCACTAGCTTTGTTCGTAGTGATGCTTCCTAAGGCCCACTTGACTTCACATTCCAGGATGTCTGGCTCTAGGTGAATGATCACACCATCGTGATTATCTGGGTCGTGAAGATCTTTTTTGTACAGTTCTTCTGTGTATTCTTGCCACCTCTTCTTAATATCTTCTGCTTCTGTTAGGTCCATACCATTTCTGTCCTTTATTGAGCCCATCTTTGCATGAAATGTTTCCTTGGTATCTCTAATTTTCTTGAAGAGATCTCTAGTCTTTCCCATTCTGTTGTTTTTCTCTATTTCTTTGCATTGATCGCTGAGGAAGGCTTTCTTATCTCTCCTTGCTATTCTTTGGAACTCTGCATTCAAATGGGTATATCTTTCCTTTTCTCCTTTGCTTTTCACTTCCCTTCTTTTCCCAGCTATTTGTAAGGCCTCCTCAGACAGCCATTTTGCTTTTTTGCATTTCTTTTTCTTGGGGATGGTTTGATTCCTGTCTCCTGTACAATGTCACGAACCTCTGTCCATAGTTCCTTAAATCTATTTCTCACTTCCACTGTATAGTCATAAGGTATTTGATTTAGGTCATACCCGAATGGTCTAGTCGTTTTCTCCACTCTCTTCAATTTCAGTCTGAATTTGGCAATAAGGAGTTCATGATCTGAGCCACAGTCAGCTCCCGGTCTTGTTTTTGCTGTGTAGAGCTTCTCCATCTTTGGCTGCAAAGAATATAATCAATCTGATTTTGGTGTTGACCATCTGGTGATGTCAATGTGTAGAGTCTTCTCTTGTGTTGTTGGAAGAGAGTGTTTGCTATGACCAGTGCGTTCTCTTGGCAAAACTCTATTAGCCTTTGCCCTGCTTTATTCTGTATTCCAAGGCCAAATTTGCTTGCTACTCCAGGTGTTTCTTGACTTCCTACTTTTGCATTCCAGTCCCCTATAATGAAAAGGACACCTTTTTTGGGTGTTAGTTCTAGAAGGTCTTATAGGTCTTCATAGAACTGTTCATCTTCAGCTTCTTCAGCGTTACTGGTTGGGGCATAGACTTGGATTACCATGATATTGAATGGTTTGCCTTGGAAATGAATAGAGATCATTCTGTCATTTTTGAGATTGCATCCAAGTACTGCATTTTGGACTCTTTTGTTGATTATGATGGCTATTCCATTTCTTCTAAGGGAATCATAACAAGTATATATGATTAACCTTATTCAAAATTAAAAGAAATACAAATTAAATTAAGATACCGTATATTATCTATTATACTATAAGAAATTAAAAGATCAGCATTGAAGAGGTTATGGGGAAAGAACTCTCATTTATTGTTTCTTCAAGCATAAATTCACAAAACCTTTATGAAGGGAAATTTGGCAACAAATGTCAAAATTAAAAATGCACAAATGCTTTCACCTAGCAGTTCTAATTCTAGAAATTTACACAAATGAGCAAAGATGGTTTTAATTGCAGCAATATTTATATTACTGAGAAAATAGGGGGCAAAACTAAATAACCATTTGTAAGATACTAGGTAAAAAATGGCTCATTCATATATGGAAATTTATACAATATATTAAAGAAATTGGGCTTCCTGAGTACCTCAAATCGTAAGAATCCACCTGCAATGCAGGAGGCCTCAGTTTGACCCCTGGGTTGTGAAGACCCCCTGGGAAAGGGAATGGTAACCCACTTCAGTATTCTTGCCTGAGGAATTCCATGTATAGAACAGCCTGGAGAGTCATAGTCCTTGGGGTCACAAAGCAGGTCAGACATGACTGAGCAATTTCACTCACTTTAAAGAAATGAGAGAGATTACACATAAAGGCAGTAAGACGGAAAGATGTCTATAATAAAATGCTAAGTGAAAGAAGGAAAACGTGTGATATGAGCCCATTTAACACAGAAACTATCTGTAAAGTTCTTAAAAAAGACCCACCTCTAAATAAATGGGAATGGTTAATACTTATTAGCCTCAAGACAGCATACTTCATTAAAATAGTATCAGTCAACTTAAAACTGCCAATTTATTTGAATTTATTTGAAGATAAACATGCAACTTTATATAAAGATAAGCATGAACGTATGTTTTATATTTGTACTGCAAGACCAAAACCCACATAAATGTTCAAGAATAAGAGACAAAAGGAATGTTTAAATAATGTATGCATGAGTGCTTGCTAAGTTGCTTCAGTCGTGTCTGACTCTGTGACCCCATGGACTGCAGGCTCCTCTGTCCATGGGATTCTCCAGGTGAGAACACGGGAGTGGGTTGCCACTTTATACAAAATGGAATATTGGAAGGACATTCAAAATTATATTTCTTTAGATATGATTGAGGTATAATGTTAAGGGAAAAATACAGATAATAAACTCTGATAAACAACTGGATCTCAATTTTATATAAAACTGAAAGAAAACATTTTACCATTGGTCTTTCTGGGTAGTAAATTATAGATGATTTAAGTTTATTCTTTGTCCAGTATTTGTATTTTTCAGGTTTTCTAAAGTGAGTATATACTAATTTCATAATAAAAATGGTTTATTTTAAAAGAAGAGATTTATTATAACATAGAAAAACAATCCTGTGTCAGTTGAATGTCAGTAAATCTTTACAGGGAAAGATATGACAGATACAGAATGAATTATATATATATCTATATCTATATCTAAATCCAATTTTTAGGCCTTTATATTTCCCTCAAAATAATGTAAATGACTGAGAAGAATATTCATATTGAGTAGCTTTATGGTATTTGTAAAAGAAATACAAAGCCAATTTCTTTTTTCCAAGAGAATTAAATTTCATTCATTCAATAGATATTATGTTCTTACTGTGTGTCAGGGTCTTGTTCTACAGCAAGTCAGACAAAAGTTTGGTTTCAACAGAGTTCACATTCTAGTAGGACAGATGGTTGATAAAAACAGAGTAGATATAAATTATAAAGTTAGGTAGTAGTAAATCCTGAAAGATGATGCTGTGAAAGTGTTGCACTCAATATGCCAGCAAATTTGGAAAACTCAGCAGTGGCCACAGGACTGGAAAAGGTCAGTTTTCATTCCAATCCCAAAGAAAGGCAATGCCAAAGAATACTCAAACTACCACACAATTGCATTCATCTCACATGCTAGTAAAGTGATGCTCAAAATTCTCCAAGCCAGGCTTCAGCAATACGTGAACCGTGAACTTCCTGATGTTCAAGCTGGTTTTAGAAAAGGCAGAGGAACCAGAGACCAAATTGCCAACATCTGCTGGATCATGGAAAAAGGAAGAGAGTTCCAGAAAAACATATATTTCTGCTTTATTGACTATGCCAAAGCCTTTGACTGTGTGGATCACAATCAACTGTGGAAAATTCTGAAAGAGATGGGACTACCAGACCACCTGATCTGCCTCTTGAGAAATCTGTATGCAGGTCAGGAAGCAACAGTTAGAACTGGACATGAAACAATAGACTGGTTCCAAATAGGAAAAGGAATATGTCAAGGCTGTATATTGTCACCCTGCTTATTTAACTTACATGCAAACTACATCATGAGAAACGCTGGGCTGGAAGAAACACAAGCTGGAATCAAGATTGCCGGGAGAAATATCAATAACCTCAGATATGCAGATGACACCACCCTTATGGCAGAAAGTGAAGAGGAACTCAAAAGCCTCTTGATGAAAGTGAAAGTGGAGAGTGAAAAAGTTGGCTTAAAGCTCAACATTCAGAAAACGAAGATCATGGCATCGGTCCCATCACTTCATGGGAAATAGATGGGGAAACAGTGGAAACAGTGTCAGACTTTATTTTTCTGGGCTCCAAAATCACTGCAGATGGTGACTGCAGCCATGAAATTAAAAGACGCTTGCTCCTTGGAAGGAAAGTTATGACCAACCTAGATAGCATATTCAAAAGCAGAGACATTACTTTGCCAACAAAGGTTCCTCTAGTTAAGGCTATGGTTTTTCCTGTGGTCATGTATGGATGTGAGAGTTGGACTGTGAAGAAGGCTGAGCGCTGAAGAATTGATGCTTTTGAACTGTGGTGTTGGAGAAGACTCTTGAGAGTCCCCTGGACTGCAAGGAGATCCAACCAGTCCATTCTGAAGCAGATCAGCCCTGGGATTTCTTTGGAGGGAATGATGCTGAAGCTGAAACTCCAGTACTTTGGCCACTTCATGCGAAGAGCTGACTCATTGGAAAAGACTCTGATGCTGGGAGGGATTGGGGGCAGGAGGAGAAGGGGACGCCAGAGGATGAGATGGCTGGATGGCATCACTGACTCGATGGACTTGAGTCTGAGTGAACTCCAGGAGTAGGTGGTGGACAGGGAGGCCTGGTGTGCTGCGATTCATGGGGTCACAAAGAGTTAGACACGAGTGAGCGACTGAACTAAACTGAAATTCTCTGAAAAAAGTAAATCAGGTGAAGAGACTACAGAGTGATGGGCTCTGGCACTTAAAGTCAGGGTGTTAGGAAAACTTTTTGAGGAGGTGATAAGTGAGCAGAAATGAGACTGAAGTGAGGGAGTAAGCCATGTGAACACGTGCACTTTCCTAGCAGAAAGGAGAGCAAATGTTGAGGTCAATGCTGAGACTGAGGCAGAACTATGTTTGTTTTATTGAAAGAATAGCCCAGAAGCTGCAGCTGGGAAGACATGAGCAAAGAGAATATATATAATGGGACTAGAAATCACTAGCAGCTGGACCATGGAGGGTCTGTAGGCCATCATAAAGGCTTCATATTCTATCCCAAGTGTTTTGGAAACTTTTTGACAACTAGGCAATCACCTTACTGCAGCATAAAGACATAGGTAACACAAAATTCTGTTGGAAAATGGAAAAAAAAAGTGTGCTGACCTTCAGTTATAATAGTTACTTTTGAAAGTACTGATAATCTGCTATGAAATTATTGTCATATGTTTAGAAGAGAATCAGTTGAATTATATTATTAATATAATAATGTAATATTATTATGTTATATTATTAATAATGTCTATGTCTACTTTCTGCTCTCTGTGCTGGGCCTCTGCCCTACAAGCGAAGTATCAAATGACACAATTAACAGTTTAATTGGAAACCTATTGTCTGATTCAGATTTCTGTAAGACATGTTACAAAATTGACTCCACTGAATTTCATGTTGCTAAGTTACCATGAACTCAACTCTTTAAAACTGGAGTTAAAACTGTTAATTATAACAGATGAGAAACACCTTTGTGTATGTATCTTCGTAATTCATGGCGTGAAAATTAAAACATATACTTGAACACACGATACTCAATCCACCTCTTTATGTATTTGGGAAGACATCACACATTCCTAAAAAGAAAGGTGAGATCTGTGACTCCACCCCCCACCCCCCAACTCCACCATGTGAACTCTCCTCAAACAGTGCTTACAGCTAATTCCAAAACTGGAAGATTTATATATTGTTCAGCTGTAGGCAAACTAGGTTCTCTGTGCTCCCTTTCAAGTTATTGTATCAAAGCTATACATTTAATTCTTTAAAAATGGGATGTTTGGTTGACCCTCAGGGTGGCCCTGAGGAATTCTGTGTTCTGTTATTCACAAAACACCCAAGCTGAGAAACGGCCCACTTAACTTCTGCACTGCTGCCCAAGAAAGCATATCAGTGGGTCATAGAGTTAGATATGTTTCTTGGGCAATGTTTTTTCCACCTCCCAGGAAGCCAGCAGTAGACATTCAAAGCCAAGTTAGGCAAGAAGAGACCCCCATTTGGAGCAGAGGGTGTTTGCAGCAACATGTCCACTACTGCTATCACGACTCTCTGCCAGTCCATTTCTTGTATATACGTGTGAATCTATACACAGAATTTTAGAATTAATCAACTTCAGAAAATGAACGGTTGGTATATGTGACTGCAAAATTCTTATTACAAAGCCAAAAACATTTAAAAAATACTCTGTAACACTCCTTCTGTTTGTGAATGAAGTTTTCATTACTCAATATGTTCTTATGCCTCAGTAAAAAACAGGTCAGATTTTAGTCTTCTACATTACCAAGCTATTGACTTCGCCTACCAGCAGGAGGTATGCATCTTTCTGAATGTCTTTCCTTCTGTAGCCCTGACTGAACTGTATACCTTCAAGACTTTTTGAAATGAAAATAATAACCATAATAGTGTCTAATAATAACAAGCCATTATCCCCAACTCAGGGCAGACAGAGGGCAGGCAAGTGATGATCTACTGGGTTTGTATATCTGCAGAGAACAAGAAACACGAGTAAGTAATTTTCTCTCCTTTCAAGATACCGCGACAGATCTCTGTGGAGACAAAGGCTCCAGGGGTGTGTATTTCTAAAACCATATCTACTAAACAGATTTTAAAAAATCCTCAGGGACGAATAAGGGCAAGTCTGAGGTAACTGCATAAGAAAGCAGTAAGAACAGGAGGGAAAAAAAACCTTTGGTTTTTCTGATATAGAGGATGTACTGTGCTTTTGCCCCTATAGGTTTTAGAGCAACAGCTAGTATAACATCTGTTTTATCATTCATGAAGCATATATACCACCTATATGATTTTCTGAGGAAAAAAAAGATGCACGAAATCAACTTGCAAACAAATGGGAAAATATCTGAAATCTTTTAAAGAAATGTGCCCAAGTTAAAATTTTGAATTCCATTAATACTACTACTATTGCTACATCTACTTTGAGAATACTGTGATATTGTTTTCCAAATCTTTCCCATATATCAAGGGAAAACAGCAACACATTTCTCACTGACACCCAGATCTAAACCCAGGGCTGGCTTTAATGAAGCATATCAGTGGGTCATAGAGTTAGATAGCACCTTAATAAGGTGCTTTACAAACCCTGTGGCTAAAAATATTACATATATGAGAGACAAAATGGTGGAGTTACTCCATTCCAAAATAAAAACAAAACACCACCACCACTGCTAGGCTTTCTTTCATAGCATTTATTTAACTCTGGGAATGGGTTCAATCCCAGGGTCAGGAAGATTGCCTGGAGGAGGAAATGGCAACCCACTCCAGTATTCTTGCCTAGAGAATTCCATGGACAGAGGAGCCTGGAGGGCTACAGTCCATGGGCTTGCAAAGTGTCAGACTTGACTGGGCAGGTACGCAGACACTAGAAAATCATTTTCAGGATGTAAGGATAATTTAATTCCTAATTAAACATATATGGAATCAACTCTACTTCAGTTTAAGAAATAAGAATTGGACTAAATCAACTGAAAAAGAAAGAAGTCACAATAAAAACCTTCTACCATGATAATGGAATCTTTGGTTCAATCCTTATAAAGGTAATCAAAACAAGATGGAAATCCTATAATTTGGGCTTAGCAGGTTCACAATTTCTACTAGTCTCTAAACTTTGCTACTTATTTGCATATCATCTCTCCTCACAACCGCTTTGGATTCACTACTGATGTCCAGATGACGACCACAATATACCCATAGCCACAGTCAGTGGTAGGTCCTGTAGCCACAATTTGATGAGCGCATGGTTGCACAGGAATTAAATTAGGGACTGCCTGAAGTTCAAAGTAGATATGGCTTTTAGAAAGCTCATTATGATCTAAAGAAGAAAAGAAATGAACTCTCACCAGAAGAGTAAATGCTGCGGTCAAAAATATAATTTACCTAACATCTTAAGAAATGGAATTCCATCTGTCAATTCCATCCTATGCCATATATATGGTATATATGCCAACTTGCACAGGGTCTGTTTTTAAACCCTTGAGTAGACCTATGGTCAATGGCTCATCACAACATTTGATATCATATATAAATTCAGACTTAAACTGAAGAAAGTAGTGAAAACCACCAGACCATTCAGGTATGACCTAAATCAAATCCCTTATGATTATACAGTAGAAGTGAGAAATAGATTTAAGGGACTAGACCTGATAGACAGTGCCTGATGAACTATGGACGGAGGTTCATGACATTGTACAGGAGACAGGGATCAAGACCATCCCCATGGAAAAGAAATGCAAAAAAGCAAAATGGCTGTCTGGGGAGGCCTTACAAATAGCTGTGAAAAGAAGAGAAGCGAAAAGCAAAGGAGAAAAGGAAAGATATAAGCATCTGAATGCAGAGTTCCAAAGAATAGCAAGGAGAGATAAGAAAGCCTTCCTCAGCAATCAATGCAAAGAAATAGAGGAAAACAAAAGAATGGGAAAGACTAGAGATCTCTTAAAAAAAAAAAAAAAACTTTCCATTTTGACAAAAAAATAAATAAATAAAAACCAAAAAAAAAAAAAAAGAAAGAAAATTAGAGATACAAAGTGAACATTTCATGCAAAGATGGGCTCAATAAAGGACAGAAATGGTATGGACCTAACAGAAGCAGAAGATGTTAAGAAGAGGTGGCAAGAATACACAGAAGAACTGTACCAAAAAGAGCTTCATGACCCAGAGAATCATGATGGTGTGATCACTCACTTAGAGCCAGACATCCTGGAATGTGAAGTCAAGTCGGCCTTAGAAAGCTCACTATGAACAAAGCTAGTAGAGGTGATGGAATTCCAGTTGAGCTATTTCAATCCTAAAAGATGATGCTGTGAAAATGCTGCACTCAATATGCCAGCAAATTTGGAAAACTCAGCAGTGGCCACAGGACTGGAAAAGGTCAGTTTTCATTCCAATCCCAAAGAAAGGCAATGCCAAAGAATGTTCAAACTACCGCACAATTGCACTCACCTCACACGCTAGTAAAGTAATGCTCAAAATTCTTCAAGCCAGGCTTCAGCAATACGTGAACCATGAACTACCAGATGTTCAATCTGGTTTCAGGAAAGGCAGAGGAGCCAGAGATCAAATTGCCAACACCCGTTGGATCATCGAAAAAGCAAGAGAGTTCCAGAAAAACATCTATTTCTGCTTTATTGACTATGCCAAAGCCTTTGACCGTGTTTATTTTCCACAATAAACTGTGGAAAATTCTGAAAGAGATGGGAATACCAGACTACCAACCTGCCTCTTGAGAAACCTATATGCAGGTCAGGAAGCAACAGTTAGAACTGGACATGGAACAACACACTGGTTCCAAATAGGAAAAGGAGTACGTCGAGGCTGTATATTGTCACCCTGCTTATTGAACTTATATGCAAACTACATCATGAGAAACGCTGGGCTGGAAGAAGCACAAGCTGGAATAAAGATTGCTGGGAGAAATATCAATAACCTCAGATATGCAGATGACACCACCCTTATGGCAGAAAGTGAAGAGGAACTAAAAAGCCTCTTGATGAAAGTGAAAGAGAGTGAAAAAGTTGGCTTAAAGCTCAACATTCAGAAAACGAAGATCATGGCCTCTGGTCCCATCACTTCATGGGAAATAGATGGGGAAACAGTGGAAACAGTGTCAGACTTTATTTTTGGGGGCTCCAAATCTCTGCAGATGGTGACTGTAGCCATGAAATTAAAAGACGCTTGCTCCTTGGAAGAAAAGTTATGACCAACCTAGATAGCATATTCAAAAGCAGAGACGTTACTTTGCTAACAAAGGTCCGTCTAGTCAAGGCTATGGTTTTTCCAGTGGTCATGTATGGATGTGAGAGTTGGACTGTGAAGAAAGCTGAATGCCAAAGAATTGATGCTTTTGAACTGTGGTGTTGGAGAAGACTCTTGAGAGTCCCTTGGACTGCAAGGAGATCCCACCAGTCCATTCTAAAGGAGACCAGTCCTGGGTATTCATCAGAAGGACTGATGCTGGAGCTGAAACTCCAATACTTTGGCTGCCTCATGCAAAGAGTTGATTCATTGGAAAAGACTCTGATGCTGGGAGAGATTGGGGGCAGGAGGAGAAGGGGACAACAGAGGATGAGATGGCTGGATGACATCACAGACTCGACAGATATGAGTTTGAGTGAACTCCGGGAGTTGGTGATGGACAGGGAGGCCTGGCGTGCTGCAATTCATGGGGTTGCAAAGAGTTGGACATGACTGAGTACTGAACTGAACTGAAAAGTAATTTTTCTATTCTGGGGTTCTTCTATGTCTAAAAAAAATACATTTATTTATAAGTTATTTTAGCCCAAAAGCAATTCATTTGAATTATCTACTAGATTATTTGATATTTAACTAGCTATGCATTAGAATCACCAGGAGTAACCTTTCTGGAAAAAAAAAAAAAAAAGAATTTCTGATTATCTCTACTGCTAAATACTAGTTTCTAACCACCATGATTTTGAGTAAGTTTTGGGAGGTAGGTAGGAGCTTTGTTTTTCTTTCCACTAATTCTGAGGTGCAGCTAGCTTTGAAAACAATTTTAATTGATCAAATTAAAAAATTAACTAGATTTTTCTGAGAATCCATCTGAATTGCCTGGACGGAACTTTTAGAAAAAGCATAGATTGCTGGGCCTCTCCTCTGCAATTTGTGATTAAGGTAGGTTTGGCGAGGGGTCTGAAAATACACATTTTTAATGTGTTTCCAAGCAACAGAGATGCTACTGGTCTAGGGAACGACAGTTTGAGAATCCCTGAACTAGAGAATAAAAAGAAGAGTGGTGAAAAGCGTAAATGATACATGTTTGCCAAAAGGAGGACTTTCCTGACTCTTGTTACGCACATTATCTAGACTGATGTTCTAGAGATTGACCCATCAGAGACGGGAATCTCTGATGTTCCCATCTGAGAACTTTTAGGGCTCTGAATAAGAGGCTTTCCTTTCCCAGCAGAAATTTTATTTCCAAAACCCTCCTGGTCCAATTCCATGATGTTGTAGTCACGAGCTGGGCTGAAGATAATCACGAGCGAGTTTCTACATACTAAACTCCTCACTCTTCTCTCTTTTTTTTTTTTTCTGAGAAGCATGTACATACATAATTGCAGAATAGGAAAAATCAAGATGATACCTGTAGAAAGACCATTTTAGCAGAAATTGCCTGGCAGCTTTAGGAAAACTGGGTCTTCCTTCATAGGGTTTCAGTGCTTGCATCATCACATTGTCAAGCCACGCTGCCCACTGCTCCAGGGTGCTCTGCTGCTGAAGAGTCATCTTGAAGTCTGTTTCTAGTCTCTGAACCATGTTGTCATCACACTGGCACACCCAGGAAGCCTGCTCCTGGGACAGTACACAGAAAGCAAAGGACAAGTTCAAGTCAGCATTTTTTCATTGAATGTCAGCACACAAACCATATGCATGAATGGCAAACTATATTGAAAGTGCAAAACAATTAAATGAATTAAGAAAAATGAATGACCACTTGGCAGTTGTTAAGGAAACTAACATCACTTCTGTGCATGAAAAAGTGATGTGACATAAAGGTATGACTTGGTGTTCTACATTAGCTAGTCTGTGTGAAAGACTAAAATATATCATTACTTAAGAAGAAGAGGAGCCTGAACTTAACATATGTAGAGTCTTTTTTTAGTTTTTATGCTCTTTTACTTCTCAATCAGATAAAACTAAAGCCAATTCATTTGAAAAGATTTAGGGTAAGTCAGATTGGATAAATAGATTCAACTGGCCACAAGTGGCCCCTCAGGATTAAGACAAAAACAAACAATGAATGATATAAGGCAGAAGCACATGCGGTATGAGTTTCATGGGAAAGAAAGTGAAGTCCCAAGGACTCTCAAGGTAAAAGCTACAAATGCAAATTAATTCACAGACCCGAAAACAACAGTAACAATAACCAAAAATACATTAGAGAAAATGTAGGGATGCTACCTACGAAGACATTTGATTTCCTTCTGGTTCTGATGGGAAAGTTTCATGTTTGGTAATAGGGATGAAAATAGAAACTTTTAAGGTTAATTTTCAGTGGTTGACATAAGTTTTACCATGTTTCTAGTGCTATGCTGCATTTTAAGATTAAAAAATATTATACTCTTTCAGGTCAGAATATAATTATCTGATAATATTAATATAATATTTGAGTGAAGACATGGATTTTAACATAGGGCCTGAATCCACTAACTTGATTTTAAGCAATTCATTTAACCTACGTGGGCCTCATTTTCCCCAAGCATAAAATTAGAGAAGTGAAATGTGACAAGAATTTTTAAGCTAGGTTCACTGTGTCCAGATAATACTTTCAATGTAGAGTTCTGTGGAGGGGTGTCTGTGAAGGTCCTAATTCTATATGTAAAACCTTATCAATATGTGTGTGTTTTTCTGAAAAGTCTGTATAGCTTTCAATCTGTCGGTTCTCAGAGGACAAATTTATTTAAATCAACCTTTCAAGTGAATCAATCCCTAATCTCCACCCTCTGATTCCAGGATCTCTCCTGACCCCAGAGACTTTACCTTACTCAAAAGACATTTCAACTGGGAGGCACTTCAAATAGAAAATGGCTAAACTCAATTCATTTTTCTTTCTCAGGGAAATTTAGGGCTTCTTCCAAATTCCCAGCTGATGATGCCATCTACTAACCTTCCTTCTCTTATCTAATTAATAAAAAAGGCTTTCAGATTTTTACCTCCTAAGTATCACTTTTGAGTATTTTAAGTACACTAAAATACGACATTAAATTTGAAAGTACAAATAAAAAAAACAAAATATTAAGAGTATCTAAAATGCCAACAGTAAGAGAGAACTACAACATGCTAATTTCCAAACTGTTCACATGTAATATATACATACGCATGTATATTTATGTATATATATTATTTTAAAAGAGGAACATATTATATATTTTACTTGATATTTTTCTTAGTTTCACTTTATATATAGGCAAATGAGGAGCTACATTTATTGTTCAATGACTCAATTTGCTTCAATACATGAATACACCATTATTTACAAAGTCAATTCCACATGGCTGCACGTTTATGGTCATTCCAAATTTTTACTCATAGGAATAATGCTTCTGGAATTAGCAATCTTGTAACTACATCTTTACTTTTTTTTTTTACTTATTTTTTACTTATTTACTTATTTTTTTTTTACTTATTTCTATATAATAGATTTACATAAGAATAGTTAAGATCTTTCAAAATACAGTTAAATGACTCCCAGAAATTTTATATCAGTTCAACAGTTGAGGAGAGCACCCAGGGAAGAAGTTGGGTACATGCTAAGTTGCTTCAGTTATATCCAATTCTTTGTGACCCTATGGACTGTAGCCTGGGCTCCTCTGTCCATAGGATTCTGTAGGCAAGAATTCTGGAGTGGGTAGCCATGCCCTTCTCCTGTGGGTGGGGGGGCGGGTCTTTCCAACCCAGGGACTGAACTCACATCTCTATGTCTCCTGCATTGGCAGATGGGCTCTTTACCGCTAGCACCACCTGGGATGCAGACAAGGAGTGAAGAATTTAGGCCTCAAGAAAAAGACAG
Organism: Bos indicus; assembly: GCF_029378745.1. Taxonomy (NCBI): domain Eukaryota; kingdom Metazoa; phylum Chordata; class Mammalia; order Artiodactyla; family Bovidae; genus Bos; species Bos indicus. Next base: position 41,207,453 of record NC_091767.1, on the reverse strand, counting down.
GGGATGCTGGGTTTTGTGTGTGTGTGTTTTTTAAAATCCAAAAACATCTAAGCATTTTTTGGTCTATGGTATAAAACAAGAAACATAAAACTTATCATCTTAACCATTTTTAAGTATACAGCATAGGAGTGTTAGGGATTTCCTGATGGCTCAGTGGTAAAGAATCTGTTTTCCAATGCAAGAGACGTGGGTTCAATCCCACGTCAGGAAGATCCCCTGGAGAAGGAAATGACAACCCACTCCAGTATTCTTGCCTGGGAAATCCCACAGATTCTCAGGGGTCACAAGACTTGAACATGACTTAGCGACTACAAAACAACAACAATATGAGTGTCTACTTATGCTCAATACTGTACATTAGACCTTTTTCATCTTGTAAAACTGAAATTCTATGGGAAGCCACTGTGAGAGATATGTTTTATGTATTGGCAAGGAACAGAAGGAACTTACTGGTATCCTTGGAAGAATTTAATTTCATTTAACATAAAATCAAACTCACTACTTCCTACAGTTAGATTTGCCAAGAGAAAATGATAATCTAAGACTAAGCTTAGAGAAATAAAGCCACAGGACATTATTCTGGCTTTTCAAACTATGTTTCATTTTACTGCTCTCAAGGTTGAAAATATACTTACAGCTGCTGCTACTGCTGCTAAGTTGCTTCAGTCGTGTCCAACTCTGTGAGACCCCATAGACGGAAGCCCACCAAGCTCCCCCGTCCCTGGGATTCTCCAGGCAAGAACACTGGAGTGGGTTGCCATTTCCTTCTCCAATGCATGAAAGTGAAAAGTGAAAGTGAAGTCGCTCAGTCGTGTCCGACTTGTAGCGACCCCATGGGCTGCAGCCTACCAGGCTCCTCCATCCATGGGATTTTCCAGGCACGAGTACTGGAGTGGGGTGCCATTGCCTTCTCCGACTAACAGCTAAGTACCCTGTAAATACTCCCTTGTGAAGGAATTTGGATATTTTAACTCTTTAGTGGAAAAAGGTAAGAATGAAAACTAAAGATATTATCTTGGAAATAAATATCTCCAAGATGATAAGGAGTCAGTAACTTCAAAATCAGATTCTCTTTTAAATACAGAAACACAAGTATATGCAAAAGTTAGGTTATCAGGTTAACTAACCCAAGTATATTTAGCCCATACTGTACTTGAAAAACTATCCATTTACACACAAAAGAATTGGAAAGCAATACTACTATAATGCTATCAATTAAACAGAAAACCAATTATAATTGCAATAGCAAAAGTTATCCTGAATGCATGAGGAAAAGATTTGATTAGAGAATGATGAAGTGACGACAGAGGCTTCCCTGGTGGCTAGACAGTGGCTCAGACGGTAACAAGTCTGCTTACAATGTGGGAGATCCAAGTTTGATTTTTGGGCCGTGAAGATCCCCTGAAGAAGGAAATGGGCAACCTACTCCAATATTCTTGCCTGAAAAATCCCATGGACTGAGAGGCCTGGCAGGCTACAGTCCATGGGGTTGCAAAGAGTCAGACACAACTGAGCAACTAACACTTTCACTTTTCTTTCAGAGCATTAAAATATTGACCCTTACATGTGGTTTCATTGTTTTAAAGTTTCCTTATTACAAGAGCATCATCCTTACATGTTTCAGTCTTACTGAGGTTAATCTCACAGGGACAGGGACAATTTTCAAATGAACAGGAGATGGTGATGAAGGTGGAATGGGAGCTAGAAGACTGAGAAAACCAGGGGACTCAGAAAACCAGGCAAAATGTGAAACAGAAAAGGAAAGAAAGAAGGGAATTAAAATCAAATATGTTAACCTGAGAAAGATTACGTACTGAACAAGAGTGGTGAGAAGTAAAATGTAGAGGGAAATGCAGGGCTACCACTGTGTTCATGGTCTTAAAAGCAGAGACATTACTTTACCAACAAAGGTCCATCTAATCAAGGCTATGGTTTTTCCAGTGGTCATGTATGGATGTGAGAGTTGGACTACGAAGAAAGCTGAGGGCCGAAGAATTGATGCTTTTGAACTGTGGTGTTGGAGAAGACTCATGAGAGTCCGTTGGACTGCAAGGAGATCCAACCAATCCATTCTAAAGGAGATCAGTCCTGGGTGTGTGTTTGAGTGAACTCCGGGAGTTGGTGATGGACAGGGAGGCCTGGCGTGCTGCAATTCATGGGCAAAGAGTCGGACACGGCTGAGCAACTGAACTGAACTGAAGGAAGGAGGCCTTGGAGGATAGATACTTGAGCACACAGGTTTCAGCACTAATAACTTCTGTGAAAACCCAGAAAAATCTGGTACTTAAAGAAGGGAAAAGGTAGCCTCAAAGTTGGTAAGTAGAGAGGATGAGAATGAGCATAGTAAAGATGTATAACTAACCATTTATATGTAATAATGTTGCCAAGGATGGCATTTATAGCCAGGAAGAACTCATTTCTGTAAACACTTCACAGGATTCAGGCACACAACTATACAAATGAAAATAATGTTAACAGAAAATTTAAAATCTTTCTCAGATCTTATCAGGAATCAGTCTTAATATGTTTTTTGTTATTAAACTTATATTACTTTTTGAGACTAGAAGTTTCCTTACCATTTCAACTTTTCTTAAGGTACTTTTAAACATATCTTTTCTGAATGAAGATTTGAAATTAACATTATAGTATACATTTTAAGACAATACTGTATGAGCTCTTAATATTCCCACTAAAATCAGGTAATGTAAATTCCACTGAAATATGTAAAGTTAATGGATTTGTAAACATGAGTTTGTTCTTATGGAGATTATGAATTTGTATGTGTATGTATGTATGTTTGTATATATATATATACACATATATATAAACAAATGTTTATATAGATTTAAGAAAAACTATGCACATTAGAAGACCAAATCAAATTCATCAAAGTTAGAATGAACTTAACTTCTAAATCCTAGCCCTAAAATTAATCAAGCCCAAATATTACTTTTATTTTCAATGATAAAATGAGCCCAGAATTGTAGATTAAAATTTGTAGGAAATGGAGAAATAGTTTATCTTTGAGCAATGCTATTGTTTTTTAACACAGTTTTATTGAGATGTAATTCATATAGCAAACAATTCATTCAATAAAAGTATATAATTCAATAGCTTCTCTCAGTATATTCACAGAGTAGTACATCTATCACCACAATTAATTTTAAAATGTATTCATTTCTTAAAGAAGAAATGACATATTCCTTATCTATTATATCCCAATCACCTAGTCTACAGGACCTAGGTAACCACGAATTTACTGTGTGTCTCTATAGATCTGCTTATTCTGCTCTTTTAATATAAATGGAATCTTGCAATATAAAGTCCTTTGTATCTGGTTTCTTTCAGTTAGTGTAATGTTCACCTGTGTTGTAGGATGTATCAGAACAGAACTTCATTTCTTTTTATTGTCTGATAACATTTAATTGTGTGAAATGCCATGTTTTGTCTATATAGTCATCAGTTAATGGACATCTGGGTTGTTCCCACTTTAATGTGGCTAATATGAATAATGCTGCTGGAATATCCAAGAACAAGTTTTTAGGTGGATGTGTTTTCATTTTTCTTGGTATGTACCTAGGAGTGAAACTGCCAAATCATATGGTAACTCTATGTTTAACCTTTTAAGAAACTGCCATACTGCTTTAAAAGTGGATGTAGCACTTTACAGTCCAATTACTACTGTATAATGGTTCCCATTTCCCCACATCCTCATTAACATTTGCTATTATTCGTCTTTTTGATAATACCTATTTTAGTGTATGTTATTGCTGTTCAGTTGCTAAGTCATGTCTGATTCTTTGCATGGATTGCAGCACACCAGGCTTCCCCATCATCCACTATCTCCTGGAGTTTGCTGAAACTCATGTCCATTGAGTTGGTGATGCCATCCAACCATCTCATCCTCTGTTGTCCTCTTTTCTTCCTGCCTTCAATCTTTCCCAGCATCAAGGTCTTTTCCAGTGAGTCAATTCTTCGCATCAGGTGGCCAAAGTATTGGAGCTTCAGCTTCAGCATCAGTCCTTTCAATGAATATTCAGGACTGATTTCCTTTAGAATGGACTGGTTGGATCTTCTTGCAGTCCAAGGGACTCTCAAGAGTCTTCTCCAACACCATAGTTCAAAAGTATCAATTCTTTGGTGCTCAGCTTTCTTTATGGTCCAACTCTCACATCCACACACAACTACCATAGCTTTGACTCTTGCCTACCAATCTTCAATGACTGTGGTTGTCCTTACTCTATTAATCATTCAGCAAACCCTGGTGACATATGTTGCAGTCTAGCACTAAAAATCTTCCCAGGCTTTAACCACAAAACAGAGGAGCAGTAAAGTTATAGCTGAGTAATGCTAATGCTAATGCTAAGTCACTTCAGTCGTGTCCGACTCTGTGCAACCCCAAAGACGGCAGCCCACCAGGCTCCCCCATCCCTGGGATTCTCCAGGCAAGAACACTGGAGTGGGTTGCCATTTCCTTCTCCAATGCATGAAAGTGAAAAGTGAAAGTGAAGTTGCTCAGTCGTGTCCGACTCCTAGCGACCCCATGGACTGCAGCCTACCAGACTCCTCCGTCCATGGGATTTTCCAGGCAAGAGTACTGGAGTGGGTGCCATTGCCTTCTCCGATAGCTGAGTAAAACTCTCCTCTTTCAGGACATTGTGAATCTAGATGTGCCTATGAATTGATGTAACTTTGGAAAAGAAATATGATGATCCTAATTAAGAAGAAAAACATTGGATACCTTTCATTAAAAGATCTGTTTTGAAAGAAAACAGAGTACCTGGACATTGGCAAAGTCGACACGGTTGAGGTCATTGAGCATCTGGTTGATCTGAGAAGTGTTCTGAAGCACTGCACGAGCTGCCTGGGCCAGGTGATTGAGCGACGTGTATCTTCGCAGAGTCTGGGCAAAGGCACTTACAGCTGCAACCTGTAAAGAAATCCAATTAAATTGGGATTTCTTTTCTCCTCCAATAAAAGAAACCACTGCAATTTTCAAATCTTTATTCCCTTGCCAAATTTTAAATGCTTCTCTCTGATACTTATTTCAAATTCATTTGGTGAGACAGTTTACTTGTAAATTATAGCATTTAAACCTCTAAACCAAGTATTATTTTCCTTTTCAGTAGGTTGAGGTCAAGGCTAAAACAAACTCCCACATTCTTAGACATCTGAGTGCACCATTAATTAAACTGGTCTTGCAAGTAGCTACTCATCATCAGCAAGAAATGATTTAGTCTAGGAAATTAGGGAAAATGTTGATTTTCATTTCTCATTCTCAGTGTGACAGTCAGCTACAAACTAAGCAAATAAAAAAAAATTTTCCTTTTATTTGGAAAACCAAACTGTCCAGTCCCACTTTTTATCTGGATTAAAAAATATACTTTTCACAGCATTATCATTCAGATTCACTCTTTTAATCTTTATTTTATAGAGGTGAAATAAGGGTGGTCAATTTTGAGGTGAAATAGGAGAACTCAAAGCCTGTATTAGCAAATAGATAGCTAATAAACTTCTCAGACACAGGCAACAAGAAGAACTCTTTTTTTTTTTTTTTTCCCAGAATCTGGATGTTTGTAAAAGGGTTATCCAGAAAAATCCCTGTTTGCCCTCTGAAATGTACTTTCTATCCTTCCCCCTTCTGCTCTGTGCCCAGGAAGACTAAACTGAAAAAATTGCATTAACTGCCTCCCTTGTCCTTGGGCTTCCAGTTGGATTTGGTCAATGAGAGGCACTGGTAAGGGACTGAAGGACAGAAGAAAGTGGTCAAAGTATTTATTCCCTCACAACCTCTGCTCTCTCCTTCCTAAGGCCACAGTCCTGCGTGGAGGAGAAGAGCTCCTGATGCCATAATTGCTTCTCTCCCATTCAGACCTAGGGATGGGCAGGCTTCCCCTACTAATGCTAGTCCTCGGTTTTCTTAGCTCTGTTTACACATTTAGAAACAGACCCTTATTAAACTTTCTTCAATTATTCTTCTCTTTGGATACACCTTTTATTTCCTGCTGAAACCCTGAACAAATGAGGTTATGTTGAAAGATAGCAAAGATAATGACAAAAAAAGTCTAAATAAATATCTAAATGTCATGATCTCATGAAAATTTGTTACTTCCATAGCAGATCTGATGAGGATTTTAATGTATTTATAGGAATAGATGGAATCCCATTAAATCACTGTGGGTATATAAACAAGCAACTGATTGAACAGTCATTTGGCTGAGTGGGAATAGATGTTCCACAAGACAACGATGCCCTGTCTTGATACTGAGATGTTTTAGGACCATGTGGAGCTTGGGGACATCCACATATCCTCAGAGAGAATATTTCACATTTTCCCATCTCTGAGGTTTGTACTAATCAAGTACATATTATGTGCCAGCATTGTGTTAAATGTCTAACATATATTACCATGTTCAATTCTCATAAACATCCCATTAGACACATGTTCTACCTTAGGGAGGTTAACTATCTTACTCAAGACTACAGAGAAACTAAAGTACAGAGGTGGGATATGAATCCAGGCATTTTGATAACAACTTCCAGTCACATTCTCATTATGCTGTTTCTACTGTCCAGCTGGATCATCTTTGTTGACTGAATGCTCAGCTGAAAAAAGGCTGCACATCCTTGAGAGAGGAGTAGCAGAAGACATCTTTCACCAAGGGAAACCACCCAAATCAATTCTGGAGATCAATGAGATGACCAATAGTGCAGCTGGATTGCTATCACAACCACTTGATGATACTGGGGTAGGAGATGCTTTCAGTTGTTTGAAAGTATTGTTATGACTATGACTGACTTTGCAAGTTGGAAAGCATTCCTCTGATTATCTTAATCAAAGAGCATCTCCTTTATTTTCTCACCTCAATGTGGCACTCTAGAACAGAACTGCCACGGAGGGAATCATTTCTGCAATGATGGAAATGCTCTACATATGTGTTACCTAATATTGTACCCACTAGTCACATGGGTTAAGATGCACTTGAAATGTAGCTAGTGTGACTGAGGAACTAAAATGTTAATGCAATTTAACTAAATTTAAATGTAAATAGCCACATGTGGTTAACCCTACCATATTGACAGCACAGCTCAATCAAGCAACAATCTAAGGTGGACATGTCCTTGAAATGTGACCTTCAGTATGTTTTAGAGATAGAATGTGTTATTGCAAACCTTAAGCCAAAACAGGAAGAACTGAGAGTTACTTGTGCTATCACAGACTTGTCAGCTACAAGAGCTTCAGCTACATTTTCAAACTGACAGCCAAGGCACATTGTTGGAGTCTGACAGGAGATACAGTTCCCTACAAAAGGCCACAAATGTGATTTTTGTTATCAAAGTTTGGACAGAATCAGTCCAATCTGTCAAGTGTGTTCACAGGTTAATCTAAAGTAACATGGTTAGTAGGGGAAAAAGTGAAGAATAGAATTCATATCTCCAGCTAAATAATCCATATTCCTGTAATATACTCAACTATGAGATAACGGTTCTCTTTAAGAAATGATTACTTGATTCACAAAAGCATTCTCCAGTGTTAAAAACAAAACATCCTGAAAAGCAAAATGGTTATTTCACATGAGCATTCAGAATATGAGTATAGTAGGGGACTTAAAAAAATCTAAAACTCATTCAAATGGAAATTATTTGCACATTCTAGGCTATTCTTTTCAATATTTGAAATTAAGCAACCTGAAATATACACTTTAGAAAAGGGCTGATAAATATACCACACCTACAATGCTTCTCTAGTCTCTCTGAAAGGAGTATTATCAAACAACATATCTTGTGAAGTTCTTTGCCACATGGTTATAAAATACAAATATAAAAATCAATGCTATATTTCACATAACATCATTTGATAGGACAAATTTAAAATTCATAGTTCATGACCATTTCCTAAACACAAAAGAAAAGGCAAGGACATGAAAGTGTACCTTGGTTTGTATCATTCTTTGTGGAATATTGTTCATGGCATTGGAAAGCCAACCTTCAAGGCTTTTTGCAAAATTTCGAATGGCTTGGGTCAAGGCACCTAAATGTTAAAGAAGAGAAGCAGAACGAAACAAATACCAAAGAACATTAATCTTTATGCTAGAATAAGGGAAAACATACAACCATAGCATTTGAAATAGCACAAGACAGAACTTATCCTCATTAACAAGACTTTATTTAACATTATTCCTAACTATGAAAGAATCCAAATATTATATCGTGGGCTTTTTTTGTCTTAAAGCTATTTTGTTCCCAGATACTTATGACACTTCATTGGGAAATGAAAACATTCAAGCGTTTTTTGCTTATAACAACATATACCAGTTGTGAATATACGTATGGAATTTTCTATCTTAGACAAAATACTCTTTTCAAAAACATCTTTTTGCTCAAAGGCTAAGTATTGTCTTTAGAAATCTGGTGACTTTTTTCAAGCTCTTATTTTCATTTCTTTAGCTAGAAAGAAAATAATGCAAAGCTTTCTTTCTCTATGCATCTCTTTACATTGGAACATGTCAATTAGAGTAGTTATCTCTCACTGTTGTTGAAAAGTAAGGTAAAATTAAAATTGCCTGACTTGATATTCTGGATAACTATTCTCCATCTCACTGGCAGGTAGCGATAAAAGATTACTGTGATAAAACTGCTGTCACAGAGACCAATATTCTTAAGATATTCCTAAAATAGTCTGTTCCATATTCCTTGCATCTCTGTTAAAACCTAAGTAAGTATAGGTCCCATGAGAGCAACTTTTATGGTGGTCATAAAACAATTGGAAGCATTTTCCAGTATCAGGGGTGACTATGATTATTTTATTCTAAGGGATCTGCTTACTGAGATCCCTTACTGAGATAGGAAACAGAATTCTTCTCTTGTTCAACAAGTAATTCAGTCAGAGCATTTCATTTCATCTGTGCCCAAGGCTACACGGTATAGGGAGTAGTTTAAGACATTTAATAAATGTCTGAAGCACCCAGAACACAAAGCAGATCCTTGTGGGTTCCCTATGATGCGGGTAGGTAGTGCAGTTGGTAGTCCATGATAAGAGACAGAGAAGTCACATTTTTACCCAAGGCTCCCAAGAGTATTAATGATGGGATCAAATTCCCTCATTTTTCTTCTGTGCTCAAAATAGTCTGACATGCATCTTTATTACTTTTGTTAAAGCAGAGTTAGACATAATTTAGCTTACTCAAATTGCTTGCATCAGATATAAATTATACTGATCCAATAATAAAATAACTAATTTTTAAAAGTTGTTTATTTAAGTGGTAAAATGACAAAAAAGATTTAAATGGCTATCTTTTTTTGGAAAAATACTCAAGTAGTGCAGATTTTAAACATGAGAATCATCCATTGGAAACCCTGAGTTGGAAATTTCTTGAGAGCTAAGTTTTTGAAATTTCCAAAGCTTCCCATATTAGTCAAAAAGAAAAAAGAAAGAAAAATATTTTTCTGCTGTATTATGTACTAGAACCATGGAGGGCAGGCATGAATGGAAATGAAAAAGAGTGAAAAAAAATTAAAGACCCTTTTTGAAAGTCAGTAAAACTTTGTTCAAGATTCAGTTTGATTATCTGTATTATGTATTTTTCTCTAATTAATAATTATTTAATCTGAAAAAACCAAGAACTGGGAAAAGCTACTTTAAAATTTTTAATATGGGTCTTCTTTTATTTAAACAAATTTAATGCTAGGGAGGTTATAAAATAAAAACATTATGTTTTATATCTCAAATGATTTTTAGTTTTTACTTTTTTGTATTATATGACATTTTGGGTCATCTTTAACTGAAATCATAATTTGTACATTTAAGTGCTACCAGTTGAGTTCTTACACAATTTTTTTACACTTCACTTTATTTTTTCCATTTTCAGATAAATGTATTTTAGAGTATAGTAGCTTCAAGCTGACTTTAAATTAGTGTGATATGCAAACTTTTTTTTTTTTTTGGCTAAAAAAAGGAATCCCATCTGGACAGTAAATGGTAGAGTGAAGTACTAGTAGCCAGGAAAATAAAATTTTCAAAAATAAAATTAAGTTTGTTCTCTCTATAGGGATTCATGTCAGATTAAATTGTGCAGATTGACTGACAACTTTTTCTCATGAATGGATGGTTAGAAATTTAAAGCTATTCTAAAACTAACTTGTCTCAGCTTGCTTATGATTAATACAAAAATGCATACAATCAGAAGACTGTGATTTAAACTATATTTTAAGCTTTACTTTTGTTAAATCTTATTATAGAACAGGAATTAAAATTCCAAATTTACTTGGTAGGGTGGCACATTAATGTATCTTGTAATTTCAGAGAAACTATAAAACTGTACTTATATAAAAATTCCTGAATTTGAGTTCTCTGAATGCAGAGACAGAATAAAATGTTTTTCAAACAAAAATTTGTGAAAAACAAAGGTCATGTGTATCGTGTACTTAAAAATTATGGGGCTTAAAACCATCTAAACTTGATACATGGTTCATGTTAGGTAACTGCTGAATTTACAAGTTAGTCTTGTGATGCTAACATAGAAGCAACAGATTTTAGAATTGTTTAACGAATACTGATGTTGTTGATTTGCCTCAAAGAAGGTGCTCACTGGCATTTTTTTCTTATATCTCATGAGAGAAATTTATGTTGGTGGCAAGATGTCATAGGCTAATGAGCTACCCTATGCAACTTTTCTTAAACATCTCTAGAGATTATTACTCAGAGCACAGGGAGTAAGACAAAAACAAGGAAAATCAGATTCTGGAACATAAATCAGTAGAGAATTTACATGTTGAAATTTTCCATGACAATGTCACTTTTAATCAATCTTTAGTCAGGACACCAACTGTCAGTTGGTGCAGTAGAGAAAATATTAGCAATTTATAACAACGTGAGACTATGGCAGCTGAATTTTTAAAAAACTAATTTGTGTACATATTTATGTATGTTTATGTGTGTGTTCACTGATATTATATATAAATGTACATCTAAGCATACTTTTTTAGGTGGTGGGAAACATACATATCTTCCACTCTACCGTATTTTTAAAAAGAAAGTATAAACATACAAATGTTAAATCTTCACCTTTTCTTACTAAATCCCTATGTTAATATTTTCTGGAATACTTTAATACAAATTTACTGTGAACAGTGTACTTGAAGTACACAGTTGCTAATTTTACAAGCTAAAAGATTGTTTTACTTTATTAATGTCACTGTAGAGTAGCAATTCTGTTCCATTTCTCTAAAGGTTAAGTTTACTAGTATGTGCTCATAAAGATGTAGGCCTAAAATCTTTTCAACTGCTTCCAACATACGTATCCATAGTGGCTTTTAGACTGACACTTGCAAAAAAAAATAGCTTTGTTTGCAACAGAGTAGCTTAAAAAAAAAGCTATCACTTAAAAAAGTAATGTAACTTATCTACGTAATTCCTATTTGCTTCATGGCGGGAATACAATGCTCTTGCAGTTACATAGATTTTTCTCTCAAAATGCCAGTTAACCATTACTGTTAGTGGAAACTGCATTTGTAGTTTTTAACATGATGTCGGTGACAAAGTAAATGCTTTTAAAAGAAATTTAACTTCAGTAGAAACCAAGATAAATTCATTTCAAATCAAAAGCAACTGTGAAAGAGGCTGGTCTAGCAATCACAGATTTCAAAAATTAGGGGTTTTATGAAGGACACTGTGTCCCTGGGTTGAATGATTTTCACACTGGCTGACTGACCTGGGAGTGTTCTTGCAATTAGTCATCAGGGCTGTCACATCTTTAGGTTGTCTTTCTTCGTCAAAAAGAAAATGAAAGATTGAAAAACAGAATTTTTCCCTTTTAACTACAGTGTTGCTCTAGGCTGCTTTCATGCAATACTCTGTGTTGCGTGTTTTCTATGTGGCAAATTTAAATGAGATTAGAATCACTCTAGTTTGCAACGTCACTACCCGAAACTTCCTGGGTGGAATGTAGGAGAACAAAAGCATCCGTACTTGTCTGCATTTAACTTACTAGGAATAGGTCTAAGGACGTCGGGGATGAGAATCTCCACCAAAGCCTGGTACATCCCATGGTCACAGTTACACATCCATTTCAGGATAGACTCATGTTTGCACAGAGTTATCAGCTTTGCTTTCGGAAGTCGACTTTCTATTTCACTCAGATTGCTGGTGTGAATAAATGTAGCAAATGAATAGATGGCAAATGAGGATAAAAAAGAAAATGGACTTTAAAAATAGTTTTAGTTTATCAAATATTACTGAGGTTAGAACTATACCACCACTGCCCTGGTGCCATACGGCTGGATATATAAAATACTCCCCCGGAGCTGCCTATGCACGTTAAGACTTTCTGACAGTATGAAAGGCAGATATGATACTAAACCCATGAGGATGAAATAGTTCTACCGCAGTCCCCCAAATCAATAAAAATGGGAGCTATAATACACACGCTGAAACCTCAAGAGAGTACTTTGTGGTTTATTTCAATCTCTTCAATTAAGGTTATCAGGTAAGGTTCACAACTGGTATACATATCTCTAATTTATTAGCTGTGACATCTACTCAGCCATGAAAATGAATTGGAAAAGCATATTGATTCTGACCTTGACTCGGTAATGGTAGTGCCGTCAGCTGGAGTTGAGGGAGAATAGCGCCAGAATGTTTGCCACAATTTTTCTATCAGGCTAAACTGAAGATTCACAACAACATCCAATATTGCCTACAAAACAAAATGGTTATCGATATTACCTTACAAAATCACTTATGGGGATGTGTGAGGAGTACATACTGTAACAAGACTTAAAAGGTAAAGATACTTTTGGGCTCATAAACTGACATAGTGAAACTAGACTAAGTTTTGCCAATGGAAATGGGAACACAAAAGAGATTAGCTAGAGACAAGGAGGAAAATATCTCATACATAAATGATTAAGAAGGGTAACTTGTATTCCTCTCAGAATGACCTCACACCCCACCCTTATTTTTACCTCTTTTCTCTCTATTATCAGGCTTGCTTCCCTACGCTTTCTTTCACCCATTAACCCACTGCTTCCCTGGTTGCCTCCACTCTTGTTAGATTCATATGGGCACAGAACATAGATTTGAGTCACATCAGCCTTCACTGGACTGTGTCCACTGGTCCTAAAAGAGGGCAAAAGATAAAGGTGTGGAGGTGCCTGTGCGTGGCAGATGGAGTTAGGGCTAAGTTAGCTTGGCCTAGGGCTGCAGACCATGGCTTCTGAAGCATTCCTAGCCAAGCAGAGGCTGGGGGCAGAAACTAGAATTAGGCTGACCTTCCAAGGGTAGTGCCTGTCTTGGCAGAAAAAAAGCCTCTCTGTGGTCACACAGTGGCTTCCTCTCATTCCTCTTTGCACACACTCCCTTTAGAGAGAAGCTGTAAGACTCTCCTTTTTAACCTTGAGGGCATGGGCCTCACCTCTCCTGCTTAATTTTCTCAGATCTCCAGCTGCATCAAGATATTTTTTTCGATGATGCTAAAATTTGCCACTTTCATTAGCTTTTGATGATCATATTTAATTTCACCCTGTCATTGCAATTAGTCTGCAAATTTGCCTTCAGATAAAGGCAGTCATAAAACTAAATAACCTATTTGTGCAAAGATCACGTGATTCTGTGATTATTTTGAGTATAAAAGACAAGTCCTCAGTATAATGTGTTTGATGTCATCAGCATTGAGAACAAAAACACGTAAAACAACACCTTCAAGATCTGCAAAATTCACAGAAACTAAGAGACAAGAAGAAGCAACTGAGAGAATCAATCTGAACATTTAAAGAAGAAAGAGGAAACCATGACTTCCTAATGCTGGAGTATGTGCTACTTGTGTAGACCTGGCCTTGTGCATGGTACAGAGAATAACTAATGTTCTACACAAAGACACTTTGAGACCAATTCAAATATTAAGTAAAATTTGTTTGGGAGCATGTTTTGGGAACTAGAAGGAAATGTTGCAAGTAGTTGGATGATGAAAATGAAGGGAAGGGGACAAATTAATATCACACTCCTCACCCTTTAATATCAGCAACAATAAAAATGCAAAAGCAAGCCCTGAAAGTAAAGGGCATCCAGATATGGCTGCTCCCAGCAAAACCCAAAACCTTCTCAGGAGGCAAATTATCATACCTGCTTTCTTGAAAGATTCTAACTTAGGCTTCTTCTGACAGACATCTATTAATGGAGCAACTAGTAATATCTGATCTAATACCTTATATGTCTCTAGTTATGAGACTGATGTAGGAACACTATGCATATATAGAAAGGAAAAATTACTGTTAGAGCAACTTGTATTGAAACTTATATTTGTTCCTTATGTAACTAGTGATCCTTTCAAAGTATCTTTGATAAACCAACTATGAGAATTCCAAATAACAGTCAAAATAGGTATGTTACTCTTTCTTAAAAACATAAACAATAGGAAATATGAAATAAAATAAGGCAAGTAACAAATTCAGTGCACCTTAAATTAAGTATCTCTTCAAATTAAATAACCTCAAATAATTCTATTGAAAGGACATTTGTATCAGCCTCATTCACAAATGAATAAAACGTTTTGTCATCTGTCCACCCACTTTTAAATTTGTTCAGACTAAAATGTATGGCAAATATAGTTTAAAATAATCCTAATGCCACTAGCCTAAAGCAAACAACCATTTATAGGACTGGATCTGAGACCCAAGTACCTGTCCATCAAAAGTTTAGAAGTGCGACAGGAAACAATAATTAGGGACTTCCTTTTCATAGATGACTTTATGTTCCATGAGAGTGGCCATGACTACTGGTAACTCTGAAACAAATGAGGATCATTCTATGAACTGCCATTTCCCATGTAGATTAATTACTATAAATGTTCCTTTCTCTTCATATACAGTGTGCATGCGCTAAGTTGCATCCAATTCTCTGCGGCCCTATGGACTGTAGCTTGCAGGTTCCTCTGGCCATGGGATTATCCAGGCAAGAATACTGGAGTGCATTGCCATACCCTACTCCAGGGGACCTTCCCAACCCAGGGATGGAACACACGCCTCAAATGTCTCCTGCATTGGCAGGCAGGCTCTTTACCACTAGTGCCACCTGGGAAGCCCTCATATAGAGTATTCCTGACAATTAATGAAAATTTTATAATCCAAATAATATTTTCATCTTTATTGGGGGAGTTTTTCATTTAGATTGATTTTAGTGTATATTCTTTAGAGTTGTAAATAATCATTCCCCAAGTTATATTTTGAATAATATGATAAACTTAAAAAAAATCTAAATTATATTTGTATAGGCTGGGTTGCTTGAAGCGAGTTTCACCTGAACACAGAGCAATGAGAAAATGATTAGAGCATCTATACATAAACCTTTGAATAGACATGATATTCACATAGAAAGCAAAAGAGAAGTTTTTTTTTCCTTGATAAGTAAGGATCATCCAGAAATTCTCTAATACTGGAAAAAGTGCAGCAGTGGAAGAGAAATGGACAGTGTTTTTCATCATAACAAGAAATGTTGGGAACAAACTGGCGGGACATGTTGAAAAATACTTATGGCACATGATTTGTTAATAAGGAGAGAACTTGCCCTTGGTTGTTAATAACCTAGCACCCTTGACAAGCACTCAGATTCACTCAAGCAGTTCTTATTTCTGGAGTAGGAAAAAAAAAACCTGTGAATGCTATGAGCTGAGACTTCTCACTACATACTGCATCGTCAGCAGTCAGGAGGACTGCCCAAGGATTATCTTTTACTTCTAAGTAGATCATAAATAGCCCTGGAATAAAGCTACTTAAATTCTAAACAGTTCCTCTTTGAAAAGGAGGGATACTTTAGAAAATTCCTATTGCAATCTGCTATCTTCTTTCTGCCAGGTAAGTGGCCAGTATATGTGGACTTGGAGAGAATTCACCTCCTGGAGACAACGTATCCAATTCTGATCTGGGATAATAAGAAAGGAAGTAGGAGGAGGGATGGAAAACACCAAGAGAAGACTCAGGGTCAAAAGGAAACAAGCAAAACTAGAGCCTCAATGATCCCTGGAAGGAATGCCTAAACATTTCTAGAAAATAGTTTTTGATAAAAATACATATTTACAGTATAAAATTCAGAAGATTAAAAAGGGTGTATTAAAAAATTAAGCCTGTTTCCCCTGACTCCTTAAACTCAGTTTTGATCCCAAAGGCAACCAGCTTTAATATTTTGTTCTTTCTTCTGGAGAGATGTATACAGCATGTTCTTTTTCATGAAAACAATAGTATGCTATACTCACTGTTTTACATCTTGCATTTTTCTTAAAAATAAATCCTGGAGCTTGTTCCACAAAAGCACATTTAGAGTTGCCTATTCTGTTTAATGGTTGCATAGTGTTCAACTCTATAGATTATACCATATTTTATTTATTCAGTCCCTGTTAGATACTGAAGTTATAATCAATCTTTTGCATTAAAAACCATAATGCAACAAGTTCCCTATACACTTATATCTTCAACCACATGTAAGGATTTTTCTAGGATAAGTACCTAGAAGTGGAACTGCTTCATCAAAGGATTCGTATCAGACTAGGCTAAGAGGATGGAAAGTAAAATTTATTCTCCCCTTCATGCTTCACTTCTCCAGTTTGAGACAAGAAAAAAACAGCTTATCAGTGTTCAAAGAAATATGAACTAACTTCATCTGTCCTCTAGGAATACACTGGAGTATTTGTTTTAGCCAGTTGTCTGGAAAAACTTAGCTTGTGTCCATACTATGTTTTGAAAAGACCTACCTCACAGTGCTCTCGATAAAGACTCTGCAGTGACTTGATATCCTCAAAGGTAGTACCATCTGGCAGAGAAGAGATTTCAACTTCTCCAAACTCTGGAAGTGCTCGAGATGCATCTGTTACCATGACAACACAATGGAAAAAAGTTACTGTGGATGGTGCCAATTAAAGACTAATGAAGGAAAATTTAAGCAGACTAAAAAGGAAAAAAAAATTAAAGGTCAGAGGTCCAAAAAGTAAGGACTTTGCATTTTAAGGACTAGTATTTTATAAACCAAAGTTACAGCAGCAGCAGCACAAAAGAATAGAGGGAATAGTTTTAAAATTTTGGAGAAACTAAATTTTCACTATGATTATACTGGAAATAACATATCATAGTGTCTCTCAATACAGGACCCCTATGATAAGAAAAATACCTTGAGCTGGCCAGTATCAATTTTAGTTATTTTTATCATTTTGTTACTTAGGTATATAAAATACATTAGCTTTAAACTCATTATGCTTATACCTCTCATATAATCATAAAACAAAAGACCTACAAACTAAGTATAAAGAAACCTAAAAAAATAACATTAAATTAACAATGTTAATTTGTATGATAGATGATGATGCTGTCCTATAACTGAATCTTTCATGACATGAATATGGTATTGACTGCTGCAGTGCAGGAACTTTTGAGTTTGACAACCAACACATACTTCATGGTGGCTGGTTCTCCCATTATGTTTCTATATTCAAATAAGCTGTGAAACTTTCCTCCACACAGAGCACTGGGACATCATTGAGCCTTCCCTTGGGATGAAGCCGTAATTTACACAGTAAGTCTGTTCTTTTCTCATTAGCTCTGGACAATTAATGCAATACACTTTGGTGCCAGCCTTATCATAAATTCAAATACAAATGTGGAAACTAAATCTTCAGAACAGTATTCGTTCTAGTCTTCTAGGTAATCCAAAATATGCTTTTTTTTTTTAAAGATTATAATTGAAATAAGAACATAAAATAAGAAACATAAAAATTCTTGTTGAGAGCTCATATGTCTATAAGAATATACTTGAAGACTCCAGTTTGTGAATGCACCATAATGTTCTCATACTTCAGCAGCTATTCTGTCCTGAGAGTACATTTTAGTTGTCTTTGTCAGAGAGCGCACATAGACACACATACACACACACAGACACATACACACACATACACATCCGATACATTCTACTAATTTTGATCTGTTGTACCGAAACTATGCATGTTTATCCCTAGAAAAGCTGTCAATTAAAGTGCAAAATGGCATTTTGCACTTTTAGCTTTTACAGGAATATGCAAAATGTTCAAGTTCCACTTCCTTAACTCCTAAGTAACAAGAAACATGTATACCATTTAGAAAACTACAAAAATAGGAAATACTATGATCAATTTAAAAGAATAAATTACTTAAAAGTTTATAATTATTTCTAATCTGAGATTGTAGCATATGCAACTTTTTACATAGGAAATGAGAACTGCTTCTGGCACTTGAAGTTACTAATACTACTGAAACTACAACACAATTTTGATCACAAAAGCCCAATTAATACAAATTCCGGCAAACAATTCCACAGAAATGAGCCTTTAATTCATATGAATTTAAAAGTTTTACATAGCTTGAGATTTTTAAAAATAAGTCTAGTGGACACAAAAAAAGTAGAAATGAACTAGAACTATCACATAATGTGTATAGTTGCAGCACACACGAAAAATCTATGTAATTAATACCTGTAATAGACATTGTACTTGGATAAAACACTACTGTAGTTCTCTTGTTTTCAAAATTCCAATAACAACTAATACGCATTACACCTTAACATACCTAAAAACTGTTGATGATGTTGACTTTGGGCAATTACAGTTTGCTCAACAGATGTGCCTGTCTGTTGACCACTTCCTGTGAAACCATCTGCAACCCCATCCACTTTCTGCATAGGCTTGTACCTAAAAATATTAGATGGGAAAAAGCAAATAAACCAAATTATTCTTTGCTTTTTTGTACTACACAAAACTCCCAAGGCATTCAATTTTATCTTCTTTAACTGTCTCATGATAATTGTAAAAGATTTTCTTCCTTGATAGTCTCATAAAGTTAGGATGAGGAAATTTTTTAAATTGTAAAAAGAAAAAAGGAGAAGCACTTAGGAAGGGCACCCATTTTCAAAAATTCAGAAATTTAGCTAAGAATGAAAGAGTTATGAGATATTTCTTTGGACAGCAGTGGTAAGGAAGTCCATGATTATACTTTTAATACACTATTTGAACATAATTCTTAATGGCCAATGGATCAAGGGAGAAACATTTTAAATACATTGGGATGTGAATCTGAATTAAAATCTAGGAGTTTGGGCCCGAGAAATGTTTAAAATGGCTTTTATTTAATTAATATCTCCAAAATGTGGTTCAGCCTAAAACTCAACCATACTGTTTTCCATATCACCTAAAACCTCCCATGCATCTCAACACATTAATCTCCCTTGACTTCTGTCCATATCTGCAAATATAAAGACCATAAGCATCAGCTTGTAGCAAAACGCATGCAAAAATCCATCTATAAACCTGAGTCATCAAATTTTAAAAAGTAAAAAGAATAAAAGTCACCTATAGTTATGTATTTATCTTTAGGTCCTAGTCATATAAACTCAAGAACTTTCCATACTGTTAAAATATAAAAAATATGCTTCAACAGCATAGGCAAGAAAGAAGGACACCTGGGAGAGAAATACCATAGGAAAAATGCATAGGTAAGTCTCCTAAGATAAGCAAATATAAAATAAGAAATAAGCAGCAACTATAATTTCTTCTGTTTCTAAGATCTCAAATATTTTTATTCATTTTAGAAATTTAAAAAAACAGATAAATGTAATAAAATGTTAAAATCTACAATAAGTTTATTATCTACACTTATGTACTTTATAATGTTTGTCCTTCCATTTCTCCCCATTTCTAAATATATTTATAAACAGAACCACCTAATAGTCTTACCATCCAGATACTTGACTCTTACACTGATACCATAAGTTAACTGTTAATAGTGTGTTAATATGAAGTTATTGTGAATAGCAATGTCCCCAATACATGAACAAGATATACTCAAAGACGCCTACAGTCTGACAACAGATAGGAAATGAATGAACCTGGTGAAACATCAGACAAACTAATGCTGAGGTTGCCTTAGGAAGCAATTCAACTTTGAATGCTATGATGACTTAGATAAATGAAACTTCCATGAAAAACTGCAGAGTCACTCATAATGACATTTACTTGTATTTTTTATGTGACAGGAATCTCACAAAGAACTATATGAAAAGCAAAACTAAAGTCAGAAGATGAACAGGGTGAACAAAGGATATAACACGCTTCATTTTTGTTATCATTTTAGTGATGACCCTGTACACCAAAACGTCGGTTGTTATTTTCTAATGATATAAAAGAACTCAAGCCTATTCTTTTATATAATGGAAAAAAACATCTGAAAGTACTTTTCAATTGGGGCCACATCAAGAGATAACACATGGTTTAGTACTGTAGTGTGCTAGAAGTGCCATTTATTAAAAAAAAAAAAGAATGTTTTTCTGATTTTTCCCCTCCTTAAAGAATCATCTTAGAGCGGCAAAGAAAAAATCCTTTGTGAGGCAAGAACTTTGAGTACTTTTGTGGGGGAGCAGTTACTAACCATTCTGTTCTAGAAGACTTTAATGATTTTATCTTTAGGGAATACAGTTAGAGAAGCTTTTATCCTCATTGATCCATTCCAGGTTTCATTTGATTTTAGCCTCCTTTTTTCAACTATGAAATTTTATATCACTAATAAAAGAAGCTAAAATTGTTTAACTATGTTTCTTCATTTATGTAATAGAGTTTGGGGATCACGGAGTTAATAAACAAAAGTGGTTAAAGGGACTTGAATTACTTACTTTAGAGAAGAGCAAAATGGAAATATTTCCTATAGTCTTCAATTATATTAATTTTCAATGTAGGATGAGAGAGTAATTATTAGACTTTGTCCAGCTATGCTTTATCAGTTTCCTTTGTCCTGCACAGCATTTAGTGTACTACAGATGTTTAGCAGGCACAAATATCAAGGACCATAAAAGGATATGACATATAGTCATCTCAGACTGACATACAGACATTGTACACGTGCTGTGTCATCTTTTACTTCCACACAGTGCTCAGCAAGCCTATAGTCTGCAAGGAAAATGAGCTACTTCCTCAGAAAGATGAGAGTTATCTTTAATAAGCACTCAAATCACAATACATTATAATTAATGAATGATTATACTTAATAGTAATGATATTGAGTGAGAAGCACTGATTAGAGGTATATTCTAGTATATAGGAGATTCAAAAATTCATTAAGATTAGCTTGTAGACAAAAAGGAAATAAGTTAATTCTGGAGAAATTTCTTCAGGTCAGTACTTAAGAACAAATCTTATAAAGAAGAGGTGAAGAAAAAAAAAAGAAAATACATTCAAAACTGGGCAATAGGAGGTTTAATTCTAACCATAGAATAAGGGTTGCAAAGTGAATGATGGATTGAATGGATTGGGTGAAAATGCACTAAGTGTTTCTATTTGTGCTTGCCTGGGTAATAATAAAGTGTTAGTCACTCAGTTGTGTCTGACTCTTTGTGACCCGTGAACTGTAGCCCACCAGGCTCTTACATCCATGGGATTTACTAGGCAAGAATACTGGAGAGCATTACCAATTCCCTCTCCAGGAGATAGATCTTCCTGACTCGGGGATCAAACCCAGGTCTCCTACATTGCAGGCAGACTCTTCACCGTCAAAGCCACCAGGGAAGCCCTTCGCCTCAGTAATAGGACCTCTACATGCCAGAAGCTTATGTTGTATCTCTTTAGAAAAAGCTGTGAAGACAAGTTTGGGAGGGTTTTGTGACATAAAGAATGACAAAAGAGATTTCTGTGGTGGTCTAGTGGTTAAGAATCTACCTTGCAAAGCAGAGGACATGGGTTCGATTACTGGTCAGGAAACCTATGATTCCATATGCCACGGAGCAACAAAGCCCACACATCACAACTACAGAGACTGCATGCTTCAAAGCACTTCAGAGCCCACAGTCCACAACTACTAAAGCCTGTGCACTCTGGAGCTTGCCCACTGCAACCACTGAGCCTGTGTGCCACAGCCAGAGTTCATGCACCACAACAAAAGATCTCACGTGCTACAACTAAGACCTGATGCAGCCAAACAGGTAAGTATTAAAAAAGAATGACATCGGAAGGGCAGATTTATAGCTCATATACAAGAACAGTATGAGTGCGGGCCTATAAATAAGAGAGAGCTTCCAGGCAGTGCTGACTTTTCCTAGTAGTGGCATTTCCAAATGCCAGGTATTGCCTGGTACTAAATTAATACTTAGAAAGAAACCCCAAGAAATTAGAAATATTGAACTGAGGAAAGCTGGATGTTCATTTTTCTGATGTCCTATCTAAGGATAACATCCTATCCCTGCCATTACTTTAGAGCACTGGGGTTTCCCAGAGAAGGAGGGAGTTTAATAGGAAGTTGAATAGCCACATTAAACATAAGATAAACAAATACATTTGGTAACTGACTCTTCTTGGAAGAAATAGTTATAGATGATATTATATTAAGTTTTGAAAGCTATTTATATATCAGTATCTGCTGCTGCTGCTGCTAAGTCACTTCAGTCGTGTCCGACTCTGTGTGACCCCATAGACGGCAGCCCACCAGGCTCCCCCGTCCCTGGGATTCTCCAAGCAAGAACACTGGAGTGGGTTGCCATTTCCTTCTACAATGCATGAAAGTGAAAAATCAAAGTTAAGTCACTCAGTCGTGTCTGACCCTCAGCGACCCCACGGACTGCAGCCCACCATGCTCCTCCGCCCATGGGATTTTCCAGGCAAGAGTACTGGAGTGGGGTGCCATTGCCTTCTCCGATCAGTATTTGAGTAGGTTTCAAAAAAATTCAAATGCTAGGCTTACCGTAGATCTATCCAACAAAATCTTTGAGAATAGGGATTAGGAATTTATTATTTTAACTAGCTTCTCATATATTTCTTAGGTAGTCTTCACAGAATTAGTCTATAGGAGCATCTTTACCCAATAATAAATTCATTCAGTCAAATGTAGAAATAGAACCATAACATTACAGAAAAGTCATTTTTATAAGTCATTTCTCAATTTTTTTCAATAAACTATATTTGGAATATAAATAACTATCTCTGAATAGATGGTGGATGATTAAATGAATGTATGAATGAATGGTCAAGGTAACACCTTTCACTGTATCAGACCATCAATTGATCTTAACAAATAGAAAACCTAGATAACAAATACCTACTTTACTATAGGTAAAGTATTGTAGGGGCATAGCTTTGAAAAGGCTGCGTATGCATAGAATTTTCCAGGATGCTTTAATATTCCGTTGGCTTACATGATAATCCAACATTATCTTAGCTCTGGTTGAATTTCAAGTGACCTTACCCAGATTTCCTATCCTTTTTTTTAATTTATTTTTTAATTGAAGGATAATTGCTTTAGAGAATTTTGTTGTTTTCTTTCAAACATCAACAAGAACCAGCCATGTCTCTATCTTTTCTAAATAAAATAATCTCTATTTAAATACTAAAATTACCAAAAAAAAAAGTTTTCTACTGAAAAAAATTTGTTGAATCTTTCAAAAAACAAAACTCTTTAGTGTTTAAGAATTCTCTCCTTTTACTCCCATTTATTTTTACAAATTTATTATTTTATAATAGGCTTTCTTATAGTAGATTCTTAGTGCTCTTGAGTTGTGTGTGCTCTGATAAAGACCTGTGCTACATCAAATGAACAAACAGCTCTTGGTTTCAAAATTAGTAAGAGCCAAACGATAATTTTAACAGCTTGCAACTCCATGGGCAATCAGAGCTAAAGTTGTTAATGATTAAGAAATCAAAGAAACTCTAATGCTTTAATAGCTGGGCATTATGCATGAAACCTGTCACTAACAAAGAAACTTGGAAAATTATTAGGAATCTTCCCCCATGGGGTTAGTCATAGCTGTTATTTAGAACTTGGACAGCTGTAACTCTACTGTAAAATAATATCTAATTCTGTCAATAATCTCACACATACAGACACTGAAGGAGTTCAATGGAAGGCAAAGAAGGGTATATATTTACTATCACATTCAACTAATGTAACAGGTAGAAGGATTTTCAACAGACTAAATGAACCATTTGGACAACTATCTTTGAACCAGGAGAAAAATGCACAAGCAAGATGTAAAATCTGAGCTGTATAGGCATTTAGAGTCATCATTATGCTTGTAACTATAGAGAGTACAAAATCATTTGATTTGCATGAGCAAACCTAAATGTTGAGCTCATAACTGGGACAAAAGGTTAAAATTTTCTGCAGGAATCATGACATTCCCTTTGGAAAAATTGTCCCAGAAAATTCTTAGGTGACTTAAGGTATGAAGTAAATCAAATGATATAAACATGAACAGATCAGAAGAAAATAATGTTGAGTGTCATCTTTTCAGAATAGTAATGGACTTCTTGATGTCACACTGAATGTTTCTATCTTGACTTCTAGCATCAACCCTGCTGATTAATGACAGTTATTACAACTTTTCAATCTTTGTTAGTAGCTCTATATTTGTCTCGTCATTAGCTCTACATCTATAATTGGGAAAGAAGAGTAGGAAAAATTAAATTCAAATGGGAGTATTTGAGTTCATTGCAGCAGTTTTAGTAGGAAATGTGGGAGAAGCAGGGAAGAGGTTGAAGCTGTTGGCTGAAACAGAAGCCTGTGGATCCTTTATTCATTTCACAAATGATGCTCACTGCTCTCCTAGGTGCTGAAAATGCACTGTTGAAAGAAGCAAATACAATTCCCTTAGCTCATGAATTCTTTCATTGAGTTCTCCTATTGTAGGTAATTTAGGCTTAACTATGTAGAACTGATATATTCTTGTTACAAATATGTATGACACCTTTATGGTACTTCTTTTATGTATAGCTGGTCCTTTCTGTTAAACTGATCCTAGAGGAATGCTTCCACTCTTCCTTTATTTGGAGAATGACAACATGACTCCACCTGACTGCAAGATAGTAACAAAAACAAAAAAGGGCATCTGAAGCTCTATCTTGGAAAAAATAAATTAGTGAGCTTCTTGCATAAAGCAAAATTAAATAAGCCTGTTTCCTTATCAGTAAATAACAAACAATATAATTGCCAAATGAGATCTTGCATATAAATGAACATTTCACAAGTTCAATAAATGTTCATCAGAAGAATTAATATTAACAAACTTTACATGAATTACTATACTTAATAATTACTGAATGTGATTATTTACGATTCTATCTTCAGGGGAAAATATATTTACATTAGGGACTTGCTGCAGCAGTATAGTAAACATTAAATACCTCAGTGTCAAGATTCCTTATTTTTTTCCAAAAGCCAAATGCACAGACATCTGATCATCTTCTCACTAAAGACTCCTGCCACCTTCAGCTGCCTCAGAGCAATTTACCAGTCCTAGATGCTTATCTCAGTAATGACCTCAGGGAATTTATGGTCAGGAAAGGAACTGTAAACCATTAACATCAATCACAGTTGAAAACCACTGGCCCAGAGGTGTGAAGAAATGAAAGCCAAACTTGCCCAATTTCCAACCTTCATTCTTCTCCAAAACAGCCTTAGTCTTTAATTTTTTTAAATTGAAGTATAGTTGATTTACAATATCATGCTAGTTTCAGGTGTACAGCTCAACGATTATATAAAATACAGTTCGTTTTCAGAATCTTTTCCCTTGTAGGTTATTTAAAAATACTGAGTATATTTCCCTTTGCTATAGAGAAGAAGGAAACATATCTTGAGACAGAGAATTGTATCCTGGAAGTTTGTTGGGGAGCACCCAGGGGATCAATGCCCACGGAGGGGGTGGTGAAGGGAGGAAGAATGGGCAGGCGGAGGAGTTGAGTGCTTTTGTGTTTTTTTTTTAATTAAAAAAAATATTTTCAATTGGAGGATAATTGATTTACAATGTTGCGTTCATTTCTGCCATACATCTACATGAATTAGTCATAGGAGTGCATATGTCCCCTCCCTCTTGAATCTCCCTCCCATACCCCCCTCTAGTTGTCAGAGTACCAGGCTGAGCTCCCTGTGCTCCACAGCAACATCTTGCTAGCTGTCTATTTTACACATAGTAATATATGTATTCCGAAGCTACTTTCTCAGTTTGGTCCACCTTCTCCTTTCCCCACTGTGTCCATAGGTCTGTTCTCTATGTCTGAGTTGTTATTCCTGCCCTGAAATAGGTTCATCAGCACCTCTGTCATGACAAACTGTGGAAAGCTCTTAGAGAGATGGGAATACCAGACCATCTCACCTGTTTTCTGAGAAACCTGTATGCAGATCAAGAAGCAACAGTTAGAACCCTGTATGGAACAACTGAGTGGTTCAAGAATGAGAAAGAAGCATGACAGGGCTGTTTGCTGTCACCTTCTTTGATTAATCTATATGCTGAGCACATCATGAGAAATGCCAGGCTGGATGAGTTACAAGCTGGAATCAAGATAGGTGGGAGAAACATCAACAACCTCAGATGTCCAAATGTTACCACTCTAACGGCAGAAAGAGAAGAGGAACTAAAGAGCCTCTTGATGAGGGTGAAGGAGGAGAATGAAAGAGCTGGCTTAAGACTAAATAAAAACACTAAGATTGTGGCGTCCGGCCTCATTACTGCATGGCAAATAGAAAGAGAAAAGGTGGAATTAGTGACAGATTTCCCCTTCCTTCATAGCTCAGTTGGTAAAGAATCTGCCTGCAATACAGGAGACCCTGGTTCAATTCCTGGGTCGGGAAGATCCCCTGAGGAAGGGATAGGCTACCCACTCCAGTATTCTTGGGCTTCCCTTGTGGCTCAGCTGGTAAAGAATCTGCCTGCAATGTGGGAGACCTGGGTTTAATCCCTGGGTTGGGAAGATCCTCAGGAGAAGAGAAAGGCTACCCACTCCAGTATTCTGTCCTGGAGAATTCCAAGGACTGTATAGTCCATGGGGTCACAAAGAGTCGGACACGACTGAGCAACTTTCACTTTCCTCTTCTTGGGCTCCAAAATCACTGCAGACAATGATAGACGGTGACTGCAGCCATGAAATCAGAAGACTGCTTCTTGGCAGGAAAGTTATGACAAATCTAGACAGTGTGATGAAAAACAGAGACATTATTCTGCCAACAAAGGTCCGTAGAGTCAAGGCTATGGTCTTTCCAGTGATCATGTAAGATTGTGACAGCTGGATTATAAAGAAGGCTGAATGCCAAAGAATTGATGCCTTCAAACTGTGGTGCTGGAGATTCCTGAAAGTCCCTTGGACACAGGAGATCAAACCAGTCAATCTTAAGGGGGATCAACCCTGAATATTCACTGGAAGGACTGATGTTGAAGCTGAACCTCCAGTATTTTGGTCATCTGATATGAACAAATGACTGATTAGAAAAGTCCCTGATGCTGGGAAAGATCAAGGGCAGGAGGAGAAGAAGGCGTCAGAGGATGAGACTGCTGGATGGCATCACTAATGCAATGAAAGTGAACTTGGACAAACTCCGGGAGATGGTGAGGGACAGGGAGGCCTGGCATGCCACAGTCCATCGGACTGCAAAGAGTCAGACATGACTGGGTGACTGAACAACAACAACAACAATTATTATTATTAATTTCCATTTTGCAGATGAAAAACTGAGGTTCAGGGAAGTTCAGTCACACACACCAAAGTGCCAAGCAGCCTGTACTCAAATCCCTATTTCCAACCTTTAAATATAGAATTCTTTTCACTAGTCTACAAAACTATATTAAGAAAGGTCTTCTAATGACAGAAGTTTTTGCCCTCACTCCTTAGGAACATGCATGCTTTCACATCTGTCTACAGCCAAAGCACAACTAGCCTTGCTTTTCAATTGGCCTCTATTTTCCTCCCCTCACTGCAGCAAAAATGCCTTTTTTTCACAGAATCCAATTGCTATGAAGAGATTGTTCACAGAGTCAGGAAGTGACACATTTCTTCACTTATTTAGGACATACTCAACTGTAATCTTCCCCTTTATTTCATATGTAAAACTTTAATTACATGTGTACATTTCTCTCTGGGCTATACTACCTCTTTAGGGAAAGAATTCTTATAAGATCAAAGCTAAGAGGCCTGGGTTCTTGTCCTGGTTTCTATATGATCGTTGATATATCACCTACTCTTAGAGACCTCAGTTTTCTCATCAAGAAAACTGCACTTTTAGGTGCACTAGGTGACCCCTTGCTCCAGCTCTTTCCATGATTCTGTGAATTCGCTTTTAGATGTGATGGACATATTCTATATGCACCATTGATTGTTACGTATTTGGTGAAGGAATCAAATGCAGCAAAGCACATTGTCAAAAGCACTTGACTCTATTCCACAACTTTTGCTACTAGAATTTGGAAGAATATATGTGCCAACACTCTCTATGTGCGTCTTTTAAATATTAAAAAGAAACTGCAGCAAAGATTTTTATTTAGATCATATAGCTGAAAATTATTCACTTCCTTTTTGCTCTACACTAACCTAATTTATTTATTGTCTATATTAGAGTAAGCAAATTAGTCCATGAGTGAAATTCTTTGGAAACTGAAGATTACCTCATTTAAGTGCAGAAGTTATTTTCATGTGAAATATTTTCAAAAGGAAGGTCTTAAAAATTACCCAATTATTACACGTTCTCCTGCTTCCTTAATCAGAGTACTTAACCTCTTTTTGATTACCTATAATGCCATCAATATGCCAAATAGTTATCACTAGATTTTAGTCACTATAGTGCTACTTAAAGGGCCTACTGGAGTGCCTAGGTCTACGTGTTCCTCCATGGAATGTGCACAGATTGCTGGGCTTGAATAACCCAAAAGGGAATCAAAGACACTTGTCTACTTTTATTTCCTCTTGCCAGCTGTTATATCTCACGATTGCCTATGAATCAAGTGGGCTCTAATCTGCTCCTTTATTTTAGGTAAATGACTTGAGGATGGCTTCATCTTTTCAATTAAGCTAATCTATGGGCTCTGTGACATCTGTTTTTCAATCAGAAGCTGTTTCCATTTATTTCCAGACTCATGGCTATGTTCCCATATGGTGGTGTTGCTGGGAATTTGATTTGCAGATAAGTGGAAATTTCCTCTACTAGTGGAAATTTCCTCTACTCCCCTATCAGATCTTCAGATTAGATACCATATGTAAAGGAGTTCTAAAAATTACAAAGCTATGCAAAACAAAAATCATTATAAATGCTATAGCTACAGTGATTCCAAACTAATGAGAAAAAAAAATGCACAAACTGAACTCCAAAAAATGATTTCTTTTGATAAAATAATTACTATTTATACTTGAATTTTCTTATAGGAGCAGGTGAAGCACATACATTTACACTATGGAAGATATGCACATATAGATTCATAAAAAACCTCTAATGTATTTAAACAACTTGAATATTCTAAAATATTAAATACTAGTAGATGCTATAAACTATTTTAAACTTTTCAAATGTCCCTTGTACTTTACCAGGATGAATGGCAGTCTCTTCTTATATGAAATTTAATACATTCAGTAGACTCATTTGAATTTTGGAACCATCTTATTTTATAAGCTATAAAGCAAATGATACAATAAGTTCTTTTTTCACTGTGTTCAACAAATACTTTAACCCTTGCATTTAGACTCAGGAAGAGACACTTTTCCTCTTCTGTACAAGTGTTTCCTCTCAGTGGGGTAACTGGCTTCACTTAAGGCCCATCAATGTTGCCAATGATATAACCCTTCAGAGATACTTAAAAAAAAAAAAAAAGCATTTCCCTCTGTCCTCCTAATCCCAATGAGGGGTTGGTGAAGTTGATAATAGGCGCAATTATCCAAGACACTGTGCCAAGAGAAACTGTCCATAATCCAAAACTTGTACCATTAACAAATAACAACAACAAATTAAAGGAAGTTTCAGTACTTCTTTGGTTCTCTAATGTTCTTATTTCATAAGAAAGCAAACACTGTAAGAAACTAAAGTCTTATGAACTATGAATATCACTGAGAATTGTATATCACTTCTAAAAACCATATTATATCTAATTCTAAAAGCAGTACTTGGATTGCAGGGTTTTCATAGCTCATTAAACTTTATAGCTCTGAAATCTGTTTCATAAGGAGACCTTTATAACTCTTTGGTTTTGGTTTCCTAACCCAGGCTTTGTAAAAAGAATGTTCCTTGAAGGCTTCCGTTTCCATGAAAACTTGCAGTGAAATCACTGGATAAAGTAAGCTTCAGCTATCTTAGGTGCAATTTACCATGGCATTGTTCGTATTTAAGCTTGAATATATGGTATTTTTGAACTGATCTTTTCTTTCTTTATTGCACCAACATCTCCAATGTGAAGTGCTGCTATGCATGAGTGCAGACACTATACCAGAAAGTAAAAGCTATAAGCGTTGTCACTAACAGGTGGAAACAGTAATTGTAAATCAAGACAAAAAACAGTTTATTCCAACTCACACAAACTCTGTTTCCAAATATAAAAGGGACTGTTTTATGTTTCTTCCTTAGAACTCTTCTTAATAGATTTCATTGACTATACCTCAAAAAACAGCAATCAGTAATTTAAAAACTAAGTTTGAGAATCTGTGAAACATAATTTATTTAACAGCCAATCTTGATCTGACTCTTCAGTCTTGAATACTTGCACTAGAAATTATATCTGTATTAACAAGCACCTTTACCTGCAGTCTCCTCCCACTAAATATGTCTTGCCCCAAATCAAAAAGTAATCTCTTCAGACAAAATCTGAATATGTTACTGCTTTGTTTGGAAGCAAGTCTTTGAAGTCTTGACAGTTTCTAAGCACAAAGTCATTAACTCCATATACAACCAAATCCCTTCATCTGTGATCCAAACTACTTTTAAAATCCCATCTCTCACTCAAGTCTAATCTTAACCCTAAAGGACCCAATCTTCTCAGTTCTCCTCCTGCAATATCAACCTCACCATATCAGAGTGTATTCACCAGAGATGTCATGGACTTTATGCCTCAGTGGTATATGTGTTTACATTATTCCCTCTGCCTAAATGTTCCTCTCTTATTCTGATCCCTCTAATTCCCTACTCAAATAGCACCGTCTCTGTGAAACTTCCCAATCCTCCCTTTCCATGACTTTGCTCAAACAGTTTGGCAAAGTATTCCAATAGTTCCTTGATCAAAGCTTTGTTTTAGCATTACTTAGGCTGCATTAAGGGCTTCCCAGGTGGTAGTAGTGGTAAAGTACCTGTCAACCAATGCAGGAGACGTAAGAGACATGGATGGGTTCAATCCCTGGGTCAGGAAGATACCCTGGAGGAGGCCAGGGCAACCCACGCCAGTATTCTTGCCTGGAGACTCTCATGGACAGAGGAGCCTGGAGAGCTATAGTCCATAGAGTCGAAAAGAGTCAGACAGGACTAGTGACAGCATGCACACAGGCTGCGTTACCTTAAAAAAAAAATTCCCATGACCCGGTCATCTAATTTCTTAACTCCTCAAAGGTAAGAACTGTGTCTTATCTCTGCACTCAGGACCTAGCACATGGTAGGGATGCAACCAGTGCTCAGTTACCAAATAGATGAAGGGCTACTGCGTGGTATGGCCTTTCCAGGTCCAACAGTGGTAAAGAATCGCCTGCCAATGAAAAAGATGCAGGTTCAATCCCTGGGTCAGAAGATCCCATGGAGGAGGAAATGGCAATCTACTCCATTATTCTTACCTGGAAAATTCCATGGACAGAGGAGCCTGGTGGGCTGCAATCCATGGGGGTCACAAAAAAGTTGGACATGACTGAGCATGAGCACACTGAATGGTATCCTTTTTCTCCAGCAGTGACTTAGAACTAATGCATCTGGTTACGCTAGTATGATGCAGAGGAGGTCTTGCCAAGATGACTCACTATCCCAGATCAATGGATCAAGCAGATTGACGTAGATCATCAGACTACTTATGTGCAGTCCTTCTTTTCCCTATCAAATATTGCATGCTCAACTGAAAACAAAAACTGAAACAACTGCCATGACTGAGCTATATTAGTAAAGAAGGAAAGATTTTTCATTTTACTCCAAACTGTGATATAAGTCACATGAGACAGAAGGCCTTTGGCTACATAGCAACTTTACATGCTTGTGCAAATCATTTAACCTCTCTGGGACTTATCTGAGAAAAAAAAAAAAAAAAAAAAACTAAACCAGAGGTTTTAGTGCTTTGACTGCCACAAGGCTGAGGAGGCAGACTACACTGATCTATTTTTCAATTCTAAGATCTATAACTCTATTTATTCATCATTCATCATCCACCCATCCATTCATGAATGCTTGAGATATCTTAAAGCCCTAATATTTACAATTCTACATTTATGAAAGTTGGAGTCAAAGAGAATGCAAGAAGTCCCAAACATTCTGCAAGAATTTATACTGTCAAAAAGAATGACTTAAAAACGTGCAGATTAACAAGAAGCTCATGAATACTAACAAATTTCTCCAGATGCTTCTTATAGCATGTGTTTAGACTCCTTACTGGAATAGTTTGGGATGTCACGTTTATTTAAAGGGACCAAACAGACTGTTTGATGAGTAGTTTTTAAAAGATTTGGAAAACAGAATGAATGAAGTTCTAAATCATATTTGAGAACTGTCTGTAGTGAAAGCATATCAACAATAGTGACATTTTTGCACACTTAGGTATTTGTTCTACTCGTTCAGAAAAAAAAAATGAAACAGCTAAAGAAACCCATAACTTTGATATGTCAATGACAATCCCAAAGTCTACCTTTGTTTCTGTTGCATGGGTTGTTGTCTCATAGCCATATACTGCATATCTTCTTGGAGGCGATTAAGAGGGGAATCAGGCTTGACACGAATCCCATAGTAATGGTACTTGGAGTTTCCTCTTCATAAGAGAACAGCAAATAGAGACACAAAAAAGTCAGTCAAGTCAATATCAATCATATAGGATTCCATTTAATTTCATATTTGGAAAAATTAGGTAAAGGCAAACTTAATGTTATATATCTATGATTTACCTGTTCTGGACACCTATATATTTTTATGGTGGCTACATTTGAAGAATCAAAAGAAGATTCTGAATCAATTAGTTCAAGGCCCTAAGGAAAATCTTTCCTTATAAACTTTTGCTTAAATATTAGTCACAGTCCATTTGTTTGATTTAAATTAATTTTGTTTTCAAATTTATATTTTAGCTATAATTTAGAAAATTATATTAACAGGATATTCACTAACAGGGTAAAGGGCTGCACACTAAGAATTTACTATAAAGTAGTTATGCAGAACAAAGAGGAAAAAAATATTAATTCTACTGTCTTGGAGAAGTCCTGTATTTTTCTAGTTCTATTATTGCAGGGGTGATTAAGATAACTTCATTGACACAAAATGTTGTGAAGTCTATTATTTAATATTTTGAAACCTAAAAAAGCAAGCATTTAATCCTACTGATTTCAAAACATATTTTATTAGTCTCTGTTTTTATGGATTCATATCAGTTTTGCAGGCTGAATAAGATATGTCACAACAGATATGGAGAAATTTCTCTGTGAAAATGGCAAATTTCCACCTGGATAAAAAAATTGTCACAATTTCCTCATGTTCATGAGAAAGACCATATTTGTTATTAGAAACGACGAAGTTTTACCCTGAATGAAATTTGCAAATTCTTTCAAAAATAACATTTTAAATATGTAAATTTTTGCAAATAGAAAATAGTAGTTTTTCACAAGTCTATATATAGCAAGCCATCAGTACTCTTTCCAATTTTTTCTTCATTTACAAAAAAAAAAAAAAAATGCGAGTGTGGATTCAATATTTTATATAAAAATAAAACAAAATTTTACTTCCAAGCTTCAAGAACATACATTAGATGAACCCTATATATTTGAAAATACATTAAATTTTTATAATATAAATAATATTGGTAGTCTAAAAAAGTAGACTACCAATTTGAATACCTACATAGTTATCGGTATAGGTATTTGAATACCTACACAGCTATAGCAAAATAAACCAGTAGGAAAACTTAATGCCTTCCATTTGCAGACATTAGATTTTTTTCTCCAACATCCTCTGCCAAATAGAGTAAAATACAAAAACAAACAAACAAACACTACAAACTCAGTTAGCCCTGTTCTCCTCCACAAAGGGCAGAACAAGAGGGAAAAACCAATGACAAAGTTACAAAGTAAAATGACATCGCTCTTGTGAGACCCCAAAATACATGAAGTATCTATCAGTAGTTTTTCTTCAGTTTCCTATAAATCAGCACTTTGGGTGTGTTGGTGGGGAGGTAGTTCTTTCTGTGCCACTGGAGATGGGGATATCAGTATGTTCTGTGGTCTTGTTTTAACTTAATTTGGAGATGGGATGTAGCAAAAGCTACCCTTTGATTTGCCTTTGTTTAGAAACACGGTGTTGGAGAAGGAAATGGCAACCTACTCCAGTGCTCTTGCCTGGAGACGGGGGAGCCTGGTGGGCTGCTGTCTATGGGGTCGCACAGAGTCGGACACGACTGTAGCGACTTAGCAGCAGCAGCAGCAGAAACATGATGACTTTACTCATCTTTTACTTAGCTCCAGAAACTTGAGAACCAGTCTGGTTCTGGTTTGAATGAATTCACCAGATAATTTTATAAATTTATAAAATTTATAAAAATTTTATATAAATTTATATATATATATAAATTTATATCCAGTGCTCTTGCCTGGAGACGGGGGAGCCTGGTGGGCTTCCGTCTATGGGGTCACACAGAGTTGGACACGACTGAAGCGACTTAGCAGCAGCAAGTAACAATTCACATACGGTTTGCTTCGAGAAAAAAAAGTATCTGAGTTGGTCTGCCTCATGATTTATACTGATTTTCTTTCTGTTCCCTGGGTTAGGCATAGAAAATGAATGCTAAAACTGTTTCCACGGTAGAAAGAGTCCCTGGTACTTCACCCCTACCATTGTCAGCTTTTCCACATTACAGTCCTGCTATCTTCATAACACAGTATTTGTTTAAACTTTCTCCATAGGATTTCTTTTCTCCTTATTCTTCTAGGCTTTGTTTTCCATCTCTAATTTCAAACATTACATACAATTTTAAAAGGAACAGGAGACACAACTGTTATATAGTGCGAAGGGGAAGAAAAGAGCATAGAAAGTAAAAGCTGCAATATTGCAATATGTACTTATGAGCCTAGAGTATGGATTCCACTCATTCGCAAACCCAAACAACCCCAATTTTGTCCTCTTCTATTTTAAAGATGCCTTTCAAAGCTTGAATGGAGCCTCAAAATAGGATTCATTGAAATCCCTTTCAGTAACAAAAGAGGCACAACAATACAGCTATTAGAATGCTGAATAAAGCCCAGAGATTCAAAATATTGGCACAGTATGCATAACTACTGATCCATCAGCTAGGATATAGTAGATTAGGTCCCCAAATAATGATTTTTGTGGTTCCAGGAAAAAAAATACTAGCAAAACAAAAAGACTTTTTCAAGTGATAGGAAGCTAGTTCTTTTACTCTGAACAAATAATCATATTCTTCAGTTTAAAATACACTATTCTTTTGAAGCATAGATAGAAGAAAATACATTTACAAGAGAACAGAACCTTCCGCAATCTGAAAGCTGTACAATCACTTAAAATGCAACAGAAAGGAATAATTCACACTCTGAATACATACAGACCTTATAATCCTCATAAAACTGTCACATTCCTTTTTTCTATATAAATTTACATTGAAGTCAATTACAAAGGCTCTGTTTATTTTATTAAGATTATTAAAAACTCTTTGCTAGAATACTATAGGGCTGTGACTTATCATTCATTAAAGGTATATCATCTTATATATATTGTATAGCATCTTTACATTTATACTTTTAAATATAGATTTCATAAGATATAAGAAATCAGAAGCATGCATAAGACTCTGCTCAGCTAGTCAAAATATATTATGATAATTTGTAAAAAATTATAGCAGTAAAATGAAGCTCTGCAGTTTTAAGTATTATTCTCACCATATTTTGACTAATAAAAATACTCATATGTATTTCCAAAAGAAGGAAACAGAGAAACTCTAAGAGTCTTCCTCACATTATTGATTTCCTTGCAGTGGAACCATACAAAATTTTTCCTTCCATAAATGCATGGCTTCAAAATCAAGAGTTTTAAAAAAGCTAATAAAAGGTTATAAAGGACAATGTCATTAACTGAGAGCTTCAAACATCCAAAACTTGTAAGTTCACCAAATAATTTTTAATTGGCCTCCAAAAGTGACACGAATAACTCAGCTTTAATTTCTTACTCTATGCAAATAGAAGTTATTTATAAAGATCTTTCAATGTAATCTTGCAAATCAAGAGATACATGGTTTTCCACTTACTATGTCACTTTATTCCTCATCTTTAGTACATTTATTTTCCAAAAGAGAAGAAAGTTGGTATACATTGATTTTTAAAGCATCATATATAAATTTTCCATTAATAGCTTGAAAAGTGAAAGTGTTAGTCACTCAGTTGTGTGTGACTCTTTGCAGCTCCACGCACTATAGCCCACCAGGCTC
The DNA here is from genome assembly GCF_029378745.1 of Bos indicus. Lineage (NCBI taxonomy): Eukaryota > Metazoa > Chordata > Mammalia > Artiodactyla > Bovidae > Bos > Bos indicus. The sequence goes on along the minus strand of NC_091767.1, from coordinate 41,171,065 downwards.
CTCTGCCAATGGAATTCTCCAGGCAAGAATATTGGAGTCGTTTGCGCTACCCCTTCTCCAGTGGATCTTCCCGACCCAGGGATCAAACCAGGGTGTCCTGCATGGGTCTGTTCATTTCTATGTGATTTGAGAATCAGTTTTTCTCAAAGCTTTGCTACTTGGATGTTTAGGACAAGACATCATTCTGTATTGTCAGTTTTCAGTGAATAATGATGACCTTCCCTTTTCCTGAGGATTTTCATAAACTGAGCTAATTTAAAATTTTTTTCATAATGTATTATCTGTAATCAAATACTTTTGCCCAAACAATATACTGAATGACTATAGTTTAAAAAAGAGAGATTAGTTTATATTATCTTTTAGTACTAACCTAGTTCCCAATCTCCTGGTTCGTAGCCCCATAAAAATTGACCTTATTAGTTTTCCAAAAGAAGCAGCATTGACTGGATCCAGTTTGTGTTCCTGACAGTGTCGTAGGTAGTGGTTGTACAGAGTGCTTCTGGGAAGGCTCACTCCTTCTGCTGTCTCGTAATTGTCCAACAGCCACTGGAGCTAGTGTAAACAAGACAGGGTAAACACAGAGAAACCGAATCATTCACCAAAATGCCTCTAAGACACTGCAACTACAACACAGAGAAATACGTAGATCTTCCTCAAACCATATGACAGGAAACTGTTGCAATTTGAAGGCCTGTGTAATCTGAATGTGAAAACTCTTCAAAGTTTGGATAGCTGACCAGCATTTATTGACCTCAGACCATGTCCATTCCTTCAAACATTCAAGCACCTATACAGACATACTAGTTTTCCTTGTATTGATTCCTATTTTGGAGATAAAAACCTCTTCAAGGAATTCAAATAATCCCATTAACTGCTTATAAATATAATTTGTAATTGCTACAGAAATAAACATATTACCAAGCCTGGCAGCATGGTGCATAATATGTCTTCAGTGCTGGTTTGTTACAACACATAATCAGCAGTCTGCCTTGTATAAATTTTTATATTAAGGCTCTATTCATTTTTATAGAATTCTAATTTACTTATCTAATTTACTTACACAAGATAATACAATAACAGCTTTATCTACTGGGACAAATTCTACAAGCAGTAAGGAAAATTTTCAGTCTTTTCTTCCCCAGAAAGAAACTTGCTAGGCACTGATTTTAAAAAATTATGTGTTACAAAAAGGGATCACTTTTTACAATCATTTGAGATTCTCTATATTTTTTTCATAATTTTGGAAGACACACTACAATGGTAGTTGGTAAAGCAATGTTTTCTCAGTCTGTAGTGCACATTTTAAAGTTTTATGGGTGGCCAACAACACATGAAAAGATGCTCAACATCACAAATGATTAGAAAAATGCAAATCAAAACTACAATGAGGTTATCACCTGACACATGTCAGAATGGCCATAATAAAAAAAATCTACAAACAATAAATGTTGGAGAGGATGTGGAGAAAAGGGAACCCTCTTATATCAATGCTGGGAATGTAAACAGATACAGCCATTATGGAGAACAGTATGGAGATTCCTTAAAAAACTAGGAATAAATCTATCATATGACCCAGGAATCCCACTACTGGGCATATACCCTGAGAAAGCCACAATTCTAAAAAATAAAAATAAAAAATAAAAGACACATGTGCCCCAGTGTTCATTGCAGTACTTATTTACAATAGCCAGGACACGGAAGCAACCTAGATATCCATCTATAGATGAATGGATAAAGAAGTTTTCATATATATATAGTAGTATTACTATATATATATGAGTAGTATTACTATATATATATGAGTAATATTACTCAGCCATAAAAATGAACTAATTTGAGTCAGTTCTAATGAGGTGGATGTACCTAGTGCCTGTTACACAGAGTGAAGCCAGAAGGAGGAAAACAGATACTGTCTATTAGCACAGACATATGGAATCTAGAAAAATGGTATTGATGAGCCTATCTGCAGGGAAAGAATGGAGACGTAGATGTCGAGAATGGTCCTGTGGACACAGTGAGGGAAGGAAAGAGTGAAAGGAACGGAGAACACAGCATCTACACATATACACTACCATGTGTAATACAGCTGGTTAGAAGTTGCTATAGAACACAGAGAGCCCAGCGTAGCACCCTTTGATAACCTAGAGGGGTGGGATTCAGGGAGGGGAGGGAGGCTCAAGAGGAAGGGGATGTCTGCATAATTATGGCTGATTTGAGTTGTTGTACGGCATAAGCCAACGCAACATGGTAAAACAATTTTCCTCCAATTAAAAAATAAATTAAGAAAATAAAGTTTTATGTTGTCCTGTGTGTATTTTTAAAAAATCATCTTGAAAGTACAGTATGTGCAAGAAATTTTTAGAAAAATCAAATCTAGGCATTACCGAGTTTCAATTTTGGTAAAATTAAATCATCAATCTGTTCATTATTTATTTACAAATGTGTATGCATGCTCAGTCATGTCTGACTCTTTCGCGACCCCATGGACTGTCAAACCCAGGTCTCTTGCATCTCCTGCATTGGCAAGTGGATTCTTTATCACTGTGCCACCTGGGAAGCCCTTATTTACAGAAAGAGAATTGAAATAGGTATAAATAACTTTCTTAAGGCCATACATGAATTGTCTCAGGGCCTGATATAGTTTCCAACACATTTCCCTAATGACTCACATATCAGTTATTATTGCTACAAAAGTAGCATATATATCACATATTACTTGTCTAAACCAAATTTCCATGACATACGTATGAAGTGTGATAAAAAGCTGATATTCTACATGCAATTCAAGTTAAACATAAGTTACGGAAGTAAAAGAATCCCTTTATTAGCATCAACTATTAGCCAGGCAATGTGCTAGGTGCCTACCAGATGCAAAAACGAATGTGACCTCCCCCTGTCCTCCGGTAATTCACAATCACATACTAAAAGTGATAATATGGACAGTCAAATAAACTAAAGCACCTCTCCATTTTGCTTACATAAAGATTTGTGATCAAACTTCAAACCTACACTTTCAGAATCTTAATAAAAAAGACCATTAGCACATGTATACCTGTGATGGATTCATTTTGATATTTGGCAAAACTAATACAATTATGTAAAGTTTAAAAATAAAATAAAATTAATTTAAAAAAAAGAATGAATATATATGTATGTACAAGTGAGTCACTTTGCTGTACACCTGTAACTAACTCAACATTGTAAATCAAATATAATCCAATAAAACTAAAAAAAAAAATGTTTAAAAATTTTTTCCTTTAACCAAGACAATATTCCAGAACCATTTCAAATAGTCATACATCATATTTATATATAACTAAAACTTATGTCATTAAACCCAAATTGATGTTGGCTTAGAAAATATGGCCACTAAGCCTAAAGGACAGAGCAGAGTACTTTAAAAAAAATAAAAATTAATGTTCTGGTCAGGAAGCCTTTAAGTTCTCTATGAAGCACATGTGCATATCAATACATTTAAATATATCTATCACCTCTGAACATATACAATAATCCCCTAAACATTTTTTTAAAGATTATACAAAATAAGCATTTGTTTTTATAATGGTCAAAAAATTAAGACTTTTTTTTGATATGAATCATTTGTAACCTTACTGTCAGTAAACAACTTTTCTGGAGGCACTCACACATGACTCCTGAATATTCTACATGACACATAGAAAAAGTTCACATATACATATTCATTTAGGGTAAAGAGAAGAAGTAAACTGATTGGGATATTCAGTTATTAAAGCTCAGCCTAGTATTCTGCCTACAACAGTAGGTCAGTACCTCTCTTTAGCACTCCTTTTTAAATTTTTAAGACATCATTGATTATGAGCACAACTGATGAACACAACACATAAAACATGGCAAATTAAACCTGTTTCACATATTTTATCCACATGCTTCAGTAACATAACTGGGATTGGAAAGCACTGTCTCCGCACTTAATAGTGTTAGGACAGTTTCTAGTGAACCATATTGCACAAAAGTAATGACTCTTGTTTTGTGTACATGTACTAGACAGAGCCTTCCATTGGTATTCTAAATCTATAAAGCATATAAAGTAAATAAAGAGTATCAAAATACAGAATATATATAAAGGAATATTCTACAAGGACTTAAATTCCTTGAGATCAAGAAATATAAAGAAAATACTACAAAAGGGCAAATGTATTAAAAACTATAAGTATTTTTTGAAAAACAGTAATATTTTGCAACTGAACTAATGAAGTACCCCCATCCACAAGCATGAAATATACAATGCCAGTAAAATGTCAAAGTTAAAAATGTCAAAGATATGTTTATATGTATATATGTGTGTGTCCTCACATAATAATGCATATTGTCAAAGCCAAAATGACACAATTATTTATCAAAAAATAAAAATCAAAAAAAAATCAAATATTTATCCCTTTGCTAATGAACAGAACATATATCTGTATAGGAAGTGTTGGTTTAAAGGACTTTTTCAGAAATGGAAAAATAATCAATTTTTAAATGTGAACTTTATAACAAAAAGTATACAAATAATAACAACAGATCTGATGTAAAATACTTTTAATAAGATATAAAGTAAATGAAAATAATTTATTTAATCAGATACAAATTAAAATTTCAAAAACCTGCCTTAATAGCTTACTAGTCTCCTTGCAATATTTACTTAAAAGTAAAGATAAATATCTAAAAATGAGAGTTTATTACTATCTCATGATCAAGAGAATTGTCCTTTAAATAAATTTTAAAATCTATAAAATAATTTGAAAACAAATCCATAATAAAATATTTTACATAATAAAATAAATTGCCTTTTGTAAAAGTGAAAACTTGTGCCAAAATTAAAGTTTAACATAAAATACTTTTAGTCCAAAGATATGTTTGCATATATAAAAATGTTAATCAGGCCATTCTTAATCAAAGAAAAGCTTCCACAGAAATAGTAAGATAATTACAGCACAGGTTGACTTAAAATACTCATAAGCCTAAATAATATTACTCAAGCCCCCAGTGAGTAACCTGGAGAAAACTAAGTTTTTATTGGATTGGCAATGTGGTCCTCTAAAGTGGCTTAAGCAAGTCACTCACAATTTGTACTGGCTGTTTTGCAAACATTGTTTTTATTATATAGTTCTACATTCTTATGATTATTTTTCATTTCTAGTTCAGTTTTTAAAAATCTGAGTTTATCTGTAATATGTATTTGTGTGTCTGTGTATGTACACACACATCCATAGGTGTATACATAATTATACACATATTATGTACACAAAATCATTAGTGGTTTGAAAAATTCCACAAGGGTGGATATTCTAGTGGATATATATAAAGTTTTATAGCAGCAAAGCTGGGCTTTGTTCCCTGTGCCCTGTTTGCAGGAAGAGGAACTCTTATTCCTTGCCAGAAGCCTGGAGATCTCGTGGGAAGAGCACGGGGAGGTCAAGTGGAGGTAAAAGCCCTGAAGGATGAGAGGTGGCTCTGCTGTGGCCATGACAGCTCCAGCAAGGAAGCCTGCCAGCAGCTGTACATACAAGGGCAGTGCTCCTAGAAACTCACTGTGTAAGCAGAAATTGGTTTAGGAGTTATCATACACGATTTTGAAATTTAGCTGAGGAGTATAATCTACATTCTACATGCCAGCATTTAACCTTTGAGTTTTGACACAGTGATGAAACTTTAAGTCAGATCTTTGCCTCTAAAACAGTATTAAGAAAGGACTAATTTTTATTATAAGAGAAACCGGGCAGTTAAATGTAACCTGAAGGCATTTACTCCATGTGTTACCCCAGGGAAGTTAATGCCTGTTATAAGATACATTGTTTCCTTAGGTTTGTCTTTAATAAAATATATTTGGACAGTAATTCAATATCCTTAACATTTACTAATTTAGAAATAAACCATTGCTATTTCTTTTACTCCTTCATAAAATGTCTTAAAATATTTGTTTATATTTATGATTTTGAAAGCCTATGAAATACCACAGGAACTTTTAACTTTTATCTTTAAAACCTGAGTATTCTACTAATGAACTAACAAATTCATGTAAGGGTCGAAACCAAGATAATTACATCTTTCAACCTTTGCATTTAATCTATATTAATCAGAGTAGATTAAGGAAGATGAACAGTTCCTATTTTTCCCAAAGGGAAATACTGATTGACAAATTAAAAAAAAAATACATATTGCATTCACCAATTAACATCTAAATGTAACATTTGGCATTTTTTCCCAGATGGATTATTATCCATTAGGATTCATTTTAAGTTCAGTTCACTGATGATATGCATTTTGACAGGTCTTATTTTCATCATAACTTATATTTACAACACAGCCAAGTCAAGGGAAAGTGAGCATAAAACAACATTTTGCTTTGAGCTGAATATATTTCAATAGCTAAAATGCAAAACTGATGAAACAGTTATTTGCTAAATTGTGAAAGGTATATGTGAAAATAAATGCCTAAAGCTATTTATATATTTTAAAGGGAATTTTTTAGATGTACAAGCTGAAGAATGTTACATGAAATTTAGGGACAATTAACTTAAGAACATTTCTGCATTTAAATTTATAATCCAGAGTATCCCAAATTGGATACAGTATAACCATTAAATACCAATTTATATTAATTATAACTGAGAAGGAATATAAAATAAACTTAAATCTGCAATGAAGAGAATTAAGATATTCTAATTCCATTTAGGAAGACCACCCATCATTTACCCATAACATTTTAACATGCCAAAAAACTTAGAAATATTTAAATAAACTAAAGGCTCCACATGAAGAAATGACAGACCAGCCATTCTTTCATTCAAATGGTATACAGGGAAAAGACCCTGTCTATCAATAAGGCTCACACATACACCTAACCGAAGCACACTTCATAACAAAGGATGCACGTATGAGTCCCCAAATAAATGCACACATGACTGGCAAAGATACTTAGAATACTGAAGGTAAGATAAGGTCTTTTCCCATCCATTATTTGTTTTCTATGTTTAATCATTTAGCAAATATTTAGTGAGAATCTACTAGGTACCAGGCACTGTTCTAGGCACCAGGGATGTTATCAGGGGACAAAACATATCAATCTTTACTGTCTTAGAATTTTCACTTGTCAATAAATATTTACCATCTGCCTGTATGATGCTATTACTGAAATAAGTGCCATTATGTTAATAATGTTAATAGAACATGGCATTCAATGTAACTGTACTCAGTCACTGGTGAGGTTGGATATGAAAAAGGCAAGTTGTAAATGTATTTTGACCTGCATGATAACAGCATGATGATGATAAAAATAGAGCAGCAGTACAAAATATTCTTAAGAATATGCTGAACAAGGATATAAAGTGTAATACCTCACTCCATCTTCAAATGTGTAGAAAGAGAGGTGAAAAATGAAGCAATCAAGATGGATTATACTGACAGGGGTTATTTATTTGACTCTAATAACAGACTCCTGAATTATTGCAAATAATCAAATATATAACGAGAAAATAGATAATCTATTCTATTCCATGTTGCAAAATAGAATGACAATGACTTTCAGCTCAAAAATCATGACTAATAAGTATGGAACACAACTTATTGATAATTTCTCCTAAGTTTTGCCTAATGAAATCGGTCCTTTGTAGACACTTATGTCAGGGAACTACCATCATAAAGTTGAATTCATGTCCACTTCAAAGAATCCCACAAACCTCAAATATTTCTGTGTCATATATAGGAAGGGATAAAGGTAACTTCCAGTTTATTAACATTGAAATTGTTAGCCATATTTAAATTAAAAAGAAAACACTTCACACATGTTTTTTATACAACTGAAGATCACCAATTAGTTTAACAGAATTTAAAATACCCTCACCAGGTGATTATTAACTGGAATGTATGTAGTAGCTTATTCCTTGGATATATATATAACAAAAATTAGGAGCATCACTAACTTTCCAAGGACAGAAAGACAGGAGGACCTTTTTTTTTTTTGTTCAGGTAAAAACAAAACCTGACCATCACCAGAAACACTGACTCCTTCTTCACTACTTATATCCATCTAAAGAATCATTTTTATTTCCAAAGATTTGATTATAAATGTGTTATTTTCAAGTAAAAGTAACTGTACCTCAGAGGTGTAGTAACAATGAATCAGGATATTTAGAGAAAGATTATCACTGCATTAGCAACATTTATGCCCATCTTTCTATACAATGAAAGGCCTCTGTCAGTTGTAAACAGTATGGGAGAGCTGCCAGGCTATGTGATAAAAAATATAAAGCCATAGAGTAAAAAACATGTCTCTACTGTTTATGCAGCTTAATACACACATTCGTTAACATTAGTGCTTCATGAATTTTGTAAGAGAATAACAATTTTAAAATATCTGAAAAGTTTAAAAATCAAAACATACAAGAAAAAATTTTCTTATATCCACATTATTATTCATAAGACTAATTAATTTGATTAATTCAAGTTAAATTAAGCATATCACATATTTTATTAAAATATATATCTCAAACGAAAATGACATGTGAATTGAATATCAAAGCACAAATTCTAGGATGTCTGAAAGTTCAAAAAAGTAACTGGAAACTTAAGGAATTTTATTTTATACCTCTGCACATTTTTGACCAAAATAAACAACACTTTCAACACTTGCCATTTTCATAACAAAACACCAGGTGGTCCTCACCCCCTCCCCAAAACAAACATTCTAATAGTATATAGTAAATCAGCCTTTACACACAACCACAGATTCATGCCAACACAGCAGGAATATACCTATGAAACATATTGATATAAAAGAGTGATATACTGCATACAAATTTTCAGAAAGGGGAAAATCATATTCCTTAAACTTTCAAAAGAAGGGCCAAAATATATATTACTTTAGAATTTATAATCTATAATTTTCACCAAAATTGTAGTCATTCTCCAAGTGCATTAACCTGTTTTTATTTGCCATGATACCTCCCTTTGGAAAAACAGAAAAACAAACTACTTCATCTAAAAACAAATATGTAAGAACATAACGAAGTATTTTGTGTTATGTTGGAATATAAAATTTAAATGTTTGAAAATCCACATATTTAAAAAGCATAATGAAAACATTTTCTATAAGCTAAAGTTTATTGAAAAAAATGATATTTTATTTCATTTGTGTGATCCAATTTTGGACTGTTCCATCATAAAATATGGGGAAGAATTAAAAATAACTTATCTCAAAAAATAAATAAATAAATAAATAAATAAAAATAAAAATAAAAATAACTTATCTCTAAGAATTCATTGTCGGTTGGGAGGGAAAACTCTAATTCTTATTATACTGTTACTGATACTAATTTAGCAGAAGAACTGTCTAGACAGATTTAAGTCTAGGTCTATTTACTCTTCCTCATATATTCAGAAATCATGATAACAAAATAATTCGCAATCAATTTTCATTGATTCCCCATAATTTGAACATTTAATGAGAATGTTTATAGTTTCACAAATGGTTATCACTTTCTTATCCTCACCAGTGTTATAGTGATACTGCATCTGGGTAATGGTTAAAAGCTTTAAGAAATAGTAACAACAATACTGTTTTATCTCAATTATTAGCAGTTTATGGCTTATTTAGAGCCTCACTTCTTCTCTTGGCCCAGACTTATTTTTATTTAAGTCTTAGGATCTGAGCTCCTCTGGAGAGCTGTTTCCTGCCCATTGTTAAATACATTATTTTAAACAGTTTATCACTGGGTTTGGCATTAATGTTTTTTCCACTTAAAGGATAATACTGGACATACAAATAGAGACAACCATTTCGCCATCTCAGACATGAAGATGCAGATTACAAACATTTGCTTCATAACATTTTAAACAAACACCACACTAGCAAAATTTAAATCATCAGCCACGACAGCTTGTTATTAACTTGGATGTGTTATATCTGTACCAAAACAGTACAAAATCCTAATGAAGTAGTATATTGTGGGCTCTATTTTTAGCTAGTCCACTGTACAAAAATGCCATTAAGTGATATAGAGATCATAAGCAGCTGAGAAAGGAAGGTTAAGAAGCAAAATAAATAAGTAAATAAATAAAACAAGCATTTAGAAGCAAGCAACACATGCAGAACAAGCAAGAGATTAGTTTACATGAAGAAGAGGCAACTTACATGGCTGTTGAGAAGAGAGCTTCTGTGAGTGGACAGACCGTCAGACTTTTGCAGCGTCTCAATCGCCATTTCAATCTGATAATAGATGTCATTAAAAAAAGGGCTCAAGACAAGATAGTAATAAAAGGCTCACCAGAGAATTTTTGATAGATTCTTTAAAGTTCAATTTCTCCTTCAATGGTGGCTAATGAATAGCTCTCACTAAATGTGTATTTCCCCCTTCCTCCCCCCAATCCCAGAGAATAACATAAAAACAGGCACACTAATAATAAGCTCAATCATAAAAGTAAACCTTTTGAATATTCCACAATTATAATCAGAAGGGAGACCTGAGGAGCAGGAACCCCAGTGGATTGTGCTAGTTAAAACATTCTTGACTTTCATAGTTCAAGATGTTAGATAGTAACCTCTCTCTCTAGTCTCCCACCTAAAAAGTATTTAATATTTGCCCTATTCTGTCACAAAAGGAAAATAGTACAGATTTTGTATTTTACATACATTAATATTTTAATGCAAATGTGCAGACACCCTATTAATGTTCAAAAGTTACTAAATCTAACCATTTCTCTCTAAACCCTGTATTAAAACTTGGAAGTGGAGCATCATTAGTATAGACACATTTAGACGTAAGCATGGATCCTATATCATATTTTAAGATGTGGTGGTGAGGCAGAGATATTAGAAATGATAGCAGAAATGGAATGTAGAAGAGAAAATAATTCAGAGCCAACAAAGAAAAGGGACAACCACAGAAACAATTTTATTCTGTGTAATCTCAGCGTATGATGAGTGATCATAACACCTTAATTAAGCAGGAGGTGCCAATAATAAATGAGATGTGCTGTTGATCCCTTCATATTTAAAGATAACTATCTCTGAGCTCCTAGCACTACAGCATTTACTGTAAGATCAGGGTCCAAACACCCTGTATTTGATTACTGGATTTTATTAACAACATTAGTGAAAGTTAAATTTTAAAATCACACTATATAAGAAAGAAATCATTATTTTTATTTTTGCTACCTGATCAAATCAATATTCATATAAGCAGTTAAGAAAAATATTTCATGCTTTAAAACATAGATTAGTTATATTTTACACTAGCTATGGAAATTAACGATGCCTTGAAATGTTAACATACTGCCTACTCCTATCCAAAAAAAAAAAAAAAAAAAAGGATGGCAAAATCCATAGCAGAGCAAAGTCTTGTTTTTCCCACCAAGTGTCCAATTGCTTTATGGTAGAATACTTTATAGATAGAATGTTCAGTCTCAATTATGCCAACATTAAATTTAGTTTCCTTAGGAATTGGTAGCTTTAATTTTATGTTATTTCTCCAAGTTACTGGTTCTTCTTTCTCAGAGTTAATAAAATGTAATACAGAGAAGGATGTTAGATTAGAAATTATAGAAAAATACTCTTAAATATGTATTAAAAGAATTCATAAGGCGATAGAACACAATTTATTATTTTGTTAAATTTTTTTAGGTCACACACTTAGTAAACTGGCTTCTGAAATACTCTTTGCCAGATGGAATGTTAATGTATTTCATCATTATACTTGAAAATAAACTGATGAAAATGATACTGTACAAGCCAAAAAGAGTAATGTAAATTCTACTAAATTTACTAAATGTTAAATTGTAAAACTAAAGAATCTCAGTATTATATCTCTTAAAAAGGTATCAATAAGTATTCCTACTTTCAGAGAGAAAACATGTATCAAGAGATAGCTGAAGAGTCCCATCCTTAAGTGACTGTAAATCTCCTCTAGGAAGAATTTGCTCAAAACTCTAATTTGCTAAAATGCCTACTTTTTTTTTAAGTTTAAATACGGAAAATTTGAAATTAGATTTTAGTTTATTTAAAAATAAAATAATCTGTTTCCTGTGATTTTAGAGGTTTAGGTGAAAGGTAAAAATCACCAAAAATGTAAGAGCAGAGCAATAATGTGGGAGAGATCCTCATTCAGATTTGCTTGTTAACAGCAATTTCCATTTCTTTATGACTAAAGGATTTGTTGTTTTTGACAATTAAAAATTGAGTGCAGTAAACAAACATTTTCCATTTCTTCCCTAAACTAATTAAGCTTTGGACTAATAGCTTAGCTTGTTTCCTTTCCTTTTTTTGTAAAAATAAGTTCTCTGAACTAAGGTATGTTATAGCCCAGTTGTGTCTCTTAACAATCCTAGGACTGAGCGTCTAATAGTGCACACGTTCTCTCCACGATTATCTAATGCTAGGATACGTGTTGCTTTGAGGTTTAGACTGGTCCATGGTGATCCTGTACTACTGCCTCATAATCAGGTAAGAAGCTATGGCAACTACTCTTAGATCAAATGGTGGGATGCTCTATTTGAGATGAGATGTTCGGCCTGGAAAGCTAGGCTTGTAAGTGTGATTAATGGAGTGGGTGAGACTTAAAACTGCCTGTGTGAAAGAGCAGGTAAGAAACTGATATTCCAGCCACAATGGGCACACAAATTCTTAGAAAAATAAGTATTTTCTGGAAGATAAAAAAAGATACTTAGTAATATATTAATACTTGGGGCGAGTTAAAACCCTCCAGATTCACCAGGTAAAACAGGATTCCTATGAGAATGGAATCTACTCTGAGGGTAGTTATCAGAGAGAGAAACCCTTGCTCCAGTGCTACTGCAGAAACATTTTCAGAAACTGGAAAAGAGGATTTCACACTGTGTTTAGAAACATCATTGAAATATTAGAAGACTGACCACTCTTTCGGTCAGAAAAATGACAGAGATCAATGAAAAGTTTTCCAGCTATAGGAGTTACAAGTGTGGGATGACCAACCTCAGATGCTACCCCAACAGAATGCCTGGCAAAGTCTGAAGAGTCAGAATTCGGGAAATGTGGAGAGCTTCCTACATGCACAGGCCAGGTTTCTTCCTGACCACACAATAGCAGGAAGATAGAAGACTGCTTTGCAGTGTGCTGCATGACAAAGCACTACGGAGCATAATTCTAAAGATCTGGTTTGAGCATTTGCTGAGAATAGTTTACAGTGAAGACTATTCAGGGAAACCCAGACTTCATCAGCAGGGACACCCATGAGTTTTGCTCTGAGTGAAGCCTAAATTGGGTGAAGAAAGAGAGGAAGGTAACACCAGTTGCTACGACAAAACAATGTCTGGGTTTGTGTCACCAGTTAGGAACTGGAGAAGTAAAGTAAATGACTCGGTTCCCACAACCAAACACTGAATTCTCAAAAGACAGAATACCAGGGCTTCCCCATTTGGGCAAAAGTTTCTCCATACTAAGAATGTGACCTAAATATCAGGCTGCAGACTCTTTTCCAATCACTGAAATGCTAACGTTGCCTTGTTAGAATCAAAGGACAGGTGGAGAGTCTCCAAGCACCCAGGGTAACTTGAGGCTAGTAAGATATTCACCCAAGAATCAGTGTCATGATACGCACTTGGAAAAGTCACACCAAGCCCTTAAGAAAAGAGGATGAGAGGGCACAGGAGAGGGGTCAAATGCTGTCTGAGGTCTGGTAAATACAGTGTTTGTATTCTCTTTTCCAGAGCTCAAAGAGATCAATATTGTACTTTTACTAAAGCAGCAAATATTTTTAAAGAGAAAAATGTAACAAGAAAAAAGCATTTTGCCTATTATTTGTAATTCCCCATCATTATTTATAATTGGTATTTATGGTTCCCTGTTGCCTTTTCACGCAGGAGAATCCTTATCACAGGATGGCATCTTGTTTTGCAGAGCTATCATCAGGCTTTAAGTGCTCTGCTGGAGGGTTGAGAGATTTGAGGAGACTGGGACCTGGGCAGAGTGGAAGGGAACGTTCATTGGCAGATGATGGGCAGACTGGGGAGGACAGGTGGTGCAGAGGGGCTCTGAGGGACTCTGCAGTGTGTGACCCTTTACCCTCAGCTCTTTCCTCCACAACATCATCAGTAAAATTGATGCCACTCACACATACCTTAGGTACAAGGAGTCAAAACTGGCTGGAGCACAGGCTTCATTTAGGGGCAGTTGATGCTGTCATAAAGGTAAATCTCAGGTTCAAATGCAGAGAAACTTGGAGAGGTATTGAGTCTTTTATTTATTGTTGACATTAATTTTGTCATCACCATTACTTCTGAGAGAGAGAGTTATTTAAGTAATTCTGGAAACAGTTGTTTTAGAGCTAATCTTATTTCAAACATCAGGATGCATCAATGTTGGGGAATGTCAATCACCTTCAGTGAAAAGGAACAGGAAGGTTGACCTCAAACTGAGAGATGCTGAATCTTTTTGCAGGAGTTGCTCAGGGCCAAAAAGAGGGTCCCCTGTACATGTGATTTATATACATATTATGGGCATCTATTCCATGGCCCAAATAGAATATCATAAATGTGGACAGTTAGAACTTTGTCTTAATGTAAATATCGACCATTCAATTACATGCCATTAACAGAAGGAAAAAGAATAATTATATCAACTTATTCATTGTCTATAGGTCAAGGCATTTTCTAGTGACTCTGAAATGGCTTTTAATCTTTTTTAAAGACTGAAGGTCAAGATTGATATATTCAACTACCACTATAATTAAAATTGGTCTCATTGGTAGAAATTATTTCCTTTCTAGAACTAAGAAAGCAATTTAAAAATAGAAAATAATACCACAATGTTTTATGATTTATAAAGTCTTTTTAGATTAAATCTCATTTGATCTTCACAATTTTGTGAAACAGCAAAGGCAAGCAATATTATCTCCTTTTCACAGATCAGAAAATTGAATGTCTCTGGGATTATATAGGTATTTATACACCTGGAGACTGGAATCCAAGATTTATCACTCTACATTCAACATAATTTCCATTTTATACAAATACAACATGAACATTAATCAAGTGGAAATATCACTGTTTTTAACAAAATATCTTCTGAGGAGTGGCTTTTAAGATTAAAATTTGTTAAATGATTTGCTATTAATAAGATTCATTTTCTAATAGAAAGGGCTTAAATATGATGAATAAGCATTGCTTGAAAATGATTTCAAAATGATCAAGTTACAAAGCAACAAAAAGTTTTGAATGATAGTTAATTTTACTTATCATAAAATAGTTATATAATGATTAATTTTCTTATTAATATGGGTTATTTTATTAACCTCACAAGTTAACATTTTTTAGAGAAACATCATTTTTGTTTCCTTGTAAAAGGAAAGTAAATTCGTTAGAGAAACCCAATGAAGAGAATACACTTAAGACTGGAAATTTCCTTTGTGATAACTTTTCTCCTGAACTCTTGACTTTACATTTTGTTTGAATTTGAGATCAAGTAAGATACAAATGGGTTTCCCCTGGTAGCTCAGCTGGTAAAGAATCCACCTGCAATGCATGGTACCCTGGTTTGATTCCTAGGTCAGGAAGAGCCCTGGAGAAAGGGATAGGGTACTCACTCCAGTATTCTTGGGCTTCCCTTGTGGCTCAGAAGGTAAATAATCTGCCTGCAATGTGGGATTGTACACTTGGGCTCGATCCCTGGGTTGGGAAGATCCTCTGGAGGAGGGCATGGCAATCCACACCAGTATTCTTGCCTGGAGAATCCCCATGGACAGAGGAGCCTGGTGGGCTACTGTCCATGGGGTCGCAAAGAGTTGTACGTGATTGAGCGACTAAGCACAGCACAGCAAGACACAAATATTTCTACTTGGTGGCTTGTTTAGAAAAAGTACCCGTGATCGCTGACATGAGCCATGTGACAACTGCCCTATACCTGTTAGAAATGACCACCTCCTGGTGTGTTAGTGTGTATTGGATGGCGGGGGACTTTCACAGTAAGTATTTCAAACCAGGAGCACAAAGGAAAAAACCCTTTCACTCTGGATTTAGTCTATATAATCACAACACAGGTGTTTTCCAAGTGTGGTCCTAGACGCTGGTTAGAATCATCTGAACGTGTGTTAGAAATGCAAAACAACAATAATGAAAAAAAAATAAAAAGAATGGAGCTCAAATTCAGTGCTCTGTGACAACCTAGAGGGGTAAGATGGGATGGGAGGTGGGTGGGAGTTTAAGAGGGAGGGGACGTATGTATACCTGTGGCTGATTCATGTTGATGTATGGCAGAAACCAACACAATATTGTAAAGTAATCATTCTCCAATTAAAAATAAATTTTTTAAAAAAGAATGAAAACTGCATCCTGGCTGCTCATATGTGCTGCTGATGCTTTGATCTCTTCTCCAGTTTTTCCAAAGCAGCACTTTTCAGAAAGTAAGGTGTAACCCATTAGTAGGTTATGAAATCAACTACCCTGACCAGCATTTTTTAAACATTAAAGAAATCAAATAGAGTAGAAGAATACTCAAATATCCTGGCACACAGTATGCGTAACTTTGGCTTCAGTCCTCCATACATGAATGTATATTATATATATAATAGTCATATGTGTGTGCATGCAAGTGTGTGCTCATGAATGTATGCACGTATGTAGGAGTAGTAAAAGGCTACAATGTAACGGTATTTTCACTGTAGACTGTGGCCCCCAAACATTGAATGCTCTGCGTGACCAGTTAGTCCCTTCTAGTAACTGGATCCCTTCTAAGGATCTACAAGTGTTTCTTGGGCCCATGAATCCCTGCAATGCAGACAGAAACAGCTCACTGAAGCTAAAGTTGTGAATACAATACTACTCTGTAAGTTGTACATTCAACCGATATAGAAATCAACATGTGAACATATTACTCCATAGCAAGTATGAACATTAAAGAAAAGTTTCAATGAAAAATTCAGGACTGGTTGTTAACTATTAAAAAAATTTAAAGTGCCCAGAAAACACACTTAATCAGTTTTGCTTTTCATCTCTTGAATCAGAAGTAGCTAGTATCTTAATCTTATACATTAAGCATTTAGAGAAAAGAAGTCTTAGATATTGCAAATGTTTAACTGTATGAAATTTTTTTTACTCAGTTATAATTTTATGACATCTAAAAATTTTTTTATTGTTTTGCTTTCAACCTGAAGTTTTGGCAATTTTGTATTCCCTCAAGCTATTTTGAAATATTGATAAGAAAAAAACAAAACAAAACAAAACATCTACAAAAGATACTTGCATGAACTGAATGTGTTCTGAGAACATTTGGTTTAACTAAGTGAACTGAAACCACTGCCATTTTGGGCTTCTATTATGCTGCTGCTAAGTCGCTTCAGTCCTGGCCGACTCTGTGCGACCCCACAGAGGGCAGCGCACCAGGCTCCCCCGTCCCTGGGATTCTCCAGGCAAGAACACTGGAGTGGGTTGCCATTTCCTTCTCCAATGCATGGAAGTGAAAAGTGAAAGTGAAGTTGCTCAGTCGTGTCCGACTCTTAGCGACCACATGGACTGCAGTCCACCAGGCTTCTCCGTCCATGGGGTTCTCCAGGCAAGAGTACTGGAGTGGGTTGCCATTGTCTTCTCTGAGTCAATAGATATGTGTATTTTTAATCTTGATTAAAATTTCCTATTGCTCACCAATCCTATACCAATATAGTTTCTTAAGAACATGGGACTGCCTATTTCCTTATGCCTTTGCCAAGGTTTACTAACTTTTTAGTTTTGCCTGTGTGAGAGAGAAAAAATAGTATCTCTTTGTAGTTTATTTTTCATTTCTTTTTCAGTAGATTGCTTCTTCAAATGCTTTCTTCATTTTTGGTCTTTTTTTTTTCTGAAGGATTTCTAAGAGTGGTCTGTATATTAAATGAATTCATGCTTTGAATATAATGTTTCAAATCTTGATGTGAGGTTGTTGCTTCACTGTTGCCTTTTTTTGTTGTGGTTTCTTTCATATGGAATGTTTTTACTTTTATGGAGCTGATCACACCAATGTATTTTTTTGTAGGATCTAAATTTTATATAGTTTCCCCATTATAAGAGAATGATAATAAAAATATTTTTCCTTCCAAGTGAAATTAATTTTTATATTTGGAGTAATGTATGGAACCAATCTAATTTTCTCTTTAAAATAGTTACCCAGTTGTCTCAAACATCATTTATCAATAGTTCATCATTTTTCTACCCACAGGCAATGCCATTTTTATATTCCTAAATGCATTTGGCCTATTTATGATTTTTAGTCTATTACTGGCCTATATTAGCCTATTCATGTGCATAGATAATTGTTTTAAGTATTAATTTTATGTACATTTGAATAACTGGTATGGCCATTTGTATCCCATGTCATTCATCATTAGTTTTCTTTTTACACAACTTTCTTCACTATTCTTGTAGGTAGGTTTATTTATGTAAACAGCCTTTCTTAGAAAAGAAAAAACCTACTGGTATCTTGATTGAGATCATATTAAAATTTTTTAAGTTAATTTATGGAGATTCAAAATATTTGATAGTGAGACTTCTTCAATTACTCAAGCTTACTTTTGTGTCCCTTAGGAACTTTAAAAAGTTTTATTCAACAGCTAGATCTTGCACATATATTATTAGCTTACTGCCTGGTATGTTTTGAGTTTATTATAAATTATGTCTTTGCTTATTTTCTAACTACTGTCATTTGTATCTAGAAAAGCTATGGATTTCTTTGTATATAAATTTTGTACTAAGTCACATTACTAAATTCTCCTATTATTTGTTACAGATTTTCATTTGATTCTCTCTGATTTTTTTATCAAGTATACAGTCATATCTACAAACTCTGAACTCTTTACCCCCTTTCTAATTTTATATTTCCTTCTCCTGTCTAACCACCTCTTTCCTATAATTTTGAAAGCACAATTAATAAATCACATCTTCCTTTCTCACAAGGTGATGAGAAAAGTTACTAAAACTTATAGTGGGTAAAGTTAAAATAAATGAGTTAAATTACTTTAACATTCTAGAGTTAGTTTACAAAATCCCTAACCCATGAAATTTTGGGGCACCAATTTTTTTAAAGTCTAGATTTTAAAAGAAACCAAATAATTCCATGGCCAATAAATACAACTGTAGTTGTGCTTGCTGAGAAAGTGTTAACCAAATCACATGCTTTTGGAGTTTGAACTCATAAACACGGGAATACGGAAAAATTCTCTCTCATTTGAGAATTGACATTTGGTCATAGGCATCATGTGATCTTTAGCCTCATTAAATTAAAAGACATGGATCAGCGGAACAGGCAGTATTAAAATTTTATGGGTCTAAAGCTGACTCATACGTAACTCACAGATGACAGTATATTTACATTTGCTAGCAATACATTTTATATTTTATCTGGATCACACAGTTTCCACAAATGAAACATCAGTGATTTTTTCCATCAAAATCTATATTAGTTTCAAACTAGTAAATTAGCTTGCAATTTGATTTAGAAATATAAGGAGCAAGTGAAAAGTTATGCAACAGGTCACCTGGAACATAGTTAACTTCCATATTTATAATCAGAATTTACAAACATCATTAAACACTCCTAATCTAGATTTTGGCTGAAATAAAATCTACCATTTCTGGCATGTTGCAACATACCCGGGGTTCTGAAATGCTGTTTGAGTGTGAAATAGCTAAACATTAAAATAACACATTCTATTTTGCTTTAGAAATTCAGGAGGACTCCATCAGCTATGCTAAGGAGTGGCTGAAGACCCCATCATTTTGTGTGTCTTAACCTTCTACTTTATCAAGATTTCTAAGGGTGGAATGTCTTACAACCTTAACCATAAAATTACTGCCTCTAGATGTTATCAGCTTCAAGACTGGAGCAGTGTGAAACTGACTGACAGCTGAATGGAATATAGATAAAGCAATGGAGACTACAAGTCACTCAAAGTCCCATTTAATTAGGTGCTTTGAAAATAAGTTCCCAAAACCTTCAGTCAATTCAGGATTTAGTGCAGAAAGCAGAAGATTCATGGTACTCTTTCAGAGGAGTTTTATTTGAGACCTCAGGTTGGCCTAGGGAGAATGGGACATAGGAAAAGAGAAAATACGAAGATTATAATGGACTTACATACTTTTGCCAAAATAAGTGGAAAAAGTAGTTTTGCTTTTCATTTTTAAATCATTGAGGCTATAAGAAAATTATTTAAAATAGAAATTTATTATTTCTATAATATGCAAAATGTAAAATAACTGTGATTTAAATATAACATCACATTTCTAACAAAACATTTCTTCCAAGCATATCTATATATATGACAATTAAACACATTGTCATCTCATGTGATTATGTTACTTTTCTATCTCTATATAGATATAACAAGTAATCCAACATTATTTTAACATTTTATACCCTTTGGTAAGAAGTATGGGCAGTACTGGAGAAGGCAATGGTAAGCCACTCCAGTACTCTTGCCTAGAAAATCCCATGGATGGAGGAGCCTGGTAGGCTGCAGCCCATGGGGTAGCTACGAGTGGGTTGCAACTGAGCGACTTCACTTTCACTTTTCACTTTCACGCAATGGAGAAGGAAATGGCAACCCACTCCAGTGTTCTTGCCTGGAGAATCCCAGGGACGGCAGAGCCTGGTGGGCTGCTGTCTATGGGGTCGCACAGAGTCGGACACGACTGAAGCGACTTAGCAGCAGCAGCAGCAGCAGCAGCAGCATGGGCAGTACAGCTCCTTCTAATATAGCCATTTCCCCTTAAATATAAAGAAGCCCTTCAAGTACTGATAAAAAAAAAAAAAAAATCTCTTGACACATACTGAAGTGGGGAAAGAAAAAAGCTAGATGTTTTATTTTTGTTACCAAAAAAAATTTAATGAGCGGGAAAGAGAGAGACATTCTGCTTATACATTCAGAAGGTATCTCTAGAGTGATACTCAAAGAACTCGGTAACTGTGACTGCCTCCTAGGAGAAGAACTGAGAAATGAGTGAGAGAGACACTGCATGAAGCACTTTCTCTTATCTTTTGAATTGTGCAACTTAAGAATGTACAACTTATTCATAAAAATAAATTAATAAAAACTTTAAAAGAAATAGCCATTGGTACCACGCCAGTAAAAAATAAGAAAACAAAGTCATTTTATGAAGCACTATCTTGTGAAGCACTTTCTCTGTGTTCTTGCCCGAGAAACCACATGGATAGAGAAGCCTGGTGGGCTACACAGTCCACAGAGCTGCAGAAGAGTTGGACATGACTTAATGACTAAACAATAACAAAATGTATTCATCTTCCTAGAAAAAGCATTCTCACATACCATATCCACAAATGTGGAAATCCAAGGATAAAGAAATAAAAGCATTAAAATTCTTGACTGAATTCTTAACTTTCTATATATTACATAAGATAGCTCAAACTTTTACTTAAATAGCCATAGATGGACATTCAAATTTTCCTCCAAACAACTGAAAGAAATTACAGTATTTTACATTAATCAAAAGAGACAGAGATACGAACAATACTAGTTTTGATACATTTACCTTGTGCCTTTGGTGGGATCTAATTTTAGCAAGAGTCATTTAACATATATAATTACTAAATGCATGTACAGAAAAGTAGAAAATTAGCTTTCATAGCACAGTATCAAAAATGATTAATGCAATCTTATCCAGTTAGTTTCCTTATCAAGAAGAAAAAACAATTCCATAAATAACGATCTAATTATAAGAATACAAATGTTATTTTATGGAGGAATGAGTAAATAAAGCTTCTTACAGCAAATTGCTAATTACTGTATAGTTTCATATAAGATAAACTATGTTGTGATGAGTATAAAAATATCACTAACTATAATCACAAATTTTTGATCTTCAAGTGCAAAATGTTTTCAGGTTCAAAATTGTAAAAAATATATTGTTATATGAAAAATAATTTAGCTTTTAAAGACACATAAGGAGACCCTCAGTTCAGTTCAGTCGCTCAGTTCGACTCTTTGGAACCCCATGAATTTCAGCACGCCAGGCCTCCCTGTCCATCACCAACTCCCGGAGTTCACTCAAACTCACGTCCATCGAGTCAGTGATGCCATCCAGCCATCTCATCCTCTGTCGTTCCCTTCTCCTCCTGCCTCCAATCCCTCCCAGCATCAGAGTCTTTTCCAATGAGTCAACTCTTCACATGAGATGGCCAAAGTACTGGAGTTTCAGCTTTAGCATCATTCCTTCCAAAGAACAACCAGGACTGATCTCCTTCTGAATGGACTGGTTGGATCTCCTTGCAGTCCAAGGGACTCTCAAGAGTCTTCTCCAACACCACAGTTTAAAGGCATCAATTCTTCGGCGCTCAGCTTTCTTTACAGTCCAACTCTCACATCCATATATGACTACTGGAAAAACCATAGCTTTGACTAAACGGACCTTTGTTGGCAAAGTAATGTCTCTGCTTTTGAATATGCTATCTAGGTTGGTCATAACTTTCCTTCCAAAGAGTAAGCATCTTTTAATTTCATGGCTGCCATCATCATCTGTAGTGATTTTGGAGCCCCCAAAAATAAAGTTTGACACTGTTTCCTCTGTTTCCCCATCTATTTCCCATGAAGTGATGGGACCAGATGCCATGATCTTCGTTTTCTGAATGTTGAACTTTAAGTCAACTTTTTCACTCTCCTCTTTCACTTTCATCAAGAGGCTTTTTAGTTCCTCTTCACTTTCTGCCATGAGGGTGGTGTCATCTGCATATCTGAGGTTATTGATAGTTCTTCCGGCAATCTTGATTCCAGCTTGTGCTTCTTCCAGTCCAGCGTTTCTCATGATGTACTCTGCATAGAAGTTAAATAAGCAGGGTGACAATACACAGCCTTGACGTACTCCTTTTCCTATTTGGAACCAGTCTGTTCCATGTTCAGTTCTAACTGTTGCTTCCTGACCTGCAAACAGGTTTCTCAAGAGGCAGGTCAGGTGGTCTGGTATTCCCATCTCTTGAAGAATTTTCCACAGTTTATTGTGATCCACACAGTCAAAGGCTTTGGCATAGTCAATAGCAGAAATAGATGTTTTTCTGGAACTCTCTTGCTTTTTCCATGATCCAGCAGATGTTGGCAATTTGATCTCTGGTTCCTCTGCCTTTTCTAAAACCAGCTTGAATGTATGGAATTTCACAGTTCACGTATTGCTGAAGCCTTGCCTGGAGAATTTTGAGCATTACTTTACTAGCATGTGAGATGAGTGCAATTGTGCAGTAGTTTGAACATTCTTTGGCATTGTCTTTCTTTGGGATTGGAATGAAAACTGACAGGCAGATGTATTTAGAAGAAGATCAAAGCATAATGAGTTGAGATATGACAGCAGTCAACTCTTCTACCTTAATGTCCATGTTCTCCCAAAATGTTAACAATAAATAGATCCTTAGCATTAATTTAATGAAATGTAAAACATGTATTCAAGTAGTAACTTACTGAAGTCATATGCAGTGATGTCCCAAGAAAAATGTTACATAATCTTTTGAAAAATTCTTATCTAATATTAGCAGCAGGAGATGCCTTTTAAATGTAAGTTTATACTTATATTTAAATAACTAAAATATATATACATATATAATGTTATACACATGGACTCCATTGACCAAATAAAAGAATATAGTAAGTAAAAGGAGAAAAAGTATTTTGACCAAATCTGAATATTGGTAGTTTGTACCATACTACAGTCATCAAATAAAATTTAACATGTTACCATCATTATCTTTTGAAAAATTCTGAAATGTCTCTATACCTTGAAAATTGAAACATTTTACAATGCATAGGAAAAATAAAAGACTAAAACATGTTTATGTAAAATATTTTTTCACTTAAGGTTATAAAACTAAATATATACTCAAATATAAATTCTCCATTAATGTAGATATTCTTGTAGTGTAAGAAAGATGGTTTTATGTCGACTATTAGATTAGGTAAGAAAATATCTCAAGTGCTAACCATTTATTTTTCTTAGTAGTGGCTTCAATTTCAAGTCATGACCTCTTTTTATTGGCTTATCCTGAACAGTAGGTTTGCACAATGGAGTAAACCTTTCTGTGGCAGAAAATTATTCCTAATGAATTTAAATGAAAGTATTTCTATCTAGAAAGAGGTCAAAGGTAAGAGAGAATCAAGGCAACTATTCTAAGAACTGGAGCAGGAAACCTTGCTAACCAGGAACTGAGTAGAAGTACTAAGTCTGTGCTGTTCCTAAGTCCTCAAATTTAATTAGTTTCACATCAACTGAATTAACAATTTATTCCATTTATTATAGGCTGTTAAGGAATAGCCCAATTGACCATTTCCCTTGAGGAATTCTGGCCGCAGTAGAGGCCATTCCTACAGTTAGTTGCATCAGTCTTGCTATAGATGAGAGCTTGAACACTAAAGAATAGTCAGAAAAACTGAACTTATATGGCACAGTCTGGCTCAGTGTCTGGAAAAAAATGGCTTGCATCTTAACCAGGAAGTTGTTAAAGACTGTGCTCATCGACATTCTTCGTATGGTTCTACAGTGAATGAAAAAGGTACATGAAAATAAGCAAATCCCCTCTAATAACACGGCACCTACCCCAAACTCTAGAGTTCTAGTAGTCTAAGCACCTATACTGCACAAATTTTCTAGCATCTGGCAAGAGGAGGATGGGAGGAAATGTTAAACAGGTGTCATGGCACTTAAACTTTGTTAACTTTATTATAGTAAAGAACAAAGATGAAATTGTACACCGCCTATGGTGAAAGAAGCAGATGAAGACCTTCAGCACGACTGAGGGGGGATCTAAATCACATATAAACGGTGGTAGTAAATGCAAGGTAACATAAGACTAACAGATGTATATTTAGTTAATACATATCTATCATATGCCACTAATTTGTGTGATTTCAATGAGGGCACCTTAAGATTTTTCTATGTAAAAATTATTTCTTTAGGTAACATTTAAACTCCTTTTGGTAAAAAGGAAGTGTTCTTGTAAAAATGAAAACAAAGAAAAAACCACCCTTAACAAAAGCTTAAATATGAATGCCTTTTAAAAAGTGTAAATTAGTATGTGCAACTGATACTAGGAATTGATGATTTGTTTTTTTTTAAATAGTTTTCCCCCTATTTCAAGTTGGTATAAGTCAATTATTTTGTGTTGGTCTAATTTACCAATTAATATAACAAAAATTGCACTGTATTTGTGTAATGGATAACTTAAGGAGTCATGCCACTTTTTATATTCTATATAGGAAAGAAAGAAAAAAAATCAAACTATAAAATTTACCCTGTTAAAATCTGTACCTGAACACATGACCTGAAATAATCAACTTAGTTATCTCAGTAGTGTTAGCACTAGCAAACTTAGTAAGCCTATATCCAGCTCATGAGGATGTTTAACAGCCAGCTAGAAATCAATGTGAAGGGAAGCAGGAATGTCTGGGGAAGGTGAAGCCGGAGCGGGTGGGGGTGGAGCAGTGATAAGCCAGCCTAAGAGAGGTGGATGAAATGAAAGTGGGAAAGGGACTCTTCCTCTCCATTTTCCCAGATTTCCTAAGGCCTTTGTAAGCGGCAAGTACTTCCCTTTCCACTGAAAAGACTGTCTGGGTGACCTTTATGAGCAGCGTTATAAAGTACTGGCACCTAATCTATCGCCTTTCCTTTTATGGGAAATATACAGTTATTTTACATCCAAAATATTTTACAATTCCTTTGTAAATATGATTTTAAAGCTGAAAAGAAATTAGGAAATCATTTAGTCTAACTAATCCCTTATTTCATTGACAAAAGAACTGAGGTCAAGAGAATCTATGATTTAGTTTCTAATCTACATAAATATACTGATGTTACTGAAAGGTTTAGAAATGCCATATTTAGTGTTATTAAAAGCAAGAGGGAAATGGATATTAGAAATGCTTCAAAAACACAAAGAAAAAAATGGAACATCTATTCTGATGTTAGTAGGAAAGAGTTAATTAAAAATAAAGGGCTTTAAAGACAGATTAGGGAAAAGATACTAAATGATGAAGGTATGAATACATGGTAATCATTACAAACAGAAAATATATAGAGAAAATACTTACCAAGTATATATTATATCATGAAGAAAATACACAAAGTGAAAAATGTAAAGACTCTCACATAATTATTTTCTATTTGTTTCTATTTCATTATAAGAACAAATTATATGGTAGGAGTACAGAAAAGGGGTACATGCACTTAAGTAAAATTTCCAGGCCCCTTTTATATGAAACAACTGTAAAATCAATTCCATTTCTACTTTGGCTAGGTGGTTCTAAATGATTATTCTCCCTATGCTTAGCTGAAGTAAAAAGGAAAGACCAGGTTACAGAGTTTGAGGACATCAAAAACTGCACAGGTTTTTATTACTATTTCTATCATACCATTTTAGCACATTAAAATATCTTGTGTCAAAATAAACATATTAAAGTTTAAAAACTTGAAAACTCAAATATGTATTTGTGTTCCTAAGTTATTATTTGCTCACACCTATGATCAGAGCCAAATTATTAAACGTTTTTCACTGGAATGAAAATGAAAGTGGCAAAGGATTCATCCTAAGGCCTTGATAAGTGGCAAGTACTTCCCTTTCCACTGTGAAAATCACTGTCTAGATGGCCTTTGTCAGTGCTTCCCAAAGTGTCCCTCCGGTTCAATGTAAAATAACTTCACAAATGGGTAAGCATGCCTAATTTTACTCTGTAAGCACAGATTTTAACATACATTAGAAAAAGTCACATGCTAAAACTTCTCAACACATTCTTGCCCCAGCCCAGTGTTTTTTTTTTTTTTCTCTCTAAAGAGAAAAGTGTATGGAAGAAGCCACCAAGAAGCTGAATTAAACAAATAAAAACTTAAAATACTTACTGTCGCTGGGGAAGCCCGAGTGGTATGTGTCACCGAGTGTCCAGAATTCTCCATTGAGTTGCCGATCAGATAGGTTCCTCCAGAGCTGCTGATGAGTTGTCCTCCCGTGACGCCCATCTGAATCCCACCGGTGCCCACCATACTGTGAGACGAGACCACGGTAGTCACCTGTGCAGAGCTCCCTTGAGTATCAAAGTAATTCCCTCCAGTGTTTTGGCTGTACATCTGTGTTTCTGTGTAAGGGTAAGTTGTTGTTCGGCTTTAGAAGAAGAAAAGAAAGAAATTTACTTATATTATCTTATTGTTTTTCCAGGGTAAATACATGTTTAAAATATATCAGCTTAGCCTTTGGGACATGGTGAGTTTTGCATTTTGTGTGAAACTTCATTCCCAGAAATAGCTGGGCTTACTTTCCAAATTAAAGGTACATTTATTTAGAAGTACCTCAACACTTTTCTGCACAGTATAGAGTTTTTGCCACTATTGGGGCCTACCTCAAGTGTATAAATAAGCTCAGGTCTTGTCCCTTCAGGAAATCCTGCTGTGTGACTTCTTAAATTTCTTATAAAACTTCCTGCAAATTCCAGTTTTAGGAAAGCTGGGATCTGGAATGAATAGGGGTTGACAAGTCAGCTCCCCAAACTACTTCACACTGCTGGTGACTTGCAGGAAACCTCCATGACTAAGGTAGTATGCATGAATCTCTTTCTAACCACTAGGCAGGATCTTGAGCAAAGCATGTGCCCTAAATCCCTAACTCTTTCTTCCTTACACTCAAGCTTCTCCTCAATGAGATGACTGTGCCACCTCATGTCCTCATTTTCTGCTTTCCAACAATAACAGTCAAGCTTCTGCCCTTAGCCTTTCATTGAAAATGCTTTTAATAAGGTCACTTGTGACCTCATTTAAATACCAAGCTAAAAGGCTGCTGTCAGTCCTCATCTTTCTTGACTTATCTGCAGTAGAATGTTGTTGACTATGCCATGTTGCCCTTTCCCTCCTTGCCCTGTTCTGATTAAGCAGCTTGTTTGATGGATTTAATTTTAATTTTCAGTTGACTATATCGTACATTTTAACACGACTTTTGTTTTTATTTTGCAATTAGTGTAGGCTCTCAAGAAGTGTAAAAAATAGTAGGAAGGTGTAAAATACTTTTCTTTTTAAAAATTCAAACATCAAATTAAAATTCCCAGTGTTTTTGGTCATTCTCTTCAACACTACATCTCAGAGTGAGCCAGTACTGACAATTTGCTGTAGATGTCTGTGGACATTTCTATGTATATGCAAGGTCTTTCTGTTTTAATCTTTCTTGTTCATTAGTTTCTATGGCATGTCTCTTTCACCTTTTAATTTTTTTAACCACAGTGTTTCAAGAATCTTTTGGAGGCTCAGTTTTTTTTGGCATATTAAATAGTAATTTTCTCAGGTCTCCAATTTTAGCTCTTATCTCTTCTCACTTTTATCCAGACCATACACTTTGATCATATACTACATGACCATGTGCATGTTCGTAAGTTCATACCTCCACTCTCTTCACTTTCTAGTTTCACTGTTGTTGTTGTTGTTCAGTTTCTAAGGTGTGTCTGAATCTTTGCAACCCCATGGACTGCAGAACGCTAGGTTATACTTTAAGAGTTTTAAATCTAGATTTCTGAGAGTCACTTAAGTATCTCTGCTAGGGAAGCCCTGATATTTGGGAGGTCTCCTATGTAAAAGTGAAGGTATACCTAAAAGGGAATTCTTTTCTCTCCTGCTCTTTTTCCTATATTCCCCCCTCTCAGCAGAGGGCAGCACCACAACACTCAGCTTTGGAAATTATTGCTAACTCTTCTTGCTCAGGACTTCCTAGTTTGCTCAGTGGTAAAAGAATCTGCCTGTCACTGTAGGAGGCGAGGAGATGCAGGTTCGATCCCTGGGTTGGGAAGACTCCCTGGAGGAGGAAATGACAACCCACTCCAGTATTCTTCCTTTAAAAAAAAAAAAAAATCTATGGACTGAGGAGCCTGGCAGGGTGCAGTCTATGGATATGACTGAGTGCACGCATACTTTTCTTGCTCAGATTGACATCAGTCCTACTAACTTTACCTCCAAAACAATTGTCCAACTATCCTTTCCATTCTTGTACTCACTGCCTTAACTCATAATGAGTGAGTAAAGTGAAGTGAAACTCTCTCAGTCATGTCCGATTCTTTGTGACCCCATGGACTGTACAGTCCATGGAATTCTCCAGGCCAGAATACTGGAGTGGTAGCCTTTCCCTTCTCCAGGGGATCTTCCCAACCCAGGGATCAAACCCAGGTCTCCTGCATTGCAGGCGGTTCTTTACCAGCTGAGCCACAAGGGAAGCCCAAGAATACTGGAGTAGGTAGCCTATTCCTGCTCCAGCGGATCTTCCCAACCCAGAAATCCAACCAGGGTGTCCTGCATTGCAGGCGGATTCTTTACCAACTGAGCTATCAGGGGTCCTTTAACTCATAATATTCTCCATTAAAATTGTCTTCTAACTAGTTTTCCTTCTTCTATTTGGGTCTCTTCCAATCTATCTTCAACTCTGATGCCAGGGGAATATTTCTAAAAGGAAAATATGAAAATTAAGCTTTTCTTAAAAACCTTTCTGTGATTCTCTCTTGCCTTGGGAAGAAATTCACAACCCTTGACCTATCTTCTCAGGGCCGATGCTGGCACAAGCTCCGGATTTGGTACCAGCTATGTCTTCAAATGATTTCTTTGCTCACACCACACTGACCTTGATGCTGATCTCCTGTAAAGCACTATCTTCTCTTGTCTCTCTGCTATATTGTGTAGGGTTT